>NC_137433.1:37101973-38301973 GCF_964374335.1 Astatotilapia calliptera
TGCCTTAATAGCCTGGGTTGGCGGATTAGTGGATTTATGATGTACCTAATGAAGTGCCTGGTGAGTTTATATCTAAAATTCTAACAGGTGAAAGTGTTCATGTGTGCAGATAAACATTCAGAGGCTTATGAAAAAATATATATTTTCAGTGGCTTTATTGGCTGCTGTTGCTTTACCTGCAATTTTCACTTTATTTGCTTTGATGCTTTTAAGCCTTTCCTGCCTGCTTTTGCCTGTGCAGTACAAGTAGCCTCAAACTCAACATGAACGGCCTTGCTCAGTGAAAGCCATTTCAGTAAGGAGAGCTCATTTAGAGTAAGTGAACAGGATTCATTGAAATACAGAGATTGAGTAATAAACTATTCGGTGATTAGACTTTGATGAAGCAGAACCGAGTAGAAAAAAGATGAAGCAGATGGAGACTTGGACCAGGATCTCTGTCTAGCCAGGATGAGGTGGAGTTGGGGTGGAGCTGGATCGCAGAATGACAGAAGATCAATGAAATTTAAAGAAAAAGGGACAGATGCTGCTCAGTCTGTGTTTCACATCACTTCTGCTTTCCTGCACTGTCAAATGTAACCCTGTTGTCATCACTCTGGCCCTTTTATTTTCTAAAGACTGAGGAATGAACACAGATATAAGCTTCATGTCTCTTTGATCCCTTCAACCTGTTTTCACAATTAAATCGACTTTACATTTACCTTGTTTATGCATCTACCTCAATTTCCACCATATATTAGAGTTATTTTGTCATCTATTGTAATTTGTAATATATTGCATTCTTTATTGTGGTTTAGTTAGTTACTGTTCTCACTGTCTTGGAGCAGTAAGAAGTTAACACATCTTTTCCTTTGGGATTAATAAAGGATTCTGATCCTGATGTCTCTGAGTAAGATCAGGGGAAAAACTGAAAGCAGCATTAATAACAAAAGGAAACAGCACGTTGGATGGAACAGGGTGGAGTGTGATAACTCATTATCGACAGAGGAGACATGCAGACATGATTGGATATGTAAGGAGCGGACCACCTCCCGACTGCCTGTCCAGGGGTCCTGATGAAGACGAGCAGTGAGAATGAAAAGGTGGGAAATAATCAGAAAGATGGGGAGTGAGAAAGCTTTGTTTACTGTATTTTTCAGACTAGTCTAAGGATCTATATTTGTTTGAAATGGCATTCCTGTAGCATTTCACCAAGGATCCAAAGGAACATGTGGAAAGGAATAACCTCCTGCTCCCTGTTACAGATGGTTTATTAAGCACTTCATAAATATTCTGCGGTTGCATTTGCAGTGATTCATAAACACAAAACACTCAATGTCGTGCTGCTTCACTGAATTGTGATGTACTGGAGCTCCTATTGGTGGAGAAATTGTTATCTAAGTCACTCAGATGTGAACTGTTTTATTTCAGAGCGTCAACAATAAGGTGGGGGCAGACGCGCTTCTTCTTTTGATTAGAAAATTAGTGAGTGAATTTTCAAACTGAGTGGATGGAAGCAGGCGGCTTCTTTACGCCCTGAGCTCTTTCTACACCGGGACGTCTGTCTTAATAAATGTGCTGCGCTGCCTTATTGCTAATGCAGTCAGGATTTACCTCCATCCTGTTTTATCATTTTAATGGCTTTGTGAAGTTTAGGCTAAATGACATATTCACATTCTAGACTTTGTGTTTATTACTGCCAACGCCTTTCATCCAGTCAATGATTGAAATTAAATGTTTGAAACATTTGGAATTTAAAGCACCGTGATTTTTATTGACTGATTTTAATGAGTGTCAAGCAGAATTTATCGGGCTTGGATAATGTTTATTTTCACAGCAGACAACCGTGCATTAAAAGAAATGATACATTCATTGGCCACTTTATTAGGTGCCCCAGTTTTGCTTCCAGAAGTGCCAACAGCTGCACATCCAAGATAAGAATCTCCTGTTCTATTACATTGAAAAGGTGCTCTACTGGATTTACATCTGGAACTGATTTTGATCTTCAGGAAACTAGTTTGAGTTTATTTGAACTTTGTGTGTTATCCTGCTGGAAGCAGTGATCAGAAGATGGGTACACAGCAATAAACCTCAGGTAGGCTGTGGTGTTTACACGATGCCTAACTGGTACTAAAGGGCCTGAAGTGTGCCAAGAAAATACCCCACTTATTCCACCAATATCATCAGCCTGAGCTGTTGACAGAAGGCAGGATGGAGCTGCAGGTTCATGTTTTTAGTTCAAACTCAATCTCTGCCATCTAAATCTTGCAGCTGAAATTGAGATTTATCATTCCAGGCAATGTCTTTCCAAACTTTTTCTCCCAGTTTTTTCGAGCCCGTGTGTGTTTTTAGCTAACAGGAGTCCTCTGGTTGGAGCCCATCTGCTTTAAGGCTGATGTGTTATCCATTCAGAGATGCTTTTCTGCATACTGTGGCTGTCGTGGTTGTTGTTCAGGTTCAAGGCGCCAGGATGGCGACTTAGAAAACACTCAACTCAACTTGATTTTTACAAAATTCTTACTTTTGCATTGACTTGCGTGTTAGATTTAAGCAACAACATCTTCTTAGTCAGGTATAAGAAAAGGTTTATGTTAATGTGCTCCTGTGCTACATTAATGCTGCACTTATGCGCTTAAATGTGGACCTTCACAAGTGTCCATGTGTAGTTGGGAGTGACAGCCCCTCCTAGTTTTTAACTACACCAATCAGATTTGGAAATTGTCAACAGGTGAAACGTTTCACTTGTGTTCTGCTGTTTGTTGTTGAGACATTTACAGAAAACAGTTATTCTAAATTGTTTGTTCTTTTTACCTTCAATCAAAAATTGATTTAAAAGGTTAAAAACAAAACACAAACTGGTGGCAATCTTTATCTTAATTGGTGAAACTTCATTTGAAGCCAGAGCAGGAGACGTGGACACACGAGAGGAAAAGGAAACAGGACTGAGTAAGAGGAGGAGGAAGGGTAAATGAGGGGAGAATTGTTTTGTGTGTTTTGACGATCATGAGTCTGTTCAATATACTAACGACCCGCCTCGCTGAGAGATCGAAGCCTGATGTTGCTCCATGACTTTGGCTGAAAGTCACTGTGGAAATCTGGCCCGTGGGCAGCCTGTGTGGATATGTCTGTATGTATTACAGGAAGTGTAAGGAGCCTCATTCATGCCCTCATGAATCCTGGTGTTAAATCAGATGTTTGGCTGCTTGTTTGCTCCGAGCGACTGCACCTAGCTTAAATGCAGGGGCTACCTTCACACACACACACACTAAAATATGTTGATGAAATATGTTTCATTACAAAAGATTACAAGAATAACACGCCTTAAATGTGAAACTTGTATAGCTAAATTGTAGATTAAATTCCTCTTCACACTGAAAACGAAACATCCTTATCGGTAATGAAATTCTTTATATCGCGTCTTAAACGCTCCGGGGCTGAAGTTAATTCCAGGCAATGGCAGGATGTTGGGTTTATTTGTCAGCTCTGTAGCCACCGTATCAGATAACCATGACTCCTATACCCAGATGCCATTTGTCTGTTCAGTTTGTGAAAGGTGCAGCTGGTGTATGAAAGCGTTGCTCTCCTGCCGACAGCCTGTGTAGTAGGTGAAATGACTGCACTCACAGACATCATACAGCGTTTTACATAAATGATGTCATGATTAGTTTCTGGTACTCTGCAATAAGAGGCAGCAGATATTGTATATTAGTCAGTCAGTAAATTTTCTGGCTTGCTCATTTCTTGACAGCAGAGCAGACGTGGATGTCAAATTTGTCGCCCAACTTGTTGACTGTTACGGTGCTTTTTCTTTTGTTTCTTTCACACGACTCTATCACAGTGATGCTTGAGGTCATTTGTTCTTGCTCGTGGCATTTTAGGCAGCTGACAAATGCATATTGGAAATCTGCCTTAGTTTATGTGGACATAAAAAATGTTCTTGTTTTGACACCATAATAAGTTGGATATATGTAGTTTAGAGTTTTGGTTTAGTGTGCACTCAAAATTCTTGTTACGCTGTTGGAAAACTGTCCCTCTAATTAATAATTACATGCACCTTAGTGACTTGATTACTCTCAGCTATCTGGAATTACCTGTGCATGACTTCACAACAGGAAAGCTTCACTGAAAACACTGATAAGGAAGAAAGAAAGGAATAATAAATATTAAATTATGAGTTCTTGGACTTATAATTAAATATATTCTGCTTGATTCCCTGTATGCTTTCTAATTTATCTTTGTGTTTTTCCTTAGTATTTATCTCTGGTGTTTAGTTGCAGTTGCCATTTGTAGCTTAGTTATTCCTCGGGTATTATTTCCTTTTTATTAGTCGCTATGGTTTCATGTTTCCAGGCGTTGATGCTTTCTTGTATTCTGTGCTCTTTACATTTTGAGTCTTTGTTACAGTTTGTTTGCTATGAGCTCTTGTTCTGTGCACCTTTCTGTGTTTTGCTGCAAACAACCACGATGCCCCCACCCACCCACTGTTGCCCATCCACCAATCTGAGTAACCTTCATCCCTCAAGCCACTCATACACGGACTCTATACACAGACCAATTCCTTTGCAACTTATTCTTTTTATATTTTGTGCCTTCCTCTAGTTTTGTATATATATTCCCCTTGTTTTATTATTCCTGCTGTCTTGCTGTTTATATTTCTTGCACAGTCAGGAGGAGTACCGGCTGTTCCTTTCATTCCTGTTGCACTCCTTCCCCTTCTCACGTCAAGTTCTCTATATTCTATTGTACAGAGATTCAATGTTTTCGTTACTCACTTCCTGTTTTACTTTGATAGTCATTTGTCTCCTGTGCCTTATATTTATCTTACTTCCTTGTCTCGTTTTAATTCGTTTCACCTGTCTCTCCCGTGTCCACTTCCACTGGTTGCCTCGTGTGTGTTCTTTGTTGCATCATGCTATTTCCCTGCTGTATTTCTTCCGTACTTATTTCTTTGCATTTGGAACTTTGTTTGCTTCTCTTTCTGTTTCTATTGTTTTGGACTTAATCAGACTTAATAAGGCTCATCTTTTGTTGGGTTCCTCACTGCACAGCACATGACAGAATTTCTTCCTAATAACTAGCATGCCAGAGAAACTGCTTTCCAACGTAGAGAATCTCAGTGTTTCACTAAGCCAAAAAATCTTGAGGAGGAAAAAAATGCAGAAAACTCCAACAGCTGTGTTGTAGAGAATTGGCACTAAATGTCTCGCTCCTCTAACACAAGGAAACAACAATTGAAAGAGTGGTGAGTCTCACTGAAAAACTGTGGAAACTGCAATATGATATGATCATATGATTACACTCTATCGTCTAATGTACTACATGGGAACATAATTAAATTAGACTTAAAACTAGTGATTGAGGCTATAAACACACCAGAGAAGGGTTTACAGAGGTAATCAAACGAGGAGTAAACTGGCTCTCTTTTTATAAAATCTAACTTTATTTGGAAAAAAGATGAGTTGCCTCCTGCTGGCCATTAGAAAGAATAAAAGAGACACTGAGGCACTTATGATTTGCTTTGAGTTTTCGGACCCTGAGGCCACATCCTTTGCACAGTCCAAGATTTCTTTCTCTGTTACTGCACATGGTCCCAGTAACTCTTGTTCTCTGCAACAATGGCTGTTGTAAAAAGTAAAATGCTGAGACATGCCTGGAATGAGAGAACCTGCATTTCACTGCCTTTAAAATTACTACTCTTGACTAGGGATGGGTATTGTTTAGGTTTTGTCTGATACCAGTACCAAACCGGTACTTTTGAAACGGTGCCGGTGCTTAAACGGTGCTCGAACCGGTGCTTAAAGAATGGAGAACACACACTTTGTCCAAAAACCTCATGTTCAGCTGTTTTTTTGTAAAAAGATAACAATGTTAGCCTTTTCTGCAGCTATGGGGCATATATGGTATCACTCTTGGCTGGAAGCAGTGCTTAAACAATGGAAAAAACACAAACTTTGTCCAAAAACCTCTCATGTTTAACTGTTTTCCACTTTTTCTTTGGTCATTTTAGCCTTTTTGGCCAGGGTGAAGGGAGTATCTGCCATCAAACAAGAAGACAGCCGCATGTAGCTATGATGGTGTTTGCTAGTTCACCTTACATGCATTAATATAATAAAGTGGTTAGAGTACACAACGTAAATTACACACGGACAACATGAAGCTACTCACGCAGAGAAGAGCGGCTGCTGCTGCATCATCATCCTCATCATTTCTGCTACACTGGCAGGGCTAGGGGCCAGGACTCTCCTCTCTGAGTTTTTGGGGGATGTTGCTAACTCCGGGTCCAATAACAGGCACCACACCCGCAGTAGGTACGGTGCATTTCTGGGCTTTTAAAAAAACGCTATGCATCGCCAGGTGTTTCATCAGATTCGAGGTGTTACCTCCTTTGACAGTATCACAGTATCAGCTTAAAGCACTTGTTGCTGCTGAGTTTGCATCTTTTGCTGTGAAGTACAGCCAGACTTTTGACCGCTTTGTCTTGGGCATTTTTAATCTGTAGCTCTGCTCTAAAGGAACGTACGTACCTGGGCCCGCCTACTATCCTTGGAAACGTAAAATGATTGGCTAGAATCCAAAGTGTATCACATCTCAGGAAAAAAAACCTTTCGGTCTGGTTACTACCGTTTATGTCAGAACACCAGATACCGGTACCCATCCCTACTCTTGACACTAAAGCTCTCTGAGAAGACTGAAAAGCTGAAAAATCGAACCTCCGACTGTCTGCCGGCAGTGTGATTCCTGTCTTTTCAAGTGCGATTTGTTTTTTCTATGGCTCAAGGCTCTTGTGGGCTTTGCTTGCCCAGAGCACATATTTAATTCAACCAAGAATCGTGTACAGCAGAAAGCATTACGCATAAAGCATCTCAGCACATGCAAAATAAAGGCCTGTCAGGTGTTATGTGGGCCTTGCTTTCATAATATTGAATGGCAATTCTTCTTCAGTGATGTTTTCTCACTCTGTCAATGAACACCCAAGCCTTGGAAAAGATGTCTGTCTTTGTCACATAGGCAGAGGTGCTAATTATGTGACTTTCTGCCATAGAAGTGTGTTTTGCAGTCATTTGTGGCTGGTTCCTTACTTAATAGGCCCTCATTTTTAAAGCCTAATATGACCTGAGTAGTGTGTAATATACTGTGCAATAACAGATGCTGGTGTGAAACAGTTGTTCCTCTGGTAGTAGTTAAATATGTGAATAATATCTACAATCACGCGTGTCTTTCGTAACAGCAACACGAGCGGTTATTAGTTTGAGCTTCGCCTTCAGGGCTGAACGCCGTGTCATGGGCCGGAGGCTGTGGAGCCACTGGCCATGGCTTTGATGCTCTTTTGTGCTAATGGCTTTTTAATGAGCCGTAAGTCACATCCCTATCCGCTCGCTGCAAAGCATTTTGTTCCTGTTTATCATCCATAACAAAGTGGATGCCTTCGTGCTTCAAAGACGATGGTTCCACATCAGTAAAGAAACTTGAATACATTATTGTGTTTTTGACATGAATTACTCATATTGTTGTCAGTCTTACAGATGAGCTCTCACAAATGTTAAATCTGAGAAATTAAGCCGGCACACGCTACATTTCTGCACACGTCAGCCACAATATTCAAACCGCCTGTGAAACATTGTCCCTCCAGGTCTCCTCGTGGAGATGAGACTCCTGGAGGGGTCTTCTTGCACCAGGATATGTTGACTATCAGTGGGAATTTAGCGTGTGAGGCTTGCACTGGTTCTCCCTTGAATGCATGAAAGGATTGAGGCCAGAGGTGATTTAAGGCAGTGTCACCACCTCTGGCTTTTTGTTCCTTGCAGCATTTCTGAAAAGATCTTTTTATGTGACAACCTGCATTGGTCTGCCAATGAAGGCCAATGTGCTGTTATCATGAGGCTGTGCATGGTCTGTAATAATGTTTGGGTGACTGTATGTGTCAAAGTAACATCTACAGGAATGCCGAGACTCAAGGCTTCCCAGAGGAACATTGCATTCTTACACTTGCAATTTTTATGGCATTTCGGTCTATAACTTTGACTTCACTGGTAGCATATGTGTAAATGCAGATTGCAGATGCATTATTATTTATTTGAAGGTATTTTTTCAGTCACGGGATTGACGTTCCTGGAGTCATGCCACCTGCATGACTAAAAATAAACATATTTCACAAGTTTAAATAATCTGCTGCTTGATGTTCATACCCTGAAGAAATTAATTAGAATGAATTTCTTATTGGAAACAAACAGCAAAATGAAACAAACTCTACAGCAGCGCTGACATGATTAGGAAATTAATAATGATAACCATGAAAATTAGATCAACACATGATGAGTCTTTGGTTTCATTCGTTATGGAAAACAGTTTCTCCCCGTCACTGTTTCAGCTGCTTTAGTGCTTCTGTTTTTTGCTCCAGGTAGAAGTCGTTTTTTAAAAATAGTTTTCATTAAAAATGAGCTCTCACACAACATTTTAAAGCGTGATATAGTTTGTCTTCAGCGTGACTTTGCTGTATCAACACAGCCATAGAGCGGCACTAAGACTGTTGATCTGCCATCAGATCTGCTACCTTCCATCTGTTGGCGCCAATACGTCGATTAACTGAGATAAATGGGCAAAAATGTCAAATCTGCTGCCATCTTTTGCACATATGTTGTCTTCACTCACAGAAATTCACTTCAGCTACGACTTTCAGACTCAAACAGAATTTTATAGATTTGAAAAAGAAATTCAGAAATTTATCCACAAGTTTGACACGGTCGCTCCGGTGTCATGAACCGAAGTTCAGTACACAAGCTGGACCCAGAAGCAGAGACAACACGCACAGGAGTACGAAAAATAAACTTTATTTCAACTAAAGGTGTCCCGGAAGGGTCAAAGGAAAACACGCGAGAAACTAGAAAAACCAAGGGACCGGGGGATGAGTTACGCAGGGACGCTGTAACGGGGCCGTGGGAGCCGGAGGGAGGGGTGAGGGTCCGCGGGGGAGCTCCAGGAAAGTAGAGGTGATTGGTACCGGAGGCGATCCAAACTCCAGACGGGCAGGTGGACAGGCAGGTGGCTCAAAAACACGCCGAGCTGTTACTGAGATGGGATGCAGGTGTGGAGTTAACAGCCACACCCGTGGGCGTGGGCATCCCATCAGCTCCTCGGACACCGGGCCGCGGACCATGACATCCGGACAGTCTGGACATGTTTGCGTCTGGACTAAAGTGATGATTGGACCCACAGAGAGACACTTTGTTTTCATTTGCAGGGACAGCAAACGATTTAAAGTACTTCTTAATTTTCATACTGGAGAGATTAATTAATTATAAATTAATGGGAACTCTTCAGCGGTAGCAAAACATTAATTAATGATTCCAAATTAACCATTAAAAATGTTTTATTTTTAGAAATGTGAATCACTTCAAAGCAGAGATTAAAAGGGTAGTTTCTGTGATGGGTTAAAGGATGAAGCGTTCAAATTAATTTCTTCCTGGCATAATTATTATGTGTCTGCACAGCATATATCTGAAAGTATACGAGTGTAGTCCTTCAGATATCTTCTGCTGAGGGCATACTGATGTAGCTGAGTAACGTGCAGCTGTCAGAAACTATGAGAGAAAAAGAGCAACAGAGAGAGGCGAGTGAGAAGAGAGTGAACGCAAAAAGAAGCGGTGCTTTTGTCGGCCGTGCAACAAGCTGCGATCAGTGGAGCTAATAGGAAGAGGTGAGCTGAGGGAAAAGCCTGGAAGCAATAAAGATCGCTCGGGAGATGTGAGGGTGTGAGATGGAGAGGCAGGACCAAAGAACGAGAGAGAGATGGAGAGGGAGAGGAGGAGGAGACAGCGCCGTGTGTGCAGACTGAGTCGGAGGTGAAAGAGACTGCTGGGAGGCGACTCGCTGAGCGCTGTGATCAACACAGAGACGAGTAGAGGAAACGAGGGGAAAGTGACAGAGTGCACTGATTGACACGCCCGACGTGGCGAAAGCAAAGGACAAGCTTGCCAACTTTTTTCTTCTTTTTTGATTAATGTTTAATCTGCTAATGTCTTCTGATTTATTGTGGAGCTGAGTGGATCGCACTACAAGGGGGTTAATTAGTTTTCCCAGCTTGTCACTTCAAAGCCTTTTGTCTTGCACATCTTTGAAAATGATGTAAAGAGGTGCAATCACTCTGTTCGTGTTCACTGGGGATCGTAGCCGCTCTGTTGTCGGATGCTTGGATTTTGCTGTCAGACTTTGATTCTTTATTTACCACCTTGGCTTATTTTCAATCTGCATGAGGTAGGTATTCAGTTTTCACTCAGGACGGAATCACGGCAGGAATGCAAAAATATCATTAGAGTTAGAATTAATAGAATTAATTCTGTCCTTTGAATTGTTTAGGATAAACTACATTTAGTGACTCAGGAGAACTTTAATGTGTTTAATGACCTCCTGATTAAGCTGTGTGTGTGCAGATATGTGTGTGTGACACAAAGTGCTGAAGCATGTGTTCATAAAGGAAACACATTTCCTCTCCTTTTCTTGTGAAGATCTTATGTTAGAAATTCACATTTTTCCAAGGTTGCTGAAACAAAATCAAACTTTCTTTCCGTCTCGTCCTCCGGCTGTGCTGATACATAATTTTCTGTTAATGCGATACAGCATCCCTGCCTCTTGTTCTCCATCCCTGCCAGTCTGACTTGGCATTGAGCTTCACAGGAAAAGACAAAAGTATTTCATCCTCCAGCTCTGTGCAGACGCTCCAGAACAGCTCCCTGTGTGGGTTCACAAGTCGTGATCCCCAACTCGTGTCGTGTAGAGGGTGTGAACGCGTCGAGGCTTTAGCGCCGCGGGGCGTGTCCAGAAGCTCGAGCTTTAAACATTTTTTTAGAAGAGTAATAGCAGAAAGTAATTAACATTTTTCCTTCATTACATTACTTCTCAACCTGCAGGTCAGGACATTCATCAGGTTGAGGGACGACTAGAGGACTGATATGAGTAATTTCTAAGTGTTTTAATCATTCTTTTGAATCTTTGCTGTAAATGCATTTTTCATATGAGCCATTTAGCAGCTTTCAGAGCTTCTTGCAATAATTAAAAGTAATATTTCAGACAAAGTTCATCATCCTTATGTCCATGCCCTGCGGGTTGTATTGTGGCTGTCTTTTGGGCTTAGAGTAATTGAATAAATCCCGGCAACTATGATTAAAGGAGCTTGTGACTGAAGGGTTGAGTTTGAGTTACCAGCTGTAGGCAGTAATAGGTTTGGGGGGGGGGGAGAGAGAATGTGTTTTTATAAAAATGTTACAGACAAGCAACTTTAAATGGATGTTTTATTTTCAGCTTTTGTTCTTTGTTTTTTTCCATCGAGACATAAACTGAACAGATCATTTTAGAAGCAAACTTGTTAGCTTGTTAGTGGACAGGAGGCATATTTATAGCCATGATGTTGTAAAGCAGGGGTGGGTAATTCCAGGTCCCGAGGGCCGGTGTCCTGCAGGTTTTAGATGTGTCCTTGGGTCTCACCTGAATCACATGATTAGTTCGTTACCAGGCCTCTGGAGAACTTCAGGACACGTTGAGGAGCTAATTTAGCCATTTAAATCAGCTGTGTTGGTTCAAGGACCCATCTAAAACCTGCAGGACACCGGCACTCGAGGCCTGGAGTTGCCTACCCCTGTTGTAAAGGGACAACCTCCAGAGCTAAAAATGAAGCCATTGGTCATAGCAAAAGTTGCAGTTCCTCTAGTGGCCACTCAAGATTTGCTTCTTTTCCCTTTTTTAATGGGGGGTGGCCTGCATTCATCGACAGATGTCAAGACAGTTTTTCTGAGTGAAATTCAGTCTGTTCATTGCACCTGTACAGTTTATAGGTGCACCATGCTAGCGTTAAGGGATAAATTAGCACTCCACCTTTTCACCCATGCAGTTACTTCTGGCTTCAAAAATCAATGCCGTGATGGCCAAAGGTCGATGAATGGATGCCATCGTGGTGGTTACGTCCATCGTCTATACTGCCTGTGGCCATTTGTTGATTTCCCATTTGTTTCAAGAGTGGTTACAAAGATTCATAGTCACATAGGGAGCGAGAACAAGTTGAGGGAGCCCACAGGAAGTTGGAATATTTGATCAGGTAAGATTTTCATGTAAATCTGGGAAGATTTGACACTTAACAATCGTGAGGAGAAACTTCGAAACTAACTGTGATTTGAAATGAAGACGGATTCAGGAAGTGCATTCTTCATTTATTGCCTGAAAAGTTTTTGGAAACTTTTTGTATTATGTGAGGTTTTGCAAATAATCCACCGTCTCAGTTTCTGTTTGTATGAAGTGAAGCTCAGTGTTTTTGCAGTTACTGTAGGTAACGGGGGAGGACATCTCTCTGTCATCTTTCTTGGCACCGTCACAAACCGATCTCTCGCGTCTGGTTGTAAACTTTAAAACAACATGGTTCATGTCAGGTTTGTAGCAACAGTGAGTGAAACATATACTTTGTAATGCATGTCAAGATATTTTTCTGAAATGTTTCCATAAGACATTTCAATAGGGACGTTTTGATCACTCTGGTGCAGCATCACTTTGATGGCTGACATGCAGACAGCTCACAAGAACATGTATCAGATTTTTATTTTAAACAAGCACACTGTCCAGTTTCAGGCAACTTGCGACTCATAGACGATCTGAATAAAAATTCATGACTGTAGCAAAAAAAGAAAAAGTTGATCTGGGTCTTGACCTCCTCACATTTGGACTGACGTGTGATTAAAATGATCTCCACCGAGCACACCAGTCCTGACCTTGTTAATTGTTTGTAGGCTCTCCCTCCTGAAGGCAGGCTGATGTAGTTAAAGGCCACAGTGATTCTTTGCTGCCACTCAAGTAATGTGTGCATGACCTGAGGTTTTAACCTGCACAGGCATTCGTGCATTGGACACGTTGACATTTTACGTGCAAATGAGTAAACTCGTTGAAAATACTCTATTTCAGTTTGTACCCTCACCTTGGGGCAAAACCATTTTAAGCTTGAAACACTGGGTTCTGCAGACAGCAGTGTAGATTACTTCCATCACGTCATCCGGTTTATGGTTAAAGTCTTGACTTGAAGGTTAAAAAGACAATAATGAATTTCAGGCTGGGGCAGAGCTTCTTTTAATATTTACATTATTATCTCCAGTGCTAACCTTATGGGAAGCGGTGACTTTGAATACACTGACTTTATATGAAATACTCCAAATGAAAAGTAAATGTGGGATGTCTGCACCAGCATATCAATGGCTGCATATTAACTGCAGGTGGAATAGACAGATGTGAACTAATTTTGTGTGTTAAAGAGTAGACATAGGCAATAGTAGCTGTCATAGTTTGTACAGATTTGACTTAGTCTTGTGGCTGCTGTCATTGTCTTGGGGCTTTTTAAACCTCACGTGCACATATTTAGATGAGTGTCGCACAGATACCTGCTAATTAGCGGTAAGTAAATTACTGGATTTCACTCAGCTACTCCACACGGATTTGTCAGATAATAGATTTAAGGCAGAAACACTACAAATGGAGTCAAGAGGTTCAGCTCAGTGAGTCATATTAAATGAAATGTCGGATACCACCTGCCAGTCAAAGTGACCATGCTCTGCCAAATGCAAATTATAAGCTTTAATTAATTTTACACACATGAGCAGTGATGTTAGCTTTAAAAAAAACAATGACTATGTTATACATGCCTGCAAACATGTATATTTTCATGTCTGAAGTAAAGCAACTAAACATGCAAATCTATGGGGCTTGACTCACTGTCGTTAGCACTACTAACTGGCTTAATCTATCAGCCCAGGAGGTGACTGATTTTTTTTTTAAGTAGTTCTCACTGTGGCTTTGACTTAACAACAACAATATTTCATGTAGATTAGAATATTTGCCAGTGGATGGAGGGCTATTCAGGATGCATGTGTGCAGAGTTGCTGTTTTAACGATGTCACTGGTGGCTTTAGACTCGAGTTGATAAAAATTAAAAACTGTACACTAACATCAAGCTAAGTGTTGATAGTCAGATGTGGGAATTTACTGTTCCTGGCAAAACGTCACAAAAAATAAAGCCTTTGAACATATTTATAAGTCACGTGTTTGTGTGTTTTAAGTTATTTTTCCTTTAGGCCCAGTGTTTAACACTAGGATGTGGTCAAGGCCTTTTAGTGGCATGTCCTCACACTGATAGTCACACTGGGTTGTGTGTGTGTGTGTGTTTACTGATGGTATGTCTAGTTTAGCCCAGACACGACAAGTGATGAATGAGCTGAATACCTTGAAGCAGACAGAGCAAGGAAATAGAGACAGCAAGGGTCACTGTGTACAGACCTGCCGCAGCATTAAATGGATGGAGTGATGGAGGAGAAATGGCAATACAAGACCACCTTTATATCTAAGGAGTGCTTTGATGGAGGGAGGATGCTACTGAGAAGTATTGTCTATAGTATCCTGGCAACAACTTCACATACATGGGGAAAAAAGCAAAACAACAGCACTGTGTGTGAAATCCACAGAGACTCCCAGATATACATGTTTATTTATTTGCACTTACAAATGTGTCCATAAATACGCATAAAATACCAACTGCTGAATACAGGAAAGGTTTTGTTTGATGTGGAGCTACAGCGTCTGACTTTAATGCTGTTTGGGGTTCCACGTTTGTTTGGATGGGTTTAACAGCCATAAACTGATCTTCAGTTCTCACTGTTAAAAGCTGCCCTGTGTTATTATCTCGTAAACAAACAACGAAACGGGAAACACATCGTGCCTCGTACCTGTGCGCGTGAATTTTCTTCATCTTTGAACACTTGCAAAGTGGATTTTTTTTTGCTTTGAAACTTAAATTGTTTATCTAAACAAGGCTTTCTCCCACTGAATGTGTGTGTCTGCTTTATTTGTTCCTTCATGCCACCAACTGTTCAGTGATTTAGCATGACAGAGAATGGAACAAAGGGATTTCCACACTGGGTATGCCGGCTTTAAAACAGCCCTCGGAGCTTCAGCACTGGTCAGAAAACGCGTTACGTTCAAACATGAAGATCAGTAAGTGCTTCTGATGATCCGCCATCATCACTTTTCAAAAACTGCAAAGAAACAGAAGAATATGCACGTTTCTTAGGTAAAGTAACTTTGGCAGTCATACGAAAAGACTCTTGTCATGATCTCCTCGTTTGCTGATCTCATTTTCCAGTCAGTCTTTCTACAGAACATTTGTGCTTTAACTTAATGAACTGCACAAATTGGGATAATGGTTCCACTTTTATTCCTCATAGACAGAAAATGGCGCAGAAGTAATTTTGTAAAGAATGAAATAAGATCTTGGGAGAGGAGCTCAAATCCTGCCCAGTTTCTCACTTGTGCACCGTCACTCCTTTAGTTGGGAGCGTTTGTCAGATTCTTATGGAGATGCGTTAAAAAGATGGTGAGACGGCGCAAACCTACAGCAGGTTTATCATATTATGTCTGATTGGCCCTGAAGCAACTATTTAAACGTAAAAAATCTGAATCATTTTGGACTCTTTTTAATCACTGACTGCAGTGGCTGAAGGACCAGGCAGCATCAATTTATTACAGTCAGCAGAAGGGAGAAAGCTTTCTGTAAAGAGCCATGGTTTTCTCCAAAATTGGCAGGAACAGCAAGAAGCATCATGGTTTGGCATCTCTGAAATGGCTGAGAGTAAGCTAAATCAATTAGCCTCAAGAGGCAGTGCATTGTCATTCGCATCGGGTTACCAGTGGCAAGCAGCCAGCTGCGGTTCATGGAGCAGACGTTCACTCAAGGAAACGGGGAGGAAAGGATTAAGAGGAAGGAGAGGAAGGAGAGGCAGCAAGGGCGGCTTATTTGATTTGCTCAGGAAAGTGATTAAACCTTCTACCTAACATCCTCCCCTCCCTGCTGCTCTACACGTTAGCTGCTGAATGACTGTGGCACACCTTGCCAGAGTGTTCCTCTTGGCTGCTTTTGCAGCTTTGAGCCTCCAGCGCAAACATTTTACCTCGTATTTACATCTGTTCATGCTGCGGACCAAGTTTTGTTGCTGGTGCTGTATAGTTTGTGTTTGATTAATGGAAAAAAAGGGCTCTTGTGTCTTTCTGATTATATATTTTTGTGTGTGTGTGTGTGTGTGTGTGTGTGTGTGTGTGTGTGTGTGTGTGTGTGTGTGTGTGTGTGGATATATGACTGATGAAATTGGACGGTGTTGAAGTGGCGATGATAAATCAATTAGAGTGCATAGGAGAATTAGGCTAATGAAGGTGACAGCAGGGCCAGCGTCCCACTCAGCTGTGACTCAATCTTATTGGTGGGTGTGTACTAGTGCACATGTGTGCTCTTACTGGATCCTACACAGGAGCAAAGAATTTTAACAAGGGTTTCATAATGATCGGGAACTGTAATATCACTGGATTTCAGTAAAAGATGCATAAACAGAAACAACCGCCTGCACTTTTAGATAAACCTGATGAGCACCGTTTGTGGCCATGTGGATTTAAAGCTGCTACCAAACTTTTATTTATTCTTTTTTGTATGAAATATAATGACTGGCTACTGCATGAATCAGTAGGGAAACTTTGTCTCTTACGCAGCAGAGACCTGCAGCATAATTAGAAGAAAGCGAAGCCATCGAGGATTTGAATGATAGTCAAACAGCACCAGTGACACCAAAAACGAAAAAGTTGCCGTCTCCCATGAGGTCTGTGCTAGAGATCTGAAATTTCACACAGAAAGTTTGGAGATTTGCATAATTCGTGATCTAGTTAACTGACTGACAGATTACAAAAAAGTTTGAGGACACTTTTTAAAGTTAATTTCTGATGTTTTTAGGTTGTTGTTTTTCAGCAGCTTGAAGATCTCTTTCTAATAAATTCTCATACGTGCACAGTTTGGTCCAGCTGTTTTCCATATGGGGATGTCAAATAGCAAAAAAAGGAAGTGATGCCAGTTGTTGGATGTTAAAAGATTAAAAACTGTTCCTTAAGAGTCTCATAATAATAAATGAGATATAATAAAGCTGCTGTAGTTTATTCCAGAACTGGACTAAAAGTGATTGCAACACATAAAAAGAAGATGCAGACAAAAACAACACTGATGTTAAATTCATGGTTCTCAGAGGATGAACCTTATTCGCTGGCAGCCCTCTGAGTTTTCTGTTATCTTCCATCAGTCTGACATTTTTGGTTTTAAAGAAATGTTCTGACACCTGTCAGATAGTTTGGTATAGATTTTATTTTATTTTATTTTTTTGCTGCACGGCGTATCCATATTCACTAGTGTTCACCGGTTTCATATCAGCTTTCTTCACTTCCATCCATCCATCTTCTTCTGCTTACTCGAGTCAGTGTCGAGGGGGTGCTGGAGTCTATCCCTGCTGCCACAGCACGAGAGGCGAGGAACAACCTAGACAGGTCGTCAGTCTGTTGCAGGCTTACTTCATGTACACAGTGAAATGTTTCGTATGTGAAACTGTGATTGTGGGCATGCAGAGACTGCTAAGAATCAGCATGTCATGTAGCAGGATGTTAGCATTTAGCTCAAAGCAACGTCTTAGATTAAGAATGACTTTTCTTCGTTTTTACGCTCGCTTTGGTCTTGTTGTAATTTGGCTGATCGCTGGACTATAAAGAAAGAAACTCAAATAATCCTAAACTTGCGTTGAACTGGTTTTGATCTCAGACCTTTTTCAGTCCCACTTGAAATGAAATGAGTTTGGGGTTGGCCTCAAAGACTTAACAACTGAGAAGAAAGGAGGACCCTTAGACTACAGCAGATCACTGCCCTTTACTGTAGAGCTTTTTCTTTATTTCAATTCTATTTCAAATCATATTCCATGAGCATATTGTCTTTAAGCTATTATTTCCCCCTTATACTAACTCCATCTATTTACTGCCTAAAATTGCTCCTGTCATTGCCGTCTACTTTGTCACTCTTTGGAAACAGCTGTTATCGCACTTTTCTTCTCGGTGCTTTCTCTTTTAACTGTCTCCCTTTCTCAGCCAGCTTGCCACTATTCATCTGGTTGTCATTCTTTTCACAGGATTCATGCCCCCTCCTAGTAGTGGTATTTATTTTCTGTCAGGCAGTCTTTGTCCCGAACAGAATAGCAGGCTCATTAGACACACACTGACACGTTAAAGATGCTTGTGAGCATACACTTCTTTCACACAGACACACACTAACACTCCCCAGAGAATTGTTACTAATCAGCCTTATTTATGTACTTTCCTGGGTATACGGTACCTGTTCTTTCCCTGTAGATAAGCAGAAGGATGTCCATAGTAGTTTAGTGAGGTGTTTGAATGCAGTGAGATTGATTTGTTGTTTTAGCTGTTTTAGCATTTCCATTTTCTTTTTATTTCTTCTTCTTCATCTTTACTAAAACAGCAAGTTTCTGGCACAACAATAAAAATGTTAATCATAGCTGCTCTTTGTTAGTCTCTGTGGGGCCAAGAAGAGCCTTGAGAAGGCTCACTAGATGAGATTAAATCAAATCTATACTAAAATGATTATTATGTTCCAATATTAGTCTCCAACATCAGGGTCACAACATGTAGAGTGAGGAGCCAAATGCTGGACTCCAAGGTAGACAAAGAATGAACAGGCAATACAAAAGTCTAGAAATAAATAATAATAAAATCCATCAGGTGAACAAAATGTAAGAAACGCATGAGGCAGGAAATAAATCCAGGAAAAACTGGGACAAACAGAGCTGCACACAAGGGAACACAAACAGACACATTAACAAAGGGCAAGGGGAAGACGGGACTTAGAGCTCACTGGGAACAAGAAATGGGAGAACCGAGATACAGGTGAAATGAGATGATGCACAGCTAAAAATAAATAAATAAAAAATCAGGATACAGACTCGTAGCAGACACAGAGGCAGAGGGAGAGGTCCTAACAAGAGACGAGATGGAGGGACGAAAACCGTCAAACACAGAAGGAACCTGAACACTAAATACTCTTAAAACGCAAAAGAAACTACAGCAACAAAGAAATGAAAGTAGGAACCCTTAACTCAGAAACAACATCAAAGAAAAACGGTATGAATCACATGACTTGGTAATTCTGTAACAGTCAGAGGTCGTGTTTTCTAGCTGACTGTGGGAAGCGTTGTGCTGTTTGCTGGTCTCTTGTGTGGATGGTTGGTTCATGGATGAAGTGCTTGTATTTTACATTAATAGAAACTGCATGCCTCTTTTGTGTTTTCCTTCATAAACCCTCCTCTTTCATTACCTCTGATTGGTTATCCTGTGTAGCTTGTAACTTGATGCCCGGTGTCATGGAAACCTGCAGTATGTTGGCTACTGAAGCCGGCCTTGATTGATAGCCTGTGTGTGATATTGGCAGAAGGCAGGTTTTGTTTGCCTGGTTACGGAGGAGAGTTTAAAATGCTGATCAATAAGTTTACAGCCTCTGAATAGGAAGCATGCTGTGGAGCTTTTACCAGGCCTTTGGACCAGCCGAGGAGAAAGCCATTACCAAAAGGCTTTGTCTAAACAGATGAGCTCAATCAGACTCCTGGCAGAACAATCACAGGGACAATCGTTCAAGTTTATAAATTCACCATTCAACATCTGTCTGCTCAAAAGCCTAGCTGGCTGTTATGTGTCGATGCAGATAAGATGAAGTGAAAAAAAGCAATCCACTTGACACTGTCATTGTCAAAGTGCAGCCAATGTATTTTAGTGTTCAGTAATATGGAATAAATCAGTGGTTTTCTAGATGTTTAGGCTGAGGATAAGCCAAACTCAAATCCAGATCCACAACGCACATCTGTATTCACATTTTTGCAACATAGCTGATATCAGTTCTTCTTTTCTTTGGACTTCTGACAGCTTTTACAGCATCTACTCACAGACACTTGAAATCATTTATGCAAGAGTGTCACCACTCCACTCGCACATCGTCTTGTCAGATACTTTCAGACAATCCAACTAATGTTCCTGCAGCCTCTGGTTTGGATCCAGGGCTCCTGAGGAGGCCAAGTTGTCATCATAAGGGAAAGTTGCTTTCCAAGTCCTTTAGTTTGTGGCACCATATTAGCATTACCAAACCTCTCCTTACAGATGATGCACCTGGGCTGAGAGCACCCCTTAGTCCAAAAGACAAGTATCTTTTGCATTTTTCCCCTTGCTTGTTAATCATGGTTTGCTCAGCATAAGTTCATTGCTGGTAATCGAGGCCTTTAATATATCGCACATATTTCCCACCATTTAGCAAGGCAGGTTGCATTTTTTTCAAGGATTTTTTTTTTTTAAAAAGGGCTGATAAAGTAAACTTTTTGTGCTGATATATTTGCAATAAAAACACGTTAGTCAGAAAATGACTTTGTGTGCTTGTGATTGCTCACATCTCCTACAAGTAGCTAAATGTAGCTTCTCTAATTATAAGACATTTTTTCTTTAGTTTGGTTCCCTGACTCGGTGAGGTATCACTCTTGTACTCATTACTTCAGATTGTGACTCCTGTAATACTCTGTTTACTGGCGCAATAAATATCTCCAAAGTCACCAGCTTTCACCTGTCTTTGCATCGCTACACTGGCGTCCAATTATTTGGAAGCCAGCAGAGATGCAATGTATGTCAAATCTTTCCATTTTGATTCCAGCAGCTCTAATAGGCCTCCCTTTTACTAATAAACTTTAGGCTGTGGCATCAGAAAGGACACATGGCCTATTTTGTTGGTAAGATGGGTGAATAGCTTAGAATTGTTAAATCATACTTTAGTTAAGAAGCAACTATGTAACTAAATCTTTGTCCAATTAAGCTTGTGCTTACAGTATGTTCACAACTTTTGTTTGCAAATTCCCTTTTGTCTGTAGACATTGACCCACTAAATCCAACATGGAAACCCAGAACCCTTCATCGGTAGCTGTTACCAAACCTCTATGCTGTCCTTAGATGGCTGCGCTGACCACGGCCTGTGGACACGCTACAGTCCTAAAAGATTTAAGGAAGAAGGCCAATTCTCTTGGAAGCCAAATCACAACTTGCTCCAAACTTTGTTCCTCTTTTTTCAGTTTTTATATCACCCCTGTTTTACTCCCAAATGCATCAAATCATAAAACTGAAATGCACTTGGAAGTGACAGCAAGGTAACAAGATTCTACTCTGGAGCAGAAACACACTAGATATTGGCAAGTCTGAGATGTCATAATGCATTTACCATTATGAGGTGCTGTTTCTGCCTGTCATTAAAGGAATAATAATAGATTAGTTTTGTTGTAAATTGCTAATACAAGTATTTATACTATATTTAAATATATTTAATATTTTTAAGTGGTCATTGCAGCAAGGTAAAAATAAATATTTTGGAATTTGACATCTCATTCTTCCACTTGTGCTGTGACATGAATGGATGCTGCAGGATCATTCAGCAGACAGGAACAGGTAAATCTCCAAAGTAATCCTTGTCATTTGCTGGCACTGAAGCAGACACTCAGAAAATCTCCCCCTTGGCTCAAGCGTGAGTTTCTCCTTTGGGTCGAGTCCAATGTGAAATGACACCGAGCAAAAGCAAGAGGAGCATAGCCAATAGAAAGACAGAAGTAAGGATGAGCAGGAAGATGTCGCAAGGAAAATAAACTAAATTATATAAAGGATCTTTGTAATTATATCCAAATGGTAGCTTTTGATAATAAGGGCTTTGAGAATGAATGAGTCACCCCAAAGAAAACCAAAACTTGGAGTCTTGACATGCCCAGAGCTTCCTCCCATCCTCCCTGCAGCTCACTAATCAGTATGGCTGGATGGGGATGATGGGACTTTCTAACCTGCCATCAGCCAGCTGCTCTCCTCCAGGCTCCAGGGGGGGAAAAGAAACAACCAGCGTGAAAACAGTGATTCTGCCATAGAAATGTTTAATTATTTGAACTTTATATTATTTTTCTGCCTTCTTAGTGATATATTCGTGAGTCTCAGCTGCTGTCGCCAAGGAGAAGAAGCTAGTTAGAGCACATATCAGATGCTTTTTTTGGCATTTGAATTAAATTCAAATGGCAACAAAAGTTACTGTTACAGAAATTCATTCAAAAATGATCCAGGTTACAAAATGAGTTCATGAAAACAATGTATAATCGTTTAATTGGAGTTGCACAAAACATTTTCTTTGTCGTCTCCAATTCGTTGTGCAAACATTGTCATTTTAAGCTTGAAGAACAGGTGCCTTTTACTGAAAAGTCTTATTTGGAGTTGTAGGAGCTTCTTTCTCTCTCTTATTTTTTTTTTCAAATCACAGACTCAAATATTTCCTTGTGGATTACATATTTGCCAATCCTTCAAGTCCCCACGACACTACATGTTTGTTTTTTTCAAGCAAAGTAAGGCTTGGCCTTAAAAACTATGATACGTTACAGAAATGTTACAAAATAACAAGATGGTTCTGTCTGTGTTTTGTAAAAAGCAGATTAAGGAAACACTGCCAGGGGAATGATTTATGTTTTGGTTGCTATGTGTTTTCCTCTATTCTTCCCCGTTTTTAAAACTGAGTGTGCATAGCATAGCTGTTAGAGCTTCTTCCGTATGTTTAAAAGACATTAGGAATCCTTCATCTTTGTTCCATGTTTCTTTTAGTAGACCTAAGCTCTGTGACATGCAGGAATAAGGGGAAACAATTGTTCTGTTCTGATTCTTCTGGGTTTGTCTGAGCTCAGCGGTAGCAGATATTTTCTACAGCCAGGACAAATCTCAGGGTCTAGCTTTTATAATCATGCCTGAAACAGTGCTCGGTGTTTTCACATTGGTTTAATAAAATCTGTTTGCTTGATTTTTCACTCTGAAAATGGCCATAGTGTTTTAGTAAAGGTTGTCACTGACTTTATTCCTCATTGTCATCGTGTAAATAAAATGTTTACAGAGGAGTAAACATCAAAACAAAGAATAATTCATGTACAAGTTTCAAAAAAGCTGTTTGTGAGTAGCTAATATTTATTGTTCTAATTATATAGTATAATGGAGTAACTAGGTAGTTCATGCAGTTTGTTATCCTGTTTGTTGGTGCTTTTCTTTCACTTGCGTAAGAGTTGGTTTGCCAGCCGTATGGATTGTTGGTAGACCAAAACAGGACCCGTCAATTTGTGATGGATAGTTGTCACTGTTTTCTAAGAGGTGGAGGGATTAATTGATTAAATGTTTAAATAAAATAGCAAATTGACTGTTTATGATAATGTGGTATACTCAGCAAAAGTTCATCAATCTATATATTTATTTAAACCATGGCAAAAAAGACCGGTTTTTACTGGACTTTCTCATTTTGTTTGGTTTTGTTATTTTAGTGTGGTGCTCATTTGAGAATATTCCCAGCTTTTTGTAAGCTCAGCAAAGCCCAACCTAAGAATGAGTGTCAGTCAGTTGTGTCAGTTTCTAAATCAAGCTGCAGAAAACAGGGTGTCTCTGCTGTGAGAGAGGCACTTTTACTGAATCTGAAATTTTCCATGTCTGTCCTCATTTATCCTTCTCTAATGACCTTTAATTAGGCTTTAATGCTTCCTCTGTCATTATAGGAATTTTCATACTGCCTAAACAATAATATGTTTTTATTGGGCACTTGTGTTCATGTGCTCTTTCGTCCTTGCTAGACGTTTATTCATAAGAATTCATTGTTGGTTCTGCAATAAAAAGATATTAAGGATTATCTCTAAAACGGTCAAAAGAACATTTAGATTGCGTTAAAGCTTCTAAAATAAATCTTCATTTTTCCTGTTAGCTGGCTGACTTATAGTTTCCCCTTTTTGAAATATCAAGTAATTACCCTGTAATCCTATATAGCCTGTCTGTAACATTCATCACGTGTAAAAGCAACAACCATCATGTGCTTGGTCTGTTTTCATGAATAATGATATTTATTTTTAGATTTCAGCATTTAGGATTTGATCAATTATAAGGAAAAAAAAGCACAAGCTTCCATTTTGAAAGCTTTTAAACAATGGCTCATCTTTTTATATCCACGTGAGTGTGTTTGTTGATGTAGTGGAACTGGGTTCATATGTGATTTTTGCAGTTGACACTTTCATTTGCTGTAATTGCGATCAGTGTGAAGTGCTCGCTGTAGGACAGTCAGTGAATCTGATTAAGTCTGTAGTTTGAGGGTGATAGGCCAAAATCTGGCCACAAACCAAAGAGTCCCAATGCTGTTCAGTCCTCTTCTGTTCAATATTTTCTCACCAACAACTGAAAAAAGATTAAACATGTAGAAATCTCAGAGGTCGAACAACTTTGTCCATTATTTTGAAATGTACTTTTTGAGTTACCTGAATATTGAACAGAAGGCTTTGTTAATTTTACAACATATGTCAGTCTGCTGCTGAATGTGCGTCTTTGAAAGACACAAGCTGTGTTTTGACATTCTCCTTTAGTCGTCAGTCACTGAGTAATGTCAAGTTGTAGTGAATGCAGTGGATTAGGAAAGAGCAGTTATCATACATTGCATTGCAACAACGTGGTCTGTCTGTTCCAGGAGCTTTGCAATTTTAAATAGTAACCATTTCGTTATTATATTTGGTGCAAGTGCTTGAAGCTGGAAGGATTTTAAATGAGCTGGAACTTACAGCACTACGTTATAATCTTTCCTAATTGAAGTTCATGCCATTCTCATTTTTCAGATATTCTTGTAACATTTACGAAATAAATAATCAAATTAATCGTATTAATTTGAACATATAAATGTTTGATAAATAGCAAATGTAATTAGTTTCTGATGTTCAGAGCTGGAAATTTGTGTTTCAGATTGATCTGACCCGGTCAGGCTGTTCTGACATAACAATTGTTTTCTGAAGGGTTGATTTAACCTCATCGTTCCAGTACAGCGAGGACAAGTTTTAAGGCTCATGGAGAGCAAGGAGAGGAAATGTGTTGGGAGCATTGCTTTTTTTGTGCATGAATTAGTGTGCATGCGCCTTTTTTTTAAAGAGTACAGGTTGATTAACTTGTGACATCTTTGCTTATCTAATGATGACAGAGTATTTTTAATCTTTACACATTTTATTTTTTGTCTTCCCATTTTAGCCATGGGCCACTGACTTTGAGTGGCTGGGCTGGATAAGCTTCTGACAGGCTTTATTAATGAACTATGATACATCATATATACACATCTCCCACTGACAATGTGGGGAACTAGATAAGGACAGACTGCTCTCTTTAGAATATGTTCTCCAAGAATCGTTTCAATGGACAACATGGAGCAGGTGTTTCCCCTAAAGGAGGCGCAAAGTCAAAAGTTCACCCACCTAAGAAGAGGGCTCCAAACCCAAGGGTAGCACTAGTTATTCGGGGCAAAATACATCGTTTATTGCAAGGATCTGCAGACCACCATGTCCCAGATTCCCACCTCTATTATTCAGGTATTGAGGAAGACGAGGCGAGAGAAACACATGAGAGCAGAAAGGAGCGCAGGAGCATATACCCAAAGGTTAGCCCAAGGGCAGAAGCATATTCCCCCACAGTTTCAAACACTAAAACGCATGGTGTAGCATCTGGGCCACCATGTGTAGGAGAGGTGGAACTGAACAGAGAGGGGTGTATAAGAATACCCTGCACTTTGCAGCATAAAAGATGTAGATCACCAGCAAATATTAAACGAATCTCCTTCGAAGAAGGACTTCGGGATGCTCCGGAGCAATTACGGCCACCCCTACACTATGCTCCGGTTGGTCCAGACGTGAATGGCAAGAAGTTCGTATCAACAGCAGGAAGGAATTTTGCCTCACCCCGTATTCGGCCAAAGAGACCTTATTCTACTGGTGACTGTGTTGACTACAATTTTAACAGACCTCTCCCTGGTACACTGCTAGAAGAGGATGAAGATAAAGAGGAGGAGTCAAGTGCCATCATCGAGCACATTCTAAAAGAGCTGAGGGGGATCAACAAGATCCAGGAGGAAATCTCCGACCTCAGGGATTACCTGACCTCAGTTCGAGGGTCAGTTGAGGAAGTATCATCGTGTGTAGATGCTGTTCTGTTGGAGATTGAGGGCATTCGTTCTAGCAACAAGCCTGGAGCCCATGCAGGTACTTGGTCAGGGGTAGGGTGCAAAGATGGTCCATCCTGCCGCAGGAGGCCTGCGAGTGCTTATGGCAGTTTAGGTAGTGCAGTGCCAAAGTCAGAGTCAAATTGTTTCCCTCAAGCATGCAATGAGCGCCATAGCATACATAGAGAATTACTGCTATCCCAGCCAGAAGACTCAACAGTTTCCCCAATCGCTGAATCAGTGGATCATCGGGAACTAGAGGAACCAGAGGAACCAGAGGATACCTCTGAGCATAGCTCTGATATCCCAGTAGGCGCTATAGCAAGAAAACTCAGCTTTGGCTACCTTGACAGGCAGGATGGTCAAGACTGCCTGAGCACCAGCTCTTTGTCTTCTGGTCATAGTTCCAAATCTGAATCAGACATAGAAAGACCATCATCTAGTCATGGAAGAAAGCAAGAGAGGACTCGTGATGGGGAGGAACATTGGACTAATGCTGTACCAACACACAGTGGACCTATGGAATCCGTGTGGCATAGGGAAACAGCTTACATAAGGGAGCATGAAGGTGTGAGCCCTCTTTGCTGTGAAGGAGCTGGGAGCTGGGAACAATACAGTGGTGCGACGGGATATGGTACATCTGGGCAGTGTTCTAATGCAAGCTCAGAACATCTCTCTATACACTCTGGAAAGCATTACAACTCACCTGCCAGCAGTTCTAGCAGAGAGGAATGGCAGCCGCGAAGGAGGCGGCCTCAGAACCAGTCTGGGATTCATGGATCGGCAGATCCCAGTGAAAACTCCACTGTAGCATATGAATGTGCTGCTGATTTGTCCTACCCGCAAAGTTCTGGTTACCACTCAGTTGATGGGCATGATGCTGAAGCAGAGGAATCAGACTTTAGGCATTCAGCTGATCTGAGCTTTACAACAACTTGTCAAGTTGAAACGTATTTAGCATATGACGAGTCTACAGCAATGACGTGGACTGAGCCATCCTGCGTGACTGACGTCAGTAACCAAAGCTTAGGAAATCAATTCTCTCACCCTGGCAATGCAGATCCCCAAGCTGGGGGTTTCAACGTCAAACGCATAGGTAGAGCAGTACTTGATTTTAGCTCTGCCTTGCGGGGAGCGTTGCGCAAACTTGAAGCACCTGGAGCTGTGAATCCTGAAGAAGAAACAGACTTTGAAATATCAATGCCTTCAGAGCTGCCTACAACTCAGTTGCCTTCAAAACCTTTTTGCTATGAGACACAATTGGTTCAAACATCTGATATAACCCAAAAAGGTGATGTGGTTGGTGGTGATGATATTGCTTTTAGGGAAAGCATAACCAGCACTGTAGATACATTAGATACTTTCTATGTGGAGCCTATGCTTAAAGAAGCCATCAACAGCCTTACATTGGAGTGTACAGAAACTTACCAACACCCTTTTTCTGACATTGTCCCACCGTGTCCTGAGGAACTCCCAGTCTGCCCTGACATGATTTGCAGTAGTGCTGCAAAACTGCCTCAACCTGATGGCCTTACAGAAAAACATGCAGAAACTCTTGCAGATGTGAGCCTTAAAGAAGCTCAGCTTTCACAATGTACCACTGCGGATTCACTGTCGGCCTCGGTTTTGGCTGACGAACCTGCAGCCGTGGAAGAGCAAGGGCAAACTGATGTCCCACTACCACAACAAACTAGCATGGACGCCCCTATAGTTTCTGAGGACAAATCAGAAGGAGAAGCAGCAGAGCTATCCACAGAGATCAGCCAGATGGATGAGCGCAGGCTAAAGTGTCTGAGGAGCTTTCAGCAGATTCTTCGTGAGAAGAGAGAGACCAGGCGCAGCCTTGCCAGTGTGTCCACCTTCTCTCAGGATGAGTTTGAGCAAGGTAGTCATTACATGACATTTAATGTTGGGCTCATCTGTTGTTTTATTGTATGAATTTTATTTGGTTGTACAACTTTTTCAGTATCAATGCTGGTAATGTTTCAACAGCCAATACTGGTCATTAACCGGAGAATATTGGATTTATTAAGCTGTATTCCACTCTGAGATGTGTTGTGTTAACGAAGAATTGAGCAAAAACATAGAATTTAATTGATCAAACTGATTCAGTTAATTTAACTCTTTGAGTCAGGACTGGATAAAAATATCTGATTAATTTAATTTGGGGTTGTTTTTTTTTGCTTTTTTTGTGATTAGAGTAGATGAACCATTAAAATGTTTCAAATGAAGAGCGATATGAACACACTTCATCTTCTCTGTAAAGGAGAATGGGTATTTTAATTCATTCAGATGTCTCTAAATGGTAACTGAGTCATCATTTAACTTTTTTGTCAACACAAGTGTTTCTAGAAGAACAAACAGGAAAACTTTTCCTTCCCAGCTTCCTGTCATCAAAGCCTCTTCCCGTTACTGAAACTCTTTGATCTGTCCTGGCTGCAGTGCATCGTTTTCGTTGATGAAAGCTTAACCACCGGTGTCCTCTTTAAATACCCTCACCCAGAGGTTATGAATAAGCCCCAGTACCAAACGGTTCCGTTGGGTATTTACCGTACCAAATGTTTTCTGCTGGCGCTACACTTTTCTTGTCCCTTGAGAGTAATGTATCACCTGCCACTCAAGAGTCCCTTACTCCTCTAAGGCAGTGGCCATTTGCTGAATTAGAAAACATTAATTATCTCCTTGGAAAGCTAGCCTCACATTAAAGAGGAAGGAGAAGCGAAATATTAGGAGTCATTTTCATGATAAATTATACATGTTAATGAAACATTTATGACCTCAGACCTCATCTATCTGATAGCTCAGCAACTGTGCCGCTTTTAGCATTACTCAGGAATTAACAACAAAATGAGTAATCCAGGGTGTGGCATGTTATTTCACAAACTAGTCTGTGACTGTTTTCCATTTGTTTTTCTTTTTTCTTCTGTGCTGTGTTACAGATGGAAGTCAAGATGGAGATCAGGTTACTTATTTTGTGGTTTCTCCCAATTATAAACGCAGTATTTTTAAAGAAACTGTTCTTTCTATAATTATATTTCTGTTGTATTTATACATTTCCATCATGCTTGTGTCTATATTTAATTTTCCTTTTGCATTTATATCACTTAGATGTTCAGTTATATGTAGTTATGTATATGCAATAATGCCCGCACTGATTAGGACATAAAAGATTGAAACGTGTTAGTCACTGTGGTATTTCCTTTAATACCTGTTAGAAGAAAAAACAAAAACATGGTAAATATTTGGTTTGTGTTTTCTGGGAGCACATGTTATTTGTGTTTACTGTACAAGGGGAAACCACATTAATGAGGCTCATATATGCATGACGACAATTCAGTTGATCGCAGAGTCCTGTTTGGCATGCGGTACTGAAACTCAACCAACACATTTGAGTCCCTGTGCTTCTGTCTTGTTATTTCCTTTTCACTTTCCTCTATAGCTCATGCTTGTGCATGTGCATGCACCACTGTTATGAATCCAGTAAAGCCAGACCCAGTAGCTGAACGCCTGACCTATGACATTCTTTTTCAGAGCCGAGATCAAGATGGTGACCTCAGCAAGCACCCGTGGGCCAAGCCAGGGTCAGTAAAGGTCTTCTGATGTGTGTGTGTGTTCGTTCAAGCGAGTTAGTATGATACAGTCGACCCTAGAAATTTGCAGGTGTCACGTTGCTAGAGCACCCGTGAATAGTGAAAAACTGTGAATTTTGGGTGTGGTCATAAAATGCATATAAATTCCTGTTATTATAGTTTAAACCCTTAATTTGGGCTTTAAGAAGACTGCTATGATATGAGAATGCTGGAGATGCAATCAGCAGAGATATAGAACGCCCTCAGATTGGCTACTTACAAGTCTCCGCCTCTGAGCACAGGGGTATTTCGCCATCACAAGCTACAAATTCCTCCCAAAAAATTGCGGAGGATATTTGTGGTTTTTGTGGGTAGTTAGGCTCTAAAGAAAAATCTGCAAACGACTAAGGCCGTGAACTGAAGGTATGCTGTACTGTTTTCCTTATTTAAAAACCGATCAATACATTTCCACATTCGATTGTTGTGTACAGGGGGAACACACCGTTTGGCATTGACAGCATGCCAGATCTCCGCAAGAGAAGGCCCATTCCCCTCGTTAGTGAGCTGGTAAGCAAACACTCAATCATTTTCCTTGTGACATTTTAATTTTGACCCTTTCTGACCCTAAACTTGATCAGCTAATTGAAATTAAAGACAGCCACCTTTCATACTGACTTGTATTTGAATATGCAGATGTACCAGTTTGAAAATGTCAGTCAATCGTGACTAAGCGAGCTAAACAATCTCCCACATGAGAGCAATAAAACAGGTTTATCATTTAACTACAATGATGGAGTCAAGTGTCACTGCTGTGAATAATGAACAACTCGCTTAATTAAGTTTTCCCAGCTAGCATGAGTTTCATATTTGATTATATCTAAAATTATTTTGCATTTCTAATTATTGGCAAAGTGAAGGTCTAGCTATATAACTATATTCTCAAACGTCTTCACTGACCCATCCAAATCATTGAATTCAGGTGATGCAATCACTTCCACGGCCACAGGTGTATAAGATAAAGCAGCTGGACATGCAAGAGTGAGTCGCTCCCAGGAGCTCAGGGAATTCCAGCAGTGTAGTGAAATTTCCAATCTGTTAAATATTCCACAGTCAGCTGTTTGGGGTATTATGACAAAGTGAAAGTGACTGGGATCACAGCAACTCATTGTGCCGAGTGTAAAGTTTGGTGGAGAGGGGATTATGGTGTGGGGCTGTTTTCCACCCTTTAGTTCCAGTGAAAGGAACTCTTTCATTTTGGACAATTTCATGCTCTCAACATATTGGGAACGGTTTGGGGATGGACCCTTCCTGTTCCAACATGACTGTGCACCAGTGCGCAAAGCAAGGTCCATAAAGACATGGATGAGAGATTGTGGGGTGGAAGAACTTGACTGGTCTGCATGGAGTCCTGACCTAAGCCCAGTAGAACACCTTTGACTGCAAGCCAGGCCTTCTAATCCAACATCAGTGTCTGACCTTTAAATGTGCTTCTGGGAGTTTGGCCTAAAATTCCCATAAACACTCCTAATCCTTGAGAGATGCCTTCCCAGGAGAGTTGAAACTGTTGAAGCAAAAGGTGTGTCGACATATCAATTAAGTCTATGAATTTTAAGAACGGGAGGTTTTATTATTGGTTAGTTAACAGTATTTTTACCGTATGCACCAAAACAGCAGTGTGAAATAAATGAATATCTGCAGCTTCCATTCCTTATCACTCAGTTGAAACGTTTGGGTTAAAGAAACTGCTGATAAATATCCGAAATAAAGCTAAGGCAGTATAGATCATAGGGGACTTAGTATGTTCATTTCCTGTTTAAGCTCCTCCCCTTTTAAGCTAACTTTCTTCTTATTGGCTGCTACCATAAACTAAAGGTTTGAGCAGCAGAGGATCAGCAAAGGAAGGGTGGGGCTTCTGTGCTCACAGCCAAAAGTGCGTCTCAAAGTTATCGTGTAAGGTAAAAAAAGCTGAATCCGTTCACAGAAGTCTGAAGGTTCAGCTTTTGGTTCACAGGGTTTACTAACCTGTGCAGTACCAATACATACAAGTCAGAAAATAAATAAAAGCATAATAGTCCCCCTTTCAGATTCATGAGCTTCAATGCTGAGCTTTGGTGGAGTACACACTGTTGGCCTGACGATGGTCACCAAAGCAACCGTTGCTCTCATTTGCTTGTTTTTTTTCATGTACCCATTGCACAAATATGTATTACGGGGATTTTCCAATGTGTTGTTTTGTCTAGTGCATAGTTTTTGTTTCTCTTTGTGACTGTGGTGCACGAGATGTTTTGCCATAACTTTACTTATGGATTTCAGCTGTAATGACCTATTAAAGGCCTTCAGGTTCTAAAGTGGCAATTAAAAAAAACTGATGCAAGAGTTGTACGTACTACAATCACCTGATTTGATTCTTAAAGATTGATAATTTGCAGGTACATGCTTGAAATAGCACTGTACAGCAGCGATCGCTGGGTAGTAGTTTGTTTGCAAGCAGTGAATTGTTGGTTTCAGGGTAAAAGCTGCTGGTCCTCTCAGAGGGGAACCTGTTTGTTTTGTCTCTAACCTTTTCTTTCTTCTTGTTTTCTTTCTTTGCACATGTCTCCCTGCCTTTGTCGGCCCTCAGGCTATGGTGAGTAAAAGACCAGAGATTTCAGCTGCTGTACTTTATTATTTGTTTGAGGCGCTTTGTTTCAAACTCTGCTTTGTAGCGAAGCATTTTGATCTGCTCAGTGCGAGTTTTTCTTTTGTGGGTTTTCATACATTCAGTGTGAGCGTGCACACACACGCAGCACATACGAGTCAAATATAAATCCGTTTATTTCAAAATAAGCTGACAAAACTTTGTGTGAATATTTTCAGATTGGCCTTTTTTTGAGGGGGATTTGTGTTTTCAATTAAACCGCTCCATTTTTTTTACATAACACATCCACTACTCTACAAAAACGCTAATAAATGTTAAGGTAAGTAGTGGCTTTCTCCCCTCAGTCTTCAGCTGAGTACTTTGGAGAGGCTCAGACGTAGATCCATTGGCTGCAGCTGTGAATATTCAGTCCCTGAGACTTGTTTGATTAAAGAAACTCGTCTCCTTTGATTTAAAGTGATGCTCCAGGGTGAAGGTCACTCTTTCAATGGCTGATGTGACAGATCAGGTTTGAAGGGATATAAAGATTCTTGAACAAGCTCATCTAACTTCATCAAGCTTTGTCAATTCATCAATCATAAAGAGTAAGTTTCCCAGACAGGAGATGATGCCCACGGATGAACAAGAAACTTTTCAGATGGAGCTAAAGTAGTTTGAGGATGAAACTGCAGAAACTCGGAAAGAAGAGTAAAAATGTGAACAGACAGTGGTTTGTGATGTTACCTGTAAAGAGTAAAAGTTTCAGATAAATAGAAATAAGATAATTACAAAATTGCTGCTATTTTTACAATGCAAAGCACACTTACAGCAGAGAGCTTTTTAGGAGCAACATGGTGTCCAGCCAAAGAGTAATGCAGCCAAACCAGGAAACAGGCACACATAGATACAGTGGGATGCGTATTGACTAGATGTAGTGGACTTCTGGTTCTGGCTGATTGTGATGTTATGTGGACTGAGCTGCAGCGTGCCGTATTTCCGCTTTTACTTTGATAGTCTCGTGTGCTTTGTTAGCATGTTTACTTTTCCTTCTCTTGTCACGTCCTGCCTAATTAGTTGCAGTTGTCTTTCCCTCCTGTTTCCCGTTCTCTGAGTTCTCCGATGTGTGTTTTAGTCCTCAGTCTTCTCCTGGTCGTTGTGGCGTTGTTAAGCTACACTCACTCCGTGCTGTGTTTGCTCCCTTCGTGTTCCGAGAATTCCCTAGCTCGTGTTTCCCAGTTTAGTCTCCAGTGTACAGTTTAGTTTCTAGTTTTTGTGTTTGACATTCATCCTTTGATCCTTCATCCTGCCTGCCACACAGCACTCACCATGACAAATATAACTTTAAAAATTCATAAAACCTTTAAAGTGTTTTGTTTTTTTAATAACATTTGATGGCCAGTCCTGTTTTTTAAACCCTGGTGTTATTGAAATTAAAGTTATGGATCTCTTTCCATTTAGATTAGGGCTAGGTTTGCTTAGGACAGGGGTGGGCAACTCCAGGCCTCGAGGGCCGGTGTCCTGCAGGTTTTAGATCTCACCCTGGGTCAACACACCTGAATCAAATGAATAGTTCATTACCTGGAGAACTTCAGGACATGTTGATCAGGTAATTTAGCCATTTAAATCAGCTGTGATGCATCAAGGACATATTTAAAACCTGCAGGACACCGGCCCTCGAGGCCTGGAGTTGCCCACCCCTGGCATAGAATAAAATAATTGCGTTGCATCCTGTTGCTAGGACATCCTTCTACAAAAGATATGAAGATATAAATTCTAGATACTCTTTTAACCTTCCCTGCTCACAGACAGGAGCTTCCAGTCTGTGCTACTGGACCACGGACATGTTTTTATGTTTTCCAGCATCGACTGACCTCTTTTTGGCACTTTAAAGATATTTCACCTTGGGCTGTCTACCTGTCCAGTGGTATCGTATCCACTTCTATGAGCTTAGCTGTCAGAATGGATTAGGAGAAGCTGAGCATTTAGAAAGAAAAAAGAAATTTTCCAGTGAGTCACGGCTGGAGAGGGTTTAATTCTTTAAGCATGCTTGGTAATACCTTTCAGGCTGATGCACTTCAGCCAGAGAGGCTTATGTCAGAGAACTGACCATTACAGCAAATTATTGAACAGTTAGCTCTAACAGGAAAGACGATGGTGTTTTAAGAGGGCTCGCAATGACTGTTCAGAGAATTCGATAACCTCACTTCACTGATAAGTTCACACGAACACAACAAACTAGTTGAAAAATAACAGGAGGTTGTGGCACTGGCATGTGATTAATCATCAGAAAAACCGTGACTAAGCAAAAGGTCTTATATCTATCTCACATGCATGATTATAAACTGATCATACTGATGGTTCTCCTGGTTTCAGTGAATGTGACACGTATGTGAAACAGCTCATTCCACTCATATGAGCACGAATTCAGGGCTCAGTGTGATCCAATGCCAGGCTAATATTAAAGCTACGATACGTAATTACCTTTGTTAGGTTAGACAGAACCAGTGAAAGTTTGGTTTATTGATATAGATGTTTAAGACCTTGAATGTGTATATATACAATCTATACTCCAAAAAACCCTCACTCCATATAATGGGCCATTTTTGACATTGTAAATTAATTAATTTTAGCCCTTGATGTCACAAAAAGAGAGTAATAAGTATCTCTCGGTAACTGTGATCTGATTTCCCTCTCACTAATTTCCAATGAAGGAAGCTAAACTAAATACAGGCAACTAACAATCAGAAAACTCTTCATTGCACTCAATCAAAATACTGCTTCTTCAAGTGAAGAGTTTCGTAATGACTCATTCTGCAAATAAATGACTTTGATCAGTTTAACATGATGATAACTGACAGCAAGCTGCTGTGAGAGGAGTCACTGTAGGATTAAGAAATCTGTGCATGTATTTGAAGAATATTCTCAGGTGCGTCACACAAATGAGAAATGGAAACACTTTTCAGCTTTAGTGGTTTCTAACCTGTGTTCTCTTTATTTACTTCCTTTTTAGTCAATAACTTTCTTATAGTTTCACATTAAATGTAAACCAACAAGAAGCAGAAAATTAACTTAGCTTAGCACAAAGACTGGAAGCAAGGAGAACAACTTCAATAAATGTTGAAATGCTGAGAGTGAAAATGATGCAGAGAGGGGCGGAGCACAAAGCAAGCTCAACATAACCGGGCTTCCTTTGTGTTAGCAGACTCATCAAAATCCAGTAATGATATTAGCTTCGTTTTCTTGTACAAAGCTTTCAGCTTAAGGCTCCGCGTTTGACACATGATTTGAATAATCGAGTGCCGCCTACTCCAGCCAAGAACAGGTCATAGAGAGATGTGAAGGATAACGATAACATTTCCAACTGAGACACGAGAGAAGTTAATATATGATGTTTCTCTCAGAGCATCTTTAGTGCTTCTTTTTATTTCTTACAGCCGCACAACAGAGGCCTAAAATTTAAACTTGATCTTATTTTTTATATTTTTGCTCAATTTGCTGAAATTCCAGATGTGGAACAAAAACCTGAAGACCAACTGCAAAACTTGTTCTTGTGTGTTTTTTTTTTTTGTTTTTTTTTAACCAAAACTTACCAAAAGGTCAGGTTAGTGAAGATAAGCAAATTGTGGTGACCAAGAAATACAAAAAAAAGTAAAAAAGCAAGGTAAGCCAATAGTAATGAACATAAATACAGTGAATAAATACGTATAGTTGTATCATTTCAGGGTTCATAGTAAGATCTTGCAGTGTCGACAATTATCTAACAATGTTTCGCAGATTCGCTGTATTGTGAAGGAGCATCACTGTGTGGTGATGATACCGGCAGAGCAACAGCTCACATGATCCTATCTGCATTTGTTATTTTATATCTTTTTTGTACACTTAATGGTTTTCAGCACCTCCATAAACACTTAATCATAAAATGTAAATCTGTGGGCAGTTACTCCATGCCCCCCTGAATTAACCTAACCTATGACTTAACAGCCTCATATATGACATACGTGATATTCGTAGTGAATATTATCTGCTCATCTCAGAAGGTAAAACATAACCACCTTTGTGCCACTGAAAACTCTGCCTTCAGCCTCGACAAACCTGCCGAGCAAATTTGAAAGATTCCTGCTAATCGTTCATTACAAAGAGCCTCACAACTGTAGCAGTGCGAGCGTGCGTGAGGGTTCGTCCTCAAGGAGACAATACGTGAGAGTAGTGTGTTTCAGACAGTGTGCCTCAAAGACAAAAGGAGAACAAAAGCGTGTGTCGTTCTTGTGATGCTGAGCTTTCACTGCTTTCAAAGAAAAGCCCAACATCACACAAACTATTGATTTCCTGAATTTTAAAGCTGAAAGTTTTCTTTGTCTTTGTCTTTTAAACGTGTTTGTTTGCGTGTTTCTCTGTGGCTGTGAAGTCCTGATTTCTGTTTTCTCTCTCATTTCTAGTCTATGCTACAGTCCAGGAAAGCTGGACTCGCCCACACACTGGCCACACGGACCTCCCTGAAAGACGAAGAGCTTGTGAGTGGCCAAGTGCATATGCCACACACACACACACACACACACACACACACACACACACACACACACACACACACACACACACACACACACACACACACACACACACACACACACAATAAAGGTGTGAGTTACCTACAGGGAGACTTGTCACCTCGATGCCAGCTAATAGGGACTCACGCAGACCTCAACTTATTTTTACAAACAGTCACACACACTTTCTCACACTTTTTTCCCTCCAACTGTTTTCCTGCTGTCATTATCCTGCAGCCATATTGTTAATCTGTTTGTTGGAGATCCAATATACTGTAGGCTCTGGATTTTGCTGAGTCAACTTCAGACAGCTTCATGTTTTAATGGAGGCAGGGGCAGACTTCATGTTTGTTTATTATAGTTCATTCTGCAATTCTTTTCCATGCCTCGCCTGTGCCAAGTCATGATGGTGATTACATTATATATCAGAAGAAGCATTAATAATTAAAGTGCATAAAGTAGGTCACTGGATTTGGCAGAAAATGATACAGCAGAGGACAGGAGGAGTTTCAAAGGTTGGGATTTTCTTTTCAGAGTATAATTACACATGAAAAATTAAGAGCCTCTTATTTGGATGAAACGCAGTTTACTAGAGTCCTACAGTGTAGAAGACTTGTGCAGCTCAAGTGCAATGCTAAAAATAGACCATGCAATAAATACCGGCTCGCCTTATAACTGAGTGACTTTAGTTTTAAGGCCATAGGTTGTGTTGGTGGACTGAACCGTATTGATGGCCTCTCACCTTTTTTCCTATAATATATAAACCTTCATGAATTGTGTTGCAGACTCTTTATTTTGTTGGATTCCGATTCCAAGTTTGTTTCTCACCAATTCAGAAAGCCTAAAGGTTCATCCTGTGGCAAAAACAGTCGCAGACAAATGGAAATCAGAGGTGATAAAATCACAGAAAAGCACAAAGTGAAATCAAAAGGTCAGATCAATAAAAGTGAAAGTATTGATACAAAACAGTCATTTCTATTAGTAACTCCACTACACCAGCATCTCTACGATGGTAATTATAAAGAAAAGAATAAAGAGAGCATTAACAATAATAATGACTCACTTGCCCTCGATACAAAATTCACCAAATCAAACTGGGCTTCTTGTCAAGGTGTCCTCTGGTCTTGTATAGATTGTTCACCTCCTCCCACACTCCTCCTACAACATCAGAATTTAGTTCGTCAGAGAAAAGTCGTAGAATTTCAATCAAATTAATTGCTGTACATAATCAAAGCTCGCTGTAATTTTAAATGATACTTCCTTAAAATTACGCTGTGGTTAATTTTGACAGCTTTCCTGAATTACTTCTGCAGACCTTACTTAAATCAGACTACAGTGAACACAACTAGCTAATATATACTTTTATATAATTATGTATTACTAAGTGCGAATAGTCTTTTGTGCATTTCTGTCACTGACCTCATCGTCCTCTGTCTTGCCTTGTTATGCATCCTCGCCTTTTTGCTCCATATCAGTCTCAAAGTGTTGTCTGCTCCCTCCGTTTACTTTCTTTGGGAAATGTTTTAAAAAACCAGTCCTACTCCTCGCTTTTATGCTTCTTTCAGACGCACGTTCTCTTTATCGCTTCCTCTCTCTCTCTTTTTTCCTCCAACAGAAAAACCACGTATACAAGAAGACCCTGCAGGCTCTCATCTACCCCATCTCCTGCACCACGCCGCACAATTTTGAAGTGTGGACCGCCACCACACCCACTTACTGCTACGAGTGCGAGGGTCTGCTGTGGGGCATCGCCCGGCAGGGAATGCGCTGTGCAGAGTGTGGGGTCAAAGTGCATGAGAAATGCCAAGAGCTGCTAAACGCTGACTGCCTGCAAAGTAAGTAAAGTTATTAAACTACCTGACAGCTGAATTGTCATATTTATTATTGCTTCCTGTGAACTCGCTGCATCGCCTTCAGGAGCGGCCGAGAAGAGCTCCAAGACCGGGGCAGAGGACCGGACGCAGCACATCATCATGGCCATGAAAGACCGGATGAAAATCCGCGAGAGGAACAAGCCAGAGATCTTTGAGGAGATCCGTAAAGTGTTCAACGTCTCCAAGATGGTCCACACCCAGAACATGAAGAACATTAAACAGAGTGTGCTGGATGGCACTTCCAAGTGGTCAGCCAAGATCACCATCAATGGTATTTACTTGTTACTTCTTATTTGAAGTTAAAGACCTAAACAGTTGCCTGTTTTCTCTACAGAGACCATTGAAATGTTTACGGTAGTTTTAAACTGGAGTCCAAATGCCGCATTTCACTACAAGGCATCATTAATCTGCCTCTGCTTTTGTCTCACTTTCAGCTATTGAAAGATAAAAACACATTTGCACAAACTCTCCCCAACATTTTCAGACTCCTGTTAGGAGCAAATTTCTTGCAGACATCCAGGAAAAGTAATTCCCAGATTCTTTTCACTCTAGTAAAATGTAAAGGTTCCCTTTTATTATTGACCCTTTAAAGCCGGTCGGAGCAGAAACGCTCCATTTTGCCTAACTATTTTTAAATCTCGGTAGCACTGCAATCACGTGAGCTAGCGCAATATTTTTTTCTGCATATGAAACCGGAGGAGTTGTACTTACATCTTATGCCATCAGCTTGTCCTCGGTCACGGTTTCCTTCCACATATAGCTTTGCAAAAGCTGCATAAAAAGCACTTGCAGCAACAAAAACATAATATTCCAGAAACACGCTTTGCAGATCCGATCAGCTGTTCATAACACTTCCTATGTCCATCAGCGTGAACCATTGCATGTCCGCCATGTCGAAACCGGAAGTGACGTCATTTTTGAGGAAATGTAGTTTTTTACCATCAGGGCCTTATGAGCCTATATTGGTGTTTTTAAAAGTTATTTTTGACTTTATGACTTTCTGTGTCGTCTCTGGGATGCTTAGGACTCATATTGCACTGCTGGAAATAGTTTATTTTGATGCATATGCTGTTATTTTGCAAATTTGCATTATAATATTTATTTTCGTTTTTCCTGCAGTATATGAAAATTGGTGTATTTCAAAAATAAAACTATGAAGACACTTAAAATTAATTTCCTTTGGTGGGAAACTATTTTGTGCAACTTTTTTGTATTTACAGTTTTGAGGGATACGCCTCTTAAATTTCTCTAACTAGAAATATATGTTAAAAAAGCAAAAACGATTTTAAATTTTTTTGTAGTTTATTGCACTTTTTTGCAATTTATGTAATTACTATGCACTTAATGCAGACATATTATTAAAATTTGGGCTATAATGGTTGTATTGATGTATAGCAACTTGAAATGCTCCCAAAAATGGCTCCACAGCATGTAAAAATATAATATAAGCTCTGGCGGACTTGGTTCTATGGTAGGTCTTAAAGGGTTAACACTGACTTCAGCCACATTTAGTTTAGTGTATTTTAGTTAGGCCCCACATTAGTCAAAATAATCTCCGCTTATATGTGGAAAGTATACAGTAGTTACAGCACCAGCAAGACCTCCACAGGCATCAGTGACAAATATGAAACTGGTTTGGATGGTGGGTTGCAAAGTGTCTTGCAGAGGCAGCAGCAGCTTTAGTCAGGCTAATGGGTTTCAGCTAAGGTGTCAGCTGATATGGGCTGGGATCACCTGGGATTGGCTGAGTCCCTAAGGTGTCATTAATGTCCGTTAGTAAATAAATTCTTCTGGTAAATGCAAAAAACACACAGTGCCTTTAAGGAGGCCTAAATTTTAGTCAACCAGGCCTCAGTGCACAATTTCCGACACTTTCCCAAAGAGTGACTGTGGGTGTTAGAAAGTTGGAAAAGCAAAGCAGTTTTTTTCATGCATATTCAAATCCGATGAGAGTGTTAGGAAAGCTGGCACAGTTGTCGCCGACACCTGTGTAAACCTGCAGCTGTGTAGAAGTGAAGCAGAGTGTCGCTGAGCCGGAGCGCGACAGTTGCTAAAAAAATATCCACCCATATTCATAAAGCATCTTCTTTCCTCACACCGTCTACTGAGCTGTGCTGAAACTTTGACTGTTTATAGGAAGGAGTTACTAATTTGAACGGATTCACATCCCCACCTCTCTTCGCCGCACATCATCAGGACTGCCACTGTTACCAAAGCAACCAGACATATCACACCATATATTGGCAGCAGTGTTTCCATAGCAGCCATCACACCTTGTCTCCCCAATCAGCAGAGATGAGCTCATTTAAAGATGAGATACAGGGACGGGCGTGGAGCTGCTGCTTTGCTGAAAATCATTCATAACCTAATGGCTGTCATTCACTTTCCTGCTGAACGAGGTCTGACAAACATACTCAACCAATTCTTGATATGCAGTCATTGTCACGGCTGGGGCAGCAGTCGTGTGGTGGAATGAACGAGGAGCCAAGATGCAGATGGCAGTGGAGATGCAGGTGGAGATTTATTTACAGTGAAAAACCAGGTGAGGGCAGAACTGAATATAAACCTAAACTGGGAAAACTAACACAAACCGAGGACACGAGGCGAGGAACAGAGAGACACGGAGACATACCAAAATGATGCAGAAGCTTCACAGAGAAACACAGACGACGCGACACATACTATAAATACACACACCAGGTAACCAGGAAATGGCACACAGGAGGGGACACAGCTGGAAGTGATGGGCATAACGAGACTGACCTACAAAGTAAAACAGGAAACACACAGACTGTTTTACAACACAAAACTCGGGAACCCGAACAGAGCACAGAGGCAGGGATAATAAACACGACAACCAAACCCAAAGAACTAATACAAAATCAGAATAAACTAGAAAATAATAATAATAGACTCAAAGCGCTGGGTCACCGACCCAGGACCATGACAGTAATAGTTTTTTAAAAAGTACATGTTCAGAAGCTTTGGACGCATAATCTCTTTGTACAGTCCTCCTATCAGTGTGGCTGCTTGTAAGCACAAGAAAAGCTTTTCTCTGTAGTTGTAAATGGGATAAAACCCTTTAAACAAGTGAACTTTTTAAACACGATAAAGAAAAGGCTGCATGTGTCTATAAATTGATCAAGCTGTCTAAAACGTCAGTCATGTCATCCATCTGAAATACAACTCGAAGCGCTTTTAACTCGAACCCCTCTGGACTGACAGGAGATGCTTCACAGAGAGCTCTTTGAAGAGTCACTCGATTCCAGTAGGGAATAACCAATTTATATTCAAAATGCTCTTTAGCACAGAGACGTGGCCACTAAATGAACAGACAGCAAATATATGACTGGAACGTTATGGCTCATAACAGCATATTAATCGTACATTCGAACATACATCTCGTTAATCGACATTTTATTTGGGAAAAAACAGGAAACAAATGTTAAAGTGAGAAAACGGACCATTTAAAGAAATTGGGTAATTTTGATTTTGATGACATCATGTTTCCCACTGTGTGCAAACATCTGGGAACTGAGGAGACCACCTGCTGGACTAACAGGAGAACAATGTTGTCCTGTTCTTGTCTGATGGAAGATTCCTGCTGCTTCACAGTCCTGGGTCTTCTTTGCTGTAGTTTTAGTTTCGCGATGATGCAAATGTTCAGCACCCAGACTCTTCTACTGTGAAGCCGTGCTGTTGTTGTCTTGCTGAAATACACAAAACCTTCCCTGGAGAGAAGCAGGAGAAAGTCATCTGGCTGGGAGCATATGTTGAGCTAAAACCTCCTGAGCCCACGGAGCGATGCATGTGAATGCAGTTAAAAGGCTTTGCCCGTTATGCACAGAGATTTTTCAAGTTTCTCAGACTCTTTCAGTGATATTAGGCACTAATAATGGGATTTACATCATTCTGAATTTGTTCCACAATTTACTTTTCCAGACATTTGTTGCTCAATCCCAACTTTTTGGAGACGTGTTGCTGCCCTTGAATATGGTACATTTTCTAAGCTCAAATATTTAATTTGTTTTTTATGTTCTATTATAAATAAAATATGGGTATGCGACTGTCAAAGAATTCTAATTTACTCAGCCTCCCAGCTTTTTTGGTGAATCTGGCATCAACAATGCGTTTTCTTCTGCTGAACTGCTGCTCGCGGGATGATTTTAGTATTTCAGGCCATTCTCTGTAAACTGTAGAGATGGCTGTGCAGGAAAATCCCAGCAGATCAGCAGTTTGTGAAATACTCAGACCAGCCTGTCCACAACTAACAACCATCCAAGTCCCTTAAATCACCTTTCTTACTCATTCTGATGCTCAGTTTGAACTTCAGCAGCTCATCTTGACTATGTCTGCATGCCTGCATGAGTGGAATTGCTGCCATGTGATTGCTCTATTTGAACATTTGCATTAACAAGCACTCTAACAGGTGTACCTAATAAAATGGTTGAGTGTAGATATTCATAAATGGCATAAATGTGTTATTCTTTTTTCTATTTTTAAAATTAAAAACGGATGTGATCGCCTGTTTACATTTCATACATGAACTGGCTTTTTTCAAATATTAGACACAAAAAACATGTCACACTCTTTAACTACAGTCAGTGTTTGCTGTTAAGCAACAGCTATTTATGGCCTCGGACACACACAGGTTGTGCAATCGGCATCATTTGCTACGTTCTGAATGATGAGACTCACCCTGAGCTCACCCTGCATGTCGAATTTCTGTCAATAACCTTCCTCCCGGTCCTAGAAAATGTGCGTGCATGTTGCTTAGTTCATTTGTCCTCAGGCTTCAGCTCTAGTTAAAGTCTGCAGCTATGAATAGTTCCCTTCATTAGTATGTGCTGCAGAAATCCCGCTTGCCTTCTCACCTGGATTAAAGTGACAGTGAGAGATGGCAGAAATGAAGTTGGCCCTCCTTGGTACCTGTTGACCTTCCGTTGTTGATAAATGTCTCCAGACACAATTCAGATCATCCGTCTATCAAAAAATTTTGTGCCAGCTGACTGGAGAGAAGCCAAACAGAGCCAGGTGTCACAGAAGCGGCTTTTCATTTATTGCTTGGTTGTTTTAGGAGAGTAAGGTACAGATGCAGCATACAGAATGCAATGTGCAAAAAGGAGATAAAAAAAGATTGCATGCCATGTGCTGCTGACACTACAGGCTTCACTACGCTCTGGTGCAACAGTGGGACCACATCATAGCCTCAGGGTTTTTTAAAGCCTACTTTCACCACTTGTTGCACAAAACCTCGCGGTTATTTAAGATATTTAGTAAAAAATGTTACCCAACATCTGCCTGTGAGTCACGAGTATTGTGTTACGAGGCTTTGCATAACTGTGTGGGTGATATTGTGTGTTTCGATGTGTATGTGAATGAGAAACCGAAAGATGATGGTAGGGAGTAGGTGTTTGTTGTTCTTATGCAATTTTTATAGTCATTTTCTCTGCGTGTGTGTGTGTGTGTGTGTGTGTGTGTGTGTGTGTGTGTGTGTGTGTGTGTGTGTGTGTGTGTCAGTCGTCAGTGCCCAGGGTCTCCAGGCCAAGGACAGGACAGGTTCCAGTGATCCTTATGTGACCATCCAAGTGGGTAAAACCAAGAAGAGAACAAAGACAATCTACGGCAACCTGAACCCAGTCTGGGAGGAAAAGTTCAGCTTGTAAGTGCAAGTTGCTGTTTTCCTCCAGGTTTAAAACGTAGTTGGAGCTGAAAGCTATGTGCCTCTGTCACGGTGACCCCGCTGTGCAAGAAGATGATTTGTAATCGTTTTCCTGAAGGTCCCGCACATCCATAGGAAACCCACACAGATGATTTCACTTGGTTCGTTAGAGGTCTTTTCAACACTGTGTGGGTTTGCACAGAGTATTCCTCGTGATCATCTTTGCTGTGTTGTTCCTGATCACAGCATCTTTTTTAAGTACACGGAGCCCAGTGGAACAGATGTAAAGGTGTGCAGGACTTAGAAATAGCAAAATGCATATACAGCAGTAGTATCAGTATCTGTGGTTCCTTTGGGTCCAATGGGTTGTGGCCTTGGGATCATATATCCAGGCAGATTAATGCCTGGGTTTTCATCAAGTTTTTATATTGTGGTCTAACATTGTTTCCATGAGGGAGGCCTGACATGTGAGGTGTGTGATTGTGCCGCAGCAATGGTGGGCGGTACGTTTCAAAGTAACACCCACGTCAATGTCTAGACCAAAGTTTCCCAGGAAAATCCAACTTTAAAGGCAGCAGTCATGTTAAGCACGCCTCCTGTCAGTGGGTTGAATGTTGTGGATGTTCTGTTTGATAGAATTTTGTATGCCCTCCTTTGGTTTTCATTGACTTTATTATATAATCTGATTAATAAGTAAGGAATATTTGAACAGCTGCAGACCAGTGTGGGTCAGTTAGCACTAATGCGTCTTATTAGCTTTTATTGTCTGGTGCAACATTGGTAGCCCTCTCACTTTGTATATTTATATGAATTTTAGAGCAGTTAAGAAGTTTAAAACTTTCCTCTGTACGGATAAAGCACATAAGAGGAGAGGTTTGGAGATTTAAAATATGCACGATGTAAAGTTGCGTCACATGCACTTCTTCAAGCTATATTTCAGCTTTGGGTTAGGACATCTATTTTTTTTTTTTTTAATAAATATAGCCAAGACGAAAACATTTTTTTTCCTTCAAATTAATGAGTCAGGAGCTGCTGGCTGCAGAGTGATAAAGCATGTGGTTCTTAAATCATTTCAAACATATGTTTATTTGCTCTGGGCTTGCATATGCCTCAGCTGCGTGCTGCCACATGTGTCAAAACAACAGCCCACCCACCTGTTCCCTGTCTGCACAGCGAGTGCCACAACTCATCAGATCGGATCAAGCTGCGGGTTTGGGACGAGGACGATGACATCAAGTCGCGAGTGAAGCAGCGTCTGAAGAGGGAGTCGGACGACTTCCTGGGACAGAGCATCATTGAGGTCCGAACGCTCAGTGGAGAGATGGACGTGTGGTATACCCTGGGTATGTAGTCACTCAGAACTCAGAGGATTATGGGAATAAATGTCTCAGAGTGTTTGTTTGTCATCTAAGACCTAAAGAGCATCTCAAATTCAACTCTGAGTGATGTTTCACTTCAGAGTAATTGTGTCTGTGTTTTTCTCTACTTACAGAAAAGAGGACAGACAAGTCGGCGGTGTCTGGTGCCATCCGTCTTCAGATCAGCGTGGAGATTGAGGGAGAGGAGAAGGTGGCGCCCTACCACGTGCAGTACATGTGCCTTCATGAGGTAAAGGACATCAAACATGTCGTGGGGACACTGACTGTATTTGTTAAACAGTTTGCTATGCTATAGTTTCTATTCAGATGAAGCTATCAACAAAGAAATGGTTAAAACAGCTTTCACAATTTACCACATAAAAGAGAGACCACGGCACGAGCACAACGATTATGGTCGTGTGCGATAAGTCTGTTTACAATTGAACGGGGTCAGGTTGACAATTACATGCAGTCTGTGTGTGACAATACTGCAGTCAGCTGTGAATAAATCAGTGCTGTGTACACAGAGACATTAAATCAGATTGAATTAAACAGAAATTCAAATTAGCTACTTACATTTACCAGAGAACTTCAATCTATACATCTAAAAACCACAAACCAGGCGAGAAATTTGGGTGTAGTGATGGATGCAGACCTAAACTTAGAAAAACACATTAAGACAATAACAAAGTCAGCTTACTATCACCTCAAGAATATATCAAGGATAAAAGATCTGATGTCTCAACAGGACCTGGAAAAACTAGTCCATGCATTCATCTTTAGTAGGCTTGATTACTGTAACAGCATCTTTACAGGTCTACCTAAAAAATCAGTCAGACAACTACAGCTCATTCAGAACTCTGCTGCTCGAGTCCTCACTAAGACCAAAAAAGTGGACCACATCAGTCCAGCTCTGAGGTCCTTACACTGGCTGCCTGTCCGTCAGAGGATAGACTTTAAAGTTCTGATGCTGGTCTATAAAGCTCTGAATGGTTTAGGACCAAAATACATCAGTGACCTCCTGACCCAGTATGAACCTTCCAGATCCCTCAGGTCATCTGGATCCGGTCTTTTATCAGTTCCCAGAGTCAGAACCAGACACGGAGAAGCTGCATTCAGCTTTTATGCTCCTTATATCTGGAACAAACTCCCAGAAAGCCTCAGATCAGCTGAAACACTCAGTTTATTTAAATCCAGGTTGAAGACTCACCTGTTCTCAGCTGCATTTGAATAAAGCACCAAATCCACACTTTAAGCTTAAATTTCAAAACTTACATTTAACTACTGATTTTATCTGTTTTGATTTTATATACTGTTGTTTGTTTGTTTGTTTGTTTGTTTGTTAATTAGTTAGTTTATTTGCTTGTTTTATTCAATTTTAAATCATGCTTTTTATTTGTTCTTGTTTCTAATGTCTCTGTAAAGCACTTTGAATCACCTTGTTGTTGAATTGTGCTATACAAATAAACTTGCCTTGCCTTTAGAGTCCAGCCAGAACCTCACAGGTTTGAAACTGAAGTTTCTCCACAAATAGAGACGCAGTGTAACTGCACAACGGCACGGGCGCTCGGTGACCTTGTTTTTATATGAATACAACCAGAATATAACCAGCTGAGTCACGTCTCCTATTGTAAAGAGACTCATCGCAGTCAGTCTGTGTGATCTGTCTGCATTTATTGACCAGATGGCAGATTGGATTGTTTGGAAGCAGGTTGCCTCCCACCAGTAACCCTGCACGCTCAACCTCTGGCCAATCAGTTGGTCACTGCAGCTTTTTGCAACTGGTTGCTGAAATAGAAAAATATCTGTGCAATCACTGATAAACCACTGATGCCATTTTTACTCCATTCTTACTGAAACATAACTACAGAAACAACAATAAAAACAAAACAGCTTAGGGGCAGCAACCGAGAAAGACTGATCACCTTCAGATTTCAGGTGAGAGGAGGGCACTGAAGGAATAACTTTTGATTGTTTTTGGTTATCCGAAAAGTCTTGGAACGTTTTTCACACCTCTTTGGGATTTCTGTTTGAAATGGAAATATTCATAAATACTTTTTGAGGATCAGTAGACACACGTCTGAGTCTGTTTGCTAACACAAAACAGATTCCTAAAATAAACAAAGTTGTTTCATGTGGTTAATAATTACAGTTACATTTTTAAAATTTTAAATCCTCTCTCTAGAATACGTTTCACTTTACGACGGATGTCGAGGGAGGCGGCGCGGTGAAGATCCCGGCCGCTCAGGGAGACGACGCGTGGAAGGTTTACTTTGATGAAGTGCAACAGGAAATTGTGGATGAGTTTGCGATGCGTTACGGCGTTGAGTCCATCTTCCAGGCCATGACGTAAGCTCTGTTTGCAAACTTACCGAACACTTGACTACAGTCCATCCAACAGGCTGTGATGTGAGGTAGATGTATCAGGAGGGGCTCGTCGGTATTATTTGTGGACCTGTGTGTTTCCTGCATGTTAATGTGATGGGAGGCATTAATGTCATGAACTATAAACAACATGCAAATTAGTTTATCTCACCTAATGAGAAAAGATGACCCCTCACCTCAGAGATTTCCCTGCTGTTTGGTTGGATCATTGCAGGCAGGGGCACAGAAGCACTCAGCAAGCATTCATACACACATCCTGGTTTAATTGCATTAATAATGTCAGAATTTGGGCTTAAAGGGACGTGTGTTGGTTTTGTGTGCTGGGAAAAGGAGCGCAATCACATAACGCAATCATGTGGGGAAATATTGAGTGAAGTGAAGCTGTAAGCAGAAGTGGGCCAGACTCTGTCCCAGCGGAAATGTGGATATGAGCCGTTCAATGACACAGCCAAATGAAAGTGGTGATTGGAATATACAAGAACACTGTGGCCATTATAGAAGTCTCACTAAGAACTCGGTGAACCGAACAGCTCCTTCACCGATGAGGAAATTAATTTATTCACCTGTTTTTAGGACCCTGTCTAACATTTCACACACTCTAAATGGTATGTGTGTATTTGTTTGTACCAAACAATTTATAATTTTGTGGATAAGTTTAGAAGCAATTTGGCATCCTGCAAAAGTGAGCTTCTAAGGGCTCCGCTTCAAACTTCCACACTGGGAAACATCAATGACATCAGGGGCCAGACACTTGCAGCTTCTGAGATGTTTTATTTCAGTAAAAAGAAATTAAATGTCAGTTTCCCTAAAAGCTTGTTCACATACATTATGCTCCACTTAACATATAAAAAAGTCATCATGTTAGTCAACTGAAAAAATGCATTCTGATTACGTTTTACGTGAAGGTTGCCGCACAGTTGCCATACAACTGGCTGTTTAATTAAATGTAATATATTATTTTTCCCCTCAATATGACAACTCAGTGTAGTGTCTGCTTTCTGTGTGAGAAAGTTTGTTTTTATCATGTAGTTTCTCTGCTCTTTACAGCCTCTGCTTCTCAGAAAAAGCTACCACTCGCAAATACTCATATTCTTTTTGCAGCATCTTCCACTGAATGAGCCATTTCCTCTGCGACAGTGAAACCTGGTTTCATCACTTTGAGATTTGGCTCAAAGACAGTTTTTTGCTGTAGCTGCATGCATCTTTTCAGTTCAGTGGCTTTCTGAAACCTCTCCACCCCCTCGTATGACTCCACATCTTTTGCTGGCGTGTGGATTCAAAATGACAACACAAAGAATATGAGATCATCTTGTGACGCGTGGATACAGGGGCCAGTCTTTAGAGTGAATAAAGGAGTTCCCATTCTCCAGCCTCCGTTAAAACTGGCTGCCTTCAGCATCAGCTTTCCTGTTTTGTGTCATTCTGTGTTTGCTACATTGCTGCTAAGATATTTAGACCACAGCCAAAACCAAGTGGACCAAAACTGATTCAAATGTAGCTATGGGGACAGAAAAATGCTTGCACATCTCAGATTTTATTCTACACCCAGGGTATGTTTGCACCCAACTCAAATCCATTTGGTCCATCCATATCCAGTTTCCTTTAGCTTTTTTTGGGGTCTTCAGAGGGAAATACTGTTTAACTCCCCCCCCAATGTTAAATCATCATTGGCAATATTAATTTCGGGTCCACACAAGAAGTTTCCTTCTTTTTTCATCTTCATTGACTTAATTTTTTGATCATTTCCCGTCCGTCTCTCTTTGTGTCTTTTGTTTTTCACCTTCTCATTATGTTTCGCTATTTCCTTCCTGCCTTCCTGCGTCCACTTCAATTACTCTCTCCCTTTTCTCCGTAATTTATATCCTCCTCCTGCTTCCACTGATTCCCCCTCTGGCCTCTTTATGTCTCATTCTCGACCTTCTTACCCTCTGTCCTCACCTGTCTTATCCTAATTGCTTACCCACCTTCCTTCCCGCCTCTCCATAACCACTTCTGCCTTTTTTTAACCTGCTAACTGCATTTATATCCTCAATCTTCCTTTCTCTTTCTCCCCTGCCCGTTTCCCCACATTTCTTCTCCTGCTCAGCCAATTCTCTTGCCTGTCCTCTAAGTACATGCTGTCAGGGGTGCCGGCAGTGATGAGCACCCTGCTGGCCAACATCAATGCCTTCTACGCCCACCCCACCGCCTCCACCAATGTCTCTGCTCCAGCCAGATTTGCAGCCTCCAACTTCGGGGTAAGTGAACACCCATCACGATAAAATATAAATGTAAAGTTGATCATCCAGTGAGAACATTTTGGGACGTGGTAAAACTGCAGTAATTCTCATGCTAAACTAAAAAAGACTAAAGAGATAGTTTATTAACATGATGTATTAACTGTCAAGAGCTTCAATGAGAGGCAAGCTGATTAAACACACACACTATGACTCAGAATAAAGGCTTAGAGTGAATGAAGCTGAAGGCTGAGATGAGACGTTTGTAATTCTAAGTGTCAAATATTGGGTAGCAGTGGTTGGCTCGTTTTCTCTTTGTTAGCTTTTTCTCTTCAAAAAGTTACATAATAATGGAGCTCTATTATTTCTGTGTCTGTCCTTGTGGTAGTGGAGCTGAATCAGTCTGTTAGACAAGGTGCTCTGCTGACTGTCCAGTAAGTGTTGCAGAAGGCAGTGAGGATTATTCATGAAGCTTCAGACGTGTGCCAGTCACAGAGCCAGTGTTCCCAATTACTTTATTCAGTCTGTTGGTGTCACCAGCTGATGATGCTCCCCCAGCAGACCACAGCTCTAGATGCAACAGAGCTGTGGTCTGTTAAAAAACCTCCAACATCTTGCTGCACTGCACAGAGACATACAACACCTCTGTGTTGGTCTTTCAGTTCAGCCTGTCAATGTCGATGCCCAGGTTGTTTGTGTACTCCATCACATCAGCATCCTGTCACAGGGTAGACACAAGACATGTAGCCATCCTCTTCCTTCTGAGGTCAACATCCATCTCTCTGGTGTCTGTCCGCATAGCATAGCGCAGTCCCCCGAGGGGCTCCGGTACTGCACATCACCAAGTCAGTCGGACCACTGCTCAGTCTCAAGTACTGTGGCCTGTTTGTCAACTAGTGAGTAATCCATGAGGTGGTGGACATGTTTGAAACGTCCTGTACTGTAGCTTCTCCCTCAGGAGCAGTGGACCGATCACTGTTGTCACTCAAACAAATTCAGAAATGGCGGCTGGTTCTGTTATTGCTCTTCAAAGCAAATTTTCTGCACAACAAGACTTCAGCAGAATATTTGAAACCATTTATTTACTAATGCATGTGCCAAATGTATTACATAACCATAAAATCTGTGCCCTTTCATCCTTGCTCAATGCCATCACTTTAACTCCAGTTTCTTGGTAATAATAATAATTATTATTATTTTAAGTGTCGATTTCCTTGAATCGAAGCAAACACTTTGGTTAAACATGCCTTGGAAAATTAGTTAAAGTAATTGCATAGCCACCAACAAAAGTGCCAGTGCGGTTATTCCAGTAATTCCCACCACATCACGTCCACAGTGTGCTTCTTTTTCTACATCCATATCATGATCAGGATTATTTAGATCAACACCGGCTGTAGTTGCTGTGTTGGCATCGACTTTGAAACTAACTCTCTCTCTGCAAACTCTTGTGCAGGAGCTCAGTGAGCTCGACTGGAAAATAACATTTTAGGAGTAAAAAGTAAACCATATTCACCAAAAAGAGCAAAGAAGATACAAAACCAGCAAAAGAACCGAATTTTAGAGAATCTTGACTGCAGTTTAATCTTTTAAGATGGTATTTGATGATGTAGCTTTAAAGCTACAGTTTGACCTAAAGTGAGCAAAGTCTTCTCACAGAAGGTGACCCAGGTAACGCTTGAAGCCTTGCAGTCTATTTCACGTAGGTATCCATGAGAGCGGCCGTACAAACCCAGCAGGTTTATCTCTATTCTGCTAATAATCTGCCCCATTAAAAGGTAATGTCATATCGCTGTTGGACCTTTGGAATGGCTCTGAACTTCGAGGTGGCACAAATTTGGCTCGTGGACCCCAGAGGAGCCACAGGCAGGGGGACAATGACAGTTAGAGGCCGAGCTTAATGACTCCTGGGATGGTTGCCAATAGCGAATCTCCTACTGGTCACACTCGGGCGCTAACGATATACGAGCATCCTCAGGCTGAGTGCTCCTACTTTAAAGGGTCCGGGGAAGCAGACAGACCTGCTCTCACTGTGGGCCACGGCATTGCAGGTCTATTTCTGAGCTGCCAGCCTGGATAAGTTTACTTATCTCATTTAATTTCACTAAATTGACTCGTTTTCTGTGTGGGTATCAAAGAATGTTTCATTAGGCTGTTTTCTTTCCCTGTTTGATGACAGAGGGCGTCAGTAATATTTGAAGGACTTGACAGTAATTAATGCACAGCGGCGAAATATTAAAGTTTGAATTTGTGCATGGAATATTCAGTCGAGTCTCTGCAACTCGCACCAATGAATGTTTTTCTATTAAAATGTTCGCTTCGTACATAAATACGAAGGTTCTTAATTTAACTCATCTAAATTCATCAAAGTGCTTAAATAAATTTCTTTAAAAAGATTTAACAAGGCATTAAAGCTACTGAACAGGAAGCACAAATAAACTGATATGACAACCACAAATGTAAAGCACATATGTCATCATATCAAACTCTGCTTTACTTATGAGACTGAGCACATACAGTGTTCAGTTTTCCAAAACTAGCTGGCTGAAGCTGATATAATTGCAGGTTCCTTCTGATTGGGGACTGAATAAAAGGTGTTTTAGTGACCATTCGTACTTCAGCCAAAGTGGCTGCGTGTAATTGGTTCATTTCTTTGACTCCAAATGGTTTGTGTGGATGGATTTGGATGAGTTTTTTCTTTCTAAGCTGAGACAGGACCTCCGAGATTTAATAGGTTTTTTTTGCCATTCCAAGTTTCAAATTAAGTCTACATCTTCAAGTACATATCAAATGAAAAGGGCGGTTAAGAAAAATGGGTCTCGATCTTCTCAAGTAAATAATTGCAGACCAATTCTGATCCATGTCTTTTTTTTGGAGGAGGTGGTCTTGGACTTTACCCGCATTTCTGGTTCATGTCTGATTATTATTACTACTAGTAGTAGTAATAAAAATATAAAAATATTAACTGTCCTGTTCATGTATGCCCAGCACTGGGCATCTCACTGCCCCCTGGTTTGATTCCTGCTGTGTGACAGTGACTGTGTGGAGTGGAGAATAAAGGACCCAAATGCAGACAAAACAAAGCGCGGAAACAAACTTAATGTTAACTGAAAGTGAGCCATTTATTAAAGGCTGGTTTCAACTGTACAAAACAAGGCAAAACTAAAAACTGGCCTAAACTGGGTGAACTAATGCTAAACATAAAAAAACCTTGAGCGTGAACATGAAAAACCTGAACTGTGAAGACTTGGCAAAAGTACATGAAAATCCTGGAAAACCTGCCACGAGCATAGCAGAATAACAGACGACGAGGAATGAGTGAAAACACACACAGGAGATGAGCAGGAAACACATGGAGAAACAGCTGATTAGAATAAACATAGGAAACGTAAACACAGGGGTGACAACAAAAAGAGGTCTAAGAAACAATGGACTATGACGGCAACCTAAGCATAATAGAAATGAGCGTAGATAAACTAATGAACTTGAACCATCAACATCAAAATATATTAAAACTGAAAACACTGGGTCACATGACCCGGGATCGTGACATGCTGGTGACCTTTGCTTTGAATGAACGATGCTTTCGCCCCATCATGTTTCCACAGTCACTGCTGAATACCCAGCTATGGTTAGTATATCCAGATTTATAATATATATTTAAAGGATAGAGATGCATTTATTAATGAGTCACATCTTCTTGAAATCATTGAGTCGCTGTGTTTAATTATTTGCATCGACTTGATCTGTTTATTTATTTTCTTTCTTTTTTTGTAGTTTTACACTGAACCACAATCACCACTAACTTTCTTATTTTGTTTTTTTTCTCTTGATAAACCATCTGCTCGGTGACACTCGTGTCTTTTGCCCTCTTTTCATTTGCTGGAGCTTTTTTGTGTTTCTGCCCTCTGCAGTGCTGCTGTGCTTCCTCTGAAAACCTAGGCATTATTTACCTCCACCTTCCGTTTCCTGGGATTTTATTACTTTTATTTATTTATTTATTGCCTTGAATGTTTAGCCAGTCCAAAAGCACCTGTTGCCATGGCAATGAGGTGTTTTTCTGATTTGTACGACTTCACTTGAGCCTTTCCATTCGATACAAAGAAAGCAAAAAGGAGGAAGTGCTCTGGGAACTACACGGTGTCAGACCCCCTCAGACCCCCTCGCTGTCATCTTTGAAACATAATCCACGGGCCAGACGTCGTCGTCTCCATCTTCTCTTTCCTATTTTCTCTACCCGACCCTGCTTCTGTCTGGAAACAGATACCATCGTATTGATCGGTTCCTCCCGTCTTCTTCTGCCGTAATTCATCTCTGAAATCATGTCATCAGCTGATAGTTTTAATGCCATTGTTGAGAAGAGCAGGTGTGTGTGTGTGTGTGTGTGTGTGTTAGACTGGTACAAATATCTACAGACATGCTGGTGCCTCACACCTCCCACCTGTTTCTTGCGGGTGAAGCTGTACATTCTGTCAATGGGAACAGGATTCGCTGGATTTTTTTGTTTGCTCGCTTTCACATAGACCAACTTTCCTGGGGAACAATTACTGAGCATCTGCAGTGTGCTCCTGTTTGGCTTTGCCCCCCAAGCTGTTATACAGACCTGGGATCTCGCCGGCCGTCAGCCCGTAAAGTTGAAGACGCTGTGAATATCTTGTTTGACAAGTACTTTAATCAGAAAAAATGAAACTCTAAGGAGCAGCAGCAAACTTGATGAGCAATCCCTGCTCTTTAAAAGCACTTTTGCAGTGGAGTAGGTCACGGGAAATTGAATAGGTTCATGTAAGCTGAGTGTAAAATGTTTTATCTGCAAATTTACTGGATAATGGCAAAACTTACATTCGCTCCTCTGAAGTGGTTCTTTCATGGGGGGAGCTGATTTTTCTGAGTCATTTTGGGGCCATTTTAGACCCTCAGTGTGGCTGGATGTGAGTGGGAGCAGAGGCACTGTGAAGGTAGATGTCAGCACAGTGTGTTAGAAATGGGCTTTATAACAGCTATATAACAGCAGTTTTCCTGGAAGAACTACTGTTAAGTATCCATTTCATGGGTCAGACAAAAACAAACGTTATTAATATTTCATTTTATTTAGTAAACATAAACAGGGCGATGTTTGTGAACTTTAAAAACACCATCAATGTGGTCTGTTTTGTCATGAAGCAGGTGTAAATAATTAATCTTCATTTGCTCCTGTTATCTTTTGAGCGCCCTGTAGGGGAATTGCAGCCAATTGGCTGAAGGTGAAGAAGCTCTCTGTGGATTGGCTCTGCTGTTAGTGTGTATTTAATGAAGAAAAAGGAAAACCACTTGAATATGTTGGTTTTATTAGTAAGACTTGATTGTGCAAAAGTTACTTACAATATGCAAACAAATAAAACTGATTCCTTACAGGGAAACGTGCTGTGAGATCATCGTTCCACAGTTTTTGAACAGGATGTGACTTCCCGGTGTGTTTGTTTGTGTTATTAAACCAAAGTCATGTAGTTCAGAAGATAAATGCCCAAAGGGAAAAATAAAATGTTGTCAATCAGTTCCAGCCATGTCAACAAATGTCCCGGCTTTTCATCATTGCAGAGCCTTTTTCAGTTTTCCTCTGCAACTCTTTCAAAATGATAAGACAGAAGTAAAGTGCACTGGCAAGCCTCCATTATATCTGAAAATGGTGACCGGCGGAGCTTTAACAGCATGACACAGAGTAGTCTGTACATGGGTCGTCAGGTTGTCTAGGGTTAAATAAGCCTGAGAGCGTGTCTGGCAGTCGAATTATTCATGGTTTGTTACCAACTTCTGTTTGGCTTGTAGACTTATTGAAGTGTTTTTCTGCTTTGGGCAACAGTCTTTGCACGACCAGAGCAATACAAGCACTTTCCTTCCAAGATAATTTGATGTCATCTGCCTGCAGCAACTTGTTTAAGGTGCCTTTTATTGGCTTGTGGTGAGCGTGCACCTGCTCCACACGGGAAAAGCAGAAGCTGTGGTGCTGAAAGCAGCTCGCAGCGGTTTTCATTAATGTGTGGGGAAATTTCAGAAGGAGGAAACAAGGATGTGATTTGGGTTCATATATAGATAACGCTGAGATTGATCCCTTTGTTTAAACCCATTAGTAATAAAGTTACCAAAAATAATGTTTTTACACAAAACTTTCTCAGACCTCCCAAGATTCAGTCGAAGGCAGAAGAAGGACACCGTCTGCTGGTCAGGACGAAAAAGGGTTCAGTAGAGAGAATAGAATAGAATAGAATACAATAGAATAGAATATTGATCCCAAAGAGGAAATGTATTTCTAGTAGTGATGGGTATCGTTTAGGTTTTATCCGATACCGGTGCCAAATCGGTACTTTTGAAACGGTGCCGGTGCTCAAACGGTGCTCAAACCGGTGCTTAAAGAATGGAGAACACAAAATTGGTCCAAAAACCTCTCATGTTCAGCTGTTTTTTTGTAAAAAGATAACAATGTTAGCCTTTTCTGCAGCTATGGGGCATATATGGTATCACTCTTGGCTGGAAGCAGTGCTTAAACAATGGAAAAAAACACAAACTTTGTCCTAAACCTCTCATGTTTAATTGTTTTCCACTTTTTCTTTGGTCATTTTAGCCTTTTTGGCCAGGGTGAAGGGAGCATCTGCCATCAAACAAGAAGACAGCCGCATGTAGCTATGATGATGTTTGCTAGTTCACCTTACATGCATTAATGTAATAACGTGGTTAGCCTACTCAACGTAAATTACACACGAACAACATGAAGCTACTCACGCAGAGAAGAACGGCTGCTGCTGCATCATCATCCTCATCATTTCTGCTACACTGGCAGGGCTAGGGGCCGGGACTCTGCTCTTCGGGTTCTTGGGGGATGTTGCTAACTCCGGGTCCGATAACAGGCACCACACCCGCAGTAGATGTGCTCGGTGTGAGGTCTCGCAGCAAGCTATCAAATACGGCGCATTTCTGGGCTTTTGAAAAAAAACGCTATGCGTCGCCAGGTGTTTCATCGGATTCTTGGTGTTACCTCCTTTAACAGTATCACAGTATCAGCTTAAAGCACTTGTTGCTGCTGAGTTTGCATCTTCTGCTGTGAAGTACAGCCAGACTTTTGACCGCTTCGCCTTGGGCATTTTTAATCTGTAGCTCTGCTCTAAAAGAACGCACGTACCTGGACCCGCCTACTATCCTCGGAAACGTAAAATGATTGGCTAGAAGTGTATCTCAGCTCAGGAAAAAAAAGCACCGAAATAAAGCACCGAAATGTGCGCTGCTTTTCGGTCTGGTTACTACCGTTTATGTCAGAACCGGTGCCATCATGGCACCGGACACCGGTACCCATCCCTAATTTCTAGTTTAAAAGTTCCAAACAGTACAGCCACCATATACATGCAAAGCACAACAAACCACAATCTGAGTAACGCTAAACATCAGTATAACTGTTATGCTGCACTCAGTGACCTCGTTAGTACAGACTGCTGTACAGATCACTGATTGAACAAGACACAGAGAAGCTCTTTATCTTCTAACAGAAGGTAACCGTTCATATTGCGAGTACAGGGTCGCACAGAGTAACCCTCGTTGTAACACTTGCTGTTAATAAAGAGTCAGGACTGTGATGGGCGTCGTGGCTGTGATTTTCATGGCTGTCTGCAACCTTCATCTCACTGTTACTGAGAGATCTCTAAACCGTGCTGTTATTCCATATCTGATTACACAGAAGTGTCATTTCTTTATTTAACATTTATTTAACCAGGAAGTTAACGTCTCTTTGTCAAGGAAAACTTCCCCAAGACGTCACACCATTACAGTGTTACAAGTTTAAAGTTAAATATCTGCATTTAAAGTAAATAATAAATAAATAAGCAAAAACAGGAGAACTCAAAGTAAAAGCAAAGCATCTACAGGTCTCCAGCTGAGCAGCACCACCTGAATGTCTCACAGGACCCCAGAACAAGACGAGCAATAATAGTGATCTAAGAAAAAACAGGCTCGCCAAATCTAGTCAATACAGTTTCAGTCATAATACAAATTACAGAAAATCCTTAATATCACAGTGGCTGACACGGCCGTCTTCTAAGAATATGGAATACAATGCAAATGTATTACATATATGTATCATATGTTTGTTTTCATCAGAAAAACTTATGACAGGAGCAGAGGACAGGAAGGTGTCAGCATGTGGGGAGGAGCTACAATAACAAGGCGTTCATTATAATCATTACCAAGAGAGGACGAGCGGCGAGTGTGGTGGACAAAGATGGGTTTGCTCTGGGGAAGGACACCATGGGGACGGTGGGATGTTTTAAAGGTCAAAACTAAGATTTGTCCTTTTTTCATGCTTTTTAGGTTAAAAGTGTTTCTGGTGTTTCACACAATCAAAGCGGTGACATTTGGCATGTTCATCACTTTAAGTTAAGGTTCTAGGCTGGTTACAGCTGTACGAGAAGGTTGATCAGAGATCAGTGGTAGCTTGGATAGCTTGGTGTCTCTATAGGCTGGCTACAACACACAGAGACAGAAACCTGCTGGGGTTTTATTTGTTTGTGTTAAAATGTTGAAATATTAGAATTCCCTCACCAAAACAGTGGGACAGTCTTCTCAGAGAGGCTTTTAGTGAAGCTGACCTCAGAGTAAGGCTCCGACACAGTTGAGGTCAGGTTCAGTAACTTGAATTAGTTGAGGTGAAGCCTAGCAGACGACTGCCTGCTGCTGCCTCCTCTGTGATTATGATCTGTCAGCAGAAGCAGCCACTACCTAATGGCAAAATTAGCTTTAGGGACCAACCTATTAACGTGTTCATCTCTTCTGTAATGTTGGACCTTTTAAAATGGGAGCTTTGGGAACTAACTCATCTGTGGAAATCTGTGGAAATAGCCACAAGGACCTGATGTATTTGGCACTTTTTGGTTTAATTTGCTTGCTTTCAGCAGATTTAATCCATCAGTCCTTCCATTTGCTTTTATTTATCCAGGGCCGGGGCACAGGGCAACAACCTAAGCAGAGAAGCCCAGACCTCCTTCCCCTCAGACACTTCCTCAGGCTTATCCAGGGGAGCACCAATATAATAAAACTCCAAAATCTAATCATCATAAGGATTACTATAAGCAGATGTCATTAATGTGCACCGCAGCGAGGCAGTGGTCCTTAATTCGAGCCTTCCCTTCCCTGGTTTAGGCTCCAGCACCCTGGCAACCATGGCTTTAAAAGATGATTTGAATAGCGTCCGACTGATCGCTGACCTTATGTTAAATTAGAGAAAAATCTATTTTGGAGAAACAAAATGCACTCTTGTGTGTTCAGTATTTGGTGTCTTAATTAGGTTATTTTAATGGTATTGCACAGATAAATTGGTGCATCCAAGTTTCCCCAGCAAATAACTGTATTTACAGCAGCGGGAGGGTCTGTGTGGGAATGACTAAAAACAATGTTCCTGGTAATGAAGGGATGTGTCATATGGCTCAGTGGTGTGGTTTTAAAAGTAGACGACAGCTCTTTGTTACAGGGGGAAAAAAGTTACAAAAAATGTTTATTTCACAGAGTTTTGGATAGTAAATAAATAATATTAGCAGCTGAAGCTTTTTAAGTCAGATTTGATCTTGGGTATGTACTTGTACTAGTTAGTGGATTTCCCTCCTCCCTCTCCTTCATCTTTTCTCCTTCATCACCAAACTTGTCTTCTTACTTTCTTAACAGTGACTCACAAAGCTGCACCACACTGTGTATCGGTCTCTGTTTCAAACATGGTCATTAACTGTTTTCGTTGTTCCTGCCATCACAGGACGCACAGATAGTCACATTTTTTTAATTGCTCATTTGTGCCAGTTATTGTTGGCTATTGTCCATCGTTGCACCCCAGGATTAAAACAAAGGGAAACCCTGTGCAGTATGTTAACAATTCAGCTGTTATGCAAGCATGAGGGTTTACTTTTCTTAGGACACGAAACACTGAGAATCGTTACACAATCGCAATGCACCCATTTTAGTATCCACCTCTGTCCTTACCTGTTAGATAAATGTTTGGGTTTTTTAATAATTTGTAATGACTAACAAGAAAGCCTGCACTTCTTTCTTCTGCCCCCTCATTTTCTCTCGATTAAACTCAATATTTTCACCTCCTCAGTTTATCAGCCACGTCGTGACTCCCAGCACAGCAGAGGACTCTGTCCCTCTCCCAGTTTCAAGTTGCTTTATTGCCTTTCCATGTAAATACATCTCTGGTGCCAAAGCATATGAAGGAAGATAGAGGGGAAAAAATTAAAAATAAGCATTGGGGATGCCTGTACTGGCTGACTGGCCATCGATCACAGGCTGGTTTGATTCCTGGCTGTTCCCGTCCAGATGTCTTCCTGTATTTAACTAAGATGCAGAGCACCAAAGAGCTCTGCTGAACACTAACAGTTTTATTTTGTAAGTTCTACTCTTGGTTGGTTCGGTAATACCTAATAACAGAATGATCCTCCAGAACGCACTGTAGTCCACAGCAGGGGTGGAACATATGTCTTGAGTAGCTGTCTGATATGCAAAAGAAGAGAAATAACAGATGCGTCTGTTTAAAAGTGCAGCCAAACAAACTCACCTGTGAGAATTTAATGTGAAACTTTCTCCCAACAAAGTTTAAAAATCTCAGGAAACAGGAAAATGAAAATATGCACTTTCACCATCCCGTGAATTCTGCCTCACGCTGCATGCGTTGCTCCCTGAGTGGTAACTACACATTGCAAATAAGTTTACTCAGTCATCTCCTACATTGTATCTGATGATCTGTAAATTCCCTTTTATGCTCACCAGGTGAAAACTCTGCCTGTAGTTCTGATTCTGCTGAAGAATCTCAAAGGATGATCACAAACAAGTTCTGCGTGTACTCTCAGGCTGCACAGGAAGTCTTATATTTATGTACTTATACTGCTTATACTGTACGTCTCAAGTATTTTCAACAAGAGAGGAGAAAGTCCCTGAATGGTTGTTGCTGTGGTTGCTGTGGCTCATTAGGTAGAGCAGCGTGAGTGGTATGATCCCTGGCTCCTGCAGTACAGGAGCGACATATGGATCATCCATGAATATGTGAATGAATAAAGTGGTTTTAAAAATGGTCAAATGTTTTTATTAAAAAGCCTAATATAAATGCCAATCTATTTTTGTGTCCAAGTTTTTTCCTCGATTCAGCAGAGGTCATAAAGTGCAAAGTACCAGAAAGTGCCAAACCCGCTTTCCAACTTGCAAATATATTCATGCAGCTCAGTTTGTATTTTGCACATGCATAGAAAAAAGCACATCTCCTTTTTGACACTTTTGTGAGACGCATCATTCTTTTATCTCCACATCTCTTCTTTTTCTGCTTTCAAATTCTGTATACAGTATGTTCAGTAGAGACACACAGACTGAGGACATTCATGTCTGTCTTCCTCACTGTTTGACAGAAGTACAAGAATCTGAGTTTCTCCTTCTTTTTCCCAACAGAAAGACCGTTTTGTGAAGCTCCTGGATCAGCTGCACAACTCCCTGCGTATCGATCTCTCCATGTACAGAGTGAGTCAGAGCTTCCAGCTGCTGATAATAGTTTCTTAACTGCAAACAGAGAATACGGTCGTATTAATTCAGTCGTTCACAAGATAGCACACGATAGAGGGCAGAAGTCAAACTAGACTACACGGACTACTTACTACATATTTCACCCCCTTCTGCTGTAAGGCAGTTTCCTTATTTCCTGCCAAAAATAACAATAAAAAAATCACCCAGCTGTTGTCCGTTTTCTTTATTTTAAGTTAATTCTGGACCTACAGAAATATGTGAATATAGCATTGGTTTCCATTTGTAGCCAAACGTTTTGCTTGTTATACAATTGAGTGCTTGATTCGATGATTGTTACAGTTTCATCACCATTATGAACAAGAGTTACAGAATATAAGAGCCTAGAAGAGCCTGACCTAAATAGGCTGATGCATTTTAGAAGAAACATAATTAACCAAGTGTTCGTGTGTGTTTATGTGCAGAATAACTTCCCAGCCAGCAGCAAGGCTCGCCTCAGTGACCTCAAATCTACTGTGGATCTTCTCACCAGCATCACTTTCTTCAGAATGAAGGTAGAATCAGCTCATAGTGTATAATCATTAATATCATAGCACTAATACCAAACAGACAAAACACTGCTGTTATATTATAAGGTTAGATACCTTTAATGATGAAGTATTGACTCAAAGTATTAAATGTATTTTATAGATTTTAGCTTGTTTATAGAGCTTATGTAGATGGATGGATAAATAGATGTTTTTGATACACTTTATATGAAATATACATTTTTTCCCCTTTGTAATCAGGTTGGTTGGGTTGCTGTTGGATTAGGACATCATAGTTGCACTGTAGTGCAGCATGCTACAATTAAAAGCTATACTTTAGCTGTTAGCAGTAGCGCATGGTCAAAGTAGCTAATTATTTTACTTGAATCTCTCTCTTCCAATTATGTCCTTCCATCTATTGTCTTATCATGTTAATTACACCTTCCTCTGTCTCTTCCTCGCTCTCTTGTTGGGAAGGCTGTCCCTCCTGCTACACTTCTCTGTGGCTAGTGCTAGGAACAGCAAGGGCCTTATATTAGTTCTTGCTGGTACTACGGTGTAGCTGCAAACACAAAATTTAAAGCATTGGTAAAATAAAGAAAAGAATGTAAAATACAGTAACAATGTATACTATACAGAAACACTGCACTGCCACCCCACGTCCCCTCTCTGGAGATTATAGCGTCCTGCTTTTTATCAGGCAAATTTATATTCTAGATTAATAACATGATAACATTGATATTCACCCACTGTGTTCTGTCTTCCCACTCCAATACCCGGTCTCATGCAGGTCTTGGAACTGCAGAGTCCTCCCCGTGCAGCCAACGTGGTGCGAGATTGCGTCAAGGCCTGCCTGAACTCCACCTACGAGTATATCTTTAACAACTGTCTGGAGCTCTTCAACCGCCAGTTTCAACCCGCCGTCCAAGCAGTGAGTGGCTAAGTATCGACATGTTTTAAGCTTCCACAACAGATCAATACATCTTCTGGGAAATTTGTAAATGTTTGACTGAGAGAAGTGATAATACAACAGTATTTCCCATCAGCTACAACCAAACCCTAAACAATATGTCTGTTAGAGTGATAGAAAGCAGTAGTTTGCTCTCTATCACTATCCAGTGTTGTATAGTGTTACAAAGATCTATGAGTTACTTTTCATGTGACTACAGTGGTTTCTCCCTATTCTGTGGTTGATTTAACAATATTTAAATAAAGCAAACACCAGATTTAACTCTCAGTTTTTACATCAACTCCTCAAATTGCAATATTAATCACATTAATCTGCACTGCAGCCTGGTTTAAGTGATGCTCTAATGAACCCCTATCTGTAGCAGCCACAAAAATATTTCCAGAACAAGGGAAATTTTTAACCTTGCCAAGAGAGATTTTTGTATCAGTGTGTCTAAAGTCATTAAACCATTCGAGTCCCTGAATAAATTAAAAATATGTATTAATGGTGTTATTTTCAGCTTCATGGAGTGTACAAAATCTTATCACATAAATATGGAGCAAGAACATTTTTTAAAATGTGTCATATTATGATAAATTATTCATCGAAATTTCAACTGTCAAGAAAACTTCTGAACTTGTTTTGTTTTCTGCTTCCGTGTAGAACTGAAACATGTCAGGCAAGTCAATTCTTCCTTTATTTCATATTCTTTTTCACGTATGCAGCCCGAGCCAGACAAGAAAAAGAAGAAGAAGAAGAAGGAAAAAGCAGAGGGTCAGGAAGCTGAAGATGATGATGAAGAGGAGGAGGATGAAGAAGAAGAGTTGGAAGAGGAGGAGAAGAAAGAGGAGAGTCAACCGGAAGAGCAGGGCCCAAGCATCCAGAATCTGGACTTTTGGCCTAAACTCATCACACTCATTGTGTCCATCATTGAGGAGGATAAGAACTCGTACACACCCATCATTAACCAGTCAGTGTTTTCCTTTTGTCTTCCATTTTCTAATTCTGGGAAATGTGTTGTTGCAGAAGTTGTCTTCATGGAGCAGAACTATCAAGTGTATTATATTTTTGAACTTATATATCTATTGTAATGAATGTTTAAAGACATATAGTACATTTTATTCATACATAAGCTCATTGTGCTTAACACAAGATAAAAACATAAGAACCTGAGTAGGTTTTGCCTTAAGGCAGTGAAAACAGCTAAAACAAGACTGTTTACTACAAAAGTATAGAAGTATAAAAGATCAACTAGGAACTAAAGGTGGTAGGTATTTTTTAATAAAAAATAATAATAACAAAATAAATAACACTTTTATTGTTGAGCAAACTGTGTGGTCTGTGGAGGTGCTAGATAAAAAAAAATCTCCAAAACACAAAAGCTTTGTACGTTGCAATAGAATCTTTTCTTTTGTTATAAACAATCTTTTTATTTTTATTTATTCAACTATTTTTACTGCCACAAGGCATTGCAAAACCAGGACAAGTCCCAGTAAATCTACTTCTGGTTTGCTATAGATCAATGGAAGTAACATTTAAAAAAACCAACATGGCCAGGGTTGAACCAGAGCTTTTGATCAATAAGGTTTAAAAGTTAACAACATAAAACAATTGCGCGCTTGCAACTAGTGCAAAATGCTGCGGCACGATTTTTAAGTGGCAGAAGGAAAGTCGACCACATCGCTCTGGTTTTGGCTTCTCTACATTGGCTTCCAGTTGAATTTAGGATCCGTTTTAAAGTTCATTTATTGGTTTTAAAATCTCTAAATGGTCTGGCACCTGTTTATTTGTCTGACTTGTTGAAGCCCCACGTCCCCATTCGTTCGCTTCGGTCAGCTGAGCAGCTGCTGCTTTCAGTCCCTAAGTCACAGCTGAAACTTGGAGGAGACCGAGCGTTCTCTGTTGCAGCTCTGATGCTTTGGAATAACCTTCCTCTCCATATTAGACAAACTACATCAGTGCCAGTTTTTAAGTCCTGATTAAAAACCTATTTTTATTCCCTGGCTTTTAACTCTGTGGGTAACTGACATTTTTATTAATTTTATTGCTCTGTCTGGTTTTTGCTATTTTATTCCTATATTTATATTTGTATTGTTCAGCACTTTGGTCTGCCAGGTGTGTTTTTAAAGTGCTATATGCATAAATGATGATGATGATAAAACAAACAGGTTTTAAAAACCAGACAGTGGGATCTGTGTGTGCTACTAAACTCAAATAACTATTTTTTGGTCAGTTGTTAGCTTAGATTAGAGCTTAACACAGATATTGTGTTCAAGTTAAGATATTAAATGATATCCTGGATAAACCCCCAATCGTATAATGTTTGGGCTCAGTGAAGCATAAGCAAAGTAACAGCAGCCAACCAGATGATCAAGACAAGTTTAAAGGGTAACATTTAACAACATTTCCAAAAATCCTTCAGATTCCAGTTACACTGGAAGGGAAAGGGGCTGCAGTGACCCCCATTACTTGCAGAGTAACGAGTATTTTTACTGTCTTACTTCTTTATTCCTCCAGGTTTCCTCAAGAGCTCATTGTGGGTAAAGTCAGCGCAGAGGTCATGTGGATGCTCTTCGCTCAAGACATGAAATATGCCCTAGAGGGTAAGACTATATCTTTGCATACTTGGACAGTATATGTGTGTGTGTGACAGAGACATCTCAGAGATACCAACTCCTCCTTCTTCCCTTCTGCATTCACACTGTCTTTTCTTCAATCCATCATCTCCTTCAGTGTTGGATAAGATTGACCACTACCACTGGAAAAATGGTGAGATTAGAGATAAAAATATGGAGATACAGTCAGAAAAGTCAGTAATCGGGATTCCAGAATAGGGTTAAACATCTCCTGAGACCATTTCTATAAAAACTTGTTCAAACCTCTCAGCACTGAGCTAAAACACACTGACAGTAAGCATCAGAGAGTAAGAATGTTCATTGTAATATCAAATAAAAGTGTGTGCAAAGTTCTGAGACTGTTGCTGATAAGGGGAAAATACAGGAAGCAGGTGTTAGTGTTTAACATTTTTAGAGCTGAATTATTGATGTTTTTATAACATCAGTGATTTCCCAGGAGCCTCCACTTTAGAAATGTGTGGACTCTAGTTGGGTTCTTTCAAGATAAGTGCATATAGGTTAGTCATCATAACGAGCTAACTTCGCTACCTAACAGTCAGCTGAGATCTGCTTAGCTGCTCAGTATTCTGACTTTTGATCGTGTCTCACGTCAGACTTGTAGAAACTGTAAAAGCTAGTGTCCTAAAACACATCGCCTGAGCAGGTGTTTAAAGCTTGGCTGTGACCCTGTGTGTTGAGTTTAGATGATTTGTTTTTAGTTTTGTAGTTGTTTCACAGCAACAAAGAGGAAACTTGCGAAAAAGTAGATTTTAGTAGCAAATTTGACTGGTGGCTGGTTTTCCAGCCTTCTGTTTTGTGCGTAGTGTACTTTCCAGCTCCTCTAGTATTTTTCTTCTAACATGTTTTTCTGAAGCCGTTCTCATCTCAGTTATTGCTGCCACAAACTTGCTTCTCTTTCAGTTTCTATTCTTATTGCTTTTGTCATATTTCTGTTGCCATCTCAGCTCCCGCTACATTTCGTATCCGCAAAGTTGACTTCTACGCTGGTAAGAGTGTGTGTGTGATGAGTGTGCATGTACGCATTTCTTTTGTCTTCAGTAGTTTCCTAAGGGTTTTTTTTTTTTTTGCACCAGTAAAACTTATTTAACTGCATTTATCTTTTACTTAATTAAATTAGAACAAACATTCTCCCTTTATTCTATCTATGTGTGTACATCCTTCTTCATAAATGATGCAGATGTTGTTTCTCTGTATAATTTATCAATTTTTTTTAGGAGTGAGACAATAACGGAGAAAAACGACTGCATCAACTTGCAATCGTGAAAACCAAACTATTAGCCTAGTGGACGTATTACACATGTGTAGCAGTTTGAGTATTGGAGTTTTGTTTAATGGTAAAAAGTGTTGATATGAAAAAAGCAGGCATCTCCACGTTCAACCTGGTTACCTCAAAAACAGCTTATAACAGTTTATAATACTGGTATAATTATTAATGTTCAACATGTTATCAAATGATCTGTAACGTAATCAGTGTGAGGACTAGGGATGGGTATCGTTTAGGTTTTATCCGATACCGGTGCCAAACCGGTACTTTTGAAACGGTGCCGGTGCTTAAACGGTGCTCAAACCGGTGCTTACATAATGAAGAACACAAACTTTGTCCAAAAACCTCTCATGTTCAGCTGTTTTTTTGTAAAAAGATAACAATGTTAGCCTTTTCTGCAGCTATGGGGCATATATGGTATCACTCTTGGCTGGAAGCAGTGCTTAAACAATGGAAAAAACACAAACTTTATCCAAAAACCTCTCATGTTTAACTGTTTTCCACTTTTTCTTTGGTCATTTTAGCCTTTTTGGCCAGGGTGAAGGGAGTATCTGCCATCAAACAAGAAGACAGCCGCATGTAGCTATGATGGTGTTTGCTAGTTCACCTTACATGCATTAATGTAATAACGTGGTTAGCCTACTCAACGTAAATTACACACGAACAACATTAAGCTACTCACGCAGAGAAGAACGGCTGCTGCTGCATCATCATCCTCATCATTTCTGCTACACTGGCAGGGCTAGGGGCCAGGACTCTCCTCTTCGGGTTCTTGGGGGATGTTGCTAACTCCGGGTCCGATAACAGGCACCACATCCGCAGTAGATGTGTATCAAAATCCTCATAGATTTTAAACCTGTCTTTACTTTGGCTGTTGTGGCTGTTGTTTTTTGCAGAACATGAGAAGCATAAGCTCTGTAAGACTGCTGACTACATGAACCTGCACTTTAAGGTCAAGTGGCTGTACAACGAGTACGTTAAGGAGCTGCCTGCCTTCAACGACGCTGTGCCAGAATACCCTGCGTGAGACCGTGTTTTCTCTCTCATTATTTCTCCTTCAGACAAAGGAGAGCTCTTGTTGATTGATTTTTCTGACTTTCCAATTAGATTTGGTGTGATGTTGCATACCAAACACACTCGAAGCATTTCTCTCTGGGTTTTGACACTAGAAATATGGAGGAATAATAACATTAGCCAGAAGAGTTATCAGCGAGCACATTTTTTTCCCAAGGCCTTTGCTCTGTTTCACAGTTTAGATAACCAAAATTCAATAGGTTCACGGAGAAATGACCTTTTAATACAAAGGCACAAGATGTTTTTACACTTAAATATTTCTGTTCTACAAACTATAACATGTGGATGTAAAATATAAAACGCCAAACAAATCAGGTAAATTAGAACTGCAATGAAATGAATTTTGGACAGCTGAGCTTTGAAAACGTTTTCAATCTGCAAACGTTCCAGTTTTTCAGGCTGTCAAAGAGAAGATTAAACTTTGTTTAGCTTTGTCTGTTTCCTATTATTCCTTCAGATGGTTTCTCCAGTTTGTCCTTGCCTGGCTCGCTGAGAACGAGGAGGTATCCATGGAGTTTATGCATGGAGCGCTGGAGAGAGACAAGAGAGAAGGGGTGAGTCAGAGACTCGGGAGAAATTATTCTGTTTGCTGAAAGTTGTCATGTCATCGTGAGCAAAACAAAAGTGTCACAGACTCCTTTGAATAAGCAACAAGTTTATCGTCAGAGCTCTCTGTTAGAGTCTGAATGAAGACGTACGCAGGGAAGAGGAGGTAGTGCTCGGTCAAACACAGGATTTTAATCCAGAAGAGCTCATTTCATGTCATGTTTGAAGAAATCTTCGGGGTGGGGGTGGTGGAGTATCAGCAGGCTGGCTGTGATGGGCTGATCTGGCTAAAAAGCCCATTGATTATGTAAACATAAACCAGTGTTTTACCAGCATCATTTTTGACTTTTTGTTAAGTGGATGAATATTTTTTTTAAAGCACAAACTGTTTAATAATCTGTGGATGCATAAAAAGCGAGACAAAAACGTCATCTTGCAGCTCTGATCCTGATCTTGCTTTTTTCCACGTCATTGTCGTGATGATCATGGTCAAAAATCAGATGTGTGTGTGCTCTAGTTTTATCAGTCTGGGCTGCAAAACCAACCGTATTATTTTTGTTGCTGCTGTTTTTGAACAAAGGCTTACGTCAGAGCTCGTAGCCTTACACGGTTTCGTTGTGTCAAGCCTCACTGTCAGCCCCCGGTCCCTTAGAGATCTCCCACACTGTCCTTAGCTGAAAGTCAAAGCGCTGAGGCTTCGGGCACATTCGAGTATCTGGGCTGAGCACCGGCACAGCGTACACGTGGGTTCCAGCCTTTATTCAGGTGTGCCTCTCGATAAACACATTTGGCACTCCTGTTTATTTGTGGGGAGCTGGTGGGAGGAGATGTTATTGCTAGTGAAGCCATGTGAACTGATGATGTGCGGACATTATGAACGTCATGGCTACGCTTTCTAAATAAAGGTATGCGTACGTCTCCGCGTGTAATAAAAAAGAGAGATTTTTAGTTATGCATTCCTTGTTTTTCTTGTCAGTTTCAACAACGTCGTTATCCGAGCATCAAAAACTGTCCTCTTTGAAGAAAATGTATAATTTCACTCTATAAAGTTTCAGTGAACGTTTCTGTATTTCCTGTAAATTGAATCAGAATTGAATCATGGGAAACGGGAACGATTTGCTGGCTTCTCGCTTAGTGAAAATGAAACGTTATGTTTGTGATCTCGTCCATTATGAGCGATATTACTTTACAAGGTTTGCCTAAATGTGATAAATTTATGTTTTCTTGCCATTTGGACACTGCTGAGGTCACAGTGCTTACATGAGGCAGAGGAGGGGATGTGAGATGCAAAGTGGAAGGTGACGCACATCCTAAAAATAAAAAAGCACAAATATAAATGACTCCAGAAGTTTCAGACATCCTGATAAAAGATCGCATGAAAGCTGCTAAAATGTGAGCATTTCTGTTGCAGGTTGTGCCTGTGATTTAAAATATATATTGTCTGGCTGTTGTTAAAATAAACCTACAAAACAGCACAAGCACATCTAATATCACATAACAGATACAACCTGATTGTGCTTGATGCGCCCAGCAGCTGAGAGCACAGAGGAAGAGTTGTTGATCATGTTGTTGTCATGGCACCAGAGTGCAACCGCAGTAGAAAAACGATGCAGTAAAAAGGAAAGCTTTCTGCAGTAATGACAGAATAAAAGACCGCTTCAGACTCGTGACCTTTTGTTCAAATTCTCCCTTTGGTTCCTTCTGCTTTTGGACAACTTTTCGTAGATTAGAAGAATGATGAACAAGTGTTTGTCTGCCTCCTGTTGGTCCCCAAGCTGCACTCTGCCGTCCTATTTCTTGGTTTATTGTGCTAAGACAGCTATTGTGTGTCCTAAAGGAGGTTTGGCCCTTTTTGTGGCCTGAGCAGGTGGTTATTTTCAGTCATGCTCACACGGCTTGGCCTGCATGTGCATTTTCAAACATCGAAAGATTAAACATTTATATATGTCTGTGAAGGTTCTCAGTCATCCAGGTCATCGTAGTCAAAGGATATAAACCTAGTGGGTTACTCCCACTAGGTTTATATCTGGGACTCTCCACCATTTGACCTTAGAACTGAAGAAGCTTCTTGGATGAGAGGTGAAACGTCTTCAAGCAACTTAAAGAAGTCCAGACGCTTTTCTTTGCAAGCTCCTTTGAAAACGTTTAGATACGTTTTTTCTCATTTTATCTTGACTCATAAAAATCATTAAGAAAGTGGTAAAAATGGAGCATAGAGGTTACATAGTTGCAGGTGGATGTGATGTTGGAGCTGAACCTTTTGTGGAGTATATAAGATGCAAAAGAGCAATACATCGAAAAGGGATGTAGGTTTAATATTAGTATTTGAAGAATACGGTACATTAAATGAGAGAAGGGGAGGACGTACGAGTCAGCAAGGAGGAACACAGCGTAGGGAGACTGTTTGTTTTTTTTATTTGTGTCAAAGTGAAAAAATGTCCTCTTGTTCCTCTGTCTGCAGTTTCAACAGACATCTGAGCATGTTCTGTTCTCCAGCTCGGTGGTGGACATCTTCACTCAGCTCAATCAGAGCTTTGAGATTATCAAGAAACTGGACTGCCCTGACCCCACGGTGGTGGCACATTATAACAGACGCTTTGCCAAGGTGAGCCCCGTGCCTTTGTTTAGAGCCCATTTTGTAACTTTGGTCTCTGCAACACTGAAAAACATCTCAGATCTGACAGCATCTTAGTTTTTTATTCATTTCTCTGTTTTCTGCTGGCTAAACGCGAACATATGCAGAGACCATGTCTCACATTAGGAGCATATTAAAACATCCTTTTGCTTTCCAAGAACTACTGTTGATAGGTCAGGTTACTCTTTAAGAGAGCGCTTTACAAAAATACTCACGTATCACGCATGCAGCCAGTGAGGCCAGAATCATCCCACCGATGGTTCTAATGAGGCCCAGTTTGAAAATGTGAAAACTGCAAAAGAAGAAAAGCAGAAAAACTGAATTTTTGTCAGTTTATAAAACATCGAGCATGGCCTGTCATAACTGGATAATAAACTACTGACAGAAATGAAGTTTAAACAAGAGTAAACATAATTTACTCTAAATTAACAGAATATTTCTGTTTAATTAAATCCAGATAATGAGCTAAAAGTGTTTTTTCTATAATTTTCCTCAGTAATTTCTCAAAGGGGAAGCCCTTCTAATAGGTTTCTGTACATTTCTGGAGTATTGCAGCAGCAGAGTCGGTTCACTTCGGGCACGCTTGCACTTGGGGAAATACGTAGAGATGATGACCACTAGCTCAGAGTGAAACCAGAATATTTGCTGCACTATTTGCACTTTAGTGTAATCTGATATAGCACAGACTTAGGAAGCTCACAGGTTCAACAGCGACTGTTCTCTCATGCTCAGAGATGCAGTGTGAAAAAACTTCATATTTGCTATATCCTTTTAAATATTTGAATTTCCCTGCACCTCACTGCTCATAACACACACATTTTCTGTTTTGGATATTTGGACAAGTTAAAGTGGGATAGTGGGTAGCGTGGATTGATCAGTTAATCGAGAAGATCATCTGACTCTATTCAAAAGCATCAGCCTTTTTAGAAGACCGTTTCCTCCTTTTATAATCTAGTAAAATTGAATTGTTTCTGAGTGATTTCAAGACAGAAATATTAGCTGGTTTAGCTCCAGCCATCCCCGATACATCATACAAAGGCAAGAGGTTGTATAAATGTAGACATGAGGAGGAAAATTGTATGCAGAAGGCTTTGAGATCAGAATTTTCTTGCACTTAAAGAATTTCATGTCTATATCTTTACTAGCATGTGACTCTGGTATGCAGTTGTTTGTTTGGAGTAAGTTTTTCATGACTGTATCCATCAGTGGTGCAGAGGTGAGATTCTTTACCTGAAAGTTCCTGCTCGCTGCAGCTTTAGACCATGACTCCTACTCAGGTCTTTACTCGAGTCTTCTTTGTTCAGTCTCTTGAATCATTTCTAACTCACTAACGAGTTTCAGGTATTTCTCTGTAAAACATACAAACAGGGCATAAAGTGTAGGGTTATGTTTTTTCTTGAAATGTAATTTAAGGCAGGTCCTTTTAAGCAGAGCCGTTCAATCTAACAAACCTCTGCAGAGAAACTGTGTGTGCGCGCGTCTGGTGTTATGGCTCGATCGATACGGGACTCATTAAATAAAGAAAGGCTAATGTAAGCCATCACTCTGAGCTGTCCATCTCTCTGTCCCCGACCCTTGACTTGCTTTTCATTTTGTGCCGCTCCGCTCATGTTAATCTCCTCCTGAGTCTTTTCATCTCTACCCATCCCATCAATCCTGGGACTCTTGTCTTTTGTGTTCCTACTTTTCCGTCTACGTCTGCCTTTATTTCTTCTTCATCTCTTTGTCACCCTCCAGTTTCACATTGTTCTGCTTTCCTATGCAAGAAACAATAATTAGTTTGTTTTTAAAAGTGTGAGGAAAAAGAGATGGCTGCAGAACTTGAGTGATATAAAGCCGCACTAAGCAGTGCAGGCAGCTATCAAGCTGCATGTTTAATGCAATAGTTTGTAATCTTGCTGAGTCAGCAGAAAGTAGGGAAATCTCTCACAGTGAGCCCACGGTGCTGTGAGGCACAAGTTACCACTGTGATGATGACAAATTAACTCTGTGATTTATTTAAAAGTGCCCTGTTGAGTTTTTATTGCAAGCAAACATGTCATTCTTTGTTTCCCATCAAAAAGCAACCAGTTTGCTGGCTGGACATTATAAATGTTTTCTTCACTTCTTCTAGAAATATTTTTTCAGCTTTTATTCATGCAGGGCGTCTTCAACGAGCACATTACAGAATCCAGCTGTGTGCTGAAGAGTATAAAGCTCATGCAAATCTCATGTCTTTCCTTTGATTATTATGTGTTTTCTCATATAAAGGATGCGATAACAAAACAAGAAACATGCAGTGAGGCCAGTGATTGACAACTGCACACATTTTAAAAGTACTTAAACAGAGGAAGAGTGCTTCTTTACGTCTCTGATTAATGAGCAGCGATTTTCTGCAAGATCTTCCAACAGCTGACGGCACTGTGTGCATCACACAATGTCACATGAACTCTGACACATTGTTTCATTTATATTTGCAAATTATATAATAAGATATTAATATTTGGTGTTCCTGTATCAATACAATATTGGCATGCAAAATATCACAATGCAGTGCAGTGTGAGTGACTTTCCGGTGCTTGGGCGGAGCCTACTGGTGGCAGCTGTTCTCAGGTGGGCTCATGAAAGACATCACACAGATGTAGTGTTATTATGAAGCGGGCGCCGTGAAGACTGTTTAACGGCTAATCACGCAAAATATGACATTTGGCTTCTCACTAGAAGCTTCTGCATTAGCTCAGATTTCCATGACTTACACATATCCGGTGTGACAACAGTTAAGTGTCATCAATGAGTAAAAGGTAAATGAGTCAAACACAATGAGGCATCTTCTTTATTGTCTTTAACATTAGATTAGCTCGTGTTGTCCTGAAACTACACGCAGCTCTTTAAGGCAGACAGACTGACATTTTCAGTTAGCACAGTGCGAGTGTCTGATGCTACCTGAGTTCAAACAGCAGTGCTCTCAGCTCGCCAGACTAAAAGGCTAAACATCAGTGTTCAGCGTCACTCTTCACTCCAGAGGATCCCAGGGAAAGCATGTCTTATGTGAGTGTTATCTTGTTTCCACAGACGATCACCAAAGTGCTCCTGCAGTACTCTGCTCTGCTGGCCAAGAGCTTTCCCTCCTACTGTGAGAAGGAGAAGATAGTGAGTACTGCTGCGTCACCACTCTGCTACCACAACACCTCCCTCAGGGCTCATCTCTGATTTGGAGGGAGACACTTTGAAAGCTAGTAAACTCTCTTTGGAGTGGATTAATATTTCAGTGGTTGCTACTTACTCATCTAACTTCAGTCTTTAATCTTCCTGTCATCACCCTTTTATCTTGCTAATCTACTTTCATTTTATATTCTTGACTTTTCCTCTTTTTTAAAATTCCTCATTTATGTTTGGTCTGCTTACAAACGCTGCCTCCCTGATTTATCTTCCTCCAGCCGTGCGTGCTGATGAACAACATCCAGCAGATGAGAGTCCTTTTGGAGAAGATGTTTGAGTCCATGGGAGCAAAACAGGTGAGCATTAACAGGTGTATGCACACGCACCAAACCCTAAAGTTTGTAAGCCATCTGCCAGGCAGACACTGATTTCAGTCACTTAAAAGGTCAAAATGCTGATTTAAAGACTTTTCCATGAAGTACATGACTGAAAAATGCCAGAAAAAAACACTTTTTTTCTGTTCAGAAGTGTGAATGTGAAAAATGGTAAATGGATTTGGTTCTTCTATAGCGCTTTTCTGCTCTAGCTGAGCACTCAAAGCGCTTTATACAACATGCCTCATTCAAACAAACACTTTTTTCTATGCTTAAGTGTTTTCTCTCTAACATTCGCACCCTGATGGATGCGTCACAGAGCAACCTTGGGTTAGTATCTCACCCGAGGATATTTGGCATGCAGAGTGGAGCGGCCAGGGATCACCAATGTTCCAATTAGTAGATGACCTGCTCTATCTCCTGAGCTACAACACCTGTGCAGAACAGAGTGTGTTACAAACGTAGGTTGACCGAACAGACAAAGGGGAACCTTCACTTTACAAACTTAAATTAGGTGCACACTGCAGTCGAATGTTGTCAGCATTCCAGTTCCAGTCATACTCAAAAAGCACATAGGACGAAGGTTTAAAAATCTATCACTGATGCACTGAAAGCTCTACGAGCCACAAAGAAATCCATTTTGTCTGTTGGTGTGTTGAAGTCCACTGCTGGACCTGTTTGGGTCACCTCCCCATCCTCCAGGTGTGACCTGATTTCTATAATGAACCTATTTGGTATGTATTTGGGTTCATCAGTCACCACAAGGAGAAGCAGCAGAGCTGAACCTTCTGTGGATGCAGGAATCTTTCCTTCTGCTGAGCCTGTGATTGTAGTTTCAAGGTGTAAAAAATACAAAGGTGCAAAAGCTGCAGCAAGTGTGAGCCTGCATGTATATAATCACAGATTTAAGAAAGCGAGAGTTAAGTGTGTGTCTTTTTTCCTGCAGTTAACAGCTGAGGAGGAGATGGTATGTCTCAGTGGGTTTTTGTTTTTGCTTTGCTTCCCTGTGGCTCCACCTCCACCCAAAACGATCTGTTGAGTACAGTAAAACCCACTCCACACCTCTTTCCTGTCATCAAACCTTTTTCCACCTTGCAGTGCGTGTGTGTCTGTTTTTAGATTGATCCCAATTTACTCATAAACAAGAGCTAGAGCTTCCTCTCCTTCTTCCTAGACTCCCAATTTTCACTCCTCAAAATAAACTCCAGCTGATATAAATGATGTAGATGTGTGTTTTTAAAAAAACAAAACGTTCTCTTCGTGGTGTTTTTTCTCTCGAAAGCTTGAGAATGAGGAGGAACCCGATGAGTGTGACGAGGAGGTGGGTCGACTTCTTTTTGACTGGTTTGATTTGTTTCTGTTCCCCTGTTGTGTCTGACTGCCGTCGTCGTCGTTGCCTTTTTCTGTGAAAGTCCAAATATTTGCTGTGACAATTATTTTTAGTTTTTTGATGGGAACAACACAGTTTAAATCAATGGAGTTTACAGCTGTTGCTCATTTTTAACAGTTGATGGCTCTAGTCAGGCTTTTATATGAACAAATAATATACATAATAAACAAACACTTTAAATACACTTACATATTAAATAAAACGATAAATTAAATGGGAAACGTTTAGCCGGATGAACTATAGACAAGCAAAAATCCCAAACTGACAGTTATAGTTCATTATCCATGTCCTTACTAAACCATAGCGGAGGATTATTTCCTGGTGAGATCGTTCCTTTGTGGGTTTGTCGTTTTCTTCTTTCATATATTTTATGCACTTTCTTTTTATTTCCTTATGATATTTGGACCAGGCTGTCTCTGACAACGAAGGCGGCGATAACATGGTGGGTAGGCCACAACAGCAGATATAAAACACTCCTGAAATCTACTTTAGTCTGTTTTTATTATTATAAAATGTTACTTGTGTTTTTAAATGACCGCATTTGTGTGGGTTTGATCCTTTTTGCTAACAGTCAGAGGAGACCAAGGTGAGATAAGGATTCTAGGTCACAGCCAATATTTCATATAGCTTCCTCAAATGTCCTTTTGTTTCTCTCATTTGTCTCATTTGACCGAGTTTTCTTATGTTTCTATTTTAATTTGTCGATGGCAACGTCAGTCTGGCTGCTCAGACTCTGAGGGATCTGAGGTAAGGAGGAGAATATCACACTCTTCCTCAGAGCTGCGATGATATTAAAGTAGAAATCTGTGTGAGATAAAAACGGGAGATTTGACTGCTGTTAACACAATCATCACATTCAGTTCTGACGAAGTAGACTCAATCGCTGAAACTGCAGTCGGCAGTTTGTTGTCATGCAGAATCAATGTGACGGGAGACAAAAACACAGTTTCAGAACAAGCTCGGGTGTAATATTTGAAAGGTGCGAACGCACAGACTGTATATAAAAGACGGATGAAGTCGTCATCTGAAAAGCCTTTAAATTCCTAAAACTGCCGCTCTCTATATTGACCAGCAGGGGGCGACTCATCTCGATACAATGCACTTGATCTCTGACCCCAGTAAAGCCTTGATGATTTTAGTCTCTGTCAGTATTTCCTATATTACCATGTATACAGTCAAATACACTCACGCCCATTTCATTAGGTACACTTTGCTAGTACTGAGTTGGACCCTGTTTGGCCTTCAGACCTGCTTCAGTGTTATCCAGATTCAACAAGGGGCTGAAAGCATTACTCAGATTTTTGTCCTTAATGATCCATAATTTGGTCTCCGATTCCACCACAGCCCAAAGGTGCACTGAGATCTGGTGACTGTGGAAGGCCATTCACAGAGAACTAATTTCACGTTCAAGTAACCGGTTTGAGATGATTTGAGCTTTGTGATGTGGTATGTTTCCCTGCTGGAAGCCACCACGGTGGACATGAACGCCCAAATTATGAGCTCACCATCCAAATATAGCAACCATCCAAATGAGACACATCAGACCAACCAACACTATTCTTCTGTTGACCACTGTTGAGGAGTCCGTGTGTCCTGTAGCATCACTTTCCTGTTCTTAGCTGACAGGAGTGGACAGCGTGGTCTGCTGCTGCAGGTTCAACATGTGCCCCTATGCTCTTCTGTATACCTTGGTTGTAATGAGTGGCTGTTTGAGTTAGTGTTCAATTTCAGTCTGCTCAAACCAGTCTGGCTTTTCTCCTCTGACCTCAACAAGGCCTGTGTGCTGTCAACAACCATGCCACAGTCAGCTTTCTTTCAGACTTTGATGCTCAGTTTGAGCTTCAGCAGGTTGTCTTGACCACGCCCACATCCCTAATTGCACTGAGTTACTGCCATGTGATTGGCCGATCCGAGGCTTGTCTTAACAGGTGTACCTAAAAATGCAACCAGTGAGTGCAGGCAGTATAGCCAGCTGGTTTTATGGCTTAACCGCTCGCATGAGATTCAGTGTCCTCAGGATCTCAGATCCACTCCTAGTTTATCACTCTGACTACAAAATAAAATATTTTTTAAAAAACAACCAAATTCCTGAAAACATGATTCTGGCAGCTCCATCTTTTATATACAGTCTTCTGTAGTTTTTAATCTGTCAGAAAATTGTGCTTCTTCCTAAATACTTGTGATAAATCCCTCCGCAGACGTGATGCCAAAATATTCATTAAAGCCTTTGATACCACATGCTGGCAAAGCTCTTTACACATTTACAGCCGTGTCCTAATGCAGACTCCTTCCTCTCCCCTCCAGTGAGTACATAATAGACCAGACAGTGGGCTGCCAGATAATTGAATTTGATGGAGTATAAACATGTTGTATTTAGCCGCCACTAAATGGTTTGCTGAAATGACTCTGATAGTCAGCTCAGTGTGTGTTTTGTGTATGTGTCCATGTCTGAGGGAGCTGTTTTCTTTGTGGCACAGGGTAGCGTGTCAGAGGTGAGGGAAGGCTGGATAAAGTCTGTCTCGGCTGATATCTTCAGTGTCCCAACCTCAGTCAGCCGGCAGTGTGTCTGCAGGGCAGCATGCTGCATCATTATATTAAGATTTAGGTTGAGGATGTAAAAACAGTTCAAATCCAATGATGTTTATATTCGTTTTATGACTTTTTGATTCTTGGATCACCCAACCTTAAATTTTTATTAAAGGATTTCCTTCCTTATGAAAAAGGAGCATTTTTCTGATAGCTCATACTCGTTATAATGATAAAACCTTCCTTTTCCTTTCCTATTCATCCTCTCCTGACTCCTCCTGCTCACTCTTAGGCTGACAACCGAGAGAAGGAGAAAAAGGTCAGTTTGTGCATAATGACCGTGTGTTTATGTTGGAAATCAGGCCTTTGTGTTTTATAAACTCCTTCACTCATCACTTTTTAGTTTGATTAGAAGTTACAATCAAAAAGTTCCACCTGTTAAAATCAAGTATCATTTGGCTACGATTCCCTGCAAATTTCCTCGTCTGCTGCTCCTACTAGGTTTGTTTTTTTCATTGTGCCCCTGAGTTTCCTTTTCGACCACTTCCATGCGCATGTTTGTGTGGTGAGTCTCCGACACCAAAGCAAAGACTCTTCAATATGATTTTATTTTGGGGAAGAGAAAGAATATGTAGGGAACAAGATCTGACTAGTATGGCAGGTAGTGAGAGAACTCGACCAACCTTTTCAGTTTACTGTGAGTGGTCACACGTTTGCATAGTAAAGGTGTATTTACACTGACTGTTCTAACTCGGATACCTCAGGAGGTTATAGTAGACAGTTTGACCCCGTGTGACAAACAACATGGTGCACAGCCCCGTGGAAGTCATATTTCTGGTCACACGCTTCACCTGCTGCAAAGCCTTCAGGCTCTTATACTGAAAACTTCATTTTAGTCTCTGAGTTGTAGCTGGAGACCCGACTGACTTCTCACAACACAAATTCTGGGTTCATTTTAATTGAAATACATGTGAAATCACAGGCGCACTTGCAAGTGGTCAGAACAGGACTTCCGGGAAGTGATTCAAACTTAGGAGAGCTGAAAGCATTTCATAGAAGTGACACTGAAGGAGCTCTAATCATGGCCAAGTGTAACGTTTTGATAGTTTTATGTTAAAAGGTGGACAACCAAACTCCAAATGAGAGTCAGGGGAAAGTGTTTCAGAGCTTAAAGCCCTACGCAAGAAAATTCACCAACATCAGCCCAGGAAAAATAATCCAGTTTCCAATCCTTTAACTTTAGCTTTCCACCCAGACGTCTGCCAGTGTCTGTATCCAACTCTTGATTCTAATTCAGGAAAATCAGTTGGATCTTAGTTTGTCTCCTAAAACAGTCTTGCTGCCTTTAGTGTTTTGCACTGATGTTCTTTAAGATATTGCCTGCAGCAGTTTAGATACAGATTTTGTGCAAAAACAATCAAATATTTATTCCAGCAAAATCACAAGTGAAACTGGGTGTTAGATTGGCACAGAATTAAGTCATTAACAGATGTATGTCAATCACACCATAGATGCTCCCTCACATCTGTGCCTGTTTCTCTGCATTAGTCTCTTGGTGGCAATGCATTAAGTGCCTCTTTCCACCAGATGTCTATTTTTTTCCATCGAGCAGCACTAAAAAGATGCTGTGGGAAAAGCGCGGGGTGCTACACGACTCCTGCTATTAAAGCCGACAAGATTGAAAATCTGGAGTGGGAAGTGAAAACTTGAGATATTTTAAACCAGTACTAAAAATGAAAATGCAGAGCTCTCATGGGGCAACACGGCGTGCCTTCCCTTTTCAAAACAAGGCGACAGCACACTGAAATGTATAAAACATTTGTTCAGCAATGATATACCATTAATTGTCATTTTCCCCGAGCTGACGCTTCAATAGTTTTGTGGAGAGAGAGCAACTTTGTACTGGAAGTAGACGTTTTAGTTTGCGGCTGTGTTGTCTTTAAAGCAGCTGTTTACCCTCTGTGCTCCTGTAGGATGAGTCCTCAGCCTATGATGACAGTGAGGAGGAGCAGGAGAAGGTTTGGCTCCATGTCCAGTGTTTCCATAACTGACCTCTCCTCTCCTGCTGACAGACATCACTGACTCAAATTATTACACATGGTTAACTAATGCTGCAGTCACACTCGGGAAACTGCTGGACAACCAAAATGATTACAACTCGTGTTATAAACTCTTATTACCTCAGAAATTGTTGCTGTAACGATGGGGATCTGGTCTGAAACAGACAGTTTGTGCTCATCAGTGCAGACAGACTGATTGCAATGTGCTGTCAGTCTGTCTGTGTTTATAAATCAGATGTTTTTAGTCACTGATTTGTTTCCCTAGTTTTTCTATAAGGGGGTTGCCATCCTGTTTTTACTCTTGTGTGACTGAACCATAAGCCTTCCAGTTAGTTTACCATTCCTGTGTGTAAGAGTTAATGTTTATGTCTGAGCGGGTATACATATGATCCACGTATGTATACATACAAGTACGTCCTTGTGCACCATTCACTTTTTGTCTCCCCCGGCCTTTTTTGTTTTCTGTTGTTTTAATTTTAAATATATTTTTATTGCTTTTTGTTCTAAAGCTGGGCAAAGAGAAGGTGAGCCATAACAAGAACCACACGACAGTTCAGTTTCTTTGTATTTCATTAACATTTGTCTTATTTGTCTTTTCTTTTGTTTTCACACCTCTCTAGTCTGAGTCCAAGAAGGAAAAGGTGTGTTTTCAACTAAACTGTGTTCATGTTTTTTGTTTTTTAAAGCACTTTGTCTTTGTGCTCATTTGTGATTATGCAGCCTAAATTGTTATTGTATATAAAAAAAAATAAGTTACAAAAGGCTTTAAAAAACAACCTGCCAAACAAGATATTTTGAGATATGAAGAGAAAAAACTGAGAACTGAAAGTAAATACTTGACCTTCATTTAGAAACATAAACACACAAGTTAATGCTGCTTCAGAGCAGACATATTTAAAAAATAACTGCAAAATAAAAAGATGTTGTAAACCTTTTAATTTGCAGCATTTCCATATCACTGCTGTCTTGTTTTTCTCGCCAAAATCCCAAATTGTATAATTTATCTTCACTTCCACCTTAAAAACCGGTTTTGAGTGGTGTTTGTTTACTCTTTTATATTTAGGAGAGATGCTTTACACAGAACTGGAGTCAGTGGCCTTAAAAGTCTGTACCTTGGTCCCTGAAAGATTAGCTGAAGGGAGCTGCAGGAGGTCAGAATGGCCGTCAGCACCCCACTGTGAAGCTACTGACTGTACATAATTAGCTGATCAAAGAAAACAAACTACAGAAGAAAAAAAAACATACCTGTCCTGAAACTCCCACATTTGTGGAAGACAAAGACCACGGTGGCTAACACGAGTGGTAAATCAGCCCGGTCTCATGGCAGTTTATGAAATGGTCACGTTCATGTACACTAATATAAAGGTTTGGTTAATGAATTTTATATGTCTCAGTGAGCTCTTCTTTAACAACTCCATATTAAAATTCATTTAAATAAATGTGCATTTAAAAAAAGCACATTTAGATAATGCTCTTTTGGCCGTGGCATTAAAATGATCCAGTGCGTTAAAGGGTGTTACAGGTGCATAAATGCTAAAAACAGGACATTGTAACCTGTGGCTAGATGGTTGCCAGGCAACCTGATGGCCTCATGATACACTATGCATAATTCAGTTTTTGTGTATATAATTTAAGTGTTACTGTAGTAAAATAAAAATGATGCAATGGTTAGTAAGGTATGATGGGTGCATAAATACTACATTTAGGTCATATTAACCCACTGCTACACAGTTACTAGGCAACATGTTGACATCAGATCTGATATAGATAAGAACCTTCATGGGCCTAAAATGTACCAGCATGCCAAGTCACACACATATATACAAACGTATTTATCCACATTTATAAAGCCATTTTTATTCTTGACTCAGCTAAAGTAGCATTTCATGATTCAGAGCTCAACATAATTCTTATTTATCTTACTGTGACCTGTAGTGATGTTTACTCGGCTCCCTTTATGCCATCTTTCTAGCCACTCTCACTGACATCAGTTGGAAGCCTGGTCATTTGACCAGCACTTATACCTCCGTCGTTATATGAAAACTGTTCCAAACCTAACCAATTAGCTGTGATGCCAAAACTAACCAATGAAAGCATAAAAGTAAAACAAGTGAAAGACTAAAATAAAGTTACTGTTGGCATTTAAACCTCAATCGCCTGAAAGAAATCCTGCAGCTTGCAGAACCTCCATACCCTGTCCCTGATTAAATGGGTTGAGTTGTTCTTTCAAACTGGAAGCGCTGGTATGAGATCATTTTTTGCCTCCAAAAGAAAAGAAAAGAAAAATGTGTCCACAAACACGAATCAGTAGACAAAACTTTGTGACCATTACATGAACTGCTGTTAGACTGTAATATACGAATGGACTTAGTTTTAGTTGTTCCTCATCAGTAAGAAGTTTCTGGACAGTGCACAGGTCCCAGTACACACCAGTGGGGTCCAATTATGTGCCATGAAGGTCCAAGAGTCTGCAGGCTTCCCTTTCAACTCCTTCCACATTACCACACCTTCGAGCACAGAGGGAGCATGTAATTATTGAAATGATTTCATGTTTATGAGGAGAGACTGCAGACACTTCAGAGCTCTAGACTTTTAAGTGTGTTCAAATCTCAGGGGGCTAGCTATCTGCGTACACGGTGTTAATGATCCTAAAATGATCAAAGGGGTTGAAATTATGATAATGACAGGGTCTATCTGAAGGTAGCTGAAGGTTTTAATCCTGTGTGAGCTCATGCATAATACTGTGGAAACACCTTGTGCCTTTAAAATTTCGGGGCTCGTTTTAACTCTTCAGCTTAGAAGAGTCTGGACATAAAACTGTGAATCGGCAAAAGTCCAGCTGGGAGGGTTTTACCTGTAGGCAGCAATCAGCTTCATAAATATGTGAGTCTGCCTGGAGAAGTGAGAGCCTTACTGAGAAGATGAATCTAATAAAATGTAAAAACAAGTGTTTTTTTGCATGGTTAGTGTGTGAATTTAAGCATTAGCTCACTCACAAATGTGTATCCTTGCAGGCTGAAAAGACAGACAAAGAGAAGCAGGTTGGTTTGTTTGTAATATCACTCGTCGCCCTTCATCTCCACTTTGTGCTATGTGAACATTTCAGATTTACATTACTGAAAATACTACAATCGAAGTTCAGATTTTAAAAAATAATTCACTTAAAAGAGAGATTAATGGTGTCGACTTTCTTTTCCTAATTTCTTTTCTCATCTTTGCCCAAAGGACGACTCCAAGAGCAAAGAGGTGGGTGTTTAAAACACAGCTTATGTCTTTGGCTCAACCAGTGCAGTGAGTACAGGGATTTGTAAGACCTGGAAGTCTTCCAGGGCTTTATACTATTCAAAAAGAGTGGCAGTGCTGATGATTCTTTAGCCTGCTTTGTTTACATGGCATGGATGCTGGTTTTCCGGCCCACTTTGTACTTAACATCAGTCAGGATGACACGCCAGGCATGTTTGAGGCTACTGCTCACCCAGTTATTGGACCTAAAATTGAGGATAAATTGGTTAAAGTGCAGCTACCCAGCAGAAGAACAGCAGGAATCGAGCCATTAAACAAACAACAGAGAATCAACATCAAATCAACACGTTTGAACTCTAGCTCTGCCTCCTGGGTCTTTTTAAGCCTAATGAATATTCATTTAGCTAATTCAGAGAGCATTTTGAGTTGTCCTCAATTTAAAAGGACGTGTGTCAATATAAGGAACCACTTTCACAAATTCATATCTGGCTGATGTTTGTTTTTAATGGTTGGAAGGGTGGTCTGAGACAGCTGTAGCCTACATTAGCTGTTTATGCTGTACAAGTCCAGAACTGCAAACGCATCTTACAAAATTAGGTGTGTGTTATACTGACTGTGTGTGTGTGTGTAACAGCCTATATTTGACAGTGTTTGGCTGTTAGATTTGTGTTTGTGCAGGATACCAAATGAAAAGAAAAAAGGAGAAAAGTTTGTCTGATGTTTTTTGCTTTTTTTCTAATAGACAAAGGAGGAAGTAAACAAGGTTTGTTTATCCAGCCGCCCTCTTTCCCCTGTAGACCTCTGTCCTCTGCTGCCCCTCCAAAATGCCTCGCCTGACTTTAAAATCGTAGCTAATATGCATCCCTGCCTCATAGTTATCCCAACGTGCAACATTTATTCTGCGGGTAGTGACAGCAGAATCGAGCTTGCTGTTGTGAAGGATCGGCAGACACTTCCAGAGCGAATAAATATTTTATGCTTTTTTTTTATATATATATTTCAGGGGGTTTTATGTATTTTGAATTCACTGGCCAAAAAAAGCAGCAGTGCTACAGAGTATGTGTGAAATTTTAGGCTTTAAGTGGACATTATGAAGAACAAAATGACCTTATCTTAATATACACATGCAAAACATGTATTGCCAATTCAGAGTTACCAATTGACCTAACCTCTCTACCTGGATAGATAAGCAAAACTGTTTGTTCTATTTAAAAAAAAAAAGGCAAGAAACTGTTGAACAATGCCAAGCTGAATGGGGGGGTGCTCACCTGAACTCATCTAATTTCATAATGGAAGCTCTGATTCATCGTGAGTGTGATGGTGTGCAGAGGGTTCCTCATGTCTGAGGAATTACAACACTGCAAACATAGAAATACGAGTACAAACATAGAAGTGCAGTCACACTTCATATAATCATATACAGTGGGGCAAAAAAGTATTTAGTCAGCCACCGATTGTGCAAGTTCCCCCACCTAAAATGATGACAGAGGTCAGTAATTTGCACCAGAGGTACACTTCAACTGTGAGAGACAGAATGTGAAAAAAAAATCCATGAATCCACATGGTAGGATTTGTAAAGAATTTATTCGTAAATTAGGGTGGAAAATAAGTATTTGGTCACCTCAAACAAGGAAAATCTCTGGCTCTCACAGACCTGTAACGTCTTCTGTAAGAAGCTTTTCTGTCCCCCACTCGTTACCTGTATGAATGGCACCTGTTTGAACTCATCATCTGTATAAAAGACACCTGTCCACAGCCTCAAACAGTCAGACTCCAAACTTCGCCATGGCCAAGACCAAAGAGCTTTCGAAGGACACCAGGAAAAGTATTGTAGACCTGCACCAGACTGGGAAGAGTGAATCTACAATAGGCAAGCAGCTTGGTGTGAAAAAATCAACTGTGGGAGCAATCATCAGAAAATGGAAGACATACAAGACCACTGATAATCTCCCTCGATCTGGGGCTCCACGCAAGATCTCATCCCGTGGGGTCAAAATGATCATGAGAACGGTGAGCAAAGATCCCAGAACCACACGGGGGGACCTGGTGAATGACCTGCAGAGAGCTGGGACCAAAGTAACAAAGGTCACCATCAGTAACACACTACAACGGCAGGGAATCAAATCCCGCAGTGCCAGACGTGTTCCGCTGCTGAAGCCAGTGCATGTCCAGGCCCGTCTGAAGTTTGCCAGAGAGCACATGGATGATACAGCAGAGGATTGGGAGAATGTCATGTGGTCAGATGAAACCAAAGTAGAACTTTTTGGTATAAACTCAACTCGTCGTGTTTGGAGGAAGAAGAATACTGAGTTGCATCCCAAGAACACCATACCTACTGTGAAGCATGGGGGTGGAAACATCATGCTATGGGGCTGTTTTTCTGCCAAGGGGACAGGACGACTGATCCGTGTTAAGGACAGAATGAATGGGGCCATGTATCGTGAGATTTTGAGCCAAAGCCTCCTTCCATCAGTGAGAACTTTGAAGATGAAACGAGGCTGGGTCTTCCAACATGACAATGATCCAAAACACACCGCCTGGGCAACAAAGGAGTGGCTCCGTAAGAAGCATTTGAAAGTCCTGGAGTGGCCTAGCCAGTCTCCAGACCTCAACCCCATAGAAAATCTGTGGCGGGAGTTGAAAGTCCGTGTTGCTCGACGACAGCCCCAAAACATCACTGCTCTCGAGAAGATCTGCATGGAGGAATGGGCCAAAATACCAGCTACTGTGTGTGCAAACCTGGTAAAGACCTATAGTAAACGTTTGACCTCTGTTATTGCCAACAAAGGTTATGTTACAAAGTATTGAGTTGTATTTTTGTTATTGACCAAATACTTATTTTCCACCCTGATTTACGAATAAATTCTTTACAAATCCTACCATGTGGATTCATGGATTTTTTTTTCACATTCTGTCTCTCACAGTTGAAGTGTACCTCTGGTGCAAATTACTGACCTCTGTCATCATTTTAGGTGGGGGAACTTGCACAATCGGTGGCTGACTAAATACTTTTTTGCCCCACTGTGTGTGTGTGTGTGTGTGTGTGTGTGTATATATATATATATATATATATATATATATATATATATATATATATATATATATATATATAGATAGATCTATTTAGATAGATCTATTTAGATAGATATGAAATGTGTCTTCTACATTAGAAATGCATGATGTGCTCAAAGTACAATAAAGAGATGTGACAAAGATTGGTCTATTTAATTTTATTTACTACTTAGATATCTGTAAGTCAAAGCTGTAGCTCAGGAAGTAAGGCAGGTTGTCTGCTTTACTCTAAGCTGTCGTCAGTGCATCCGTCATTGTGTGTGTGTGTGTGTGATGGTTAGAAAGTGCTTAAATGCCTCGAATATTAAATGTAGTGCCTTGTAATAAAAAGCGCTTTGAGTGCTCAGTTAGATTAGAAAGGTGCTATATATTTACCAGTCTATTTCATTTGTAGCATCTCCCATTTGACGTGGCTTTATTCTACAGTTTCTGTTTATTAAAACAAATTTACGGAGCGTGCTACAATAACAGAGGATGAAAAACATTTTGTGTGCTCTCTTCTACCTCCTGGGTATCTTGAAATTTTGGGAGCCTTTTTACAAAACTAAGAGCACTGATTGGCCTCCCTGTAACGACACTTTGCATGTGAATTATGGCTACTTTGTGTATTTGAATTCGACAATATTCTTCAGATTTTGTCAGGTAACATATAGCAGCTGTTGTTTGTCTAAGTGCATAGTATTTATATGTTTTCTGTGGGGCTTCAAATAAACACTGGGAGGCTTAAGGCCTCACTCGCAGTATGCTAATATCGGATATCATTGATTATGTGAGTTGCCAAAAAAAGAAAGCACTGAGCAGCGTACCTTAGCAGACAGCAGTGAAACATTGGACTCCTACCTTCAATGTCAGTGTCCTCTTTTGCGTCCCTTGTAGCATCCCAATAAACCAGAGGCAATAAAGTAAAAGCTTTTATTAAAATCACCCACTCATCCTTACCCAATCCACTTGACATTACAAAAGCCCACCCAAAATAAACCCTATTTTTACCTGCTATGATAATAATAATAATGAGGTAAAAACACAGCCCTGTGTTTGTGTACTTTGTGTTTTAAATCTCCTGCACATTATTGTGTGATTATTCTCTTTACTTTTTTGTAATTTTCCTTTTCATTTTGCCTTTCTGTCTATCTGGCAAGACTGAAGCTACCACTGCGACCAAGAAGGTACGGCTGGGTGTGAGAGAAGGATCAGAGTCTGACAAACACATAGTGCCTGTAAAGGACACCTCTAATTGGAGGCTGTGATTCTATAGACAGGAGTGTTTCTGTGAGTGTGTGTGTGTGTGTGTGTACCTGTTTAGACATCTTTGGGGGGCCCACCAATTGTGGGGACCAACAGTCATTTGTGAGGACAAAAGTGCCTGTCCTCATGGGTTTGAAGCCATTTTTGAGACTCAAAATGTGGTTTTAGTGTCAGGGTTGGGTTATGGTTAGGTTTAGGGTAAAGTTGAGGGTTAGGAATGTATTTTTCATGGTTTAGGTAAATGGCTAGGGACAGCATTATGTCAGTTAGAGGTCCCCACAAGACATGAATACCTGACGTGTGTGTGTGTGTGTGTGTGTGTGTGTGTGTGTGTGTGTGTGTGTGTGTGTGTGTGTGTGTGTGTTCAAGCTTACAGGTGCTTTTCTAACCTGAAAGCTGTCCTCATAGTCACTTTCTTTCTCCTCCCAAAGTTCACATGAATTATACTTAGAGAATTGAGGATTTGTAGATGACACCAACACATGATGAACAGTGCTGTTGGGTTTGTAAAGAAGGTAAATGCGAAATGTAATGTAAAAGCACAGCATGTCATTCTTAGCAGTTAGTCGAACACACAAAATTTGGCAGGAAACTTGAGAATAATATTGATTTTTTTTCTTTTCTTTTAAGCTAATGATGGTAGCACTCTGCAGAGGGTTAAGTGTGTAAATAAGAGACGAGCACAGCTTCTAGGTCTGATAAATGAAAGCCAGTGTTGTTCTAATGGCCCGAACAAATAAGTGTGTTTGCATAGATGTCTGTAAAAATTACTTGATGCTGGCTTGATCTGTGGCCTATTCAGTTTGAGTTACTATAGCATGATGTTCACTGGGTAAATTGTGAATTACAGTAAGAAACATAAACCATAAAGCAGGATATGCTTTGCTACCTTGTTAATGAGTGCAGAGTACAGTGAGCTTGTGATTTGTATTTATATACCACATATAAACGCTATTATCTACTATTCCAGTTTCAGTCATTACACGTTCTCCGTTTATTATACTGCCTAATAATATTACAAAGGATTGTTGATGTCGTGGAGTTTTCAAGGACATCTCAAATGTGCACGGTCACTTACAAATTTCTGTCAGAATGTTTATGTTCAACACTTTAGCGTTCACGCCCACGCCGCGGTGCATTTGCGTTTTGGATTCAGACCAGAACAGATTTATTCTGAAAGGCCTGAGTTTGCAGTCCAACCTTTCACTTCACTCACTGCAACATTTCTCAATTAAAATGCAAAACGCTAAAACACTGTCACTTGAAAGTCGTGACCCTCCTTTAGTCCAATTATATGTTCTGGCAGTATGCCCAATGTCTTCTAGCTAATAACACAGTTCCACAGTTATTGATGGCACACTTTCTGCAGAGATGGGATGCCTTATCTTGTAGTCGTCTAGCCACTTGACTGGTGTAACACGCGGTGAATGCTTGAGGTCCAGCATACTAATGGGCTTAAACCTTCAGGTTGTATTTTAGTTTTATTGAAGGACTGTTACCAGGCTTCTCAAGGCCAGTTTATCTTGCAGGCTCAGTCTCGGCGTTTTTGTCGAAACGAAACAGTCGATTGTTGCTGAGGGTTTGTAGCCTTGTGCGTCCACAGTTATTCAATCACTCTGCCTAATGAGACCTTTGCTTTGCTATGTTGAAATTTATGTCATGTCACCAAACTCCCATAAGATTTATTGGTGTTTAATTTGTCCCACCCCGATGGTCTCGACAGAAGAGAGATGTGTCAATTCAAAACCTGGTCTGGACACGCCCACACAGTCCACACACGCCACACAGGTCTAACCAGGGTGCCCAGATGTGTGATGTGCAGCAGCACATGTTGTGCTTTGTGGGTTTTTTGGTAGTTTTCGAGCAGGGAGTTGCATATTTACGTTTTCTGTGGCATTTGGGTTGGAGTTAAGGGTCATTTTTTGCATGAATGATCACACGATCTTTTAATTTTACATGTGTGCAAATTGAAAACATGGCACACGTTAGATACAGATGTTAGTTACATACTTGCAGAAGCTGAAAAGAGAACATAGAAAACATAAAATATTAAAGGAGTTCCACTTTTCGAAAGCACGGACCTCTGTTAAAGTCAAGCTGCTCCTCCGACTGTGCGCACACTGGTTTCTGTGTTCGAGGCAAAACAGTAAAAATCTATTTTATTTTTCAAATTAAATCATGGCTGCTTTACCTACAGGGCGCAACTGAAACCCAGAAATGTGCAGCGCTCGTATTTCAGTGAGTCCATTAAAAGAGAGGTTAGCCTGGTCATTTAAAATCATTTAATATAAAGCTGCTGTGTTTGCAGCTTCCTTATTTCTGCTCGAAACGTCAGCCATCAGGTTTATTATCGTCTGTTTTGTTCACAACACTTTTATCCTCACAAAGTTGACTCATGGGAAGCCTTATGAAAAACAGGTGACAGCTTCCTGCTAAGAAAAGGTGAAATAGTTTTTACTACAGACTTCAAACTTCAGAGGTGTATTTATATATTCTCTACTCTTAAGGAAGTGGCGTGCACTCTACAGCTCGAAGTGTCCTTTTCACGCTGGTAAATAGCTTTTAAGAGGCATAAAAGGAGTCATCATTCGTATCGCCCATTACATATGTGATTTCTTTACAACTCGGCCTTTCCAATGTGCATTTTAGTCAGCATTTACTTCCTGTTTGCCTACCTATCAAACTGCAAATACGCCCAAACTGTAAGTCGCTGTGTGACTCACGCGCTCGCAGTCATCAGTGTCTAACCTACCGTGAAAGAAATGTGGTGTTACACACAGCTCGTCATCTTTTCAGCACGCTTCCTGCAGTAGAGCTCGTGCACGCGTTTTGTACGACTTCTGCCTTTTCGTCTAACTCCACAGTCTGGTTCATACATATTTACTGAGCCTGGCTCACAGGTTGTAACAATGTCATGGATTATTGGATTCATTTACATTTTTCTAATTTCAATCTTATCATTTGTTTATAAATTTATGACTCAATAAATGTAAATGATTTCTGAATGTACTTTATATTTTCTATGCATACATGTAGCATATATGTATATTAAGGTTATTGCGGCTTTAGTGATCCAGCCCGCTCGAGATCAAACTGGGCTCCTTCTAGTTCGTTAAATGAAAACGAGTTTGACAGCCGTGCTGCAGAAGCACAGGATACTCGGCCGCGAAGCTGCATCCGATTCATGCTTGAGGTTTTTGCAGTCTATCGAGCAGACTGTGGAACTGCTAATAAAAGTTTGAAATAACCTGTGAACACCTCCTCTTCCTCTTCCCTTCTGCTCCTGCTCTTTTATGTGTGCTGCAGCTGGATACTGAGGCGGCTGACATCCTGAACGATCTGCAGGTGAAGCTCAGCACCGTCCTGGACAATTTCAGCACCATGTTTGCTAAGAGGTAAAAATGCTCATTTCCTGGTGTCTTAATCAAGCCAACTAAAAGCCCAAGCCAAGCTTATCCTGATAGAGCTGGAACCTAACACACACACACACACACACACACACACACTTGAATGACTGAGCATTCACCGCCTTTGCAGAAGTCTTTTTCCTCTAAGTTTGCCTCGGTCTCTGCCTCCAGTTTCCAGACTCGCATTAACGGCTGCATGCGTCAGATGGCTGAGATTCTCTACCAGATGAAAGGCCCCCCCAACCACAGCACCGCTGAGGCAGACGCTGACACCATGCTGAGGCCCCTCATGGAGTTTCTGGATGGGAAGTAAGTAGCTAATGTTGTAAAGTAGATTATATCAGAGTACACCACCAGAGTGACTGTCCTAACTTGAATGTACTCTTGAAGTTTTAAGTCATTAATTTCATGGATTAAATGAAACGTGTATTTCCATTAACCCAAATGATTTTTTACTTTCTGCGAGTTAAAATCGATCCAGCTTGGCGGTACCGCAGTGCTCATAGGTAGAAACTTCCGAGACATTTTTTTTTTTTACCTTAATATTTTATGGCTGCAAGCTGCTATAACTCATATGTGTGTTTTTTGTCTCATTATTTATTGGTACAGAGTGTGCTGTTTGGAATATCATATGAACAGTATTACAGTACGGGGGAAACATAGATTCAAAATATGAGTATGCAAAGTGATGAGACAGAGCAAAGGCTCCAGCTGAAGGTTCAAGATAGTGACTGAAGTCACCGGAGACACTTGTGTTGGTGGAGCAGTGTAAACAGATGGCTGATGGAGTCAGGACGACCCAGATGAGGTGGAGATGGAAAGGACGAGCGCTGCACAATAAGCAGCCTTAAACACAGAGACATCTCACAATGAATTTAAAGATCAGGGAGTCACTGGCTTGAAGGCCAGATAGATTACTGGGTAAGACTGGTGACATTCAAATTTTGAATGAGGGGAATTTGAATTGGTTAAAGCTCCAGCAACACTTGTAGTATATAAAACAACTTGACCATCAACCAGCGTGTGTTTGTGTCAGGTTGTGGCCTTCATCGAAGTCGTCGTGTGACAAATTACAGACAGCATTTTAAAGTACAAACGTATGGAGTAACAGGAGGGGCCTGTTGGTAACAAAGGGGCTTGTCCTACAGTGTCTTTAAGCTGAACAGTGTCTGTACCTTACAGTATAAAGAGCCTTAAGGCGACAACTGTTGTGTTTTGGCACTTTTAATCCACTTTTAATCCACTACAAGAGCTTATTAAAAAGAAGTTGATGTAAAACATGTACACAGTAGAAAAGATAGACCTAGCTGCATTCTTTTAGTGGCCACCAGGGGGCAATACCTGTGGATTTAAGTAGAAGTCTGGGAGAACAGCTGGCTGTGAGGTCTTGTAAACACCTTCCTGATGACTTGAAGGTCTCACTCATTTCAGAATAAAACATTATAGGTTAAGAAAGGAGGATTATCCACCGTTTGCTCGTTGGCTTATGACTGAAAACAGATGAGTCGTTAAAAAATGACCATGCACCCCAAATCCCAAAACTCACTACAATATGCTCCAGTCCCTCAGAGACCCTCAACTGGACAAAGTGGTAGAAAGTCGATGGAAACAGAAAAGTTAAAATGCTTCTGTGTTCATCCTGAGAGAATTATCATCACTACCTCTGATCAAATGAGCTGAATTCTTTACTCTGTTTCATCTGCTCGCCTGAACTGCTACAGGACTCAGAGCCTTTAGTTGCTCCAGGCCTTGGAGGACACTTCCACCAGATCTCCAGACCATCAACTTTCTATTTTTAAATTGCGCCTCAAAGTCCATCTGTTTAGAACTACACACCTCTCAATATAACATGGTTATTAATGATATACCTTATTATTATTATTATTATTATTATTATTATTATTAAATAAAACAAGGAGAGATTTAACAGAAACCCAGCATCATAACATCTTAATATGTTTCATCTTTTTGCGTCACCTGATCAGGCCGTATCTTTGCTTCCATAGCAATCAAATTATTTCGATGAATGAGGCCTCAGCTATGAGACAGAGCGTGCTGTACAATCACAACAAAAAGGGTTTTTTTTAGCAACATTGATATTTGCTTCTTATCTGTTTCACTGGAATATCTGGATTTTTTATTTTCATTTTGAAAAAGCCAGATGTATCCTTTGTCATCATGTTCGTGTTAGTTTTTCTTCGTTAGGGTTTATTTGTGTTTGTGTCAGTCTTTTGTGCAGCACACGGGCACAGAGTGACACGGTCCCTCACATTTTTCCGTGTTTGCTTGTAATCCAGTCTCAGTATTTTTGCTGACATCTGTGAGAAGACGGTGCTGAAGAGGATCTTAAAGGATCTGTGGAAGATCGTCCTGAGCAGCCTGGAGAAGACCATCGTGCTGCCTCAGAGCAATGACAGCTTGGTGAGCACATTAACCAGCACAACTGAGTGGCCATCAAAAGTCCAGCGTTTACATACTCATGAGATTACTCTGGGGACAGTAAAGGAGATGGAAAACACACACACACAAGGACACATTTATGAAAGGACAACCATCTAGGACAGTTTGTCCCAATTTGTATTGATTTCTCTTTTAAAACTTTTTTGGTAATATGTCTGAGACAGAGTTGTTTCTTGCTGGGGGTCAAATCTAACCAAATTTAGAGACAGTTGTATTTATTATGTTTTTCTGTCTTCTCAGCATCATACTAATTTTCCTAAATGTACTAAATTAGTTTACAAAAATAATTTTTTACAGAAAAAAACAAAGTAAATAGAGTTTACAGCTAGCTTATACATGACCATCTTTAAGTGTGATGCAGTGTGCTGCAGATCCAGCCCTGTGTTGCCATCTAGTGTCCGACATCAGCATTTTTACAAAACGACTGCTGCTGTTAGATTTCTTTAATGTTGCAGTAATAATGAAAAAATGAAGGTTATTAAGATTTCATATATTCCGCCTCTCTGTCTTTCTCTCTGCAGGGAGCTCAGCTCCTCACAGCAGCTAAAGGACTTTCTAACCTCAAGGTAACACACGTAGACTGTCGATAAAGGGCGTAGCTGCCTTTATGTTTCATTGTAAATTCTTATTACAGTTCAATAATAACCCTGCAGTTTGAATCGTAGGTAAAGTCAGTAAACCTGCACAAGTCGCAGTACATTCAAATCCATTTTACCACCTTCACAGCTCATAACTGCAAACTTCCAGACTTTCTTTAATAGTTAGCTGTAGTTATTATCCAGCATCAGGACTTACTGATGTGTGCTGTGTGCTCATGATCTGGTTTTGTGTATCTGTGATGTATAACTTCTCTGACTTCTGTAGGGAGGAGGTGAAGCCAAAACCCTGACGCCCAAGCAGTGCATAATTATTGATGCAAGCCTCGAGTCAATCAAGGTAGGTGAACACCTACATCTCTTTTACAGCTTCATTTTTCCGTCTCGCTGCCGTATTTGAAGTGCCTGGATGAGCTTAGAGTTTAGAAGAAAATTGTATTACTCTTCAATACTCTTCAGTATTGAGATGTTCCTCTAAAGTGAGCATTTCCTCACTTCCACCTTGCCACTTCCTTTCCTTTCAGCAATATTTCCACGCAGGAGGAAATGGGCTGAAGAAGGCGTTCGTCGAGAAAAGTCCTGAACTGGCATCGCTGCGTTACGCCCTCTCCCTCTACTCCCAGAGCACCGATGCTCTCATCAAGACCTTTGTCACCACACAGCACTCCCAAGGTGATCGCACACACACAAAGTTCACTCGCTGCACGCACAGTGTGGATGATTTTTGTCTTCTCTGTGGTTCAAACCGAGCTAAAATGTTCCTTAAACTTTTCTCCCCCTCCCTGTCCTCTCAGTGCATGATGGGATGGGCATCAGAATCACCGCCAATGAGAAGATCAGACCTGATAGGGGTAAGTCTTTGATACAAGAAGAACTCGCTAAACTCCGAGTAAAATAGACCCCAGGAGGTGGAGTGCTCCTCACCATGAATCATCACAGAAACAGAACCAACACCTTCACACTCGTGTAGAGCTGGAGCCCCTCGCAGCTCACAGTTAATATTAAAGAGGAAAATAATGAGAAAAGTTTGGAGAATTTTGGAAATGTTGCTATCACAGCGATGAGCTTTAATGAACCCTTGAAACAAAGCGCATGCCTCCTCTCCTCCTCCCTGTATTTGACTGGACTTTGGTGATTCGCTGTTGTTGATGGTGTAACATTTCTGCCACCCAACTCTCCATTATCAGCTTGTGTGGAGATTAAATTAACAAGCTTGCCCAAAGCAGAAATAAAGAAATGAAAATGGGTCACTGAAGCCGCCATAAGAAGTGAATTACACAGTGAGTGAAGTTTAAAGATGTGTTTAATCGCGTTAGTGTGTGATACCGCTCCGGCTGTGTCGTGCAGGTTCGGGGGTAGATAAGCCGATCGGAGAGGCCTTGCTGCAGATCGACATGCTGCTCGGCAAAGAGCGCAAGGTCAACGTCAAAGGTGAGACGCACGCATACAGATGTGTTTAAATCACAACAACAGACCTCGTCTCCACACGGAGCAGATCTGTTCAAACATTTGAATTTAAACTTATAGCGAGGAGCAAATTTTGACCAAATCAAGTAAACTTGGGGTGAACTCGAAATGCTTTCTTATATCTTCAGTAGTTTCTTATCATTTTTTCACTCTTGTGTTTGTAAATCTACATGCGTGCATGCAGTAGCATCACCCCCACTGCTTTGTGTTTGTCTCTTGTCCTTTATCTGCTCACCCTCTCTCTCATCTCCCCTCCAGTCATCGCGGTGAACGACATGAAGTGGCAGACGTCTGGGATGTTTCGGCCTTTCGTCGACGTCTCCATGGTCGGTCCATTCCTGGCTGACAAGAAGCGCAAGTTCACCACAAAATCCAAGAACAACAGCTGGACGGCTAAATTCAACGAGGCTTTCCAGTTGTGAGTTGGAAATCTGAAGCGCCAGCAAGTAAGATTGTTGAGTGGGTTGAGATACCGCAGATGGTTAATTGTTTCCTCTGCTCGCAGCGTCCTGGGTAAAGAATCCCCGGACTGCTACGAGCTGCAGGTGACGGTGAAGGATTACTGCTTTGGACGGGCGGACCGGGTGGTCGGCGTGGCCGTCGTTCAGCTGCGCGACGTGGCCGACCGCAAGAGCTGCGTGTGCTGGTGTCCTCTCGGGCCACGCGTTCACACCGACGAGACGGGCATGACGGTGATGCGTATCCTGTCCCAGCGTCCTGCTGACGAGGTGGCCAAAGAGTTTGTCAAGCTGAAATCGGAAACTCGCCCCGCGGAGGAAGGCAGATGAGCCGAAACGGGCTTTACTGAAAGCGAGGTTTAGAAGCGCGGCTTTGTCTGTGAGCAGCGTTTCACCTTCATCCTTAACTAACGGAGACCCTTCTGACTGATGACGTACGAGTTTATCATAGTTGGAATAAGAAAAATGGATTTGTTAAAAAGGGCAAATTTTGAGGAAGAGATCGTCTCTCAAAATGTAAAAAAAAGACTTTTCATAGCACCAGTTTGCGATACCAGTCCTGTCAATGGATTTTATATCAGACGATGACTTTAGAGAGAATCACCGATCCAACCAACCCTACGAGAAAGCTCTCAGCAACGACAGAGACAAAACAAAACTCTAAACAGGAAGAAACTTCTGAAAACGTTCTCAGGAACGGCAGCTGTGATCGTTTCAGGTGAAGGGAAGCTCAGCATAGCATCTATCCAGTTAACTTTGCTTTTTTTTGTGGTGTCATTTCATAATTTAATATTTTAGTGAGTTAATCTGGATAAAATCATTCTGACTTTCAAAAACCACCGAGATACTTGACCGCGCGACACATTTTAAAACTAGACCTGATCAGTAACCTCTGAAGTTTAGCAGCAGGACGACAGCTCAAACACTCCCCTTTCACTCATGCGTCTATAAACGACCTCCCTCTGTTTTTTCATGACTCCAGGGGCCCCTGCTGACCCTCAGTGAGGCCGACGCCACTGTAGGCCTAAGTCTTTGCTCACCCTCCATAAACTTTGTCTAAATGTGTTTCAGGGTGTAGTCCTTGCTGGTGTCTGTTGACTGTGAGTATCACTGAGATTACACGAGCCCATATTCTTCTATAATGTTTGAGCCTTTGAGGCCTTTAAACTCTTTACAGACACCGTGTGTGTGGAACAACCTCTGGATCCAAAACCTAATGTCATGAAAACACACTACAGTGAACAAATGCTTTATTTGATTTGTTGCAGAAAGCCGAAACTTTTAAGACTGATACACAATTTAGTCGTAGACGGAGTTGTAACTGTAACGCACATATGTTTATTAACACAACTTAAGAAAGGACTAGTCGTCACACAGTAGTCAGGCTATGCATTATCCACAGAGTGAGCGTCACACATTTGCAGCCAAATTTAACAGTGTGAAATATTGTGATACAGCGTCAGATCCTGATGATTTGCAGGTAATTAAACAGGAAATGCCTCAGACGTGTTTTTCCCTTTGATGTTAGCTTCAGACTGATCTATAGAACCTGCAGGAGCACTAATACGGGCTGTGGTTTGATTTTGTAGCAAGTTTTTATGGATTGCGTTGCCTTAAAATAAGCAGATGAGTTAGCTAACGAAGCTAGCCTGCTTTAAGAGACTTGAAATATGACAACACTGACTTGTAAATTAAAAGAAAAGAAAAGATGTTATTCAGAAGCAAAAACTCTGACTGCTGGGCCGTTGGGTGTTTGAGGTTTTGATCTAATGCTAATTTGTGATGGTGACAAAATGCTGTGAATGGAAACAACAGCTGAAAAACCCTTTTAAGTGTTACGTAGCGTGAACACGAATATAGGACCAAACATGATCATTCCATTTCGTTTACTTTAACAGTTTTTACAAACTAGGTCAGATAGAATCAGCCGCCGCAGCCTCGCCGCGCGTGCACCGTCACATATTTGACCGTGGCATTTTGCATTAACGTAAAACTTTGAAGGAAAATACAGGCAGAGCAAACAGGCCGGTTTGAACGGACTGACTGTAAGTGGGTTTTTTTCCACCCTCTTGTCTGTTTATGTGCCAAGGACCTCCGTGTTCAGCGAGCCTCATTCAGCTTTCTCTCATGTTTCGGGTTGTATTTGACAGATGTGGCCTTTGCAGACATCCCACTTTTTACTTTTCCAAACTGGCTGCACGAAAGCAACTAGAAGTGAGCCACATCTGTAGTTACACCCGAACTCTTGCACTCTGTTTCACTGTAAGTTTGTAAGAAATGAAACCAATGCCTACATCCAGAGCATGTATTTATTGTAAACAGTCAGCTAGAATTGTGATTTCCTTCCCCCCATGTATGTACTGTGAAATATGAAGACTGTATGTAAAGTACTTATCATTATTCTAATGTGACACATGTTAAATATACTTGTAACATTATTTTGTACATAAAATATTTATGAATCAAGGCAGCGCCTCGTGTCTTTGGTCACAGAGCTCGCTGTTCCCGCTCAGCACGGCAGCTCCGGTCAGTGATTCCTGCCTTACCTGAGCGCCACACTCAGTTGCACACCTGCTCTCCAGGTTTAATCTTTCTGTCTTTGCAAACACACACCTTCAGTCTTCATCACGGTAACTGTTGGTTTAGCTATAAAAATTCACAGAAAAAAAACAGTTTAAACTAAAGAGCACGAACCACAAGGCCCCGGGTACTGTGGGTGTTCTGGGGTAGCGGTGCTTGGGATGTTTTGCGTGGCTTGTGCAGGCTCTATTATTCTGGGTACTCAGAGACTGTTAAGTGCACTGGTGATTTTAAATGGTTGTGGGCTGGATAAGTACTTAAAGGTGTATTGCATAAAGTGCTGCATGAATGGCCAGTAAGACTGCAAAAGCGCTGTATACATGCAGGTCGATTCTGTTTTTGTCTGATTTGTAGCTCATCTTTATGATGCATTAATACTGTAATCCTGCTCAGCCGGTCGTTGATGAACATACAGTCAGGGAGAGCTGCTCATTTAAGTCTGAATGACTGTTTTTTGTAATTTGGAAGAAATAAATAATGTCGAGAAAATAACTGACTATTCCCCAGATGTCACAGCACAGAGTTTACTACACGTTCGAATGACCACAGCGTGAATCATCAGGTGAGTAATGCTGCTGTGGTGTTTGATTCTAATTTCCAGGTGTTTCACAGTTACCTTATGTTGATGCTTTTTTCTGGTTGCTTTAAAGGTAATCCACAGGTGACAGGGAAAAAACATGAGCCCAGAACTGAATGACTGGCATCTACATTCACTTCCTTTTTGGATGCCTTCCTTGTTTTATTTAACGATTATTAAAAAATTTTTGATCACGTTCAGAAAAATAACCGGTGAAGCAAATTCCCAGAAGAGAGAGCAGGTCATCTACTGATCGGAAGGTTGGTGGTTCGATTCCTGGCTTCCCCTAGCCTGCGTGACAAATATCCTTGGGTAAGATATTAACCCCAAATTGCTCTCTGATGCATCCATCGGAGTATGAATGTGTGTGAATGTTACTTAGAAAGCACTTAGAACAATGTGCTTGTGCGAATGGGTGAATGTACAAGTTGTGTAAAGCGCTTTGAGTGTTCAGAAAGAAGAAAAGATAAGAACAAGTCCATTTACAATTTACCATAGTGTCACATTCTCAGTTATTACAACACTGCCTGTATCTAAACTCTGTCCAGTTTGGTTTTTACATTTGTTTTGCATCAGTATAGTTTTTGGTCTTTGAATCTGTGAAGCATCAATGTTGGAACGTACCATGAAAGCTTCAAATCAAACAAAACAAATATTACAATTATTCCATTTTTATTTCTGCACAGCTGTGTTAGTACAGCTTTGAGTCAGACTAACACGATTCACTCACTGGAATAGCAGGAATAATATATACTGTATATTTTACCAAACAAGAGGACTTATTATATTCATTTCTGCCTTCATATTTTTAGTCTTGGACTTAAAACTTAAATATTAAATTATATAATAAATTACATTAATGCAATTCTTTGAAAAACATTCAGATGAAAGCGTTTTTTGTTTTTTTTGTGAATGCAAGTTGATTGTTAACACAGTCATGTGAAAAAGAAAGCAATGAGCTCAAGCGCAGCAGCAAATCTCCAACAGAATGCTGAAAAAGAAAAGACTCGTGGTGCTGCAATGGTCCGGTCAATATCCAGACCTCAACCTGACTGAGATGCTGTTACAGGACCTTAGGAGAGCTGTGCATAAACCAATACCTGCAGATGTCAACGAGCTGAAGTAATGACGGTGCTGAAGGTGGTTCTATGAGCTACTGAATGACGCGATTCTTAGTTTTCACTGCAGAGTCCTGTGAAATGTTCTTTTTGACATGACAGTGTATGTTCAGGGAAAGCGTGATCACTAGAGGCACAGCTGATAAATGATGAATCAAAAAAAGGACAAATAGCACAAAATTTAGTGCATTTTGCAATAAATTCAAATATTTAGAGTTTTACTTTAATTTTACTGCATCTATAGAAAATACTTCCTTGCACATGGACAAAGTTTGATACTAATTGAACATTACTGGTTTTAGCTGTTTGTTTACACCGTATCACGCTGTGGTATAACCAGCTCATTTATTTGGCGCCTGTTTGAAACACCAGTGCTGAGTAAAGATAAAATGGGCTGAAAATCTGGGATCCGTGATGTCGGAGAGGAGAGTGGGTGGAGTTTCTAAATAGATGCCACATGAATACGAGTCACCCAGCACTGAGATATAACACTATTAATCCACACGACATGTTCAAATCAAGTATGTCAGGCTGTGCTTTCTGAGCGGCTAAACATCGCTGATCTGATGACATCATCTTTGTTATAACTGACTGTCGCACTCCACTTCCACGTGGTCGCCAGACTTCCCGTTGTTCTGCGCGGGCTGTAAATGATCAGGAAGCAGGACCTCAACACTGTAGCTGATGCGTTTGGCCTGGAAGATGCTGTAGGTGTTGTCGAATCTCAGCACATCTGTGGAGGACAGAATGGAGTATTTAGACAGTTGGGTTTAACATCACAGAAGCACTCGAACACAAGGCCACTCACAGACTCCTGGACGCTCACAGGTCAGTGAGCCATCCTCGGGTACTAAGTGGGCGTTGTATCGCTGACTGGGCACGATTTCCTCCATCTCAGCCGCCTTCTTCCATTCACCCTTTTTGGCCTTTTGAAAGACCCCAAATCCGATGTCTCCACCGTCACTGGCAAACTGCCACCTAACAGGATGTAAAAATGCTTTGAATTAGCAAAGCCTTTATTTTGAAAGCTAGACTGTGCTCTACAGTGGTACGGACGTTAGCCGTGGTTTCTCACAACCAAGATGGTGATGGCAGAAACGCTTGTCTCGAGGCTACACAATGGGACTTTAGAAACCAGTGAATGATGTCACTATGGTCTCACTACAGCTGGGAGAGGACGAACTACGACGGGGCACATTCTTCCCGAGCAATAAGTGGCAGCTCAGGTTGACTGGGACCCTACTCACTTGATTTTACGTTGTCAGCATGACTGTCACATGTTCAAAATAGCAAACCTAACTTTGTTCTGTTTCTTCTTTTGTCACGATTCTGTGCTTAAAGTTTAAAGATGTAGCTGATTTAATCTTCCTATTTTTCCAGCTGTAGCTTGAACAGAGACCCTTTTGGTTTGTCGTTTGATTTCTTGTGATATAAGTGAACGGAATAAGATCATTTTAAAGATATGGATTGATCTATTTCCCCACGCTCCAAAAATGGATGGCGTGCGTCAACCTTTAATCGCACAATGAATGAAGTGAGTGACTTCACAACAAGCTGGCGTGATGAGCCATAATCATATCAGAGCTCTGCGGCTTTGAGTCACGCTGTCTCTGTAATGATTCTTTTTAAGACCTCTTAGCTACGGCTCATCGACTCCACTCTGAGAAATTTACAGACACTATTCTTTCTACATGACTGTCTCCTTTTGACAGGACCTTTAATCATAGACTCTGTATGACTTTTATCACTGACCTGAGAACGCAGCCGGGGAACAAGATCTCAAAGTCCACTTGCTCTGAAGAAACTCGGCTGATGGTCACAGACTGCTCGTAATCCACCTTCACATGGTCGCGCACGTAGTAGGAGGGAGGAACTGGTCCAACATAGTTTATCTGCAGCAGAGAGTCAAAAAAAACAGGCGTCAAATACTCACATAGACAATGAGTGAGAGGTTTGAGAGCAGAAAAGTGAAGGAAAGAAGAAAAGGCTTCACTTACTGTGCCATTATACAGCTATGAAAGCCTGTAAAATGTCTAGTTGTGCACAAAACTGGTAAAAATGTTATAAAGGAGCAAAGTGTTCTCTCTTTTCGGTTTTTCTTTTTATTCACATAAAGTCAAACCAATGATGTTCAGCGATTTCCCATAACAGTGCAATACAGGATGCAACCAGCAGAGGGCAGTGACTTCCTGGTGAGACCTGAGCTGCCTGTATTGTTGAATTAATGTCCATCGGTCCAGCAGGTGACGAGCAGGTTAACAGCACGAACAGACAGACAGAGCTCCCAACTGCAGGTCGAGGTTGAGAAAAGCTGTCACGGTTTCACAAAGTGTCCCGTAAAGTTTTCAGCTGCTTTTGGATGTCAGCTTTATTGTGGAGGAAGTCAAACTATTGTGTAACCACTTCTCTAAAAATCTTGCAGATATGAACCTTTAGATGATTTTATTTTATGACTGCCACAGAAAAACGAACAGGTACAGAAAAGAAAGGCAGAGGCAAAGAATGAAAACAAAACTAACAGCAAGTGAGAAGAACATCAGTCTGATTCATTTACACAGTTCATACAGAAGGAGGAAGAGTGACGGGGAAAAACCCTGTGAGGTGCATAAGGCGCTATGTATGTTTCATTTTGTTTAAAGTAGGTTTTTAAAATGAAGTAAATTTCTCAGATTTGTGTCCCCGACCACTCGGCTCCTGTTGGAAACAGAAAGTTGCATTTATCGATTTTCTCTTCTCTCCTTTTACACTCGTGTTGTTCCAGAGAGTTTTATTAGTAAAGCACTTAATAATCTTGTTATTTTAAAAGCTATATAAAAATGATGTTATCAAAGCTGTTTCAAAGCCACTAACTGTTTAACAGTACCTGAAAATAACGAGGCGTCATATCCAGAAACAAATCAGCACAAACTCTTAAACCTTTCTAGTTAAACACTCGTTCTGCAACACAACTACACTGGGCAGCACAAGTTCACACGTGGACCAAAATCAAAATAACACAATAGAAAATCAATGACACACAGCTAGCTAAAGGACAACTAGTTAAACACACAAGGTTAAAAAAAAGGAGAGAAAGAAGCAAAACATTTGAGGCTGAGCGTCTGTTCCCTTCAACGAAGTCAAAATGAATTTCTCTCGTTCTGTTCCTCATCTGTTCTCGGCCCAATTTTTTATCTACAGAAACAGTGACAAACACGGGTCAGTTGTGTCACCTGGAGCTGCGTCTACGGCTGCAGGACTACCAAAGCTGCTGTTTTCTGCAGGGTGAGGCCACTACTCGCTTCACAGAACATCTGACATCTACTCAGCAGGGGGGGAGGTTTAGCTGATTGTTTTTATTTGCAGGTCTGCAAACATATTATTGGTCATTCATTTTAGTGCAACACACAGGCCCTTTGTATTGTATCAAGAAAGATCTGCTGAACAGTTTTTTCGTGTGTGTGTGTAGCTGTATTGATTTATCCTGCAGCAGGCAGCCAGTCTGGAATAGCCCGTTCATCGTCAGTGACCTGGTTCATCCATGTGTAACAGGATCCCTCACACACAGAGCCAGCAGAACATTTTATGATTCAGCGTTAGTAGCCTGGTGGTAGTTTGTTTGGCTGTAGCAGGAGGTTATGTAAAACATAGGCAAATGTAAACCCACAACATATTAGGATGATATCAAAGCACAGGGGAAGCTGCTAAAACTGTAGGAGCACACGATGCAGATCAGTGAAGGGAAACTACAAGACGGGACTCGGGACGGTAAACTGGTGACTATTTCTGCGTCTACGGGAGGGCTGATTGGCTGTAGTTGGAGTCAGACGCTTTCCACTCACAGCAGTTTTGAAAATTAAAGTTGTCACATTGCTTTGTTAATTTGAAAGCTTAATAAAAAAGAACTCATTAATCTTACAATTTTCTGTTATTAACTGTGATTAATCGCCATTACTTGATCAATAGCCTGACTGTAATTACACTTTTCAACTTTATATTTAAGCTTGTAACAGATATTTATGCAACATAATGAAGTAAATGCAGAATAAACACAAAAAATGTTATAAAGAGCAGCTGGATAGCGTAGTGGTTAAACTACACGCCTTTGGAACAGAGGATCGCAAGTTCGATTCCTGCCTGGGGCGTCTGTATCCAGTAAGGGTCCAGTATATATATATATATATATATACATACATACATACACAATTTTAATCAGATTCATCACAGCGTTACTGTGGATTAATTTTGATTAATCACGATTAAATATAGTTCATTTTTATTCTACATTAATCGCATTTCATTTTGCATGAGCAAACAGACTCGAGAAAAAAGGGAAAATATACGCACTTAACATGTTTACTGAACATCTTGAACATTCACGTCTCTGTAAACATGGATCCACTCTCTCTGTCACTTTGTGAGGCACTTCAAGTCTTTGAAACGAGGAACCAAAGCTATGTAAAGCTTCTTTTCACCTGATTTGTGACCTCAGTGATGAGGTCCTGAGGAGTTTATAAACTTAGTTTCAAGTGTTGTGTCATCCAAATTAATGTGGATATTATATTATGGCCACAGTTAGAGTAAAACAGCTTTATAAGCAGAGAACGCTTTAGGGTGTGGCTGCATAGTGACTGACAAGTCTGCCTTCAAAACCCAAAGATGGCGAAGGGCATTGTGCTTAAGACTTCAAGACAGATCGTCCAATGAGTGATGTCAAGGTGGCTACATCCATCTTTTATATACAGTCTTTATCAACATGGGCAAAACAACTACAATAGAATAACAGTCGATAATTTACCCGGCAACCAAAGAAAACATCTTCATACTACTACAGCGACCGAGGCTGCTCTTTTAGAGATGTTGAGATTATATGCAGCAGATATATTAATGTCTTATGAGTGAGTCCAAAGCACTGATTGTAAATCTGTGATGGATATTTTTCGCCTCCAACTTTTCAGCCATTTTTAATTCAAAAACAAACTAAAACGAGCTAAAACAAGTCAGGATGCTGCAGCCTGACTCACCTTGTTGCGACAGCGAGGGTCTCCGTCAGGATCCGTCAGTTTACCCCCGTATATCGCCGGCAGCTCCTCGGCATCGATGTGGTTCAATAAGACCTCCTGCCAGTTGGCTGTGAAAGCGGCGAAACCGTAACACTAAATTTCACTCTTTCGGGTGACGTCCTGTAAACAGGAGGTAGTGACATGCAGTGTTTTTGTCTCACCTCCCAGGATGCAGATCTTTTGTCGCGTGGCCTCACTCAGAAAGTGCTTGACGAGGTTGTAAGCCACAGGAAAGATTTTAGGGGCTGTGACAGAAAAAGCAGAAATCTGTCAATCGGACGTTCAGCTAAATTTGTCATTTTAAAAAAGTATGAAATCACCTTTGATAACAAACAGTTTCTTCAGCCCTTCTGGATAGTTGTCTTCAAACATCTGGAGGATCTGGTGCAACAGAGAAACATCAGCACCAACTTCTCTTCTGCTCTTTCTGCTTTTACACTACGTGCATACAAGTCTATACCTCTCCATATGTTTCTATAGCTGGTTTCCATAAGTGCTTCAGGCCCAGACCTTCAACATCGTAGATCATTGTGATCGACTCCACGTTTTTCCCCAGCTGCAACGAAACGGTGACATAAAGACAGTAAAACATGTTTTTAATCATTTTTAAAAAGTGGCAGAGATGCATGTTTACTGCAGAGTTAACAGTCAAGTTGCTACAAACAGCCACAGTGTGATTAAATAATGTTAGAACATAAAATAATTCAGTTTCAGTGACATCCAAATAAGACAAGCAGAGTAAAATAAAATGTAAACATTAGGACGCGATTATTTAGTATTTATAAAATTAATGAATTCATGAAGATTAAAGAATGCTAATTTTGAGCTAATTTTCAATAACTGTGATCTTAAACAGTTGTTGAACTTTAAAACAGCTGCATTAACTTTGATCCTTATTCAAATAAATTAAAGATGCAGTGCTGGAGGCCAAAGGGTCACCAGGTGGGGAGTTATCCCAGGAATATGGCAAACGTGCACAGTATTCAGGCTGGTTGATTTTCAAAATAAAAAGCCCAACCAGGAAAGATCCTGTTTCTGAAACACTCCTGGTTGTTCTGAAGCCGTGCAAACGATGAAACGATACCGTGCTATCGAAGATGAGGTGGGTTTGCGGGATTGGACCCAAACTAGCAAGTTTTTGTTGATAAATGGTCTGTATTTGTATAGCGCTTTACTTGGTCCTAAGGACCCCAAAGCCATCATCCACCCATTCACACACTGGTGATGGCAGCTACATTGTAGCCACAGCCACCCTGGGGCGCACTGACAGAGGCGAGGCTGCCGGACACTGGCGCCACTGGGCCCTCTGACCACCACCAGTAGGCAACGGGTGAAGTGTCTTGCCCAAGAACACAACGACCGAGACTGTCGGAGTCGGGGCTCGAACAGGCAACCTTCTTATTACAAGACGAACTCCCAACTCTTGAGCCATGATCGCCCTCATAAAAATTCCCAGCTTCTGAGGGTACCCGCTGGTCCCTGTCAGCCTGCAGCACCACGGGCCTGTGGGTGCGGACGACTTAACGACTGTTAAGAACTAAAAGTTGAATCCTAACGATCTTGTTTTTTAACTGGTGAAAGACAAAATCAGATTTTGCACCACCTGAATGCAGTTTTGCTGCAGCAGAGCTTTGAGTTAATCAGATTTTAGTCTGAGGTGTGAACAGGAACGCTGCGTCTGCTCTTACTCTCTCCGACTGGAGGTTACACTCCTTCTGAAGCACCTCGCAGTCTCTGATCTTGGACTTGATGAAGTCTTGCTTGGAGGCAGACAGAAAGAGGCCCTTAGGATCTACGGGTCCGATGACATCGTACCAGATGGGGCTGCCCTCGCGGTCATAACCGCACATGCCTCCTGACAGATATTTCTCGATTACCTGCAAGAAAACCCCCATGTTGATATCAAACACTGCTTGGAATAGTAGCGAAGAAGCCGTGTCATTTTCTAAAAGTACAATGAAGCTACATTACATGTACATAAAACCTTTTTAGGGGGTTACCTCTGGTGGACGCCACTCAGTGATTATTGTGTCTACTTTCATCTGTCTCCTGAACTCCAAATGCTGGAAGAAAAGATGGACGCATGTTAGCTTCTGTTGTTATTGTTGTGCCATCTGTGCTTCTGTTGTCCTCATCTCTTATTGATTCCTGTATGTTTACTCTTGTTTTGCTCACTTTCCATCCTCCTTGTGAGTCTTTCTGTTGTCTGTGTGAGTACAGTTAACTTTTCGTTAACTTCCTGTTTTATTTGGTGCAATTCTCTGTCGCTTGCTACATTTTCACTTCCTTCTTCTGTTCTTTTCCACACTCTGAGTGTCTGATTTATTTCAGCTCTTTGCCTGAACCTTTCCCTCCATGCGTGTATTCAGTCTGTGTCTATGCCCTCAGTTGTTGTGTCTCCTGTTGTGCTTCTTGTTTGATTTTATGAGGCCATCATTGTGCAGTTTCCTGTTGTTTTTATTTGAGATAGTAACTGGGGGTTGTTAGCCTCTGGTTTCCCGTTCACTTCTTATTGGAGTTTGTTTGTAACTTCTTTTTTCAAGATTAGAGGTCATCACTTCAAAAGTTATTAATTTTTTTTCATTTGTTATTTAGTAGTTCTCACCATTAAATATCAGCAGGGCTGCAGTTGAAACAAACAACTGTGTTACCCACATTAATAATCTGTCTCAATGACAGAGCTGAAACACTGAGAACTTTCTTTTTTATATACACAGCAGGGGTGAGGAACTCCAGGCCTCGAGGGCCAGTGTCCTGCAGGTTTGGATGTGTTCTTGATCCAACACAGCTGATTTACATGGTTAAACAACCTCCTCAACAAGTCCTGAAGTTCTCCAGAGGCCTGATAATGAACTAATCATGTGATTCAGGTGAATTGACACAGGGTGAGATCTAAAACCTGCAGGACACTGGTCCGCATACAGCATAAGAACCTGGGATTTTATTCAGATGCCAACTTGGAGTGAAACGTGAAGGTGGCAAACAACAGAGGAAATCTGCCTTCAGCGAAAACATGAACGCGAACCAGATCCTACCTGCAGCATTCAGGTTTGAAAATATGGGACATTTTCTCAGAGGTGTCTGATGTCATCAGGGGCTAAAGTGTTGGTTGACATTTATTTTCTCATTTCCTATCCTCCCTTCAGACTTTGCATAAAGTACGTGTGCATTTTTTGTTGAAGATGACAACTAGCAATGGAAGCAACACGTGAATGATTAGTAGTCGCTTTAATCCCTGGTTGAATCATGGTTTGAAACTGTGTTTCATAGAAGGCAACAATGATACAAACACGACAAATACAGAAACAGCAAATAATCGCAAACGCAGCTTCACATATTCTGCCCCTAGTGGACAACAGCAAATTTAGTCACTGTAAATCTTATCCCATCAATGGAAATGCTTCTTTAATCCTTTTTATCTACATCTTATCTCTTTGGTGGCAGTGATGACTCAGTTTATCCACAGCGTAAAATTACCACACTGCTCCTCTCTAATCTGGAGCCACTCCCACACTAATGAGCATTGTGTGCTGCAGCTAAGCGCATGAATGTCGTTCACTACATGGGAACGCATTATGGTCGTACTTTGGCTCGCGGTTCAGCAGTGCAATGCATTTCTAGAAGAGTGTTACACGTGGAAGCCCTTTAAAAGTCCAGGCCTACAAAACTGAAAGTCCACGTTTATTACCTTTCGCAGCATTGCCTCAGACTTCTGGATATTGAAGTTCCTGGCTGAAAAGGAGAAATAAAAAGCAATGATCAATGCTGAAATCCATCTTCTATTCCACATTGTAGAGAGATGAAGCTTGAATGGGATTATACAACAGGTGCAAATTAAAATGATAAAATAAGAGAGCGCAGAAAAGAGACAAGAAACATAATTTTGCTGCGATTCTTAAAATTTAGATAGTAAAATTTAATATTTTAAACAAATGTTTAATGCTGAATTATACAATGTAGGATATGTTACATAAAGCTAAAACCACTGCGCAAACACATGGTGCTGTAATTAAAGGGGCAGCTGGTGATGTAGAAAGGCTTTCATTTATATAAGCTTCCTCTGAAATTTTCTCTCATATTATTCCTAAATCTGCTTATCAACAGGAATCTAACGGAAATATTAGCAGGAATAATGGCAGTACAGTGCTCATGTTGGAACTATGTCATTCCAACTTTGGCCAAATAACATTAAAATAAATCGTGTAAAGGTGTCAGACACAACGAGCCGAGAAGCCAGGAGTTATTAAAATGTTGCCGCTGATGTTTTTGAATGATGGTGGCGCCATTATGCAGAAATATAAACCAGTCTCTTAAATGATCAAACTTTGGTCGGCGTGCAGCTCTTCTCCGTAACGCTGTCGGCATTAAGACCACGGTGTGAGTACGAGTGATGCAGGGCAGAGTGCACACACAGGCTAATGCTCCTTTTAAGGTGATTAGCTCTGCAGCTGACAGTCCGGTGGAAAGACACGACAGTGCTGTGAACCGAGACATCTTACTCAACCACTAGATTACACTGCAGCTAATGCTTCCCCCGGCACACTAACAGCAACCTTGAGGACACTCAAGCACAAAGCAGGGCCAGGATTAAGACCTGGCCACCTCTTACTCTGGGTCAGTAATGACATGCATGTCACCTTAATGGTCTGAAGTAACGGTTTCAACCTTTTAAATTTTAGATGACAGTTATTCTTTCAAACGCCACTTGGTCTATATGATATTAGAGGCCAGAATGTCCAAATTTACAGCATTGAAAACACAAAAATAAGACAAATGGGTAGTTGTCCACTTCATCAACCATCCACCCCACCATGCTTTGACACTGTTTGACACTTCACCCGTTGCCTGCTGGAGGTGGTCAGAGGGCCCGGTGGCGCCAGTGTCCGGCAGCCTCGCCTCTGTCAGTGCGCCCCAGGGTGGCTGTGGCTACAATGTAGCTGCCATCACCAGTGTGTGAATGGGTGGATGACTGGTTGTGTAAAGCGCTTTGGGGTCCTTAGGGACTAAGTAAAGTGCTATACAAACACAGGCCATTTACTGTTTCTGCAGATATCAGTGCCTTTGTGCGCATCAGTGCTGTTTATGACTGCTGCTTGCTAATGAACCTCGCCACGCTCTCTGGCTTCCTGTTTTCCATTTGCTATTTTATGTTGTTGATTGCTTTTCCCCGGGTTTCTTTCTTGGGTGCTTTCGCTCCCTGTCTGTCGTCCTGATCCTCTGCAGCCGTCTCCCACCTGTGCTCTGTTCCCACCTGTGCTCTGTTCCCACCTGTGTCTCGATGCTTTCTAACTGACTGAAGTCACCTGGAGGTGTCTGTGTGGCAAAAGTGCTTCAGCGCTTCCCTTATGACCCCCTTTAGCAGAGGCTTCACAGGAGCGTCCTTTACCTTTACCACCATTAACCAAAGCTAATGATTAACGTGGCTGACAAGTGGCACACCTGTAAATGCTGGTTAATAGTATTTTTCACTCCAGGCCATAACTTGCCGTTGTGTTCTGAGCCTTCAATGAAAGGCTGGTAAAACCACAGATGTAATCGCAGCTCTGATGAAATCTGCTTCTTACATGAAGAAAGTGGATTTATACACACAAACAGTCTTTACATAAAGATTAGAATTATCCAATTACATTTAAGTTATACAATCACTTAATTCTAATGCCAGCTTTTAGAAACTTTCATTAATTGACTGCATTTGATAAGAAGTAATAAGGAGTAGTACTGGATCCTCTCTCCAACAGGAAGAATGAATAACATGATTAACCTCCTAGGACCTGGCGTCCACATATGTGGACATCACCTTTTGCGTTATTTAGACCAAAATACTCAATTTTGCTCTACAAGGGCCTGATATCCACTTACGAGGATGTTATAATGCTACTGTTCTATCGAAATTTTAAATCAATATCCTCATATGTGGCTCTCATTTTTCTGGTAATAAAATCTGGTAATTCTTTGTTTTTACATTCATCAGGACCCAATCAGCCCAAATATCAAAGAGAAATTAAAAATGCAAGTCGTGGAAGAGTTCGGGTCTTAGGAGGTTAATCAGCTCTGTGCATCATGGATCTCTTTTCCTTATAAAATTCCTTATGAGCTCATGATGCTTTCCCTCATAAAAATATTAAGGAAAAGACCCTCGAGGTCATTTTGGAGTATTCAACTGCAGCTAGTCTGTCAGGGCTTCTGTTTAAGCTGCCTGGTGATCTCTGCACTGGATTCCTATTTTGTAGCTACTTCTGGGGATTCTGCTTGTACCAGTAAAGGCTCCTTTTTATGTTTCACATTTGGGCTCTATCCATGCACCTTCACTTCACAGCTCCAGACATTTTCAGCGTCGACTTTAGATGTAATAAAAGTTTACGATGTGCCTCATTACGGGTACAAAGCCTCCGTGTGCAGCTCATTGTCGGATAACTCTGATAGTCTCGCTGCTATCACTGGTGCATGCTCGCTAAAAAACAATGCAGGGAGATCAAACTCCAAAATTAAGCGATAATGTATTTGTGCACCTTACAGGGACTCTTACTGTTTACTGTTCTAAAGAAAGAACGCGTGCTAATATCAAAGGAAAACAAAATGTCATCATATGAACATGTTCCCACAAACGTGATTAACACCGTGGTCGTCAGAAGAGGAAGTCTCTGTACAAAATGTTGGCGCTTGTGGTTAATAAAAGCTGACTCAGCAGACTCTGTTTGATGATCACAGGCTGAAGTGGTAAAATTTTCTCTGCCATTTAACTCTCCTGCTGATCCTTGCTGCACTCACAGCACACAGACATCCCTGACTGGCTTTAATGGAAGTGATCGGGCTTTTCACATTTCTTCTCATTCCCACAGTATATGTTCTATTCTCGTTTATTTACCAGGAAACCAAGATGGAAGGTTGGTGGTTCAATCCCTGGCTCCCCCAGTCTGCACAGAATTTGATATTTTAATGGTGATCATGCGTCCTCACCATGTGCCAAGTCGAGCTATTTGCTTCACACCAATAAACCACACCACTGTTTTTCATCTAAAAGCTCCCGTCAGATGGGCTCTACAACATCTCCACCAACAACACCTCTGATGTTTAACGTTCAAATTGTGGCTTGTAATCTAAAATTCTTTGAGTGGTGTACAAGCACAACATAAATGGCACTCCAGGCCCACGTAAATCTGGACATTCAGATTATCGCAGACTTGCAGTTATGACCAGCAAACAGTGACGACCATCAATTACTACTAGAATTCGCTTTCAATCACTCATCCAGTTAATTTCAGTTCTTTCTTTCTTTAAAAGCTACTCTAAATTGTGTTTAGTGAACACTGAAAATAACCGGTCCTTTATTTTAAGCTAGCTATACGTTTAGTTAATTAAACTTGTTATTCATAATTTTAGGAAGCTATTGCAACTTTTTATCCAGTGCAGTCTACCTACCAAGTGTAAAAACCCATGGTTTAATCTGAGGAGAAGACATAAATCCTTTTAAGGTTGCATCAGGAAGGGCATCCCACCTGCTGTGGTGAATTTGGTGAATAAGGAAGCAGATGAAAAGAGCTTTTATCCTCTACGTTTAGCTAAGACTACGCATTTCCATATTCTTAACCAACAGCTTGAACTGCCAGCCACACTTTAATCAATATTTCCTAACTGTGTCATCCTCATAGTTTAACTACAGTACCGTGCAAAAGTGTCGAGCCACCCCTCATTACCTTATATTTTGTTAGGAAAATGGGAAACAGGTGCAGCATGTGTACATACAGATGGAAATATATGTAAGGTAAATATCGAGTTTTTACATTTCCAATGATCCATGATCTTGAAAGTCAATATGGTTCGACCAGGCGCCATCTTCGAGTGCTTATTCATCACTTTTAGGCAACTTTTCAGCTCAGATTTGTTCAGGTTGCATGCAGGTTTTTTCAGATTGGTTACAGATACAGAACTAATCTGTTCATGTACCCCATGGCACAAATACCTCCTGGGCTACTTTTGCCTCTTGGGAATCACTAAGCTGCACTGTTCCTACAGTGTGATGCTGAGCGTGACATAACTCGTATCATTTAGAGCATGCATTGTCCAAACAGACCTTCATTGTCGATGTTTGGAGCTGTGACGCTCAGCTTTCTGAGAAGCAAATCAGGCATTTCACAGCATTTATGCTCATTTAGTAAGGCCGACTTAAAGAGAACAGCACGCCCTAACCGCCAGTCTAAATGCTCATTATGAGACACTTCTTCATTGTTATCAAAAATCCAGGGAACTGAAACCTAGAAGAGCAGCAGACAGCCGTAGTGCACCTTTAATGCGATTAGCCGTGGATTAGCCTGATACACAGAGTGCTAGGCTTCTGCTTCAGGACTTAATCAGAACAAGGCCTGCTTTAATCGCTGCGCTTCCTCCAGGGTGCAAAACTACCACCTATTCAGACTCTGGATATCAGTTACACAAAGAAGACCTCCAATTTTTGTATTTATCGCTTATTTATTTGTCACCTTTTGGCAAAAGAACTTCTCCTCTCGACAGCAACTTTAGCAATCGTGATCTGATGGCACCGTTTTGCCAAACACATTTGCTTTGCAAAAAGAAGCTCAATAAACTCTCTATAGGCTCCCCTTGTTAGTCTGCATCGTGTTATTTTATTGTATTTATTCACATTTGTATATTTTACAGTGTCAGAGCTGACAGGCAGGGAGGGGCAGATTAGTGTGTGTGTGTGTGTGTGTGTGTGTGTGTGTGTGTGTGTGTGTGTGTGTGTGTGTCAAAATGTGAACCAGACGCAGACAGAAGGGTGGGGCCTACGGGGGCATTAAAAAGGGGTACAAGAAGACCCGCCTCCCCCTCTCTCAACGGTATAAGAGGTGTCGTGCTGAGTGCACATGTTGGTTTATGTGAGCAGAGTCATGAAAACACGTTGCTTCATGTCTTTTCATGCAATAAGCCACCACGTTATTTCACTCGTCTTACTCCACAAGTGAAATAACGTAACCAGATTTTTTTCCCAGTTTGCATTACAGGAGAAAATAACTTTAGCGTGTAGGATGTGGAATTATGGGAAAGTGACAGATGCAAAGTGGTAGTAAACTCACCTCTGAGCCAACGTAAGAGGAAGTGGTCATGCTGTGCAGGAAGTTGAGGAAGAATATCTTGTACCTGTACTCGAAACTGCAATCAGACACGGGAGAAAAGAAGAGGCATATGACTTCAGAGGAAACGTTTCACTAAATGTCTCCAGCTGTGAGCCTGGGAGTGAAAACCGGACTTAAAAGAGGTTTTCCTTCACAGTGGTGTGTGTCACTGAATCTTGTGACTTAATGACTATTTTCCATTACAGCTGATGCCTGTAAACATGTTTGCAGAGCCCGAGGCAGGCTCACGTGACATTTTAGGCTCTAAACTTACTTTATAGCCAACAGCATGTCAAACAAATATATATAGATAAGGACGAGTATGGAATCATTTCCCCTTGCAACACATGCAGGTTGATTCCTTTCTACAGATTGTGACTTACAAGAGTCACTGGCACAAATAAATGTGAATGCAAGCTTTGCAAAATTGCTGTATCATGATTTATATTCACTCAATGTATCAACTCATTGTATCACATTGATAACAGCTCTCCCCCTTATCTGTTATCAATGCGAACAGATAAGGCACAAGTTTATTTTGAAATAAGCAGATTCTACTGATAAAACATGCAAATAAAATCAAGTCAAATAATAAGTTTGGGGCCCATAAAAGAGGTCGTATAAACTCAAATCGACCCCGTGTTGGTGCAGGAGGTTAATTCTTGGGGGTGTGGCTGCAGGTTTTGCAATCATAGAAAAGTATTTGTTGAGAAAAGAAACAGATGGAGGATGGATTTGTCAGATTTCTTCCTAAAACAAAGAAGAAATATTTGTATCGCTGGTTTTGTCAGTTTAATGTAAAACAAAGGGCAGAAATAAACGGCAAATATTAAAAGTTCAGTTGCTGCAAAATGCAGGATGGTCAGGTTTTCCATTAGGATGGTGGAGTTTGTTCCCATACAGCCACTACAGCTCAGTCAGTGTGTCTGTCCATCCCTGAGGTGTTGGATGAGGTGGAGGTTTCATGTATCTGTGCGGACTAGTTCAGTTCTGAAATAATAAACCCAGTTCTTTAAGTGCCTGGCTTTATGTGCACTATCATGTTGAAACATGTCAAGTGTCCTGATATCAGTGTGTCACCTTGATCACGTGACGTTACCTGAAATCCACACACCTTCCACTTAACACCATATTCCGGCAAAATACGAGACACACCCAGAAAGCCAGACAACCCAACCGACCTCTCAGGCCTGAAATACTTTTTCAACCACTGAAAACCACTGCTGTAAAAAGATATTGATTAAACCTACAATTTTATTGGTCTAACTGTATGTATTTTAATGTCTTTTCATATATAGAAATAAAGTCACATCCTTCTGTCCACGCACCAAACCTACAGTAACTGCTGCTGGTTTTAACCATAAATCACTAAAACGTTTTTTTGCACCCACAGTTTAAATCAGATACTTTGCCAGGCAATGAAAATCAGTTTTTTCAGCAGCACCAAAACTTCCCATAAACCCATAACTTAACGGATGTGGATAAGAGACACAGGAGCATCTCATATGCTTCACAGCACCAGACTGAGAAAAGAAGAGCAAATAATTTTATTATTTTTTGGTTTGTTACTCGATTAAAACGATCATGACCCATCATTTTAAATGACAGTTAATGAGATCTTTAATTTCCATCTTTAATTTAATAAGCCTGAGATCATTTTAGAAAAATATGTGCAATTTTAGCAATATACCACACTGCATGTGGATTACAATGTTCACATAATAGTGAACTTTTAAAGACACATGGAACTAAACGGCTGTTTAGTAAAGCTGGAATCACCACGATCGCCTGGAGCAAACTACTAAACCCTGATGCTGTGTGAGTGTGCGCACAGATCAACAAAGATAAAAGCACTGTATGAATGTGGGTGTGACTCGGTGAAGGAGCCTTGCAGTAGAAATGCTAGTCTATGTATAATTTATCTACCTTTATCATAACAGTGTAGTATATGTCTCAATCTTTCTTACTGTAAAAACACTCCTGCCCTGCAGCGGAGACCTCTGCTGTGGAGGGTTAATATGAACTAATAGAACATGTCCATAAACTTTTGGCCTTATCGTACACTTTGCAGTGTGTATAGATGCAGATAACAGACTTTCCCTTCAGCTAAATGATGAATGACAGCAGACCCCTGACATCATATGATAACAGATGTGGAGCTGAACGTGGTCTTCCAACAGGACTGCTCTTAATGGGGTGCAGCTGATAATGTTGCTAATGACTAAGAACTGCTTTGTTTTTGTTTTTTTCAATGTTTATTTATCCAGAAAGGAATTATTTTGCGAGAAAGTCGTGGCAGAGCCTGTTTTTTCATAAACAAATTTCCGTACCCACTGTGACGTTTCCCATCATTTAGGGCAGTCGTGTTATGAACCCTGTGTTTTGTGTTTTTGGACCTTTAAGTTCTCTTATTATAAACTTTCTTCAGTTTAATTCTCAGTGTCTTGTTGTGTTCTCACTCTTCTGCCTTTTTTTACAGTTACTGTTGTGTGTATTGTGTTCCCTGTCTCAGTTCACCCTTCCTCACCCGTGTTGCCTGTGTCTAGTTAAGTCTCCATCGCTATGTTAAGTTCCTTCCTGTTTTATTCTGATATTCTCCATATTTTTGTGCCCTATATTCAGTTTTGCTTCCCTTGTCTTGTTTTCCCTGATTGGTTTCAGCTGTGTACCCTGGTGTTTCTAATTGCCTACACTGAACTGAATGTTTGTCTGCCTGTGGCTTTTCCATTGTGTTGCTCCTGTTTGGCTTTATGTGATTTGTTTCCTGCTGGATTTAAACAACACAAACATAAAGGTTTGTTTTTTCTTCCTTAATTAATTCCATCTGATGAGTCCAGTAATCTACACAATCCATCACATGACAAAGGGTGGATCTGACTGTGAAACCACAAGCTCACTGGCTTGTGATTAGCCGCTCACAAGCTGTTAACCAATAACTGTATCCAGAAATGTTCCAGTAAAACACTGTCCTTGTGGGTTTATTGGATGAGTTACTGTTTTTTTGTCATAACAAATACAAAATTAAGTCCATTTTGTAAACTACAGGGACCCTAAGAGTCAGAAGGATTATTCAGGATATGCTCACTTGTTACTAACCTGTGCAAGGACAAAAAATGTTATTTTTCTTGACAGCTCAATGACCGCAGCATGTTTCAAAAGTAATTTATGTAATTTATTGGTTAAAGGAAATCACTGTTTCACTGTCTGAAATACTAGTTTGAACAATAAACATAATACTGAAGTTTGAACTTATGTTTTGCAAAGGTCTTGAGCCACATCAGATTTCTTTATAGTTAATAATTTGTTAGAAAAATGGGAAATGGGTGCAACGACTTACTGAAACATAAGGCACAAACAGGAGCTTGAAAGTCAATATTTGGTTTGACGTCTTTAGGAATAGTTCTCTATGGTTCATGAAGGACATTCGAAGCTCTTCTTTAGATGTTGGTGGCTTTTTGTTTCCCATTGTCTGTCTATATGATCCCACACTGCAATGATAATGTTGAAATCCAGGCTCTGGAGAGGCCGATCATGACTGCTAGTGCTCCATTTGGTGTTGTTTGTTTGTTTTCTATCCATGATGGGTTTACTGCACTGGCTGTGTGGTTGGGATCAGTGTCATGCTGAAAAACGAAGCCGTTGCCAATCACATGCTTTCCAGATGGTTTTGTATGGTGGATGAAAATCTGATTGTACTTTCCCAAGTTCATAATTCCATTCATTTAGACAAGATCACCGACATCACCGGCCCCAAAATATAAAGAAATGATGATGGCTCAAGACGTTTGCACAGCACTATAAATCTGAAATAGCACCTATTGTTTTTCAGTGATGTTTTCCCACTCTCACTTCTTGGTGGAAAATGTGCACCGACGAGCACAGGGGTAATCTTAAAAAAGACGTTTTAATATATTTTTATTAACACTTTGTTTACATACAGATGGAGAAAAGGACATTTTTAATGTCAGTGAGACGTAAATGTTACTGTGCCAAAAACTAACTGCAGCTCCTTTTTTCTGTCTCAGAATTACTTGTCCGTTGTTTGGCAAATTATAGGCCAAAAAGTCATTTACATTCATTTAAATATGGATACAAATGTTTTTTTGCAAATACACAAATAATTATTTGGAACATCACTGGCTTGTAAAATATTAGGATTTTAAATGTATTGAACACTGACTATCTAATGGGTTTTAGACAGCAACTAAAATCTGAGTTTCTTAGTCAGATTAGCTGATTATTTGCTACAACGCCATCCTTATTCTATGGGCTGAATTCTGATCTTTAAAAAAATCAAAATATAATCAAGTTTAAAACAACAACAACAACAACAACAACAATAATAATCATCTTTATTTATAGAGCACATTTAAAAGCCTTGGGCATACCAAAGTGCTTTACATAAAACAATAAAAGGTTCAAACATTGATAACGGATAAATAAAAATAACGAGTTATGTTCATAGATAAAAGCTACCAATAAGAATGACTACAGCACATGGGTAATAGCAAGATAAAAGCTGTACCACCATAATAAAAGACACCAATAGAAAGATAGGAGGGAATTAATACAAGAGGTCAATAGGTCACAGGAACCAAACAAACAAACAAACAAACCAGCAATTAAAAGGTGGAGAAGGCAAGTTTAAAAAGATATGTTTTAAGCTGTGATTTAAAAGAATGAATAGAATCAGATGCCCGGATGCCAATCGGGAGATTGTTCCACAGCACAGGTGCGACAAGAGCAAACGATCGATCACCTCTAGTCTTAAGTCGAGATCTGGGCTGAGCCAGCAGTAACTGTGACGATGACCTTAAAGCCCTAGCAGGAGCATAAGGGTTTAAAAGGTCCTTAAGGTAGCTGGGTGCAGTGTTGTTAGTAATTTTAAAAGTAAACAACAAAATTTTAAGTTGAATACGATATTTGACAGGCAACCAGTGCAGATCGGCAAGGACAGGAGTAATGTGGGCAAACTTGCTGGTTTTAGTTAGAATGCGAGCTGCAGCATTCTGAACTGTCTGTAATCTCTGTAAAAGGGAAGAGTGGAGACCACAATAAAGTGAATTACAATAGTCTAGCCTCGACGTTACAAAGGCGTGGATGAGCTTTTCGAGATCTTTATGCGGGATATAGCGCCTAGCCTTAGAGATAAGACGAAGCTGGTAAAAACTAGATCTGACAACAGCAGACACTTGTTTGTCAAGTGAAAAGGAGCTGTCAAATAAGACACCCAGATTCCTGACAGTATCAGAGAGAGAACAACTAAGAAAACCAAAGGCATCCCGGAGTTTGGCACGAAGAGCATTACTACCAAAAATCATAATCTCAGTTTTCTTCTCATTAAGGATAAGAGAATTCGACAACAACCACTTCTTGGCCTCAGACATGCATTCTCGGAGGCTATTCAGAGACAGAGCAAGATCGTCGTTTAGCTCAAAATAGAGCTGGATATCATCTGAATAATAGTGATAAGCAATATGGTATTTCTCAAAGATGGCACTTAAAGGAAGCAAGTATAATGAGAAAAGGGTAGGGCCCAGCACAGATCCCTGGGGGACACCACAGCAAACAGGTACAGCCGAGGAAGAGGATGTAGCCAGATGTACCGTAGAGAGCCGATTGGAGAGATAGGATTTAAACCAATCCAGGGCAGCGCCCTTGATGCCTACAGTGTGCTCAAGTCTCGCTAATAAGATATTATGGTCAACCATGTCAAATGCCGATGATAGATCCAAAAGCACTAAGACTGAGGGGCGTCCGTTGTCAGCCATTAGTAGGAGATCATTGAAAACACGAAGCAATGCTGATTCTGTGCTGTGATGTTGTTTGAAGGCCGATTGAAATTTATCATTTATATTATTCTCATCAAGGTAGGTCTGCAGTTGGAGCAGAACCACCTTCTCAAGTATTTTAGCCAGAAAGGGAAGCTTAGAAATTGGCCTAAAATTGGCAAAATCACTAAGCTCAAGGTTCCTTTTTTTTTAGAACAGGTTGGATTATGGCATGCTTGAGAGCTGAAGGTACATAGCCAGAAGCAAGGAGAAGTTCAATATGGACAATAAACAAGGTCCAATTACACTGAAACAATCCTTAACAATACGGGATGGGAGAGCATCATGTACACAGTTAGTATTGTTCAATTTATCAATTAGACGCTTCAGAGTGGAGAGAGAAACGGGTTCAAATTGACAATAATTTAAAAAAATCCTTATAAGCCCTTCATAAAGTGTGGCTTACTGACAGACTCACAGGAAATAAAGACACCACAGTGTCAAACTTGGGTGATATTTAAATTTAATCTAGTTTAGCAAATTTAACCTTCCTCCATAGTCTCTTTGCTGATCAATAACACATCAGTATATGGCTAACATTAACAGAAAACATTAGTGCTGCGTATAAACCCTTAATATTTTCGGTTAATTAGACAGAGGAGACTCCACTGTGATATATGGGCTAGAAAGGAAATAAATGCAGGACAGCGTCTGTGCGCATGCTGTGACAGCTCACTGTGAGCCTCTACACACATTATTAGAGCGTTTCACACTGTGACGGAAACCACACACTGTGAAAACAGCGAAGCAGATGAAGACAGATAAGGCCAGAGTGAAGGCATCACCCCATTCAGTCGCGTTATCAAACTCTTATTATTATGAAACTGACCTGCTCCAGCGCCTCAGCCTGTTTAGGACTCAGGTCTCCCACTCTCCCGCTCATGCCTCCGACCTGTGGATAAAGACAGCAGAGCTCCTTCAAAGTTCCGTCTTTGACGCCTCCACGTGATGCTCATCCACGGCCTCAGCGTCCTGCTATCCTCCGGTGACACTACCCGGTGGTGCAAAACGTATGAGAGGGGGGAAAAATGTAAACACGGCTCTCACACCGCCCGTTTTTACCCTATGCTTAAAGATCCAGCCCAGCTGGCTAACTCAGCCAAAGAAAAAGGGGAAAATGACAGGAGCGTCATTCTGCAGCAGAGGGAGGGGCCACGGAGAGCAGAAGCCCCGCCTTCTCTGTTCATAGGTTCACTCACTATTAAAATCATGTTATTAAATACAGAATTATTCAATGTATCTTTCGCCATTAAATTGTCGAGCTAATCAGCTGAAAATAAAGAGTAAAGTAATTTAATCTACGAGGCCTTACACTGAGAATTTTAAGCTCTTTAACGTTTAATAGTAGGTGTTTTTTCCCTTTTGGGTAAGACATTGTCGGGACAGAAAGGAAAAGAAAATAAATTAACAACAAATCTTGCACATGCGCACATACAATAAGCGTTTTCACATCGTTAATTAAATTAAGTTATTGCGTATTATGCCACTTTTATAAAGTTATGTTTAACTGCGTATTATTCGTTTTAATTTATCATTAAAACTAATAATGTGTGAGTGTGCTATCCTATATCGTACCGGGCAAGTGAGAAAATGAACTTGTTAAAAGATCCTGATTTTTATCTCCAGTGCTTTCTGAAAAATATTAGACTTTGATAAAGGGAATTTAGTTATTCACCATCTTAGTATAAACACCAGGCCGTTTTGAAAATGTTTTATACGGAACTTTAGCTGTAGGGTTGAGTCCTAGCTTTAAAGCGAAAAAGGAAGTGTGGGAGAGTACTTCTCTCGGTGTTTTTATTCGTCTCTGTTTAAATTAAAAGCTCAGCGACTGTACGCTAGCGTGAGAAACAGTCATATGCTAAAGTTGGCAGTTCATAACCAGTGTGATACATCAATAGCTAATCAACAGCATTAGCATGTGATTTAATTTCTGTCGATGCTGTCTAAAGGGCCTTTTTTGCGTTTTTCCTATGCAAGAGAATAATTATCCTGCAGCTTCCGGGTTCGACCGGAAGCTGTTTTTCTTGTTTACATTCTCCGGGGCTCTGCGAGCTAACTGGCGAAGGGAAGCGCTACGGCTTTTCCAAAACAATGTCTGACAGTTGATTAAAACCGTGGATTTATTGCAGTTTTCTGCTCTATTTCCTCTGTGTTGTTTTGGGGGTCATGGCTTCCCCTCGCTGGTGCTGCCTCGGGGTGTCGTTACCGCTCCTGCTACTGCTGCTGCTGCGGTGGCCGGGGCTGCTGGCGGTGGCGGAGCAGGTTGCTCTGGTAGAGGTTTTCTTGGAACAGCGGCCAGATGCGAGCGACCTGCTCCAGGGGGAGGTGGTTGAGTCCAGCCTGGGCCGTGGGAGCTCCGAGCAGCGGGACGAGGAGCGAGAAGAGTTGGAGGCAGACCTGGTCCTGGTGAGTGGGCCTGGGGGGGTCAAAGCTGCTCGGCTCTTGTCCTGGTCCTTTAATAGAGTGGTACATGCGGGTGACACGAGCCCAAAATAACAATTTGTTTTGTTAACTACGTTTTATTTTTTTTGGCTTAAAATAAGATTTTAGATAGAAAAATTTAACTTTAACGTGTTGCCTTTTTTGTATGTGGACCAATCACACCTTTCAGGTAAAAGAGATAAAAGAAGATGTACTAATATTAAAAACAGATCAACAATCACCCGTCAGAACTTCCACCCTGGTGCAGGGCAGATGTTCAGCCTGTTTCCCTGTCCTTTGTCTTTAGGTTAGAGATGAGGTGACACCAGTGGACGAAGGAGAAGACGAGGCTGACATCAAGAAGCAGGAGCCGTGGATCGGGGTTGTGCCCGTGGAGATAGACGAAAGCAAAGCCTCGACTGGGAACCAGGAGTCCTTCGCTGATGCTGTGGTAAATAAAGTGAGTGGTATTTGTACAGTTCAGTCAACTGCTTAGTTTTCACATGTTCCACATTGCCTTTCTGCTTTAGTTCTGTGATCAGTCTGTTTTCAGTATTTTAGAAGTATTTTAGTTAAACCTGAAAGGTAACATCGATTTCTCTCTGTTCAAGATGAAGCGAGCGTTGGTCCTCGGAGCGTCGGCGCTGATTATTCTGGCTCTCAACCAAAACACCGTCAGTGAGGTAAAAAGTCAGAAAGAAGGATGTGTCTGCAGTTGATACGGATCTTGTTTCTCCATCTTTTCCATCATAACTGTACGGCAACTTCCTCAGACGTTTTCCTTATTTGACTTATTTTTACATGTGCCAGTCCATGTACATGACCCTGATGCAAGTTACAGGCTGAAAGTAAAGTTGCAGGTTATACTGCAAGTGCCGCTGGAGTGTGAACATCCTCATGCCAGTCTGTGTCAGGACAAGGCATAAAAATGGCTGCATATATAACAACAGTTCAAATGTTCACATTCTATTAGAAACAGATCTGAGGTTTAGGTCCAGTGAAGTCCCCAAGCGACAGAGATGACAACAACATAAAAGGATGTCTTTGCAGAAGCTTTTTTGGATTTCTTCATGCATCCCTCAAGAAGAGTGAAACTGAGAGGATCATCTGAGAGCAGCACCTACAGTTCCCATGAGTGTAACCCAGCTGCCTTTCTCGTTTCCCTGTCCTCACATCTTACTCCCTCCCAGCAGACATCTAAGCGGGGAGGCACGTTTGATACAACTTCATCATTAATAGTTTTATCATAGCCAAACTGCTGCTTTATTTTATGATCTCAGATGTAACTGTACTGATCGCAGTATAAGAGAGAAAACCGCCAACAGTCAGATGACCCCTTGTGAACACCCTTTGGTAACAGTGGGAAGGAAGAACTCCCTTTTACAGGAGGAGACCTCTTCAAGAGCAGGCTCTGCTGGGATTCTTCAGGCGATGAGGAGGAAGAGAATTGTTTGGACCTGAAACATGAACTCTGACCCTGAAAACCTGAGAAACATACATTTGTTTTCTTCAAAATTTCCTGACATTCATGAACCTGTGTGTCATTTACCTTTTTGTGTTGATCGTTTAGGAAGTACGCTTCATAATTTAGTAAATCACAAAGCACCTCAGCTAACTCTTTGTCTGCAAGAGAGGCCGAATCTAATGTTTATTAAGCCAGTGAGAGGACATGCAGTACACAGCATGATGAAAAGGGTTTTTGTTTTTTGAACCTTTCTTTCATAACAGCCCAGCCAAATGTGCCGTTGTTGCACTCTGTGCATGCTTCTTATCAGATCATTGACAGTAATAATGCTGGTGGCTGTTTTAGGTTTACTGTGTAAATCCGCTTTTGATGTTGCCGCAACCTCTATTTCTATTTTCTCATATGAGACTATTATAGTATTTTATGTTGTATCTAACTTAATTGAAGAGCCACCATTATGCATGGAAACATGCAGATATCATTAAATAAGTCTTTTTCAACTGCACAGCTCTGACTGTGTTTACATTTCAGTCTGCTGAATTCTTAACCCTGTTTTTCCTGTTTGTAGATGGATTTATCCCAGGTGCTGTCCAAGCCCATCATTGTGATCCAGACATCAGAAAATGTGACCAAGCTGATCGGAGCACTGCTCAGGTCAGTGCCTGATTATCAGAGATGCAGCTGCATACATGCGTCCATGAGTGTGAGTTGCATATAATGGCACATGTGTTTGCAATTCAGAGGGACGGAACGCTGATGGAAACTGTGCATTAATTTGAATGCGCCCTGCATAGTTTCACAGAACAACTTCAAAAAGTAACAGTGGGAGGTTAACTTACCTTAAAAATGGGTTTCAAGGGTATTTCAAGCATGCATGCAGTAAACTCAGGTTCTGCCACACTCAATTTCAACAGCCTCACTGAGACAGGAGAATCACATCAAGGCGAGATGTTTACAATTTATCGATAGGCTTTCATGTCAAATGTGTCTTATGTGGATTTGAAAATGGCAGCATCAGTGTGTCCGTATTTCACAATACAAGCACTGTGTTGTATGAAAAAAACTTACAAGTAGTGATTGAGTCCAGTAGATGTCACAAATGTCACCCTCTGCTGCCCGTGAGAGAGGATGCAGATGTTCTTAGCCATCATTGATATACAGTCTGCGCTTGTTGGTTGTTGGAAACACTAATGGAGAAAAATGCAAACAAAGCAGGAGGACTGGAAGGTGGCAGATGATTTTTATCGGCACCTAAATCTGCACCGACCTCTTCACAGGGGCCTTCAGGCGACGGCAAAAATCACATACAGGACGATCCTGCAGGACAACCTGGTGAGATCCACACCCATCTCAGTTGTTAGCACCCTCCAGTGGTGAGTGAACAGATGACAGGCTGAGCTGACAGTGAGCGCATTGCTGCTGTGTGTTCGGGCAGGGAGCCACGCTCACGCTGTGGTCCAGCTGCGGGCGGTCGAGAGGAGGTCGCTACGGGGAGTGGCAGGGGGTCATCTGCACCGGCGAGACCAACTCTCAGGTCCAGGTGGGCAAACACGACACAGTCAAACACACGTCTGCTTTTAAGCTGCTGCATAGGAGCCGAGTGAGTAACTCGTGTTAGAGCCTAAACCTCTGACTTCCTACTTGTCAAGATAACCCGATTAGATGGAACGGTACAGAATTAGAAATATAAGCTAATTTATCTGGAAGACTTTTCTTGTTTGTGATGTAGAGGAATCCGTGTTGTTGCTGCTTCACAGAAGTACCTGCAGCAGCTGTGGGACACCGTCCTCCTGGTGGCTCTGATCCTCAGCACAGGAGTCATCGTTCAGGCTCGCTGGCAGTACCAAGGCCGCCAGCTGAACGACGACTTAGAGGTAGACAATTATGTTTTTTATTTAAAATTTGCTTTGGCACAGCCCCTCGGGTCCCCCCCCCCTTTTTAAGCCAAGTTTTTCTGATTGGCTGCTCCTTTCAAATAAAAGATTCAAACAGCAGCAACTGTTCCTGAGGTATCTGCTCTCAGCAACAGTTGAGAGCAGATATTTTTAAATGCTGGATGCCTTCCTGATGTAACCTCAGTGTGTGTGGCTGGGAGTGAATCGGCGACCTTGCGTTCATTAAGCAAATGTGTAAACTTCCGCAGTACAGAGGCTCGAGGCAAAGAGCACAACAAAGCAGCCTACACAAAACAAAAGCTGTCTGTGAGGAGAACTTTAAGTCAGGCCTCTGTCGTGCAGTTTCAATTAAATTTTATTTATATAACACTAAAATCACAACAACATTCACCTCAAGTCATCTAATACTATGAGCTAACGTCTCTACAATTACACCCACACAGAAATAAAAATCAGCGGTACATGAGATGTTCTGCTGGCTACTTCTCTCACCCCAACCGGTCGCAGCAGATGGCCCCGCCCCTCCCTGAGCCTGGTTCTGCCGGAGGTTTCTTCCTGTTAAAAGGGAGTTCTTCCTCCCCTCTGTCGCCAAAGTGCTTGCTCATAGGGGGTCATATGATTGTTGGGTTTTCTCTGTATCATGAAGCGCCTTGAGGTGACTTTTGTTGTGATTTGGCGCTATATAAATACAATTGAATTGAATTGAACTGTGTTTTTCAGCTCCTTCCCAAACAGGACGTTCTGAAGAGGATGTCATCCCTGAAGACCAAACGATACCGTCAGCCCAAACCCTGGTGTGACCCGTCGCAGCTGGCAGAGGCGGAAACCTGCGCCGTCTGTTTGGAGCCTTTTAACAACAACCAGGTCAGCCGACACCCCCCCCACACACACACACACACACACACTATAACTCTGTTTAATTCAGTAAGAAGGGAGTGACTGTGAATGATGAGAGTAAATAGTCAAACACGCTCTGCTTTTTGGCTAACTTTGTGATTTAAATAAATGATGCATCTATAAAATGTCGTCTCAGTGTCTGCGGGTGCTGCCGTGTCTTCACGAGTATCACAGAGACTGTGTCGACCCCTGGCTGCTGCTGCAGCACACCTGTCCTCTGTGCAAGCGCAGCATCCTCAGTGAGTTTACACACTCGTACACGCCTCTGTCATCCTCTTGTAAAGGCTTAAAATTACTTGTAGTAAAACACTTTAGTCTGCAGTGGAAGAAGGCTGATCTTTTAAAGTCTCAAGTCTTTGTCAGTCTAATCGTTTTCACGACCGGGACTGAAATGTGTGTCTGAATCTTTTCCTCTCCAGGCAGCATCTGCAAAGACAGCTAACAGTCGTTTCATCTCGGGGAGTCGGTTCACATCCCGACCTCAGTGACACTTATTTTTTGTTTTTGGTTAAAGCGACCTCAACACTTCCTCCTTCCAGCTGTGGATTTGGGAGCATAAACTTGTCGTCGCTGCTGACCGGCCATCAGATTTTAACCTCTACAACATACAGTGGTAGTTTAAAGCAGTACTACGAAGTTCCCCACTGGTCGTGTTATCTGTGAACAGAACTTCTTCTTGAGATCTCGTTACTGTACAACTCGGTGTGTAAACAGCAGCAAATGCAACTGTTTCTGGGATCAGTATGTGTAAAAACTGACAACCTCAGTATCTGAGTCAGCTGCTGGTGCAAAGGCGTTCAATGCTTTTATGTTTTTAGTGTGGATGTACTGATCACCTGGTTCACTTTAGGTCAAAATGATGTCAGTAACCAACAACCAGGGAGGACTGAAAGTTTAAAAAATGGTCGTCTTTGGTACTTTGCAGTTCAGTGGTAGTTGTAGAGCTTCTGTAGTCGTAGTGCAGGAGTCAGTGTGTACCAGCTGGTATCATGTAGGGAAAAAAACACATCCTTAAACTCCTCCTTTACCATTTTATTTATTTTTCCTGCAATTAATCATGCTTAGCATACATCAGCAGCCAGTTTAGTTTCACCTGCACAATCAGTGATGCTGAACAGGTAGGATTGTGTTGGCAGCATAGAAGGATATTGTCCCTTTTTATGAAGCTCTGTGTAACGAGTGCTCTCACAGCTGCTACAGTTTTACTTTACAAATCATAGATCTGCTGCAGTGTCTTTTCAGCTCTTATTTTCCATTTAAATGAATTATCTTTGGGAAATTTGAATTCTGCAGTTTGATGAGAAGAATTCCACTCGTGTTTCTAAGATTTAAAGAAAAGAAAAAAAAATGAAGCCAGACTGAAATGACAGCAAGTCTGGCTCCATCCTAAAGAATCAGAATACCAGAACCTCGTTAGCTTATGGCCCATCCTCTTTCCTTACCAATGAGCTGCAGGGCTGCTAATTTGGATGTAGCCTGTGGACGGGCCTTAAATCTCTCTCTCCTCTGTGGCTCCAGAAAGAGTTCTGGTTGCATAAAAATCTACTTAAAATTACCTTCAGCTCTCTTTCTTTGTTAGCTTTCATAAACCCTGTTGTCACTTTCAAGTCTTATTGAATAAAACGTCAGGTAGTGGGCAAACAGCAGTTTATGCAACAGGACTTTTGTATACAGTCTGTGCTCCACCCAGAATCTGCAACGGGTGGGAAAGTCGCTCACATGTTGACACACCAGGTTAACTGAGGCATCAGGACAGTCTGTTAACAGCTGTAGTCCAAAAGCTGGTGTTGGAGTCTGTCCACAGGAAAACGAATGAAACGGAGGACCGACATCACTTCCTGTCCAATCCTGAAATCACAGAAACCAATCAGGGCCAGAGGCTTTGGGACAGGTCAGGGTTAACTGGTTAGAATTGACTGAACATTACATGTAACGCCTTCAAGGGTGGGGTTGTCGGTCCATCTCTTTTTCAGAACAGTTTATCCAATTTAAGGTTGGAGGGAAAGTCCAGATGAAGCGAGCTCTTCCTGTCAAAAGGGAGTTCTTCCTTTCCACTGTTGCCAAGTTCCGCTCATAAGAGGGTCATCTGTTTTTTGTCTTTGTCTTTTTAGTTTTCTCTCCCAGAGGTTTACCTAACAATAATGTATATATACTTAGATATGGAAATTAAACTGAACTAAATCCACTGCACAACCATTTTTACATTTTCGATTACAAGCCAAGACTATTGAGTTAATGAAGTGCAGAGGTGCTGACAGGCAGATTTAATCATGTTTGGACATAGTTGAGTTTTGGTTTTTTTGTCCCTGTGTTTGATGTAAATGGCAGTAGGTTCGTACAATTTACTAACACAGTAACAACATTCTCACCTGATTTTAAGTAAAAATGTCAAACAGCTCTTTGGAAGACGACATATCCAAACTGTGATCTCTCTGCAGTGCTGAAACACAGAAAAGAAGCCGTGTACTTACCAAAGCTGAAGATAATTATCACCGTTTTTACTCTGAAGTGTGTTCCTACTGCAAAACGGGAATTTAATCTAATTATTTCCAAACTTTGCCAATAACCACAAACTCAAAGTATGTTAAACATATAGTTTTATTGTATTTATTTTGTGATGTTTTTTTGCAATGCCAACTCCAAAAAGCATAACTTTGTGCTGAAATTGTTACAAAAAGCTCATCGCTGAATAGAAAATAGCGTGTGCATGGCAGTGTGTAGGAAGTTCTCCACGAGGACCATCCTTGCAGAAAGTGCTTCCAAACACAAACGACAGCATCGTTATGAGTTGGAGTTTCCTCATTTATGGTGAAGTCTGGACAGCAGTGGTGTGAGCGGAGTAGATGATGATACACGCGTGCAGCAGCTTTCGCACATGCTCGAACAGGACGAGTCGGCCGCTGAATTCCAGACTTGATCTCCAGGTCAGTAATTGTTCTTCCAGCTACAGAAGGAACTCCCGAACGTCTCCTCCTTTTATTCCTATGTAGTCTGTTTGTCGATGATGATGATGTCAAAGAAACTTTGTTAGATCACCCTGGATCTTAATAATAAAATGATTTGTTACATGTTATTCTTTATCGTCAGTCCTTCGCTCACACTTGATGTTTATTGAACTATAGAATAAAATCCTTTGGGCTCAAACACGACACAGATCTCTCAACTATTTCAGTAAAGCTTGTTGGCAACTTTTAATAAAAGAAAAAGCCAAAATGCAGTTTTACCGAAACCATTCTGAAAACTAACGAAATCTGTGACGGCCTTCACAGTGACTGGAACCTGAACCACAGTCAAACCAGAACCACACCAGAGCCCAGATCCTTCAGCTTTCACGCACACCTCATCCTCCCCTTCTCCCATCAGTCCATTGCGGTTGAGCCACAGGTCAGGAGGGGATCATGCCTTTGTTCCTCTTGCGGTCGGCCATGCTGCGCCGGTTGTGGTTGGCTACACGGCTCTTGTTGGTCTCCTTCTTTCGCCGGTCCTGTAACGTCTCAGTGGTTTGTCCTTGTCCTTTGGGTCGGCCAGCCACGTTGCTGGAACGCTCTGGCCGGAAGCTGCAGGAGGGAAGACGGCACATATTTTCAAGAACATGTTGGACGGAAACAGCTGAGCAGAGTGAACCTGCGCAAACTGAGCATCGTCTTTACCCTTTCCTCTGCTGCATGGCTGCTCTTCGAGCCTCGGCTCGCTCCCTCAGCAAAGCCGGGTCCTGCACGAACTGGTCCCTGTTTACAGCGCTCTGAAATAAAAGGAAGTGACAAACAATAAGACACGGACTGTCCAGGATTCTAGAAATGTGGTGGTGCAAAGCCGATCACGGGGGCTGAGGGCAAATCATAAATCATAAATAACCAAACCATTTAAATGCTGAAACTTCGGCAAGTTAAATCATATATGGAAAGTGTGACTTCCGCGTAATAACAAGGCAGCTGTGAGGTAACAGATTAACATCAACATTTTCTAAACTCCATCATCGCACAGCATTAAAGATTTCAAATCCAATCAAATGATCTCCGTACCTTTGAAGCATCTTCCTCTTGATCGTCTTGATCGTCCTCCTCGTCTTCTTCCTTGTTTCCTTTTCTCAGTACCTGCGGTACCGTGAACGGCCTGCAGAGGAACAGAAATTAATTCCGGCTCGCTGCGTCTCCACTCCATCATAATCAGCGACACCAAAGATACCTTCTGGTCAGTAAAGAATCTCCGTCTAGGTCGTTGGCGCCCACTTGGTTCATGTCGTAGGTGTCGTCGTACTCGTCGTCATAGTCGTCCAGCTCGTAGGCCGTCGCGGATTCTCCGGGTTCGACGATGACCTCGTCCACCACTGTCTCGTACGTGTGATAACGAGCTTTCTGCTCCGCTATGTGCCGCTTGTCGTTCAGCATCTCCCGAACGTTCTCACCTTTCCTGCAGGAAAACAAAGCGTCTTTAAGGGCACGCAGAGTTTGAGTTATGAGCCAAACATCCTGAAATAAGAGCAGCACGGAAGTGAACATCTGAACATATTACTCTGGACCTGGTAGATTTGACACTGAAAACACGTCCACTTTCTTTTTAACTTCCCGATCGGTTCCCATATGGTTTTCACTGCCCTATGCATAGCCAAGAAAACAGTCCTCATGAACTGGAAAAATAAAAATAATCTTAATTCTAACCAATATAGAAATTATCTATTAGATTACATTAGTCTCGATACAGCCTCTGCCACCACATTAGATCAATTGCTCTGGACTCCTTTGATCAGCTCCATCACCTAGTGGGGGTGGGGGGGGTCATAGTTTGGTCCCGCCTTCACTGTTGTGATTGGTGTGGGGGTAGGGACAGGCTTAGGGCGTCGGGGGGTTCCCCGGAGGCATCTTCCTTGGGGGGCTCAACCCGGGGTAGCGGTCATGTCCGGTTGGGGGCTCTGTTGGCTCTCCGGTGACCGTTTCCTCGCGGCTGCGTGCAGCGGGGCTAGGGGAGGGTCTGTGCTGACGGACGTGGGTTACTGACCTGGTAGCCTGGCTGCCCCTGGGTGGGTCCGGGATGGGCGTGAGGTTCTGGGGGCGCTCCGTCTCTGGGCTGGGACCCGGACCGGGCCTCGGGGGCTTGGGTCCTGGTTGGTGTGTTGCCGGGGTTGTGGGCGGGTGGGTGCATGGGGGCCCAGCCCTGGAGCAGGGTGCCGCCGGTGCGTCGAGCCACCTGGGGGGCTCTTCAACTGGTGGGGGAGATTGTCACATCTTGCAGGAGCTTTCCTCTCCTCAGGAGCTCCCTCTGCAGGAGGGGGAGATACAGGAGAGGTGGAGGAAGATCTCAGCCTGGGTGTTTATTGTCTTATGTAGTCTGGAAGATGAGTGGATGGTGGGGTGGGTGCAGTTTTCTCTGTGGTGGGGTTGGGTGGACTGTCCCGGGCTCTGTGGGGCCGGGCGGCGCTGCTGCACTGGGCCCGGTCTGGATGGGCCTGGGCCCCCTTTCCCTGGCGGGTCGCGGAGTATGGGGGTGCCTACTGGGGTCAGCGGGGGAGCTGGCCCCAGGGAGGGGTCACTTGCCCCTCCCTTCCTTCCCTCCCCATCTCCAGCTGCCTCCCTCTTCCCGCTCCACCACAACCACCCACACATGCAGGGCCTTGGAGTAGGGGTATGTCACCAGGGTGCAGAGGAGGCTACCCCCCCCTCCCCCCTCTGTCCCCTTCTGGCTGCCGCTGCCTCAATTTTATCCCACAACTTAGACATTCACATTACTCACACTCTCATTACACATACATATAGGATCTTGGGGGTGGGCACGATACACGGAGTCCAAAGTACCATCAGGGTGTACACCCCACCCCTGGCGTCGTTGCCCACCTCTCAATTTTAAATACACGTAGACATTGAGGGCTAGCAGGAGGGACCATGCGCTTACCTGCTGCTCTCTGGCAGGTAGCTCCATGCCCTCCTGGGTTTTAAATGCACCTTAGAACACACATGCATCAACACTACAATGAGCAGGTGGAGGGAGGTTTGGAGTCTTCTCTCACCCCCGTTCTCTGCGACCTGCTGGAGCAGGGGGGCTAGGACTAGGAGGAGGAGTTGGCCGTCCGACTGCGGTCTGGAGTGTGGAGCCTTCCTGCTGCTGCGGAGTCGGGGCGGTCTGCCTCCCCCCACCGCAGGGAAAAGGGTAACACCACCTGGGTCTGGGTGCAGTTCCCCCCTCCAGGGGCGGGGGCACCTAGACCCGGTTTGTAGAGTACGCTTGGGGAGTGTGATCGTGTGTACAGCGTCTCTTTATGTCTGTCTCCACGTTGGTTGAGTGTGGAGTAAGTGCATATGAGAGCATGAGGGTGGGAATGGATGTTTGTGTCTGTGTGTGCCTGTATGTCTGTGTCTATATGTCAGGTTGGGTATCAGACGCCACCTCTCTGGGGACACCTCAGGCCCTCCAAGGTTTGGAGGCCTATCTCCCCCCACCACCACTTCCCCTGCCGGTGGCGGACCCCCTCAGACATCGGTGCGTTGGTGGTTCTTTGTGTCCGGGGATGGGCGTCCAGGTACACACCGGCTCACTCCTTGGCGGCCGCTTATCGGGGCCTGGAGCCTGGGGCTCGCTCGGGCCACTTCGGAGGTGGGGTGCCCCCGGCCTCTCGGCCTGGGGCTCGGTCACTCAGGCGCAGCTGGCTGCCGGCGGAGCTCACGGGCGCGTCACTGCAACTCCCCCTGGCTTCTGCTCCACGGCTGCTGAGTGAGCCCTCATCTGGGACTCTCCTCAGCTCTTTCTGGGACAGTGGCGCGGCTGCCCCTCTGTTGGTCTTCCTTGGTCTCTTGTGTTCTGGGGGCCTCTGGATGTCTGGAGTTTTGATCTCCTCCACACCTGCTTCATGCCCTGGAGGACGGGGCTGTGGCCCCCCCACACCCTCTAGCAGATCATTACATGAAGGAACCTTTTAAAAAACAAAAAACAAGCGTGTCCATGCTCACAGGTGTACACACGGGTGATCACACCCACAAACTACACCCTTTTTGGCTCCTACCTCAAAGCACACTGTGTTCTGTTGATCTTATGTGCTGCACAATAATGTTTAATATTTAGTATTTACTGTCATATTCCCATATATCATTGTGATGTTGTTTATTCTATTACTCTTGTTCTCTTCTGCTTGCTTTCTTTTTTCTTTCTCAGCAGGTGATCCAGGTGATTGATATATGCATTTTTTTTTCTCTGCCCGTTCTGTTGGTTTTTGTCTCTTGCCCTTCTCCCCCGTCCCTCTTCTCAGCTGTTTCTCTTTCCCTCTTTCTTTCTCCCCTTCTTTCCCCCAGTCAAGTCTGTCCCGTATTCAGTAAGTGAAAATAAAATAAACAATAAAAGGTGAATCAAATGGACCATTACGGCAAGGCTGGGATGGTCAGTTTGGTAAAGTAAATCCGTTGGGCATCTTTCTTTGCCTTTAGACAACAATTCTGATGGCAAAAGAGCCAAACGGGACAGGCCAAAAAAAAATAAAAATAAATAAATAAATAAATAAACTTCCCGATCGGTGATTATCTCGATGTGTGCTTTTACCTCCGGCCCTTCCAGACGCGGGACATGTCCACCTGCTCTCTGCGGAAGACGTCAAACTCGTCACCATCAAATACGTTGGATCTGTTGTTCAGAACAGCCGGAAGCTCCTCTTTCACTGGCCTAAAAGAGCCACGACAAACATGATAGCATAAAACTCTACAGTGATCTAAACCTAATCAGCACAACCCAGACCGTGTGTACTTTTCTACTCTAAAACTATAAGATCACTAAACACCACCCAGAGAACCGAGACTGAGGCACACGAGCCCCAAACGTCAAAACTGCAGACTCAACAAAAACATGAAAAGGAAAAATGTGTGCTGTAACACAAAGGTGAGCAAAACATTTGTCGTCCTGCTGCCCTTGGAGGTTTTTCTCTGCATCAGATGTTTATTAAAGTTGCTATAAATATCTTCTGTAGGCACACCATGCAGATTTTTATTCCAGAACAATGACTCTGTTTTCATCTGCAGCCGTGTTCAGATGTGGCGTCCCTGAAACATCTGTCTGCACCTAAAACATTCAGGATTCATTCTACCACATCCCATTCTACTTCCTTTAGATGTGAAGGCTGGGAAGGTCAAATTAACTCACAAACTCAAAGCAGTTTGACATCATTTTTGCTTTGTGGTGTGCAGGTAATGGAAAACTGTGGCTATTAAGGTTGGGAAGTATAATATGCAGCATTAAAAACACGAATGAAGATAATAAAACATATGTTTCTGCACTATTCCACCAGCAGCAATCTGGACTGTTGGCTCAAGCCAAGCTGGCTCAGATGTACTGACCCTGTGGTCTCAGCAGAAATGGAGCAGCCTGTTAGCCCACTGCAGCCTCTCAGTGACAGATTTCATATGATCCCATATTATTATGGATTACGCCATAAGTAAAGTACATAATCAAATTATCTAGATAAAGAAATGTTATGTTAGACACTGCTATAAATGTCAGATCACAGAGCAGATGATAAATATCAGCATTATGTATAAATCTCTCGGTGTGTTACCGTGGCATGGCTCGGTCCAGTTTGGCCAGATTGGGAGCTAACCGGTCCTCCAGGATGTTATTGATGACCAGCTCGGAGTTGTAGTTGTATTCCTTCAGGCATTCCAGCAGGAAACCTTCACCCAAATCAGGAAGTAGGTCCCTGATACACGACAGCAGAGACTCCAGCTCCGCCCCGATCACTGGATACACGGCGCCCTGAAACCACGTCAAAGGCAGGCTGTTTTTAGACTCCATCGCAGTAGCTTTGCTGACCTAATTATTTAAAACTTTGGCCATTTTAACAGGATATATAGGACAGAAAATAAGGAAAATCTCTGGGCTGCTATAATCGTGCATTGAGCGGTAACAATCAGAGCTCACATTGTTTCCTCTTTGAGGGACATCCAGCATGGCCTCTGCTCCCCTCGTACTCTCTCCTTCTGCTGGCTCTCTGACCTCCTGAGGTTTAGAGCCAGCCAAAGAGGAAGCAGCAGCACCAGCTGCTGGTTCCCGATTGGCCGATAGCGATGCAGAAGCTTGAGCCTGACTAGTCCGAGTCTGGCTTTGTGGTTTCCGTCGCCCCACGCTGTCCCAGGCACTTTCAACTCCCTGGAGCAAGTAAGACGTCCTGGTCTCATCACTGAGGCAAAAGGTGGTTAAGGAAGGTACCGAGGAAAACAACAGTCACTTTATCATCCAACACTAAGACCCAAGTCTGGCTTTGAGATTTAAGATCCATCCCATCATCCATCAGAGTAACAGTCTGAACCCTAAGAAGCTTAAATATTACGATATTACAATGGAAGACAATAAGGGATGAAACAAATTCTCATATGTTTTTAATTACTTAATTAAAAAACATCACATAGTGCAATAATGCCACTGTTGAATATATAAACTGCATTATCCCCAGTTAAAGTTAAAAGTCCTTCATGAAATGAAAATACGTCACCATAAGTGGCCAAATGAGCGCTCCTGGATCTCACTTCAATTACAAACACTGTATTTCTATTCTAAGCTGAGCCCACGCAGCACACACTCGCTCAGCTCAACAGATAAATGCTCCAACATTATCATAAATCTGCTGATAAACTACCATCTAATGTTCCTGCTGTTACCAGAACACGTAAAACAGCCCGGAAATATAATAAAGGAGGAAATCCGATCACTTTATCACTAATTAATAATAGTAGGATAAATTGTACATCCCTTTATGTAAACGTAGTAATCAGTGATTTGGTATTTTTGACTTTTCTCTTTACGGTGGACGTGAGAAATGAACTTCCTCTCTGCCTCTTTATCTCTCACCCACAAATATGCATATATTCTGATTGTGCCGCACGCTTTATTTTACAGCAATCGGATGGTGCAACACAACCCACACAATGCAACCGAGTGTGGTTTATTTCTGGAAGTTGGTGTTTTCTAGTGACTGCCTGGAGTGTGGTCCACTGGAATACCAGTCCTTCCATAACTGCACATATGAATGCAGATATAAACTTAATGCAAACCACAGTGGTGGTCTCTTTACATTTTGTTAATGGCATTAGTGAACTTTGAAACAGGGTCAACTATTTTAACTTAAAATGAGTACGTCTAAAACCAACATAGCTCACAGGGAAAGCCAACAGTGAAGGCTCAGAAGTTTTCTGAGGCTTTCAATGCTTGCTGTAGCAACAGCTTTCTTTGTACGTTTGAAAATCGTGGCCATGTGTTGTGGAACTGTTTGCGTGAGTGCTTTCAGGCTACTGTTAGTCATAACAGCCTTTAGAAATGTCCTGCTGTGAAGCGCTGAGGATACATGACAGGGACGGCCTGCTGCAGGAGGCTGATGTCGTCTGCAACAGGGAACTGCTCATCGTAGTCCGTCAAGAATCTGGAAGGAACAAGAAACAGATGTTAAATTTAAGTTTTGATGACATATTTCTCATTACAGCAGCAATCAGAGAGTTCAAGCAAAAACCAGAATAACCCGTATACTGAACGACAAAACACTGAAAAGGTTTCAAACTTTCCAAAAAAAAAAAAGGCTCCTACAATAAGTCAGTGTGAATAACTGATGAAATTCAGTTTCTCTGTTAATTTTAATATTTCATTATTTACTTGCAAAGTTGTTTGAACTTTTTTCTTTGTTGTTTGAAAACGTGCTTATTATAATATTGGCTTATAGACTGAGATAAATTACTAATCGTCCATCTCACCTTTTCTCAGGTAAAAATGATGTGAAATATTGCAGCAGTTCCTCTGCAAATGTTTGCATGTTTTCTCTCCTGCGAGGAAACCAGTAGAAGTTTTAATGGGTGTGTCTGTTTAAACGTGTAATGCTAATCCTGCTAATCTCCATGCAAAAACTCTGGGCGTCTCACCCCTCCAGGATTGGTTGTAGGCAGGTGTGGTGCAGCAGCAGGTGCACCGTCTCCACCATCTTACGACAGGAGTGAGACAGCCTCTTCCACAGGTCCTCCTGAAGACTATAAGAAAGTTTGTCATCGCTCAGGTGGTAAACGTTTCCCCTCGCACTTACATTCCTGTTTGGTTTTGTCTTTACGCAGCAGACGCTCACCTTTTATCGTCAAAGTTTCTCTTTCTGATCGCCTTCTCGAGGTCAGGCACACCGGTCTCATAAAACGAGGTCAGACTGCCAGCAGAGAAAACACAAAGATCGTGAGAAGGTTTTATGGAGGTACGACTCACGGTAAACTTTCAGGGTAACTACCTGCTGAGGAAGCTGTGGGACTGGAAGCTGGTGCAGGCTGCGGGGAAGATGTCCAGGAAGGCATTGATGGTGGTGGTTGAGTCACACAGGTACAAAATTATATCTAACAGTTCCTAGGACAGAAATTATAAAAGATATTATCAATCAGAACACCTTCTGTAGAACCGTAGTCAGCCTAGTAGTTAAGCCAGTTGCACCACCGAGGTACAGGCCTTTATCTTGAAATGACTGTGCAAAAATCTGTTCCTATAATAACAACCTATGTTTAGCAGGCTGGAGCACTAAAGGTGAGGCACAGCTCATAGACAGCTGGCTTTTAGATGGAAGAGATCCTTAGAGATCCTGGGTGAACAGAAGGTTATCGTGAGGTTCTGAATCTGAGCTCTATTTGAAGAGAGCTGCACGACACTGTGAGACTGTGACCAAACCAGTGAAACAAACTGATTCTTGTAGGTTCTGTAATCTTTTTTTAACCTTAATCCCAATGAAATCGCTTTTTCTTCTGCTTTTCTTCTGCTTATCATCCACAGCTGCTACAAATGAACATGACAGCATGTTTTGTTTTTTGTTTTTTTTAAAAACAGCGACAGGAAGTGACCCACTGTACTCAAAAAAAAGAAGAAAAAAACGAGTTTCAATCCTTCTTTCACACCTTATTTAGCAGCAAATAAACTGGACCAACCTTTATGAAAGGGGCGGAGATAATACCATCCCGCAATTCACAGCGACTCACACGATTCGGAGAACCGACAGTTAAGATGGTTTTAATAGGAAGGATATCATTTTCCTTTCAGCACAAACACGATGTGCCAATAAGGACTTTGAAAATCTGCATCTGTTCAGTCGAAGGCTCGATCGTAGGAAGATGGACCACTTGATAAACTCAGCTTCACCCTGCACAGCTGTGTCACTTTCTTTTAGTTAATGGACTGAGAGAGCCAACCTGATGTGGTCTCCTTCATGGATCTCAGATGTTTCAGTATTTTATTTATTTAACTGCATATTGTTACACATCTGTCTGACTGACCTGCTGGCTCATGGTCATGGCAGTGGGTTTTTTGTGTGCATTCAGCTTCATTGGCTCTGCAGCGGTGGCTCCTTCACACTGGAGACCACACTTCTGCAGGACCGTGTCAAATACCTGAAGTTGACACAGTGTTAAAAGTTAAAAGCGCATTCAAATATTCTCCGACAGAAACAATGTGCTTTTCATTTGGAATTGTGACATTTGGATATTTTTCAGTGAAATGCAAAAAGCGGGCTCTCGCCTGTAAAACTGTGGCCACCGTCTCATCCAGGTCGTTGTAGTAGGACGGCTGCTGAGTAAAGATGTTCTCTGAAAGGCCGTCATGTTGAAAGTGAGCGGAGTGCAACAACTGGCATGAAACATAAATAAGATTTCACACACAGCTCACCTATCATCTTGTGCAGCAGCTGGCCGTTACCCTTTCCAAAAAGCACACAAAGATCCAAAATTTTGGGAATGTCAAACAGAAAGTTCTCGTAGATGATCTCCCCAAACACGGCTGGGGTAAAGAAGTGTTCCTGCAGGGAGGTGGAGGAAGTTAAGGTTTCGTACTGCGCTACTTTATGTCACCACCAACGTCAGCCCGTAAGACCCGCTGAAGATCTAGTTTTCCTACCTTTGATTCTTTATGCGTGGCCATACGGAGGAAGGTCAAGAAAACCGCTTTGTGGATGGAGCGTTGCATGTCAGCCACCGCCGGGGAGGAGGGTAGCGTGGAGAGATCGAGGCCACGAGGAGCGTGACGCAGGTAAGAGTCCAAACACCTCTGCAGGGACTCATCAAACACCACCTGATGGGAGAAACAGGCCACGCGACATCAGGAGGAGAACATCTTCTAGCATCAGCACCATTTCCTACACGTGAGTCACCAGAAATCTAAACTGCTACCCGGCTCCAGAGGACGCCTGCAGCTGAATGACAAATGTGCACCTGAATGTGGCATCAATGTTAAAGTCTTACTATCACAGCAAGAACTATTCTTGACCCTTCGGCAGCTGAAGGTCATGTCTGATACCATCAGCCTCTCTCTGCACTCCTTCCTGAGTCTTTTCCTCTTGACTTTTTCTTGTGCAGCTTCTGAGCCGTCGGTCATTCACCATTTTGGCACCTTTTTCATTGAACAACAGAGATTCCCCTGCTTCCTTAAACTAACCTGGTAGCTTATTAAAGGCTTCTCTATTTACCCACACATGCTGTACATGGATTTATTACAGTTCCATAAAAATAATCCTGCTTTTATTATCTAAGAGGCACTGAGACGTACTGAGACGCGCTCTCACGGCAACAGCTTTCCTACTGTCTACTGTTATGTTTGTACTAATGTTTATAGAGTTTTTATTATTACAGTTTTTTGCTTTTATATAATTATTTTATATTTATCTTTTTAATTGTATTTACATTATTTATGTATTCATTTATTTGATTGTTTTAATCTTTATTATTTTTATCTGTTCACAATTTTCTTGTGTTTTTTTGACAGTTTGCATCTTGGTACAACACAAACTGTTAACATGTTTCTGATAACAGAAACAGATCAGTGTAATACTGGTCTATGAACACTGCATCCATAGGCCAGGATCATGTGACATTACTGTCTGCTAAAGAGCAGGTGTGTTTGAAGCATTAGTCTTTGTGTTGCACAAAATAAAACACAGGCAGTCCTGCAGAGCGCGAGCCGTTGAGTTTTCTCTACATAACACGTTGACACGACTGTACCTGACACCAGAACTTGTCATGAGGCAATGCAAGCAGCCACTCCAGGTCCTCTGTGATGAATCTGGCATGTTCTAAAAACTCCTCCACGTCAGCTGGAGAGCCGTCTTCTGGAGGGGGCTTGTAAGGCACGAAACAGCGCTCCTCTGTCCTGTCTGGGTGCTGATGGATGGCAGAAAGCACAGGTTGGGATCCTGGTCAGTATGAGAGGTGAGCAGCTGTCTGAGTGAACATTAGCATAAAACCATCAGTGCCGACTCACCAGTGCAGGCAGCGTGCGCTCCTTTCCCAGAGGGCCAGGCTCGGTCACTTGCTGCTCATCCAGTGGCACTCGAGCACAGGCCATGGCTGCTCCTTCTCTGGGTTCTTCTGATGGAGTGTACAAAAAAAAAAGTACATTTTACTGGAGGTAGCTACATTATTATTAGTAGTAGTACTTTTAAGGCAAAACTCCTGGACTTCAGCCCGTGACGGCAGTCCTTGATCAACGCATTGACCACTTCCTGTAAGGACTATCATCACCTAATGCACTCAAAGACAGCAGAGTGGGCGTCCATCAGACTCATCTGAGTGGTAGCTGACACAGCTGTTAGCAGCCACAAGACGGGAAACAAACAGGCCACCTGGAAAGCACGGACTAAATTTTCACAATAAAACATTTACATACAGGCTCTTTAAATGTGCACTGAATTTGTATTCTAAATAGGGATCCGACACGTCGTCCCGAACTATCTGTTTGATCTTGTTTGATCTTTATACCATGACGTGATCCTCCGTTATTTTCTCGTTGACATCCCTTATGGATGTTTTGTTGCTGAAACGTGTTTTCTGGTCCCAAATATCAACCATGTCAGCAACTCTGTGTGAGGTGGGCAAATGAACTGAATCATTTCTTCAACAGATTTGATTCAACCATGAGACAGTCTATAACATCGGCTGCAGACTCACCCACCCCCACTGCTGCTGTTCCACCTCTGACACCTCAGACACTTCACACCTCCTCTATTCACCCTGCTCACTCCCCCCCACCCCCAACAACAGCATCCAATACACACTCAACACAAGGCTCCAGCCTGTCTCTCTCAACCACCCAGGTTAGGAGGGAACTGAGGAGGATTAATGGCAAGAAGGCAGCGGGCCCAGATGGCATCAGCTCGAGGGTCGTCAGGTCCTGCGCGGACCAACTGTGTGGGGTGATGGAGCACCTCTTCAACCTGAGCCTGAGGTTGGGAAGAGTCCCACAGCTCTGGAAAACCTCCTGTGTTGTACCAGTGCCAAAGACTTCACGCCCCAAGGACCTCAACAGCTACAGGCCGGTGGTTCTGACATCCCACCTGATGAAGACCCTGGAGCGGTTGGTCCTGGCTCAGCTTCGGCGCCTAACAAGCTCATCACTGGACCCACTTCAGTTTGCCTACCAGCCTGGCATTGGAGCGGATGATGCCGTCATTCACCTCCTACATCGTTCCCTCGCTCACCTGGAGACCGCTGGAAGCACTGTGAGAATCATGTTCTTTGATTTCTCCAGTGCCTTCAACACCATTCTTCCCTCGGTTCTGAAGGACAAGCTGGAGAACTCTGGAGTGGACCATCACCTCACTACCTGGATCCTGGACTACCTCACCGACCGACCACAGTATGTGAGGACTCAGGGCTGTGTGTCGGACAGGGTCGTCTGCAGTACGGGGGCCCCACAGGGAACGGTTCTGGCTCCGTTCCTCTTCACCATCTACACTGCAGACTTCTCCCACAATTCCACCCAGTGCTTCCTGCAGAAGTTCTCTGATGACTCTGCAATAGTCGGCCTCATCACTGATGGGGACGACAAGGAGTACAGAGGACTGACTCAAGACTTTGTGGACTGGTGCCAGCTGAACTACCTCCAGATCAACGCCAGTAAAACCAAGGAGCTGGTGGTAGACTTCCGCAGGCACAAGCATTCTCCACTGCAACCACTGAACATCCAAGGTATGGACATTGAGGCTGTGGACAGCTACAGGTACCTTGGTGTTCATCTGAACAACAGACTGGACTGGACTCATAACTCAGACGCCCTCTACAGGAAAGGGCAGAGCAGGCTGTACCTGCTGCGGAGACTCAGGTCGTTTGGGGTGGAGGGCCCACTCCTGAAGACCTTCTATGACTCTGTGGTGGCTTCTGCTATCTTTTATGGCGTGGTCTGCTGGGGCGGCAGCATCTCTGCTGGGGACAGGAAGAGACTGAACAGGGTGATCCGAAGGGCCAGCTCTGTTCTAGGATGCCCTCTGGACCCAGTGGAGGTGGTGAGTGACAGGAGAACGGCGGCTAAGCTGTCATCCCTGTTGGACAACATCTCCCACCCCATGCAGCAGACTGTGACAGCACTGAGCAGCTCCTTCAGTGGGAGACTGCGGCACCCACGGTGTGGGACGGAGAGATTTCGCAGGTCTTTCCTCCCCACTGCTGTCAGACTCCACAACAAAGACTTTAACTGAACAAACACACACATCCACACATGTGCAATAACACTAAGTGCAATAATCTTTTCTGGCATCGTTGTATTTTTACTCAGTTGTATATAGCATTCGTATTCTATTTTTATCTTATTGTATATTTTTATTCTATTTTATTCTACTGTATATAGTATATTATTTTATTCTATTCTGTACAGCTGTGTACTGTATTTATTCTTATTGTATTCTAATTTTTGCCTCATAACTTTTGCACTGTCCACTTTCTGCTGTGACAAAACAAATTTCCCACGTGTGGGACTAATAAAGGTTATCTTATCTTATCTTATCTTAACTCGGAGTTTCAACTTAAAACTGTCCATCTTTTGAGCATACAGTGGTTTAACACAGACTAATTATAAGACTAACATCACAAGAACAACCTGAATAGATGAGCAAACAAAATAAAAGGGCAGAGGTCACTTCAAAACTCAAAACACTGAGTAACAGCCACTGCGCTTGTTTGAAAAGCAGTAACACAGACAATAAAGGGCCTCATATCTGCAGGGAGGCCGCCAATTAAGGTTACTGTGTAAAGATGGGTCCAATAGCATGATCCTCTCTTTGTGTGCAGCTCTAATTTAAAACAACTGCCTAAATCTGCTCCAGTTATCAGGTTCAGGCTGTTTTGTGAAGGTGAAAATCAACTTGATAAGTTTACCCAGAGTTTATTAATCTAGCTACAAGCCTGTTCAAATAAAAGCACAAGTATTCACAGCAATGGACAATCACAAACATGCAAAGAAATTCTTATTCTGTCCCAAGTCCACTGTGGTTTGCACTGCTGACACATCGTGGTGGGTCTCATTACTGTCAACGATCAGGAGTGATCGTTAACTTCAGGAGAAAACAGCACAGTCATCCACCACTCATCATTAACAGCAGTGCTGTGGAGATAGTCAGCATCATCAAATTCCCTGCAGTAAATGGCCTGTATTCATATAGCGCTTTACTAGTCCCTAAGGACCCCAAAGAGCTTTACATATCCAGTCATCCCGGCTACATTTCACTGTGTGTTATACTTGTATAACTATGCATGTGACAAATAAAGAACCTTGAACATCCACCCATTCACACACTGGTGATGGCAGCTACATTGTAGCCACAGCCACCCTGGGGCGCACTGACAGAGGCGAGGCTGCCGGACACTGGCGCCACCGGGCCCTCTGACCACCACCAGTAGGCAACGGGTGAAGTGTCTTGCCCAAGGACACAACGACCGAGACTGTCCAAGCCGGGGCTCGAACCGGCAACCTTCCGATTACAAGGCGAACTCCCAACTCTTGAGCCACGATCGCCCCCAAATTCCCTGCAGTACAGATAAATGATCGTCCGGACTGGTCACTGAACACATTAACACTGGTTGAACGGGCTCAGCAGCACCTGCACTTCATGTGCTGGTTAAGGAGAGCACACCTTTCCCTTACCATCCACCCATTTAGGACATCACACACAAACACATCTCAGTAGAGCCCATAACATCATCAGAGACTCCGCCCAGCTTGACCACGCAGTGTTCTCCCCGCTGCTCTCTGAGAAGAGGTTTTGGAGCATCAGGACCAGGACAGCCAGATTCTGCAACAGTTTCATTCTCAAAGCCATCAGACTCTTGAACCCTCGATAACCCTGCAGCATCAGTCCCCAGCTACTTCCCCCCTCCCGTCTCTCCATACATGTATAAAGCACATTCTGAAACTGGACAGGTAGGGACTCTATATTTAGGTCAGTGTAATATTTCTGGAATGGTGAATGTACACTGTTATTCTGTTGCTACACTGCTGTGAAATATATTTATTTCAAAGATCCTGTATAGTTTTTCTTTTCCTATTATACATATATAGGCACATTTTCTCACATCTCAGGTTCTTTTATATTTAGATTTATATAATCTAATGTGCACTAACTGGTTTGCTTGACTGCTTTACTTCTTAAAGGTGGTCACGAGGGAAAGATAAAAACATCAGAGCTTCTTACAACCCGCGTACAGAGGTCTGACATATCTCATCATGCACGTGACCTCCACCTGAGCAGGTTAGGTCTGCTGCATGAGTTACCATGGCGATGTACCACACCTTGATAACAGTGACACGCTGGGTTAACCCTGAAGTTACCTCGCTCAGCCCCAAATCCTGCTTCGTGGTACAGGCCTCTGATGGATTCCTTAAGTTGAAAGCTATAGATCCAAAAGTATTAAAGAAAAACTCTCTAAACTTTCTATGCTCGCAAAACAAACTGAAAGGATTAACTGATGATAAAAACTAAGCCACGCACAGTCAGTCTGTAGCAAGCTAACGTGAAGGGTTTACTCAGAAAGCTGAAAATAGAAACGAAACACATATAAAAACCCACTCCGGTTAGTTAGGAAGCTAAGGTAAAGTTAGCTAGTAAAACCTCCAACCTGTTAACCTGTTCACGGCTAGCAGCCTGCAGGTAATTAGCTAAGCTCAGACTGATAACTAACTGCGTGCTCAGCTAAAGTTACCTGTTAGCTGTCACTTATTCACAGAGTTTAGCAGCGCGGCAATGAATGGACGCGTTAACACAACGTGTCAAACCAGCCGGTGCCTTCAAACCCGTCCCCCCGGGACCGGAACACCAGCATCGAACTACCGAACAGGAAACAGGCGACATGACCCCGCTCACCTCTCAGAATCACTGTCCCCAACGGCTCACAGCCATCACATCAGAGTCACCACAGCAGCTTCCCACAGTTCCTGCTACCAAACGTTTTCTAAGCATCTGTGTCAGTCAGGAAGTGACGCAGATTGTTTTCCTTCAGCGTGACGCATGTGACGTGCAATGAGGGTTGGCTGTTTACATCGCCCCCTGGTGGGCACCAAAGAGCAATGCCTAATTTCTTTACATTTTCCACAAAAAGATTAAATACAGTATATAAGGCAAAATCACTAATGAGTTTTAAAGTCAGTGATTGGTATGACTACTTTCAATCTTGAACACAATCTGAACTCTTTGGGAATTTTCTTCTCATTTTTGTAAGGTGTCTTGAGGAATAACTCTCCAGGCTTGTTGAAGGACACTAAACACTCTTTACTGGATGTTGGCTGTCTCTTGTCCTGTTCTCTGCCAAGATGATGCCGCTACGTTTCAACAGTCCAGGCTCTTGTGAGGCCAGTCCATAACTGATATTTTCAGGTATGCTTTTATTGCATTGGCAGTGTACTGGGTTCATGCTGCACATTTATTGAGATATAAACAGGTACTCCAGTTAGGGGACTTGTCTGTTTGCACCACTGCCTGGTGGGCATCAAAGCCCAAAGGAAACAGTCCCTATGGCAGCTGGGATAGGCTCTCAGACTTTTGTAATGAGTGCTCAGCAGTGTTCTTACCTTTATTGTGTGTGTGATCTGAAAACACACACGTACACAAATAAGACTGTTTTGATATGTTGGTGAGTTTGTATGGAAGGAGCTTTTGTGCATTTTGTATTTAGATGTTTGTGAAAAAAAGAAGGTTCTAAGAAATGTGTCTTTGCAGGAGTGAAAAACTAATGTGCAAAGCATAATCAGCTTCATTGTGGTTTCCCGGTCAAAGGAGACCTTCTTTTCCTCAAGAACGATAAAATTTGAATGCTTTCTTTGTTATTAGAGAACTGTTTGAACATCCACTCGAGTAGCCTGGATCCTGTCTGCTACAGTATTTGTCATCTTAATGCTTTCATGATATTTGCTGAATAGTACATTTCTCCAAGAATGAAGGACCTCTAATAAACATATTCTTCCAAGTAACATAACCTCTTAAAGGTGGGAAGCTCGGTAATCTGAGGACAAAGAGCATTTCATAACATTGATTAATACTGAAGCAATCAAGCTGGCTCACTATTGTATACACAAATACTTTTTTAAAGGCTCCGTTTGTGTTTATCATAGCTTTACTGTTTGCTTTATCTATGACAAACTAATTATGGCTTTTAATCATTTTTACACAAAAAGAAACTGAAGCTACATCCAGTGAGCTGTTTTCATCATCACGTTGGGCTTTTAGTATCAGCCTCAAGGCTTCAGCAGCGGTGGGAAAAGTCAGAATTAAAATATAAAAAAAAAAAAGATAGATACTATATTTATTCATATAAATGACTCTGTCTGGTCACTTCTAATTAAACGGGTGAAAAATAAACCAAAAATCAAGCACAGTATCAATCAATGATGACACTTCAACAAATACAATTTCTTGGAAAATGAAATTTATATATAAAAACGATCTCCATGACACACACAGAAGGCTAACGAGGATTCTCATACATGAAATTAGATACAATACTTTTCAAAATGATCCTTTACAAGTCTGCGAGAGCGCTGTAAATATTAAAATGGCCAGAAAGCCCATCCTCTGTCAGTGGGTTGGTTGGTTCGAGGGTCAGCTCCTCATAGATTTGTCTCTTCTGTCCTCCCTCTTGCTTTCTTGTCTTCTCCATCACTATGCTGCAGCTCTAATTTGAACATATCAGTATTTTTTGTTATTAAATTCTATAATTCCCTGCTTTTTCCTGCTTACAGCCCCTGACCGAGCCCCAACACACATTCACAATTAGCCGAATTCTTATCATTTATCTCTCCTATTTTGGCTTCCTTAGTTTTATTAGAAATCCCACCCTCCTGCTCCCATGAGCAATCTGACCCCCAATACAACCTCCTCACCTTAATCTTTCTGCTGCGTTTATAAACTGCCCGATAAAGTGTTCTTCTCTGTGTTCTGCGTCTGGTTTTTGGTCGGTAATGTTCCTGTTTCTGCTCCAAAGAACCTCTCCTGGTCTCTGAATGTATTATCTGCATTGACTGAGTGGATATGTTATCAGTCTGTGTGTGCTGTAAATCCACTGGCTTCAGTTTTAAACACAGCATTAACAGTGTGCAGAGCAGAGACGGTTTAGCTTGTATCTGACCCGTTTATTCTAAATAAAAACTAAACTCCGTCTGGACTCATGGTGTGAAACTAAGCACAACACTTGATCTTAGATGTAAAGCATAAAATAAATATTTTATGGCTTAAGCAACAATAAATAATCTGTTACATGACGTATCAAGCAGCAGTAATACTCGCTGTACCACTCAGGGTACTCTTTGTAATGGCTTGCCTTCTCCTTCCTGGAACTACAATTTCATCTTTATTGTAAACCCATCACGGGTTTCAGCTTCGAGCTCTAATAAATAATATTCTACAGCTCGAATCTACACTCACATTAGGAAAAGTATGTAAAGATGCTACATAATGGATCACGTCAGCTCTGTTGAAGTGTCAGTGTTCAGATGAGGGGAAATCTTTTTAATCCACCTGTAAGACAAACACAGAAAGCAACCCGACAATCTTACACTGCTGTAGAGCACAACAGCTGCCCCCCCGACCATCCAATAAACTATTAACCCTTTACATCATAAACCTTTTTTTTTTACAGCATCATGGCCAAATGTATGTGGACACCCAAACCCAATGCCCCTAACAACAGCCTCTGCTCTTCTAGTTTTGTAGTTGTGTCCATCAAACTGGATGGACATTTGCACACACGAGATCCATCGCCAACACAGCTCCTCTGCACAGCGCTGGCAGTAGCTTTACTATTCGTCTGCAAAATGCTACTAAATGGGTAAAATGAGTAATTCTCAGCATTTAAAGAAGATCTGTTGGGCTGATGTCCAAATGCAGTTTAAGTCTTGAGCTCTAGAGTTGCTGTGCAAGGTTCACAGATCAAATTAACTAATATTTCATTAAGATAAAGGTAAATAAACTGTTTTAGCTCCCTTTAAGTAAAAAAAAGTGTTTAAGAGCTTTTGGCTCACAGGGTTTTAGGAAACTTGAGCCACATTAAAGAGAAAATAAGGACAAGTTCTTAATGAAAAACCTAAAAATGAGAAAAGAAACACAAAGTAAAAAAAGAAAAGAAAGTCCATCCTTGTTTCAGTTTCAGCTGATCTTTGATTTTTGACCAACTAACATGATAAGAAAGAAACTTTCATTTCAGCATCTGCATTTTCTTTCTGAGTTAAAAATATCGTAATCATGTCATTTGATTCCCCTTAGTGGGATTGGGTTAAAAATGCAGTGCAGACTGTTTCCATCGTTAAAATGGCCAAAAACCCCTTTAAAAACTGCCCGGTGACAAAAAGAGGCATCGAGTCTGTCCACATACTTTTGGCCATAGTTCTTAATTCTGAACCGCTAACACGGATAAGGTCACAGGCGAGGTGACGTGTGCGTGATTATACAGTATGATCCACCTTACAGTATTCTGTTACAATGACACCGTAAAAGAATAGATAATCTGGGAAAAATAGTCTATGGGATATGTGAAAACTGCAGATCTGCACTCGGAATTCAAGATCAGAAGGAATAAAAAAGCTAAAACTTTTCACTTGCTATTCTAATGAAGGGCACAGATGGTAAACTACAGAGAAATGCTGCCGCCGTGATCTGGATGAAGCCACTTAGTCCCTTTTCCGTGTCTGACCCCGGAGTCTTTGGGAGTTACCGGCTGGCTGGCTGACACGTGCGCTTCCAAACATCACTGCGTAGCCCTTCACCATTCTCAATGGTCTGCCCATATTTGGTCTTTAAAAGTCAGTATTCATGTGTAAAAAAATATAAAATCAACTCACAGACAACAAAGTCCAGCTGGAAGTCGGAATAATTCCAGTTTAAATGTTTTAACATTTGCTTTTTGGTATGGAATGGAGAAAAGAAAAGGGGACGTGTAGTGCCTGGGAATCAGAGATGTTTGGAGTACAGCTGCTGTTACCTGATTGTGCTTTTCACAGAGGATTCATGATATAAACACTCGCTAGGAATCTCAACTGGCCTGAGTGGAGGCTCAATGGCATCAACCAGGATGGATGATGAGGATGAAGGTTGAGGAAAGATGCCTGGAGAGCAGTCTGACGAAAAGGGGAACATCTGAGAGACTGGGTGAGTATTGCACATCAAGTATAGCCGTCTTTTGCGACTGCTTCAGTTGATGTTTCAGGACGTTTTCAGGGCTGCTGTGCAGAAAGGATTGAAACGCTGAGGAGACAGGGCCGTCAAACCCTCGACCTTGAACCCTCTGCATGCAGGAACTGCACTAAAGCAGCTTCTCGTATAACTTCAAAAGACGATTGCACGTACCTGCCGCACAACCAAAATCCCCAAAGTCCAGAACCCGAAAAATGAGAACAGGAGGAAAAAATAGAGGAGAAACTTTGAGCCAGCCTCTCTTTGTTTGGGCTCCAACAGCAGCTGATGGTGATCCTGGAGGAGTCTGCTGCTAGCCCAGCTGTATCTGTCCAGAGTACGTCGTCAGGAGGAGCATGATGGAGAAGCCCGTCAGCAGGCCGGCGTTCTGGATGCCAAAGGTGAGGAGGAAGCTGCTGCCGCCTGCATCCTCTTCCTCACGACTCACCTCGTTCATCTCTGGAAACTGTGACACATAAAACAGAGTGTCACTTCATAAGTATCTAACGAGTAAACAAGAACAGCTCGACCTTATTCAGCTCAGTCACACCAACTACTACTCATTATCTTACCCCTCATTCAAATTGTTCAAAGTCCAACACATGAAATATTTACAAGGACTCTCCCCTTTCCTAACCAGCTGTTCAAACCTTCTGTTTGTAATAAACAGCCAATCAGAAGAAAGCTGGCTTAGAGTGGGAGGAGCAAAAACAGCTTGTTTCAGAGAGAGGGTAAGCTTGGAGGCAATCAAGGCTAAGATGAGAAAGAATCATTCAGGATTATTTTTCTCATTTATGGTCCAAGAATAAAAAATGTGAATCTGAAAATGAGCAGCAGAGCTCCGCCTCAGGTCAGCTGTCAGCTTAATCGCACATGTTTCAATATAAATATATTAACACAACCTAACGTGAAGGATGTAACAAAAACTGCAAAAGCAAACTGACTAGCAATCAGTGTACAGACTGTATAGTACAAATCATTTATTTCATTAGGCACCTTTTAAGTTTATTACATAGAAACATAATGCACAGCTTTTAAACTTTCTTTGAAATATGACTCTTGGACATCCTGTACAGTGTCTGACAGTGAGAATTTAAAAAAGACTTTTACCGCTACAAATAAATTCTGTACTTCTGATTGGATTTTTACTTGTTTATTATTTTTATTTCTCAGCATAACCAACTAAACAGCAACACGAGAACATATTTCAAAAGCCCACTACCTCAAGAGACCCATCTGTGTTGATTTAATCTCATAGTTCACAAATCACTGACCATGTCTGCCAGAGCGATGTAGAGGAACATTCCTCCTGCCAGGGCGAAGATCCAGTTGGGAGAGAAGCTGTTACCGGCCAGGATGCCAAAGCCCATGCCCAGGTAGCAGCAGCAGGCCGACAGGAAGTTAAAGAAGAGAGCCTGCTGTATGCTCATGCCGGCGTTCAGCAGGATCACAAAGTCTCCTGGTAGCAGGAAAACATGCAACAGAGTCAGAACAGCTGACGTTTCAAGTAGTTTGTTTTGTGACAGCAAACAAAACATATCCATTAAATTCATTAAGAAATGTTCTCAGGAGATCTTATACTAAAGGGCCAAAAGGAAAGTAGCTGGGGTTAAGCTTGCAGCCTGATTATCTCGGCATTAGGGACACCCGCCCGCTCAGAGTCCGCCCTGACTCACCCAGCTCATGGGGGAACTCCTCGCACAGGATCGCCACCGAGGTGCTGATGCCCTGGAAAACAGAGGCGGTGAACGAGGCCCCGATGGCCAAGCCGTCAATAAAGTTGTGCAGGCCGTCGCTCAGTGTGATCATCCAGGCCAGCGTGCCGATATCAGAGTAGGTCGTCCCCTTCAGCCAATAGCAGCCGCCACCACTGGTGCCTGACCGGCCACCGCTGTCTGGACTCTGAGAGTCCTGGAAGGAGCGGAGGGAGAGAAACCGGTGGTTCCCACTTTGTAAGTTAAATTTCTTTAGATCTGATTATTTCAACAAGAGTGATTTTGTTGTTTTTAGGTGTGAACCTCCAGTCATAAACTGACACTGTCCACATATACAAAAGTTAATTCCCATTTTCATTTTCTGCGTTCCTCTTCTTTTAAAAGTCCAGCAGACAAGCTGCTCTTTAAGCTGTTACATCCATACCTGTGGAGTCTGTGCAGGGCTGAGCATGAGCTCGCCCTCCCCTGCGTCCACTTTGCCCAGAGCCAGGCTGCTGGCTTCTCCGTTCTGCTGCAGCTTCTCCTTCTCCCCCTCCTCCAAATCCCTGTCAGGGGTTGAGTAATGATCTGCACCGGGGTAGTGGCTGTGGCCGTGGCTCTGAGAGACAGGCGGGGAAAAATCTCAGCACATTCTGATTATTGTGAGCAGCATCTTCCTGACAGGTGAAATAACCTCAACATCTGGTTAAGAGGAGGTGCAGATAAGAGATCTGACTTAAAAGTTGAAGATGTTCCTTTTTGCTTTTGTCGTATTTGCTGGGACTGAACAGCTGAAAAGGCCGACCACGTGATTTTAACCATTTTCTCCTTCAGTGACTCAGTGAGGTCGAGTTCTGTGAACTGTCTGCAAAGCCAACGAGGAATGAAATCTGCTCAAAAGCGTGCAACAAAGTCGCGAGTAAACCACAGCACAAAGTCACTGTTTCACTCAAGGACACGACACCAGATCCGGAGCTCCTTTAGCTCGTAAAATTGTTAGCAGTTAACTAGGTTGGACTGAAAAAGAGCAACCACAAGGTGGAGCAACGGTCCCACAATCACACCCCACAGTTTCTTTTATTGGCTTGTCATTTAAAATTTTAGATTTAAAATCGAGGAAAATCTACAAAACGAGTGCTGAATCTGTGCAAAGTTATTATTTTTAACACTGAAACCGTTAAAGTATCCACTCTGAGGCTTTTCGGGTTTAAGGAATTTAATTTTCTAAGAGCCGATGACAGGACACCCTGCTGTATCTTTTTATAATGGAGAACTTTGAAATACAAACACATGCTACACACCACCTATCAAATTGCACCACAGCACTGGCTGCAATATTCAGTGTCTACAGCTATAGAAAACAAGCTTTGCGTATTTGAGTTTATGGTGTTAATCTTTCAAATATTTTACTGTTTTCACAAAACAATGTGTAAAAGAAGAAGAGGGTGAAAGCGGTCGCAGGCAGCTCAACATATTTAATAACTGATATTTAATTAGCAGCGACATCTGAGTGACTGAAGCTGTTAATTTATAGAATTTCACCTGATAAACTGCCGAATAAAACTTTTCTGCCGCAGTTGTTCCCACTTCCGAGGTGCACAGGGAGGAGAGGATGAAGATCCAGGTGGTGTGAACTACGACCTCTCCGTGAGCTTCTACAGCGATTCAAATATTTTATTTACCTTTTCGGAGAACCTTTTATCAGGCATCTTCTAACACATGAGCGCATCTAAGGTAATAAATGATTTATTCCAAATATTTTCATTTATTTTTTAAAATGTCTTTTTAAGTGGATCTTCCTGAGCAGTTGCACTTCTCCCGTTTACAGACCACATATTTCACCATCAAGGTTTTCTATTGGTCGCTCCCCTTCGTCGGGACCAATGACTGGGAATATATCACGTGACCAAATGTCCATGACGCGCCATGTTGTGCCTCATTGGCTGTTACGTGTGTGGAGTTAAATGATTGGCTCTTTTTCTTTCTTTTTTTAAACGTCTCTATCGATCTCATGCCCCGATGAAGGCAAAAACACGAATGTCTGTCAGCAAAATCCTCTTTTGAGTGATTAAATTATTCTTCAAAGTCACGGAAAACAAGAATGTTCAGGTCATCTCGCCTTCCTATTATGTCTAAAAGTCACGAGAACATTTTCAGGTGTCTCATTTTTCACTTTAGTACAGTATGTACAACAAAGACTACAGTGCATAATGTACACTGTATTAGCAGCACCTCTGGCTTCAACTCCAGCTAGTGACTTTGCAAACCTCTGTGTCAGTCAACAGATGGGATCAAACACGCGGTTTGTAAACTGCCTGCAGCGTTGAATCATCACTTTCCCAGTTCTTTCTCTCAGTTACTGAGACGACAACACCCTGTCCAACTAGTGTAACCTGCTGCTGCTGCTGACAATAAATATTTCATTGTGTGGCGTGATCACAGCAAAGACGAATCAGAAACATTAGATGCTAGCCTGAGAAACACATGAAGGAGTAACCAGGGATAAACTATTCCCCACTCAGCAGAAACATGACGAGAAGACACTTCAAGCCTTGCCAGGTGTCTGAACAGTTTTAAAATAGTGAACAGAGGACAGCTCAGGCTTTTGCAACACACCGTGAACCACATTTGAAAATAATTACTCTTTCTCAACATTTGCACGTACTTTCTGTAATCTTGGTGACTGGTTTGAACGACAGCGACTATCTAACAATAAAATAAAATAAAACACAATGAAGTCAATTTGTATCACTCTTGGTATACACTCACCCCGTTTTTTTGCTTTAGGAGCACTCTGAGAACTTTTTCAGTGAAGAAGAAGAGGTAAAAGCCTCCGAACACCACGGCGGACTTGGACACGTAGAAATCGACCATTGGGTCAAATCCAAAGGCCTAGCATGCAGAAGAAGATGATGTTAACACGTGCAGCAATGTGTTGCAATAAAGAATGCTTTCATGAAGGGCAGTGGTTCAGGATCAGAGGGCCCCGATCCAGGATCAGAGGGCCCCGATCCAGGATCAGAGGGCCCCGATCCAGGATCAGAGGGCCCCGATCCAGGATCAGAGGGCCCCGATCCAGGATCAGAGGGCCCCGATCAGGATCTGAGGCCCTGAATCACTGTCCTTTGTGTTTCTTGCAAAAATCGTATTAATTTAGTTGAATTTAAGCGAGGACTGACTCACAGCTGATTGATGTCTGTAAGACAATTTAGACTATTAATGTCATTTCCAATCAAAAAACCTTGATTTTCCTTAATGCTTGTGCTGTCTATGGTGACTATAAACTTTAAAGCAGATTATTCTGTTGTTCAGTGGTACATACAATAAAAACTCATCCTACTCACTGTGAAACTGTGATTTATCTCACATTAAGTGAAAGGAGAAAAAAAATAACTAGTGCACATAAATACATGTGCACAAGGATTTGAACAATGACAGTTTATCATTTTGTCCTTGCGCATCACCACAGTGGATTTTAAAGTCATCAAAATGTGATTTAAATGCAGAGTTTCAGCTTTAATTCAAGCATTAACTGTTTAGGAATTACAGTTATTTTTATATGTAGCCGCTTAAAACTACAACATTTTAAATGTAAGGACTAGAAACTGAAAACTGCCTTACTGGGTTGAGATCAGGTGACTGACTCGTCCACTGAAGAATATCTAATATATAGATTATTTTTTGGAGACTTTTGGAGAAACCTTTTAGTAATATGAGCAGAGAGTACAGCCCAGCACACGGTACAGAACTGAGAAAAAACTCTAGTGACCCAGTTCCACTGGCAGCCATACATGCCCGTGCTTGTTGGGCATGTATGGCTCCACCATGCTTGACATATAATTTGCTACACTTCTCCAAACTTTTCTCTTCCCATTCCGGCTACATCGGTCCAAAGAATTTCATTCCAGAGCTCTTCGGATTCTTTCAGATATTTTCTGGCAAAGTGTAATCTGGCCCTCCTGCTCGTGAGTGTAACCAGAGGTTTGCACCTTGCTGGAAGCCTTTTGTATTTACGTTGATGAAGGAGTCTCTTGTATGCAGTTATGTAGTTGTTTTTGTAAACCATGGAAATAATTCTGTGATCATCTGCTTCTCTTGTCTTCTGTGGTATTTCAGGCCTTTTGCTGTTGCTGAGCTGGTGAGTCCATCCTTACTTTTTAAGAATACAGCAGAGTGTTGATCTGACACTCCTAAATGTCTAAACAGTTATTTGTTAAACCCCTTAAATTAAACCTGAACCTCTGCACTTAAGTCTTTTCTTGAATGTTTGACTTGAAATACACTGTGGGGGTGGGCAGAGATACTGAGCCTCAGCAGCACCAACACTACCTCTGGGATGAGCTGAAACAGGGCGTTGGAGTAGAGAGTGCCAATGGCCAGGGCTATGAAGTAGAGCAGCAGTCGCTTGTAAAAGGTTTTCTTCATGAAGGGCACGACGCACGCCCCGACCAGCGAGCACAGAGAGATCAGTGTCACGCATAGGATCCCATAGCCCCAAACTGATTAACAGAGGAGAAAGAAGGGGGAAGAAGAGAGAGAGAGAAAGAGGTAATCAGTTTGGAAATAATCTTGTCGGATTAATGACCAGTGTGTTAACCAACGTCATGAGTTTTAAAAAAAGGGGGGAAGACCAAGCAGTTAACTCCCTGGAAAGGAACAATTAAATGAAATCATCCTGAGAAAAAAGAGACATGAAAGGATTTTCAGGAACAGCGAGCCGATAATCCGCTGAAAACAGCTGAAGTGAGACCACCTTTTACTTGTATTTGAAGATAATCACCAGTTCCTCATTTCCACTGATAAAAAGAAGACGTCATTATAGTTTACTCCAATCTCAAGCATTCACACACACACTCTCGTTTTCATATCTTAGTGAGGACATCTAATTGACATGCTTTCCCTAGCTGCTTACCCCAACCCAAACCATCAAAAACAAATTCCTAACCCTCAGCCTAAACCCGAACCATAACCTAACCGTAACCCTGACACTAAAACCACATTTTGAGCCTCAAATCTGCCTTCAAACTTGTGGGTTTTTGTCCCCACGAGTACAGCGGCATGCCAATTTTCTGTCCTCACAAAGATGTGGCCCACACACGGTTGTTATGATCTACTCAGGTGTGTCTGTACCACTGTCATAGCCTCAGGCTAAACACTGCAGAGACAAAAGGGGGCAAACGAACTTTAAATAGCCCACTCGTAGCAGAAGGAGCAATGCTAACAAGGGGTCACATTTCAGTTTGAAGGACACTTTAAGGGTGCAGTGCTCCATTTCCCAGGGCTCTGTTACACACAGTGAAACACATGACCCCCCCAAACAGTGACTAAAACCATGTTTCAGGTCTGTACAGCTTTTCTAGCATCAGAACAGAAATTCTCTCCTCAGTTAAACAACATAGGTGGCTTAGATCTCAGTACCAGGAGAGCTACAGACACAGGTACACACACACACACACACACACACACACACACACCAGATCAGAGCAAATTCCACAGGGCCCGAGAAAGCCACAGAAAGGAAACAAAGTCAGAAACAGGAAAGAGTTATGAACACAGGAGAGACAATGGCGAGCTCGGCCAAAGTGCCGCAATTTTGTAAATGACGGCAGGTCAGACCGTTTCCAAGTTTCCTACCAAACCCCCTCACAATCAGCTGTTTTTTGGTATTTTTAATGAAGCCATGAAAAGCATTAATTACAGTACTATAAGCATTTGCTGAATTACACCAGCTCATTATGAGAGGGTCGGGTGGAAAGCACTGACTGATTTTTGATGGCAATGCCATGAACGAAGCAGAGCGTAATCTTTGTATGAGTGCATGAAAGTCAAAGGTCTGCATGTATGCATGTCCCGATGTCAAACCTCTGGCAGCAGCTGCAGGATGGCAGTGGAGAACAGCGTGCCAATGGCAAGCGCGATGAAATAGGTGAGTGCGTATTTCCCAAAGCGCGACTTCATCAGGGGCACGATGAAAACTCCGGTCAGGGCGGAGACATTGATGATTGTCACACTTAAGAAAGAAAAACCCCAAACTGGAGTTGGAGTAACAGGAAGGTACAACGTTAAAACAAAGCGCTGTGAATAACGTGCAGTCATCCATCTAGAAATCCAGCTCAAGCTGTGGATAAAAGATAACGTCAGCCAGATTCAATCATACAGGTCAAGCATTAAAAACAACAACAAAAACATCATGTGGGCTCCGGGTGTTGGATGTGAGAAAACTGTTGTGTGAGTGTCTTATGTCTGCAAGATCAGCAGCTACTTTGACGTTCATGCCAACGGCAGTAGATTTTCCATCACTGCAGAGGTGAAAAAGTAAATTCTCATTATTCCAACAAATGCATACGATAGCATCAGCCTATTTGATGTCAGTTCAAATCTGGTATCAAACAGTCATATGAAAGAAATAAACACCATCTTTCAGTTTTAAGGTTTAAGTATACATATAATTTAAAAAAAAAAAATCTGATCCTTAGAAGGTCTTCCAGTCATTTAAATACAGCCTCAAATGAACAACAGCGCACGACATATTACACTGTGTCGTTATTTCTTTAACAGTTTTTTAAAACCCCTTCCTGCTTCCTGCAGCCAGGTGCTGCTATTCAAAGGCACACGATTACTTGTTCATCAGCCAGTTTAACCAGCTCGATACAACCAGACATTTTGGCAGTTTGCTGGTTTGGAGCGTTCAGGTGGGCGTTAAAAAACACCATCAGCGATCTTAAAGAACAACGCGTGCAAACATCAATGAGATGAAGCAACGTTGTAAAGAAAAGTGGCCAAAAGTCCTGTGAGAGAGTGATGAAACCATTACTTCCAGGTATTGCTGTTTAAAGGTGCTCCTCCAAGCTACTGAATCACTGGGTGCATTTAGATTTTCCACTCGCTGCTTTTGGATTTGACTTTGTTTTGTCAGATAAAAATATCGTTAGCTTCATAGCATAATTGCCTAAGTCATTTGACTAAGTCAATGACTTAGGCACTTATGCTATGAAGCTAACGATATGACAGTATAATATGTCGCGTGTTATTGATTGACATTGACCTGATACGTAAAACCAAGAGAGCTAAAAGCAGATGCATTTTATTTTTCATATGACTGTATGCAGCTGCAGCTTATTGATTTTTAAGTACTCAATTAAACTGTTCTTATATTTTCATGGGGTTAAAATCAATGCTCAAACTTGTGTTGACAGATTTTCTGATCAGGAGAAAAACAGGCTGCACAGACAGTTGAATCAGCTAGAAGCATGCACCACATAAATCCTGCAGTTTAATCCACTTTCTGTTCCCTTCTTTAGTTTTAGTAATTATATTGTGATACGCTGCAGCTTTACTCCACCTGGACTCTAGAAAGCAGTCAAATAAAACAATTTAAGTACATGAAGTAGTTGAAGTGCTCACACACAATGCTACAGTTAAATATATCCAGCAACACCTGTAAAAAGAATAAAAGGAAGTAGCCATTGGTTAGATTTTCCATATCCTACAAAACAAATTTTTGGATGCTGTGAGACAACTTCTCAACTTCTTGCTGAGGAAAAAACAAGTAAACAGATGAGCAACAATGGTGATGAAGGGAGATGAGTACAGCTGAGGAAAAGAGATATTTAATAATGTTAAAAAAAATGCATAAAGGGGAGAAAAACATGAGATTGTATCAGATCAGAAATGGTAAAAAATGGAAATCAGCATCCCGTCATGTTACTAAACTGGATACAAAAGAAAGGATAATCAGGTCATATTTCAAAAAGTATTTCCTCAAAGAAAATCTGCTGCATGCAGATCAGAAGCTGTGACAGTAGTTTCCCAATAGCAGCATCCAGCTCAGCTATGAACCATGGGAACTTTATCCTAAACATTTTAATGACATCAGAAACTCAAACAGAATTTTAGAGAATACAGAGCCAGATGTCTTTGAGCCGTTTAGATGAGTTTGAATCGTTTCCGCTTTCTGATGAAACTATGGTGAAACACTCTGTGGTTTCTGACTCAATAGCAAAACTCTGTTTCCCCACTACTTGGCACCACTGTTTTATATTTCATCATTATTATTTAGTGTTTCCAGTAGCTAATGGACCTACAGTAGCTCTGGTACAGAAAAACAAGAAACACCAACATTCCCATCACTGACTTGATATTGGTTCTTATGTTCAATGGTAACTTTATTGTCTCCAATGGGAAATTGATTTGCCGACTTCGCATCCCTGCTAAGTTTTGCGTCTTTTGGTCTCACACACCCGACACTTTATTAGGTACATCTTCTAGTGCTGGGTTGGGTCCCATTTTCCCTTCAGCATTGCCCTTAACGCTTCATGCCACAGATTCACAGGATGCTGAAAACATTTCTCTGAGATTTTGGTTCATAACGACATGATAATATCACACAGTGATGTCAATCTCCCAAAGGTGTGGAGGTCAGGTGACTGTGTAGGCCATCTGAGCACAGTGAACGGTCATGTTCAAGAAACCAGTCTGAGAGGATCTGATGTTGTGAACCGGAAAACTGTCCTCTTGGAATCTTTTATTAAAAGGGTTGGATGAGGTCAGCGACAATACTCGGGTTGGCTGTTGTGTTTAACCAATGCTCCTTTGGTACTAAGGAGAACAAAGTGAGAAAATATACCCCAAACAACTAGTTTTGATGATACCTGTGAACTGTAGCCTCAGTTTCCTGGACTGAGCTGACAGGAACAACACCTGATGTTGTCTTCTGCTGCTGTAGTGCATCCGCTTCAAGGATCAACATGTTGTGCGTTTATAGATGCTTTTCTGCATACCTTGGTTGCAACCAGTGGTTATTTGAGTTACTGTTGACTTACTTTCAGCTCTAAGCTGTGTGGCCACTCTCTGATTTCTGGTATCAACAAAACATTTCTTCCCAGAGACGTGCCACTCACTTCATATTTTCTCTTTTTTGGATATTTTTCCTATCAGTCACCTAAATCACCTTTCCTACTCTGATGGTTGGTTCTAACGAGTTGAGATGGAGTACACACCAAAGTGGCTGGTGAGTAACCTGCAAATTCCATGTTTGCAAACTGTCTCCATTACTGCTGTCTAGAGTGTTTCTTTCAAAAGAGGCTCAAGACTTCTGGAAAAATCATCAATCTATTGAGAAATGTTCACGGTGTACAAGAGCCGTGCAGACGAGTCAAAAACCATTTAAACACAGCTGCTGGACACGCGGTTAAGAACATAAGCAGCAGAATAAAGAGAATGTCATCAAACATCATTAAAACAAGTATCTGGTTAAAAAAGGATCATTATTTTATGTCTATTAGCAGCATATCAGTGCTAATGTGAGTCATTGGGTAAAGCTGGATTATTCACATGATGAGAAAAGAAAAGGTTATTAAATTTCCTCTCTGATACCCGTAAACCTCCAGCTAGGAAAACATCTCTCAAGCCAAAATAAGCTGCCTAAAGAGGAAAGTGTGAAGTGAGCTGAAGCCATGAGGGCCTGATAAGGGAAAACAAATTTGTCAGTGGAGAGTGAGAAATGGAGCCACAGCTCTGGGGCCATTTCTTCTTCACCTGTCAAGGATGAAATAAATAAGGACACCGGCTACAGCACAAGATTCAAGCCCAAAGTCTTTGCCTGCATAAAGAAAGCTGTCGTTTTTCTTTTAGCTGAAGCTCAACAAATGTTTTGGACTTTTCTGAACCGATGATCCTGAGGCCTTGAGCACAAAACATCACATGACTTAACCAAAACCTCCAAGTCTGTGATTAGCTTGCTTTTTATACCAGCCACACACTCCAGAGCCAATTTAGTTTTACTTCATGAAGACTCAAAGGTTTTTCTTTTTCTCTTTAAACAGCAGCCTGCACTGAATTCAGCATTTCCTAGAATTTCTGACAGGATGTGCACGTCAAAGCGGCTCTCAGGCAGCAGCCTGCACGAAGCTTCAGCGGTTCAGCAGCCAAGGAAAGATGAGCTTTCCAGCCTGGACTGTCTTTACCTGGATGAGATCTGTGCTGCATACTGAAAACGCTGAGAGAAGCTGGACTGTGGACTCTGAAAAATGTGCTGGTTTTTACAGAAAACTGAGAAATGCAATCTGAGCTCTTGGCTAACTGTGCGTGCTTATTTTGGCTTTCACCTCCTTCGGGGACACCATAAAATCACCAGGCAACAAAACACACAAATTTCGAGCTGAGATTTGCAAGGTGTGTGATAATACTTGAACTGACAACAGACATGAACAATGAGGCACAGAAAACCTTGAAAGAAATACAGCGATTGCAGAGGAAGTTAAAAAGAAAATATTTGGAGAAGAAACACTTTCTGGATTTATGCTGTTTTTGTCTGAGATGCTGCTTGGATGAATCCAAATGTGTCTCTTCTAAATAACAATGAAAAACAATGAAAAAGGCTTTAAAAGACATTAAGGAGCAAAAGGTAAACTTTGATCAACACATATGTACAATTTCCACCAGAGGAAATTAAAACATACAAATATGTTAAATATTAGTATTTAGTTGGTGCTCACCTTCAGCGTCTGAGGGCCTGGGGTAGGTGTCGCTGCTTTGCTCCTCCCCTTTATGTGCCCTGCAGCTGCCAGCATCCAGCTGCTGCAGCATGGTGGGGCACAGCTCCTGAAAACCCTGGCCATCCAGCCGCGACTCCTCGCTCATGCTGTAAATGGCCAGTGTGTCTGCAGGCAAGCACTGGAACAGGAAACATCCCCATAAATGACCCACACAAGCGAACATCTCACCGTTGGTGAATTAGCCAGGACATAACCAGGATGCAGTGACAGGTTAGCATGCTTTTCACCTTCATGTGGACTGAAAACACAACACAAATGAGTCTGTCAAGACTCATATTTGGAGTCTAGACTAGACGAAATTAACAGGAAGGCACCATTGCATAACATTGGTGTCACCAATAAAATAAATAAATAAATAAACAGCATCTGACCAAATAAAAATGATGATTAAATTTTCGACTCTAATGAGTTAATGTTAACAAAGTAACAGTTTAAAATAATCCTTTTCGTTGGGCCTCGTTGTTGCCTCCACCGACTGCGTCATCACAGCACTGTAACATTTATACTGGGCACGCTGAGGCGGGCTGAACCTGCTCAGAGACAGGTGTTGCCACTCAGAATAAACCTTCATGTTCATGCTGGAACAGAAATAGAAGTCAGAGCTCCCTCTTTATAATCGGAGAATCTGAGCTCTTGAACTGATATATCAATGAAACTAATGTGTCTTTTGGGATTAGTTGCGCATGCGTTGACTCGGGATGCATGTGGCAGATGTCGCTTTAATCCTGACTTAAAAAGATGGATCAGAAAAACAGAGGAAGCCAGAATAAACACAGTGAGTGAAAAATTAAAATTAGGTGAATAAAGTGATCGCTCAGATTTTAATGTTATTTATTGTCATGTAATAAATACCAGTTCATTAGATTTATATTTTTACATGTATTTGTTTGCTACACTGTATTTTACAAAGGTGGGAAAGAAAAGTTGGTGCTGAAAATAATAAAAAGCTTTAAGATCTGTGACGTGGTAGAAGGAGCAGATGCCTCAGTATGCTGCAAAGTCAAACTGTGGAACACCCTGAATATTCTTTGTAGCTCGGCCGGTTATTGACAAACGAAACGTTTCAGTGTCACAAACCAACGCCTGACTCACATGTGACGTCCTAGCCATCATTTATTTTTTTTAGAAAGGTTCATACTTGGCCACCAGTACTCACAGCGAATCTATTCAAAGGCAGATCAACAAGTGAGTGAGTCAATGAGCCACGACACTAAGTATGGGAAATATGCTAAACAGCTCAGCTATCTGGAACCGGTACTGCCTGTTTCTTCCAGCTGGATTTATGAGTCTACTTCAGAGTCCTGCAAAGGTGCACGAATGTTAGTCTTTAACTTCTATTTGTTATATTTATTCCACAACAGAAATAAAATATGAATTTAAAATGGAGAGAATGAAAAGGTTTTGTACCTTGGAGTTGTTGAACTGGGGAGGTGTGGTTGTTGGTGTTTCAGCTGTGCTGTCGCTTTCACTCTGGCCCTGGCTGAGGGCTGCTAACAGAGATCGCAGCTGAGGGACCGTGATGGTGCTGTTGTCCCCATAGCGGGACAGAAAGTCCTGTAGCACCTGAGCAGGTGACTGCGTCTGACTCTCCACCTGACCAGTCACCTGGCAGAGCAGCACAGCTAGAGCCAGCAGGAACGCCAAGTCAAAGTGAAAGAGGCTGGTGGATGTAGCGGCACGGCCATGAGGGCAGCAGATGAGCATGTCTTCTTCAGTGGACGCAGGACGTCGATCTGTGGGGAGGACAGAAGCCACAAAAAAGAAAGTTTGAGTAAATCTTTGAAATCACTGAAGAGAATGTGGCATTACCTCGCTTTTTAGGAAACTACTTGGATTGCATGTTGAGGACCTGAAATACCAGACTATCAATATCTGTTGGACACATCACTGTTTGTGTGCAAGCACGCGTCGCTATTTGCTGGAAATTCACTATACTGTCTAAACAGCATAGTTTCTGTATGAGACTTCCTGATAAGGTGTGTTAACATTGTGATAGTACGTAACAGAACACAGTAGTAGTAGTAATTTTGACGCATACTGACAATTTTCTGATAGAAAACAAGCACGCTAACAGTAATATATGGGTTGATGTTTCTCATGTTTATCTTATTAATCCCGGCCAATCTGAGCGATCGAGGTAGACGGGCCTTCATCGGGGAGGCCACATCCCAGCCTGCCCGGAGTTTGTCAAAAGGCACCTGAAGGACTCTCGGACCATGAGAAACAATTCTTCACTCTGATGAAACAAAGATTGCACTCTTTGGCCTGAATCCAGGCATCATGTCTGGAGGGAACCAGGCACTGCTCATTACCGGGCTAATAGCATTACTAAGGTGAAGCATTGTGGCAACAGGTACTGGGAGACTCGTCAGTAGGGATGGGAATTGAGAACCCAGTAGTCCAATTCCTTGGAATGGTTAGTCTGCCTGGCTATCCATACTCTAGGCACAATCAGCTGATTTCTGCTCGTGTGTCAGAGGAGGAAAATAGTGGCGCAGTCTACACCGTGGACATTACTTTAATTTTTATTGTATTATTCGATCTACAACAATAATATGCTGCTGTGTGGTTTGGATTGCTCACTATGAAAAAGTCCTGACCCTAAGTTTAATGTCCACACTGAAGTCTTCCTGAGCCCAAGATTGATTCTCTTCTGAATTATGACAACTGAAAGATTTTGGGAGCTTGTAACAGAGCTTCATCCAAAGCAGGAGAAACACTGGTACCAAAACACTCTATAATATACAAAATAACTGCTGCTTGAAGCAAAGCTGTGAACTTCTAATTAAACACCAAACACACAAGGTGACACAAAGAGCTTTTGTAGCACGAAGCACAAGCTGAGAACAGGAAACAGTGGAATAAACACAGTCCCCAATTACAGGAAATTATAGCACACAGATTATCACTGACAATCTCAACCAATGTGCCGTCTGTCGACCGGAAATAGGATTTACTGGTCTTTCAACACTTTACTCAATCGGTGTTGGTGGGATTTATCCAACACTGTGTGTTTCGACTATATAAAACCCTTATGATTTCCACTTTTTTAAAAACTCTGACATCACATAGGATCATGTCCACATAGGGTCCACTGTTGTAACAAAGTCTCTATTCATGTCTGTGCACCCTGCAGGTCTACAAGCAAAGCTGGGCTGAATAAACACAGCCATTCATTTTGTTGTAAAGAAGCGCTCACCTTTTCCTACAGAGGTGCGTAATGATAGCCGGTGAGTAAAGAGGCTGTTTCAGTCGGTCTGCCCTGAGGCTCCCAGCCTGCTGAGTAATGCTCACGGGTAACTTGGGAGCTGAGATAGATGTGGGGAGGGAGAAATGTGAGTCTGGAGGGAGCAGCAGGGTCCTCAGGAGTGCAGCGGGCTGTGGAAGAGAGGGAGACAGATAAAATGAAGGTTACAAGTCGCTGGTTAGGAGGAAACAAATAGGGAGAGGTAGACAAAAAGAAATGAGGACTAAAAAGAAACCTGACATGGCAGCTGCCAGCTCAAATCTACCGTGTGTTCTCTTATCCATCGATTCGTCCTCTTCCTGTCTGACACTCGATCCACAAAGTCAAGAACTGAGCCGAACCCTGAATATTTCTTTTCTGCAACTGAAGTGTTTCTTGTTGACACCTATGCAGTTACTTAAAACTGAAGCGTTAAACAGCTCTGAAAAAGATTAATTAAGAAAAAGCAGGCCGACGTGCAAGCAAGTGATCAGGATGATTCACTTTGAAATTTCTCACTTCCAAACATCACTGATGTTTTGGAAAAATGCAGCCTTACCTGAAAAAGTAAAAGTTTTATTTTATCTGGGGAAAGTTGACTAACCAATTTGAGTTCAGGCACCGTCTTTACGTCTCTCTCCAAAGGTCTCTGATCTGAGGAGGCAAAAAGAAGACTCTCCTCTTCTCCCCAGTGAATTACACCCTCTCTCCCACATTTTCCCCTCCACTTGGCCTAATGAGGCCTTATTCTGGAGTTGGTGGAGGAGAGAAATAGAATAAAACTTCAAAAGCATCTTTAGGTACCACTTTTTCAAACTTTCTTCCCTGCAAGTCTCTGTTGCACAATCCTCCTTAAAGTTGCAGGAGCTCTGAACCTTGGCCTCTTTCCTGCTGGCTGCTAATGTTCAGGCACACGGGGAAGCTGAGAGTAAACAATGGTACTAAAATAAATTAGTCAAGCTAAAATTAATACAACAAATACTTGCTCCTTCTAACTTTTTAAAGCTGAGGTTTTCCTGCAGTAGGCAGTGGGAGAGTGTGGTGGACACTATGTTGTGCAATCTGTAGAGTCTATTTGTGAGAAAGGCTTAAAACTGAGCACGCTGATGTGCAAAATAGAAGTGGTGCAACATATTTCATGGGTCAAAACTGGTCTTTGGGAGGTCACATAAGTATGACTGGTCCATATAAGTGAAGTCAGACTGTTTGTATTAAGTAGTTGACAGAAGCCTAGCAGATATTTGATTTCTTTTTATAATGCCACTGCCTTAGCCAAACATCCTCATATTAACAGGATTTGCTTGGATAAATAAAAAGGTCTTAAGTACCTCTAATCTTAAGAATGAGATGAAGTAACAGCCAGCTGTTTTGAAGCTTCACCTTGTGGTTTAACTGCTGTTAGTGGTCCCTGTGAAAACCAAGGAAAGCTGCCAGAAGTAAACTGATATCTCTCTCATCTTGTGCATTTATTTTTTATAAGAGAGTCAAGGTGTGTCAGCCTATATTAGAGAGTGAAAGCACAAAGGTGAAACGCATTCACGGGCATGTTCGAGACAAATGTTTGTCTAGAAGAAGGGGAGAACATGTTAAAGAGACCAGTACTGAGGGGAAAAGCCAAGACGCATTTTCTACAGGACAGTATATTACAGTTTTCTGGTTCTTTTTGCAGCCTAACAAGTCTGACTCAAAAGTTTCCCAATATGTATGTGTTAATTCCTCTAAAACCAAAGAAAATGGGCAGACACCAACCAAACCCAGAAGACTAGAAGCTCTGCTGCTACGTTACACATGAACCACCCAACAAACACAGGAAGAAAGGCTTTAACATTCAATTAATATGTTGAAACTTAAGAACCAGCCATGTAATCTTCCTTAACACAAACACAACATGTCGGGTATTCACATCTTGTGAGGACATCTAATTGGCATAATGCTTACCCTAACCATCAAAAATGAATGCCTAACCCTAATATACCTAACCATAACCTAACTGTAGCCTTTACACTAAAACCACATTTTGAGTCTCAGAAATGCCTTCAAACTTGCAGGGACCCTGATTTAGGTCCCCGTAAGTGCTGCTGGTCCCCACAAGTATAGTAAGCTTCCAATTTTTGGTCCCCACAATGATATAAATACACGCTCACACACACACGCATGCACCACACACATGCAACAAGGATGTTTGCAGTCAGTCGATGACATAAATCGTCAACTATCAAATGTCAATATCAACACGAGCACCATAATTGCTGTGTTAGAAACCTGCCTGGGATAATCTCCAGGTTACACACACTAAATACACACATGCATCTCAGCGTCTGGAGGATGTGCAGCTCCAAAAAGTCGAGCTATGATAAACAGTGAAGGAGCAGAAACATTCCTCACTGGCAGATGGCTACGGTCCAATCAAAACAAGTGCCCCGAATGTTGGGTCACGCTCATGTCACCATGTCTGTTTTAGTGGTCACCATGTCACCATGTCTGTTTTAGTGGTCACCATGTCACCATGTCTGTTTTAGTGGTGTGTGTGTGCCCACAGATAAGATAAAGGCTGGCAGACGAGACTGGCAGTCTGCAGCACAGACGTGAGCTCTTCAACATGATGGTGAAGGCCATGGATGGAAAGCATGATGATTACATGGGAGCTGGCACAGGGGTGAAGGAGGGAAAAAGCTTAGTCACCAATCCCGACAGCACGCAGAGGACCTGTCCCATCGTGACAGGATAATCTCTCCCTGATCCATACCCAACCCCCCAAATAAGTAAACATATAATGTTCACTTATCATTTCAGTGATACATTTTTTTTTATTAGTATGTATTCTTGAAGATTTGTTCCCATTTTCAAAATAAGTGTAACTGGCATTTAAATACACCATTTAAATACAAATAAGTATAAATACAATGATTATATTTCTCTATAATATGAAATACCAATGAAGAGGAAATCTAATCTAACACTGGCATGAAAATGAATCCCGTCAAACTGAAGCGCTGACAGGAAGGACACACAAGACAAATCGGGTTTCCATTACAGATCAGGTAGCCATCCACGAGCAAGCATGAGAATACTGCAGCCAGAGAAAGCCATGAACTCGCAGGCTGAGGTCACCGTGGTATCAGAGCACTTGTGGTGATTAACCATTATTACCAGTGTTTTCTGCACTACGGTCACATCTCACGGCTACTGCACCCACGTGTAAACACCGCTCGATGACCAGTTTCCCTCGTCATCACCAACTTCGTGTGCTGACAAGGCAGAAATGAAGTCAGCGGTGGGTTACAGGTCTCACAGGACATCTGGCTGACACTTTACCACCAGCCTCAAAAACAACATGAATAACTGCTTTCCATGGATTAGTTTAACCAAACAAACCATGACCACTCCAAACCCACGCATCCTTTTAATAAATTTGTGAGTAATTAGGGTGATGCATACTGGTGAGCTAATCCACAAACTAAACCATCCATCATAAAAGCACAGAAAGAAACTTTCTGCTCGCATTTCGCCTTTTTAAATAAGCCGGCACCATGAGGCTCCGTACAAGGAGCATAGATGTCGTCATTTGGCACCAGAAAGTTTTAAAAGGGTAGTCTGAAGAGGCAGATCTCAAGAAACAAGTAGGTGTAACAAAAAAAGAAGAAGAAAAGTGGAATTTCGTAACAAAACGAAACAAAAGAAGAGCACAGGGGAATTAAACCAAACAAAGCAGTGAATAAAAGAGGCGCCTGAAACTGTAAGATTAAGTAAGATGTACTTTGTGTTTTTCCAAAAATAAAATCAAACAGCATAATTGCAGTCACTCGTAACAATTCTTATCCTTACTTTCAGCTGGGGAAGATCACAAATCTGTACAGAGAAGTAATAAGTCAACACAGCATTTATCAGGCTAGATATTAACACGTTCACATGAAAGGGATGGCGTTGGTGTTATATTACTGATCACAAACTGGGGTAGGTCTACTGAAGGGAGATTTTACAAGGAGAAATAAAACTTTGGCCAGTGTGAAGCAGGTAAAGCTGCCATAAATGCCGTCTGTGGACGAGAACACATTCATCAGTATCACAGCTCCGTCATTAACACCTGACGTACCAGCGAATGACAAACGCTTAACTATGTTCAGGCGTTTAAACTCTGATAATAAAGGATAAATATAAAAAAGAATTTTAAAAATGAATTCAAACTTAGGCTTGATCTATTTGAAAAACTGACATAAGGTAAAAAAAACAAAAAAACAACAAAAAAGTACAAAGTGCTCTGTTTTAGGATCATATATAGAGGCTTACAGAGCAATAAAGTTATTTTTATATTGCAGCCAGAACAAATAAAGTTGCTTCTAAGAATCCGTATTTCTTACCGATGCTCTTCAGGGAAAGATAAAACTCTGCACTCTGAAGTCGAAGAGATCGTACAGAGATAGTTTTTTTAGAGATTTCAATGATTAACAGGCAGTGATTTCATTCATGTTGCCCAACAAAATGATGATAAGAACACTTGGTATTAAATGCTGCCATGCCATGTGTGTTTCCATAAAATCAATATTTAGGTCTTTAAATAACAAAAGTAACGACTGCCAGTCCCAAACCTGGATAAATAAGGAGGGTTGTGTCACTAAATAGCAAAATTACATTCAATATCAGTCACTCTTATTAGTCCAATAACTGTACTTATCAGACTTGTGACAAATCTAAAAACATAAACAAGCTCTCAGATCTCTGATCTGGTTTCAACAGGCTTTCTCTGCAGACTTGTGCTGACTACAGAGCATGCATTTCATCCTACCTTTTCTATGAATGGAGACTGCTTTTGAACAGATCCTTTGCAATTTCCAGCAGTTTGCACCTCACATCTCGTCCGTCCTCTCACATCTGCACTCTGTCCTCTCAGGCCACTTTATATACAACCACAGGGAAGACCAGGTGAGGCTGTGCATGCCTTCATCAACCCCTAATTACTGTTTCGCTTGGTTCTCGTGCAGTTATCATCAACCAAAGCCGTCATTAGATGATAGAGTGATAGCTGTGGGCACTGTTTTGGTTCACCAAACACATTGTTATTGTGCTCCACTCATCCTGACTACACTCCAAACGACCACCAACCATAAAATTAAAGGGTTTCGACGTGACCCGGACTGACTCAGACCCCATCTCTCTTACCCAGGGCAGGAATCCAGACACAGAAAGCCACAGAGCACGTGCACTGAAGGAAGTTACACACATTTTAAGTGGTGGGTTACTGTTTCCTTTTTACTTTATGAGAACATTAAAGATAAACTGCAGCCATCAAATTAGTTAAGGTAGAGTTTTTTTATCAAGAGTAAGTTAAACATGACGTGGATTAAATCCAGTCTTAGACCATAAACCTTTTTCAAGTAGGTTAAATAATGCACTGATTAAAAAATAATAATAAAAATGAACTGAGTGAGGTACAAATTAAAAAATAAAATAAAATAAAACTAATTAAACTACAGATCATTGACTAACTATATGTAACTGAAATCAGCACAAAAACCAGATAAAACAAGCACATGAAAACGAGCTCTTGGAAATGATCTTGTATGAAACATGTCAATAAAGTAATTGCTGAGAGGACGACTGAATATTGTACAGCTTGGGGTGTTTACAGAAATCAAATCATTTACCACAAACACACTTATAGACAAAGAGCTGGTCCAGGATTTGAACCTAGGACCTCATGCAGAGAATCATACTCCCTACCAGGGGCGGGGAACTCCAGGCCTCAAGGGCCGGTGTCCTGCAGGTTTTAGATCCATCACAGCTGATTTAAATGGTTAAATGGCCTCCTCAACATGTCTTGAAGTTCTCCAGAGGCTGGTAATGAACTGGTCACTTGATTCAGGTGTGTTGACCCAGGGTGATATCCAGGGGCAAAATTTACAGGTGGGTTAGGGGGGTTATCACCCCCCCCCAATAATCAGACCCAATCAATATAACCCTCCCAATAAAATTATGAATTATCTTGCATAAAGAGGTTATTGATTATCTTTACTCTTTTCAGTTATTACCAGCAAAATCGTTTCATGTTTAATCATCTGGGAATATACCCAGATTTATTTATTTATTTATTTAGACAGAGATCTTAACCCCGCCAATGTTCAGCACAAAGTTACGGCGATGGTGATACCTAAAACCTCGAGGCCTGGAGTTGGACACCTAAGTTATTTGCAAACACTGGGGCAAAACTGTATGGGTGAAACACAGGCACAGCTAATGAGAGCCAAAACTAACAAAATACTAGAATTTCATCACTAAACCTTGAGCACGGACATCATGGATTACACAGTAAGCCCTAAAATTAGATTAAAAACACTCCCACAGGTAACAACAGCACATGCATGATCCAGTTTAATGACTCAGAGTAGTGAGGCCTGGTCAGGACGTGTCAATTAATGTGGACAGAGCTCTGAAGAATCATCCAGATGAACAAAGTAAAAGACCAAAAAAATAATAATAATCAGCCTTCTCAGAGCTGTTATGAAGAAGGAAACTATTCATAGAGGCCAAAAGCATTTCTAAACCAGACTGTAAATATGCTGCATGCTATGGCTGGGTAATCAAAAATCATTCAGAACCTCTAACGGACGAAATCTTGCTCAAGTCACTATGGGTTTTTCTTTTGTTGTTGTTACTGTTATTCTTCTGTATAAAGCGCAGTAACATTATTTTTAGACTGCAGCCAACATGAATAAAGTTGTTTCAAAGAATCTGCATTTCTTACTGAAGCTCTGATCCAAATGCTGTAGAGCCTTTTTTTGGAGTATTTCAAGTTGCTATGCATCAATACAACCATTATATCCCAAATTTTAATAATAGGTATGCATTAAGTCCATAGTAACTACTAGGGGTGCAACAATACTCGTATCGATATGGAACCGTTCGATACAGTGCTTTCAGTTCAGTACGCATATGTATCGAACAATACAAAAAATTGTATTTATTTTATCAACTTTTCACTATGGGCTCAAAATGTGGTCATAAATATTTTGTACTTGTAAATCAGTTTAGTATGTGTAAAAAGAATTTGTGTGTGCGTAAAAAAGATTTGAGTGTGCGTAAAAAAAAGATTTGAGTGTGCGTAAAAAAAAGATTTGAGTGTGCGTAAAAAAAAGATTTGAGTGTGCGTAAAAAAAAGATTTGAGTGTGGACTTAGCCAAAAAAAAAACCCCTGCAAGTTACAAGTACGAATTTTGACCCTATTTTTCTTCCTTTCATCTGATTGGTCAATGTCATGTCAATCACAAATGTAACAATCCAATCAGAGAACAGATGGGTTTGGCTGTCGGAGGGGCGCTTTTTTTGAACTGCAGGTCCTGCAGGGTTCAGATCGCGCGAACAGGTGTGGGTTTAGAGCTCTGGGTAGCTCCCCAGCTGGGTCTAGACTGGGTCTAGACCCAGCTGGGTCTTCCCTGAATTCTATTTTAAATTCAGGGAATTTAAAATAGAAAGTAGCTCGTCCACAGAAGGACTGGTAGCTCCCCTTACGATAAGGGTTCAGATCGCGCGAACAGGTGTGAATGTGAATGTGTGTGTTTAGTTAGTTTGTTTGCTTGCTTGTTTTAATCAATTTTAAATCATGCTTTTTATCTGTTTTTGTTTCTAATGTCTCTGTAAAGCACTTTGAATCACCTTGTTGTTGAATTGTGCTATACAAATAAATTTGCCTTGCCTTGCCTTGAAGGGTAATACAGTTTGAAGCTGGGGGATCTCTATATAAATATCCGATAGCAGCTAGGTCCCCTAACTTTCAGTAGCTGTTGAAAGGATAAAGTTGTGATATGTCAGTGGTTAGAAATACCATTATTACTTTAGGATTAGTTTAACACAAAGTCAGGGCTGACCCGGGACCATTGCTGTGAGTCACAGTGCGCAGCATAAAAGTCCTTTCACATTGGATGCAGGATGTGCTGCTAATGCTAACTGCTAACTAAAAGCAAAGGATCCAGAATTTGTTGCGCTGGCTGCTGGGCTCTGTGGGTTTTTGCAGCAGCTCTACCTGTACTAGATGCACCTGCTCCTTGTCTTTTCTATCTCTGACTTTATGTCCTCTACAAGAGTTTGTTTCTTTTTACACACACACACACACACACACATTATTTTTACACATATAAAACTGATTTACAAGTACAAAATATTTATGACCACATTTTGAGCCCATACTTTTCTTCTGACGATGCTGTCTGTGTTGAGAACTCAGTGGATCTGGGTTCGACTACTCCGCCTAGGCTGCACTGTCCAGCGCAGATCCACTGAGCGCAGCGCAAGCTAGCAAGACAGAAGCTAATCTCGTTGCAACATGGCAACTGCCTGAACGCTACCCGAAATTTAACCTCCCCCACCCTCATTCAGATCTGGCGTTTGGAACTATTTTGGTTTTCATGTGAAGCATGACCCTGAAGGTAAGCGCGTCATGGACAAAAGTAAAACAGTATGTCGGATGTGCCACGCAGTGCTCAATTGGTGGGAACTAGTGCGTTAGCGCAGTTAGCTTGTTAACGTGTTGACGCCGTCCAGCCCCACGCACGGGGTGATCCACGGTAACTCGTTAATGGAGATTTGCCGTGTTGTGGCGTTAACGTCATTTCAGATTAACGCTGACAGCACTAGTGGGAACACAACGAATATGACTGCACATTTACTCCAACATCATCCTAGTGCAAAGACAAGTGGAAGCAGACAAAAACAACAAGCATGCATGCTACAAACTTTACCCGAGTCATTTAGACAGCCGTTAGCACAGGATTCTCCTTATGGGGACCTGATATGTTTAATATGCTGCTGAGAATATAGCCCAGAAGAAGCGTATAGTATAGCTTTTATTTTGGAAAGAGACATTTCTCTGTAATAAACTCTCTTTTCCAAAGATGAGGGATTTCTCCATCAGATAGATTTAGTATTTTGTTGTTTCAGCAACATTAAATTTAAAAACTGTACAAAATATATATTTATAATTTTAATAAATGACAAATTAAAAAAGCATGAACATTTTCTTTGTATCGAAAAAATATTGAACCGTGTCACCAAAGTATCGAACCAACCGTGAATTTTGTGTATCGTTTTACCCCTAGTAACTACATAAATTGCTAAAAAGTGCAAATACTACAAAAGAAACTGAAAATCGTTTTTCTAGTTACAGAAATGTGAAAGATATCCCTTAAATCTATAAATGCAAAAACATTATGCAAAATAGTTTCCAACCACAGGAAGTTTATTTTAAGTGTCTTCATAATTTCTGAGATAAGCTCATTTTTAAAAACTGCAGCAAAAACAAAAATAAATATTGTGCACAATTTGCAAAATGCAGCATGTGCATCAAAATAAACCATTTTCAACAGGTCAACAAGTGTTCCTGGAATTATACAGAAACTGTATAGTTCTTTCAGTAGCACCAGTGGGCATTTAAAAGGCCCCGAGGGGGAAAATAAACTACATTTCCTGCAAAAATGTAAAATTTGGGTTTTGCAAATAATGGCTGACACGTGATAGTTTGTTCTGAAAACACGATGACGTTTATTTCAACGTAGGAAGTGCCACGAACAGCTGAACAGATCAGCAAACCGTGTTTCTGAATTATAGTGTTTTTGTTGTTGCGTGCACTTTTTACGCAATTTTTTGAAATCCATTAGTGAAAGGAAACCATGACCTGGGACAAGTTAAATGCTTGAAGAACAACGAGACGCACAGCAAGCCATGATAGCAGTCAGAAAAGCCTTTGAAAACGGCAGACTCACACATAAAGTAAAGCATCTTGTTGTATAGAACTGTAAAGCTTGAGGTGCTTGCAGATAATGCACATATAAAGTACGTATGATAGCGCATTATTATGTGCTATCATACAGGCGTGGAACAAACAAAATATGAATCCAGGGCCTTTAGCACACAAAGTAAAGCGCATACACATCACCCAACGGGCCTGTGAGAGCAGTGAAACATCTCACCCGTCCCAATTTCATATCGAAAATGCACCACTGATGGCAAGAGGAGGACAGATGTCAGTCTAATCCTGACTGAAAAAAGCCAGATCATGCATCAGTGACAACAGGCACATCTTTTCAGATCAGATCTTTGCTCATTTCTCACCTGCAATCCAAACTCTATTAATAGTATTTCCCTTCACATGTCTAGTGTTGGCTCCACTCCACGCACAACATGTTTGTGTAGGTGGTGCACGCACAGAGAGAGAGCTGTCAAAGGAAAAGCTGCCATGCTTTTTTATTTTACAAAGTTCAGCACCAAACAAATTTAACATCATTGCTTTAAAAAATTATTAATGTATATCTTATAAAGCAAGAATCGTATGACATATGCGACATGCCCCTTTATATGTGAAAGCCCACAGAGCCTGAAGCAGAAAGTCAGCTTAACAGAGAATTTGATATCTTTTATCCCCAAATGTGGTTTTAGGTTTGGTCACACCAGCTAATGCAAAGAAAGGCTGGCTGTGTTAAACCATGTTTGTAGTACACCCCTCTGTGCTCATATCTCCAAACCATAGTGTCTGTATGCACACACACTGTAGTTATTTTACAACAATAACACTGAAAGTAATAAAATGAAATACAACTAAATAAAACACTAAACTGAATTGTAAAGTTAACAATTAAAATAAAGGGCCTTTGAGATACTTGTAAAGTCTCCAACCTCATTCACAATACTCCTAATCATTATTACTTTTAACTTTCTGCAGACTGTAATATAAACTATAACATTTCATAATGTGACCTATAAACTACAAGCGACCCTAAACGACTGACGAGGCAGTGGACTTTACAGGTTTAAGCAACTGTCAGCGTGAGCAATAAAAGATAAATTAACAATTAACTCATCCTATGCAATACATCTGTATATAAGTTGAGTAAAAATTAGAAGCAGTAGTAGTACTGAATAACAGTTCCGACTTCCAGTGACCAAAATGAGATTTAATGTGTGCCAGAAAACAGATATTACATGCATACATTAAAGGGACTCTTTTTTTATTGGCAGATTTCTACAGACACCTGGGTGAGTCTCACCTGTCTGCACTCCTTTATTTCTCACCAAAGACAAATCTATGGATTATCGTGGAGAACAATAAACCGAAAACTGAATGAGTTAAAAAGCTTGAAGATTACTTATCTAGCTTTATAATGTTAGCTTCCACACTAAAAAACAATTGATTATTTAGCTATGGTCTTAAATGCTTACGTTGAATAAACACGGACACACTACCCTGTGTTCATCAATAAAACTGAGCAGACGTTTTATCTTAGTGGTCTGATAACCTGGAGTCAGGTATATTAGCTGGTTTTAGATTAGCCTGGAGAGTTAGCTTACCGGGTGCCACTGTTAGGGACAGAAAATCAGGCTTGACGGCAATTCCTGTCAACAATTCAATTCCCGTGGCTCCGACACGAACCGCGACGTCAAATACAGGGAGTGAACATGTCAGCTGTGGTGCGGACGATCCATCCGGCACTGCTCAGGCGTTCACACAGACAGGACGCTTGCTTTTTAGCCCCTGGCAGCAGGAACGCGTGGAGGATGTGGTCGTTTTCACTGTGGCGTCACAGACCGCACTGGCTTTTTCCACATGGTCGTGTCTGCCACCTTGCGTTCAAAGGTGGTACTGCACGAAAACCCCGTACCCTGATTATGCGTGAGCTATATTACTTTACATTCAAATTTATATTTATTTTACTTTTTTTTATTTTTACCTAACATTAGTTTAACTAATGTTTTGTGATATTCTATTTTACTTCATCATTCTACATATTATATATTCTCAAGATGATCCCACACTACCTGAATTATAATTAAAAGGATCAAAAAAGGATTGTTATGGGTTGTTTATTGTTGAACAAAAAGTGAGGTAGTTGACTATTCACTAATGTTGAGGTCATCATTATTGAACATTGGCTAGCCCGGTCCATGCTCCTCTGTGTGTTTTTCTATCCAAGTATGCTTTTTCTGCATTGCCAGTCTGTTTGGGATCAGTCTGTGAAAAATAAACCTTCTGCCAGTCAGACACCCTCCAAATTACATTCCCTCATAGTATTTATCTGTGTCCATATTTCTGTCATTTTTGATAAGATAAGGTCTTTGATAAGATCTTGGCAATCGCCATGAAGTGCAAAGCCATCAACATGCTTCCACTGTGTTTTACAGAGGGCTTTACACATTCACCGCCGTACCCAATTCCCTTTCTGCCTGCTGTAGATAGGATTTTCAGGCCTGCCACATCTTTCATCCCCAACTTTTTTTTTCCTCAGAAAAGAAATACACCCTAATTTCAGATGCTTTGGGGGTCACTTTATTTGTGCAGAAATACTATTTCATGCCTGTCAAACTCTGTTGTCTTTGTCTCTCTTTTTTAAGAGTAAACTAAATTACAAATTGTAGGTTTTTGAGATAGACATGCCCAAAAATGCTTGTTGTATTTTATGCATAGAAAGAAGAAATTGCAAAGAAGAAATTTGATAGACCTGCAGAAACCCAAAAAAACCCCACTTTGCCAACTTATATGAAAGTCTGGCACCTTGGAAGCAAAATATTTTAAAAATGAGAAGTAGGTCAACAAGCTATTTATCCATTAGTGGCAACTGACCAATGATTTAAAACGTTCATGTGTTGCTAAACAATATTGTTAAATATCTTAAACCTTTAAAAAAAACTAGCAGAAATGAATTTAATATAATAAAATAAATACAGGTCATGATATAAAATATGCCAAAGCAAACAAATATGTTATTATGGTAAGAACTCTACAAAAGAAGGAGTGGATGGATTTATTTTCCAAATTTATTTGTCATTTAATTTTTGGTTTAAATTCCCAATTTCATCCTTAAATGTTCAATTAATATAATGAAGTAAACTGTGATCACAAAAAGGAATTCAAAATAAATGTGTTGTTCCATCCCTACCGTGTAATTCAGAACATTTCATGTGAATTCTATTTACGATTATATAATTAATAAACCCACAAAGTACCCTAAAGACACGCAGATAAGCCTGACGAACACAGTGAGAACTCATTTGCATAAAGTGCGCTACATCAATGGATGTGTATACTTTTTTTTACTGCCCAAGCGCCCACGATCTCATACAGTCCGTAAACATTAACAAATAAAGGGCTCGTCCGGGATTTGAACCCGGGACCTCTCGCACCCAAAGCGAGAATCATACCCCTAGACCAACGAGCCATGCTGCTTCGTGGAACATCGTCCATCATATTCGAACGAGCTAGGCTAATTGCTGGTTACACTGTTAATATACAGTATATTCATTATTGAGCACAGTAATCAAGGTCTCGACATTTTGATGCCAGACTGCACGAGTAACCACGTCGCTCTCTCTCAGGATACCGTGGTTTGATTGGTTGGTGCCTGGGCTGATGGCTGACGTCACCCCATTCAGCCTGAAACGCATCCGCTGTTCTGGACCAGCCGTTTCAAATGCATATCACTAAGCAAGGGAAAGTACCAGAGCACAAGGCCACCTGGGGAAGGACAGCGCATGCGTGTGTAAAGTACGAGGCGAACTGTCCAATGAAATGCTAGAAAATGTTTTTATATAGGAAAAGCTTGAAAACACATGAAGTTAATAGCTACACAAACAAATAGCAAAAGACTGCAAAATGACCATCAAACACTTAAAATAAATCAATTTTTTGTCTGAAAATTTTCACCTTTAAAAATCAGATCAGTGTATATATATTTAAACACAACACAAAGCCCATATCCATGCGAAAGAAACTAAATTACAGGGATACTTCTGCGCTTGCGTGAGGATTAGTCGGGCGGAAGTTGCTTTGATTGCGGAAGTGTACAGATGCTGTTGGTTGTAGGCGCAGCTTACTAACAATTAGCCTTGGGGCCGTAATTTGACCGTGTTTATTATCCACTTGTATGTAGTTCTGTGGGAGCTTCGGGTTCAGGTTCACGGCTCGATCAGGTAAGAAGGATGATGGAATTTGTACGGAGGTGGAGAGCTTTTTACCCGTTTATTAGAGGCTAACTTAGCACAGGCTAACGCGACGTTTTTAAAGAGCTCGATCAGTTCAGTGACAGGGATACAGGGATCGATGGGAAAATATAGTGACACACAGGGAGTGTCGTGAAGTTTTTAAAGGAGGTGAAAGCAACCCTGAAGGTTAAATAGGCCATGACCGAGCTGGCAAATTGTTTGGATAAAAAAACGAAGTCTGGCACGACATATTTGTAATTTACCCGTTTCTATAAAGATCACACTGACTGTAAACATAAAAGTTACTGTCACTGTGGTTTTTACGTTTTACTTTCTCAAATACTCTGTCAATAAATTTTCTAAGGAATTTATTCACGTCAAGCACCTTATTCGTGTTTTTATTGCAGGTTAATTTTGATATTATATAGTTATATAGACTTAAAATACACAGTCATGTTGAGAAATCTAATTTTTACCCGCATTTGATGACTGAATACTTCTGAAGTTCTTGAGGGTTTATCTCAACTATAAAATTTAGTATCACACGCTGCCAACCCCAGCTGTGGTTGTGTCATCTCTTTGGCCTGTTTTAATTCTGTGTGAGTCTACAATAAGGGTAGATTACTGGATAATCATGTTAAAAGGTTTAAGGTTTCTCTAGGCTTTCTTGCTTAGAAGAAGAGTATTGGAGCCAAATGAAAAATAACACCTTTTTAAATACATAATATCTTTAAGCCGTTTTTATAATTAGGCTTACAGACACTTATCCATAAAGCAAATTTTGTTTACCAAAAATACCATCACGGGTAGTCACTTCCTACAGGCCTATTCTGAGTCTACAAAACAAGTTTCAATATTTTATGCAGATATCAGTGTTGTAATTGGTAATAAAGTTTAGTTTTTATCCATGAATATCTCCTTAGTTTTATGTTCATCATCTACTTTATGTGGGCAACATAAATAATTTAGACTTAACAAAGCAGTGACTAAATATGTGTTGCATAATATTACGAACTTGTTATATAGACCATATATAATATAGTCTATATATACACACACAATTGTATTGTTTTTTTGGGGGGGGGGGGGTTTTGGGCGGGGGGGGGGACAAGACTGTTTGTGCAGCTGTGTATGTTAGAAAGAAAACGGTAGATAGCACTGGACAACATGAACCACAAGTACCACCCCTCCGCTGCTTTTATCAGCGCCACACCTCTTGAGCTAAACTGTTAAGAAGTGGCCGCCTCTTTACACACTGTGTTTCTGTGCCTTCTAGCCAAGAAGCCATCATGGGAGAATCAATAGCAGCCTCCCAGCAGTTTTTTTTTCCCTAAATATATTCAGCAGCCAGTGATTTTTAGACTGAGTTGTGGCCTTGATACTGAGGACACACTGCCTCTTTGTGCTAGCGTATACGAGAGTCTGTGTTTCCTACATACTTACTGAATTAATTAACTTAAAATATACTCTATATACGCATAGTTTCCAGTGATGTCATTGTGAATTCCTAATAGAGTCATTTGTTAAAAACTCCAGCTGGATATGCCTTAATTTTTTTTTTCAAGATTCCTTCTTGCTGTTAACTTCTAATAAAATGTACATTTCCTTAGGACTCATGAAGGTTGTAAAGAGTTCTGAAAGCAGATGAAGCAGTGTCTGACATAAAAACTGTGAAACAAATGTGCAGCATTTTAGAGGTTTAAAGGGGGCCAACTAAATGTTCTCTTATTTATTCCCCACTCTAGTTAGCTCTATAGTTTTGTTTTTTACCTGCTTAGACTTTCCAATTCCTGTTTGAGAATGAAAGTCTGACTCTGCACAGTCTTTGAATAATTGTGTTAAATTGTCTTTTTCTCAGTATTAACCAAAATAATCATGTTTAGTTTTACCTCCAAGTCAGAATTCAGATTGACAGTGTGTTCAAAGGCTCTCGGATGTTTAAACCCGGCGTTATGAATCCACTGTTGGCTTAAAGGCACCACTGAGTCAGCCTGTTTCTCCAGTCTTACAGGTTGAGCCATCGTGATGGCCGATCACACTGATGTCAGCCTGCAGCCGGAGGAGCGCGTCCGCGCCCTGACCAAGAAGGGCAGCTCAGTGGAGATTAATGACGACATGCCCCCACGCCGCTACTTCCGCTCAGGCATGGAGATGATCCGCATGGCTAACATCTACACGGAGGAGGGCAACATCGAGCATGCCTTTGTCCTTTACAATAAATATATTACGTGAGTGTCTTTTCACATTTCTGTCCGCATTGACTGAAGTAAGCTGAAGGAGTTTACGTAAAGACCTCTCTTAAGAGTTTTCTGACCTTTATGGGTCTTGATATTTTTTTCCCCCTCCTAAGGCTCTTTATAGAAAAACTTCCCAAGCATCGGGATTATAAGACAGCCAACATTCCTGAGAAAAAGGACACACTAAAGGTCGTCATCCAGTTTTATTTTGTTTGTTTTTTTGCATTACTAATTGTTTTCAAGGAAAGTTGGACACTTACTTCACTTACTTCATTCTGATTAATCTACAGAAACTGAAGGATGTTGCGTTTCCTCAGGCTGAGATTCTCAAAAAGGCTCTACTGAAAAGATTTGAACAGGAATATGCTCAATATCTTGTCAAAAAGGTGAGCTGAGACACTCTTTTGTGAATTTACACCCTTGCATCACATTGCTGCATTAACCTCCTAAGACCCGAACTCTTTCATGGCATGCATTTTTAAATTCTCTTTGCTATTTGGGCTGTTTGGGACCTGATGAATGTAAAAACAAAGAATTTCCAGATTTTTTTTTTTTACCTGATTTTATCTCTGACAAAAATAAGATTGACATATGAGGACATTTGTTTTAAATTTCAGTAGAACATTTGCAGTATAATGTCCTCGTTAGTGGTTATCAGGCCCTTGTAGAGTAAAATTTTTTATTTTGGTCTAGACATCCCAAAATGTGATGTCCACATATGTGGACGCCAGGTCCGAGGAGGTTAAGTCACACTGGAAAGGTTTAAGAGATTTGAAGTAATTAAATAAAAACCAATTTACATTTAAAGTCCATAAGCAGGTGAATCATTAACAAGCCCCACAGTAACCTCATATCACAGTTCATTAATATGCACCTAAGCTGACCTTGAATAGTCAATCAGTAGCAGTTCATGTGCCACACTAACTGTTCTACAGCAAACTTGTTTCATCATCAAAAAGATCAATACATTTAATGTTGCTGTTTAAAAAAGGGCCAAAAAGAGAAACCACGGCTGAAACTAAGCCAGTATGTGATGTGTTTGCTACATGCTCAGAAAGAGGAGGAGGAGGTGTTGGCGCGGCAGCAGTCCAAGCAGCGAGCGCTGGACGCAGAGCGGGAACGTGTGGCTGAGATGCAGCGGCGGCAGCGGGAGCAGGAGCAGTTCAGTGCCTTTGAGGAGATGATCCGCCGCCAAGAGTTGGAGAAGGAGCGCCAACGAGTGCTTCTGGAGTTTGCCACTCCGGCTGAGCCTTCCTCTGACACACCCCTCATCCCAGGCATCCAGGGCCCCCCGTTAGTCTCCCCTACCTTTCCTCAGATCCCAGGTGAACTGTCCAACCACCAACATAACCGCCCTCCCACATCCATCGGCACACCCACCACCGGCCCGCCCAGCTTTGACCGCTCACTCAAGCCGGGGTCTCTGGTCAGCCCGGGGAATAACAGTGAGTTCATTCTTTTGTGTCACGGTGGGCTGGCCTTCACAGGATTTAAAGCGCTGCCCTGCTCCTGGGTGAAAGTATTTATTCCTCTGAGCTGATTTCTTTCCCCCCCGACCTACTTAATTTCGTTTGTTTGTTTGTTTGCACCATGACTTGTTTCAGAATCTCACAAGAGTCTAACTTTCCCATTCAGCTTTTGTGTATGGTCTCTGCAGATACAATGGTGGATGCCCTTCGGCAGTTGGCTGTTCCCGCTGAGTTGTGCCGGAGCTTTCTGAGGTTGGCTGAGGCCAACACAAGCAGAGCTGTAGAAACTTGTGGCATCCTATGTGGCAAACTGGTAAGAAGCTGGAACAGTGTAGCTATGCTGGAGCGATAGGTTGCTTTTATGCAGCCCTTGAGCCCAGAGGTGCTAAATGTTGTGTCAATAATTCTGAGACTGTGAACATTTTATGAATGTGGATTTTAAATTAAACAACAGTTGATGTCCCTCTTCAGAGGTGTAGAAGATAATTTGACTCTTATCTCATTGCTCTTTGGCTACTCTGCCCATTGTTTACATTATATCATTTGCTGGTGGGGTTAACTTCAAGCTCTTTCCACTTTTCTATGAGCATGACTGAGCGTTTTTGCTAGCAGCTCTGTAAGTGCTCAGTGTTAATTTTGTGCAGGCAGTGCCCTTGGGTAGCACTTTGGCAGACAGCAGGACATGCATAATTTAAATGAGTATAAAAGCAAGACGCTTTTTGTGTTTGGTCCAGACCAGAAATGCGTTTACTGTGACCCACGTCATCGTACCAAAGCAGTGCGGCGGACCGGACTATTGTGACACGGAAAACGAGGAGGAACTCTTCCTCATGCAGGACCAGTATGATCTTATCACACTCGGCTGGATACATGTGAGTAAAAGATGGGCAGGTTGGCGTCAGTGCTGACGAATAATCAGAGTCACCCACACCAGTCAGCTTAGCTTATAAACTTTATTCAAAGAATAGATTAAAACATTACTCACTGAAATTTTAAAACAAGAGCATGTCAGAAGAGAAAAATATAAATGCGTGTAAATTATAGGAGTAAAATCAGGCATAGATGATAAATAAGACGATAACCAGAAGATAAAGACGTCACCAAAGCCACCCTGTAAAATGTCTTAAAAAGGAGGTCACTGATTCATAGTGAGGTAATCCTCTGTGTCTGATTTCACACTGAAATAGATTTTCCTCATGTGTTCACGAGGGCTGAGGGGAAAAAGTATCGTAATATTTTGTGTGGTGATATTGTATTAATACAACAACACCAAATATTAGCATTGTATTAAATAAATTAAAATACTATATGAATACTACAAATAAGAGCGCTCACCTCATACTGAGATTCTTCTTAACTCAGAGCAAACCAATGGCTCAGTCACACGAGTAAAGATGTAACTGCAACCTCATTGCATCTACAAAAACATTCTGAAAATAGCGACAAGAACAGGAAGAAGCAACGCTCAAATATGAAGCTAAAATTGAGGACTGTTTAATGGAGGCTGTCAAAAACTGTCTAAACAGAGGGATTAGAAACCACCCATCACATTCTTCAGTAATGAATCGTACTTTAATGCTGCTTAACTGTGTGGAACCTCGTATCAACCAAAGTGGCGAGTAGGTACTAAAACCTGCCGCCTAATGTAAAACTGTTCACTGATTGGTTTTGAGTTTGTATTAGTTCACGTGTATAGTTAAACTTTTTTTTTAGACATTCTGACCTGCATAAACTACAGTTTGGTTCACAAGAATAAGTCCTCATGGCTACCACTGGTCCTGTTCTGCTGTGTGATGAGCACTGAAGTAAACTGAGGTCTGCCCTCTGTGTTTCCCAGACTCACCCCACACAGACAGCCTTCTTGTCCAGCGTAGACCTCCACACGCACTGCTCCTACCAGATCATGCTGCCAGAGGCCATCGCTATAGTCTGCTCGCCTAAATTCAACGAGTGAGTTGGAGAACTCAGTGTCCTGTCTTTACAGACTATGGGATGTGTTTTTTTTTTTGTTTTTTTTTTTTGTCTTTTTCTGTGATCTAACTGTGTGTGTGTGTGTGTGTGTGTGTGTGTGTGTGTGTGTGTGTGTGTGTGTGTGTGTGTGTGTGTTTCAGAATTGGCTACTTCAGACTGACAGATCGGGGAACAGATGAGATTTCCACATGTAAACAGAAAGGGTTTCATCCTCACAGCAAAGAGCCACCTCTATTTACAGTAAGTATATCTGTGCTGTGAAGTCATAGATGCAGTGTTGTCGCAAATGGACAGAATTTGTATCGCTAAAGAAAACGATGCAATTTCTGGGGATATTGAAGTTGTATAGATGATTTAGGATTATAAAAACAAATTTAACTGCAAGTGGCACAAAAAAAGAAAAACACGCTGTTATTTTGAAAAATCTACCACTAAAGCATCCTATAATTAACTGGTGGCTTTTATTGAAAACATCTTCTGTGCATCCAGATTAATTTCTATAACTCCTATAACTGGAGTTACATTTTATTTTGAAAATCCCAAAGTGTTTAAACAGGATTATAATTTCCAGTAACTAACTGGAGTCTTTTATTTTTTGAAGGATTGTTAATAATGATGTAAAAATAATCTCATCTTGACAGACTGAGTGACTGAGCCTCACGACTTCCCCTGGAAACTTATTTTACTTGCCTCTAACCAGCCAGTTAGAACAAGGAAAAGTATTGGCCTCCCACCAAATCACTATTAAAGTGATTTCAGTGTCGCAGTAAAACCTCAAGTCTTACTAAAGCTGTAGTGGGATTGCATCATCATCATCTGCTGTTTGGTGGTCAGGAAACTGAGTCTTTTTCCTGTCTTGGCATTCCAATAAAGTCAGCCATGTTTAACATTATTTGAAGTTTTCAAAGTCTGCGCTCTCTCCATGCTGTGCCCACATTCTGCCAGATCTTTTTTTTTTATTTTTTAAAGCTCTTTTATCTTTATTTAGAACAAACTACTCCACACAAAACTGCAGGTGTGGCCAAAAGCTCCTTCCTTGTTTCTGCTCCAGTTTTTCTGCTTGTAAATTTCCACCATGTGCATGATGGGAAATAACCTCAAAAGGAATCCAACTGTAGTCTTGCAAAAAGTAAACATGTTTATAACGTATGACTAAAAATTCTCACATGCCTGGTTTTTTTTTTTTTACGTGCCAGGGTGGTATGGAGGTAGATGCAACACTCCAGAATAAAGATCTTGTTTCCCGCAGCTGTAGAGTACAGTTTATCTTCCCTACAGATACGTAGATGTACTGTGCACAGTTTTCTGTGGAAAGTCATATATGATTTTTGGCACGGGCAGGGCTTATTGCCAAAAAAGTGCAGATGAAGTGATGACCCAGGGTTCAGTGTAGCTTTTTCTTTCTTCCTTATGTGAGATATTTGGGTCACTTTTAAAAGGTTAGTTAACTCAAAGAGTACTCAAATCTACTCAATAGGAGGTGTTTTCTTATATTTACTGCAGTATCTCAGTCAGATTAAAGGTTCATAGAGAAAAATTAAACATCTTAAATAGATTTGATTATTACTTTTTCAATAAAATAACTTAAATGTTTTAATAGTTAACACATTTCTCTAACATGTGAAGAATCCCAGCATCCAAACAAGGAGGAGACACAAATCCAGCCTCAGGGAGTCACAAGCTTAGTGTCCTCACAATGGCCGTCCCAAAGGCGGATAGATGGGAGGGTTGCATCAGGAAAGCCATCCAGTTTTAACTCCGTACTAATCTGTGGGCTGGATAACTTTCATCAGATCGAACTACCTAAAGCTTCCTGAGAATTGCTTTTTTATTTATTTCATCAGTAATGAAAAACTGCATGTATAGAATCAAATCTGTTTAAAAAAACAAAAGCTTGAGAAACTGATTCTTTTTGTCCCAAAATAGAATTTAAAAGGATTTTTCCACAAGTTATTTGTGTGCAAACGTGTGATATTACAGCTTTATGAATGGCTCACTGTCCACATCGTTGGCCAACAGCATGCTAATTAATGTTAAGAGAGCGTAAACCAGGAAATAAATATTTCAAAAGTACTGTGCTATAATCACAAGGAGACGTATATCTGCCTCCACATGAAACGTCTGCTGCGATTCCCAGTCCAGCTCTTGTTTGGCTCTGCTTGGGGGGAGGAGGGATGGGAATGGGGTACGGTAGTGGCTAACTGTTTGAGCATGTAACTGAAATGTGTTTCTCCTTTTTCAGCACGCCGGACATGTCACCATCACTGATGGCACCGTGTCCATGATGGATTTGCGGTGATCTCTTTCCTTTGTTTCACCAAAACACTCACAGACTGTTTCATCAAGCTGGGGAAAAAAAACACTCATTTTTATTTTCAGGGCGGTTCTGAGCAGATGCTGGCCGCGAGTTTACCATAATTATGGACCTCGGTTGTTCTCAATAAGAACAACGCTGCAAACGTTTTTCTTTTTATGTTTTTTGTTCTGTTAAGAAGATATTCCACATATTGTTGCACTTTCCAAACAAGCAACCAGCTGAAGGACTTGTTCTTGGGGCCCTTTGTTTCTGTCAGTGTGCGGTGTACTTCTTTCCTTTTGTCATTAATAAAGATGTTCGTTCATCAGTGAGAGACGCACGTCTGGTAACCCAAACCTTTCTTGCACCATCGTCACATTTTGGTTTCTGCCTGAAGGATAAAGTGCCAAGGATGAGAACATAAACTTGTTTTTGAGTTTTTCAGTCTGCAACATGAAGTCCAGTGTGGAGTATATAATTTATTCTTTGTTCTTTTAAATGAGTGATGAGAGAAGTGAAAGCAAGTTGTAACTCAGGTATGCAGGCGGTGCTTGTGTTGCTGCGCTGTATTCTATTTTTATACCCCATCACTCCAGATCATCCTCTACCGTTAAAGGTGTCTGTGTGAAGTTTAAAAATGTCCTTATTGTTTCTTGGATAAGGGATTGGTCGAGCTTTATCATGTGTTCATGCTTCAGAGGACAAGTGTGCAATCTGAATGTACCTGAATGCTCCACATTACAACATTTTACTAACCACCCGGCCCTGGATCATGCCTCTGTAACCAGTTTTGTTTGCTCCCTTCTCTTGTTAGAAGAGGTCAATGATTAGCCATAATTACGAATTAATTGCCAAGAAAAGAATAAACTTGTAGATGAATTTATCCTGTATTGTCTTGTTATGTTTGTACACTGAGAAATAATGTCAGAAATAAGAGATGCAGCTACACAGATTGGAAGAGGAAAAAGAAGATGAAGACAAATACGTGTCCAAAGCTCGGACGGGACGGTTCTGGACGATTCAACAGATTTGTAATGAAGGAAATTGATCATTTTACATAAGTGAGCCTGTAGTTTGCGAAAACGCAGCCAGTTTGGTAAGTTCAGTGATATGAAGGATTCCACTAAGAAGAACACAAAATAGTGGATCAAACTCGAGCAGACCCGTGAGGAACGAATAAAATGCTTTCCAAAAGTATACAGGGTAAGTGCAGGTTTTACACGCTGTTTTTTCTGGAAACAGACCGTCGGACAAATTAGGCAGCTGAAGGACAGTTTGTGTTTTTTATGTAAACATAAACTCTTCAGTTAGAAATTGAGGATTTTGTGGATAAATCAGTTTTAAATCTGGCGTGGAGGTCACCTTATATTCCACTTTATAAAGCTGAAAACGTGTCTGATCTGTGCTTTGTAGATAGTGTTACTGTGCCAAGTGCGTAAATGCACACATAGCTTTTGTTTGGCTCCAGGTTAAGATCATTTGACGTTTGACTCTATCTTCCTTGAATCAATCTACTGGCAAACAGTTACAGTGTGCGTGGACGCAGGCAGCGGAAGTTAGTAACAACTTGTCAGCCTATTAAAAATATTGATTAAAATGTTTTGTTTTTGTGACCCTGTCTGTTTGGCTTATGGCAGCTTGAATACACTCAAATGGATGATGATGATAATAATATAATATGATATAATAATAATATAATAATAATACATAATATATAATAATATATAATTTATTTATAGGCGCCTTTAAGACCCTCAGGGTCACCTTACAATAACACAAGAACAATAGCAGCAATAAAATATAATAAACATGGCAAAATAAAATGCAGACATAAGGTAAAAAAAAAAAAAAAGCAGCAAAAAATTGATTGGTGTTTTTATCATGTATGACTATGATTTATCACATAAAAATTATGATCAACCTGTTTTGTGTAACATTTCAAGTGCTCTTATGAGCCCCAGTAGATGCTTTCTCTGCTCAACCGTAAATTCTGCTAAGTGTGTGTGCTTTGCAGTCCCCAAAAGTAAAAGAGATGAACTGCAGGCTCACAGAATGAATGAGAAAACAGTTTTTCAACTGTGACATAAAAAGACATAAAACACAAAATTGTTGATTTCAAAAATACAGTATGATACAGTATGTCTACAGTATGAATTTGGAACTCCAAATTAGGCTGTGGTTGTCACTCTTTCATTTTATTTCAATGATGGTAAAACAAACAAACAAACAAACAAACAAACAAACAAACAAACAAACAAACAAACACTGTTTTTACATATTTCATAAAAATCCTACAATTTATCTCTACAGAGAGTCACAATACTCTATTTCTGACCGAACTACATGATTGTGTATAGCTCCTTATTTAATTGTTTCAATTCAATGCTTAAAATGTCTTTACCGGACTGTCGATAGGGGGCAGCAGAGTGCAGCTGTTACATACAGTGTGCAGTTAATCACGACGACGACAAAGAACGTAAACAGGAAGATAGGAAAGGCACACAGTGGTTATTGCGTGTTATTGTCTTAATATTTTATTTTGTGACTGAGGATATTTCTTCAGACCTGCAAAATCAGTCAAAATGGGGAAGCGACAGCACCAGAAAGACAAAATGTAAGCGTGAGCATCAAACAGCTCTGAAACGGGCTTGTTTGGCCACCGTTAGCACTTAAGAAGCTAGTAGCAAGCTAACCCACATTAGCGTATTGAGTGTTGCGTTACTAACAGTTTAAAGTGTTATCGTTAAAGTTGTATCGTTGCCTTTGTTGTCTCACCTGTGTTTTGTTTAACCCTTCAGGTACATCACATGTACAGAGTACACGAACTTTTATGGAGGGAAACGAGCAGGTGAGCTGATTTTCAGACTAACTGGTTAAAACCAGCGTCTGTGGAGACACTGTTCATGTTATTTATTTATTTTTGTCTTTGATATAAGTTTATGCAAGTTTTTGCAGCGTGCGTTCAGATTAGCCCACTAAGCTTTAACACAGGCGTGTTCAGAAGGGTTTCGCCTTTAAGGAAAATCAATATTATATGCTGTGTGCTGTTTTGGGGGCTTTAGTTTGTTTAGCTGCTTGAAATCATGTTCCTGAATTAATTTTTTTTTTTTATCATTGAGTCATATTTAATTGCACGGATTACAATATCTATAGTTAGTCGTTATAAGTAATGTTATAATTGTTAAGTTTGGCTAAAGTACTGTAAATGAACCAGAGCCTCTGAAGGTAAAAAGTGCTGAGGGCTGCTGTACTTGATCGGGGGTTTGTCAGTGGTTTTTAGTCCTTAAAAATGAAACTGATTTTTACTTGTCTTACATTCTCTTTGTGTATTTACTTTCCAGAAATCCCACAAGGAAACTTCAGACGGCTTCCCTTCGACCACTGCAGGTAACAGGAGACTCGTTTATTATGAGAAGAGGCACCTTAGAAAGCGACAAAAGAGTAAAATGATAGAGGAAAAGATAAGGATGGTGGTGAAGCCTGCTGTGATGTGTTTAAAGTGTTATAGTTTGGAGATGGTGGCACTGACAAAAAGAGAGGAGGCAAAGCTGAAGATGCTAGACTGTTTTAACTAGGGGGTGAGCAGGATTTGACAGGATTAGAAATGAACACATCAGGTTAAGTGATTTGGAGACAAAGGTAGAGAGGCAAGGCTGAGATGGAGATGATTTTAAAGAAAGAGCTGTCAGGGAGAAGGAAAAGAGGAAGACCATAGAGATGTTTTCTGGATGTAGTGAAGAAGGGCATGCATGTGTGACAGAGCAGGATGATAGAGAGAGGGTAAGATGGAGTCAGATGATCATTGTGGAGACCCCTAAAGGGAGCAGCCGAAAGAAGAACATGATGATGACGAAGAAGAAGAGGCACTCTAGAAAAAAAAATTGCCAGCCAACCCATTTCTAGATTTCTGCAAATTATAAAGAGCATCTTATAATATTAAAAGAAGGATGTTTTATTATGCAGTTGTTTGGTCCACTTGGGAACAAATTGTTCTCTTAGTACTGGCAGGTGACTTATTAGGAAGGGAAGGAAAATTGAACTAATTTTAAACCCCATATATAGAATCAAATCCTGCTATGTTCAGAAACTGCTTTTTCTTGTTTGTTTGTTTTTAAGGTACATCATAGCTTTGTTCCCATCAGTTCATACTGACAGAGTATGACCAGGTCCCCTGACAAACATCTGGTTGGGCAGTTTTTAGCTCTTGTTCCCCAAGTTGCAGCTGGAAATGTTTAAACTCAAACTCTGTTCTCCATCCCAACATTTGCACGAGTCACTTATTTCTTTTACCTTATTTGATTAGTAATTTTTTCCCTATTGTACTGTTTAGATTTTTATTTATCATTACATAATTTTATTTTTATTCACTGATTGGTGCTTTTATATTGGTGGATATTGTACTTTACAGCATATTTTATCTAACCTTACTTTTTAAACATTTTAAGTTAATTGAATTTTTCCTAATTTAATTTGAATTCCTTATGCTAGGAATGTTTTTCCGTATGTTATTTGCTTTGCTTTGTTAACTCTTGTTATGTCTTTTTATTGTTTTGTTGTCATCTGTGAATAATTTTGAGCTGTACTGATCTGCCTGAAAGATGCTATACAGACAAACTTTGGTTAATTGATGAGCTGAAGTGAGTTTGACACTTGTGCTGTGACATGTTTCAGCTTGTCCCTTCAGCCATTTGAGTATCCTGTCTGCACTGAGGAGGGAGTCGTCTTCGACCTGCTGTGAGTAAATGATGTCTGATGCCTTTAAGTGTTCACATAACACCCTCAGTAGCCAGGCAGGTCTTGGAAGAAGATATTGGAAGAAGCTCTGAGTGTGTACTGTGAGGCAACATTAATGGACAGTTTTCAGTGTATTTAACCCCGGCTGGATTAGAACATATGCTGAACACATAACCTCCTCCTGTATGTTCAGAGTTTTGGTTTAAAATCATCCAGTAGTGATTCTTTTCCTGATGACATGCTCTAAGCATGATAAATTATATAGTCTATGCTGAAAGAATAGATATTATATATGTAGTTTCATCGGCTATATCTTATTTCTGCCACTTGATGAAGCTGTACAGAAAAGTTGCAGAAGTGCAAACTTTATGCGTCGCGTTTCAGTCATTAAGTTGTTGCAGTAAAAATATGTTTTTATGTTTGGTCCTGATTTGCTTCCAACTCTGTTTCTGGGTTTTATCAAGCCAGCTAACACAAAGGAAGCTTGGATATGTCACACTTGCCTTAATTCTGTTAAATAAAACCAAACAAATATCAGTTTTGTTTCAGTTTTGGCTTTTAAAGGTGATTTTTCCTTTTCTTTTTTTGATGATTTATCTGGTGTGTGACTTCACATCTCACTTGGCATAAATAATTTTGCACAACATGATGTATCTCTTACATATTTTTGCATCTCCTTTCTTGCTTTTGGCATAACCTAAAAAATTATTTCCTGTGTACTTCCTGTTTTTAGGAGCATTGTTCCGTGGATTAAGAAGTATGGTACAAACCCGATCTCTGGAGAGGTGAGGAGACAACGATTCCTTCATGATCTAACTGCTCCATAAGCTGCTCTCATTTACAGAAATTGTGGTTTTAATCATCCAACGCAAAAAGAAATAAACACAATTTTCTATAAAAACATGACCTCAAATATTAGCCGAGCAAGCCAATTATAAAAGCTGAAGGTGGAATTCAATAGCTTAGGGTCGGGTTAGCTTGACCTTGAGCTGTTTATAAATTTTAAATTCAGAAGAATATCAAGTTTTTACCGTGACCCTGCATGTCAAACATGTTATTTACTGCTAGCGGTCACTGTCTTACAATGATAAGAATAATATTTAGGGTAAGGCTGTGTATAACATGTTACTATCATCTTTATAAGCAGTTCAGCTCCTCTTTCATATTCAAGCTTTTATTATAAGTAAGAGAAAGTGCTGCTCACAAATACAGTGTTAATGCCAGACATTTTGTTTAAAGTTAATGAGTATACTTATCAGTCATGAATATATACAGCACATCTTGATGCATTCTCAATCATGCAGGGAAGTAAATCTCCAAAAGTTGATTCTGTTCATCAGGATGCAGCGTTTTCAGTGGGAGAAACGTTTCGTCACTCATCCAGGTGACGTCTTCAGTCTCAGCTGACTGCAGGTTTCAACCTTATAAACAGTACATTTGCATAATGACTGAAACCAGCCCACTGAAGAAACAATGGGCTGGGAGGTCAGTTCCTTGATCATTAATATGCAAATTCTCATGACCATTGATCAACAACCACTGAACAAAGCCCACTGATCAATGGCCATGAGTACCGTTCACAGAGAGTTGGGGAATGGCTGCAATCACAGCATTGTAAGATGGCAAAAGATGTACCCTTAGGCCCCCTCCTCGATTCAGAGTCTTTCCCTTTTCACATAGAAGAAGTCACTTGGATGACTGATGATACGTTTCTCCCACTGAAAACGCTACGTCCTGATGAACAGAATCAACTTTGGGGATTTACTTACCTGGATGATTGAGCATGCATCATGAAGCACATCTCTACAATTTCCCCCATGTCACAGCTGGAAACTAATCTCTGTAAGATGATCCATTTGTGGTTGTACTTGTAGCGCAAGCACTGTTGTACAGTTTGAGAAGCAAATTTGTTCTTTTCCTCCACAGAAACTGGAAGCAAAGTCCCTCATCAAACTTAACTTAGCCAAGAACAATGATGGTAAATATGCTTACGCTTTGATGCACCTGAGGCACAACAAAATGAATGTAGAAGAAATTTAATGCTGTCATTAGCCCAGTTTGCCAGGTCATAGTCACTGAAATCCTGCAGGCTTTAGTTTTCTTTTAAATCCACACTTTTCTTACTGCTTTGCTTTGTGTGAGGGGAACCTTAAAAAAGAAAGCTTGACTTAAAAGGGGTTGGAGGAATAAAAATCCAAAAAAGCAAGTGAGGGGAGAAGATGTGATATAATTCAGCAGAGGATTGCATGAGGTACTCGTTGACTTCTTGAGTGGATTCAGCCCCTGGCAGCAGATTGGACTCTGCTGCTCAGCCTGCTGCTCTCTCACTTTTTTTCTTTGCTTCGTTTTGTTCCAGGAAAGTATCACTGCCCTGTTCTGTACAACGTCTTCACAAATAATTCTCACATTGTTGCCAACAAGGTCACCGGGAATGTGTTTTCTTATGAGGTCAGTGAACTCGTGCTCTTGCTGCATTGATCCTCACGATGATGCTTTTCAGACAGAAATCGATGTCTAAAATTACGCACATGGAGAAAGAGATGATATTGATTTTGGTCTTGGTGTGATACAGTGCAGATGCTCAGCCCACATGGTCTCACAAGATGCTGCCTTACATCACACAGAATTAGCTGTGTGCAAAAAATCTCTCTCCAAACAAAAAACAGTGTTGTTCTGTTTATTTTTACAGATGAATTCCACAAAGTGTTGTTCATTCAGTTGTAGTAATACTAAGCTTGTGTTAAACTTAAAGGAAACACATATAATTTAATTTTACCTGCTGCCCACGTTTGTTTTCCTTATGACCAACAGAGGCTTTTCTTTCTAATATTTCTGTTTTCATGCAGGCAGTTGAGCAGTTAAACATTAAGACCAAAAGTTTTAAAGATCTGCTCACAGATGAACCCTTCACAAGAAAAGATATTATAACTCTTCAGGTGAGATGTAGTTTCACGATTTTTATCCACCTACACAATGAAAGAGTACTTTTATTTGAGGAACAGAGACGTTGTTTTCTCTTCTTAGGACCCCACAAACCTGGATAAGTTCAACGTCTCCAACTTTTTCCATGTCAAGAACGACCTGAAAGTGTTGGACCCAGGTGAGCTATCAGTATTTTTCTGGTGATGGGTAATTCTCGCATTATATAAATGTGCTATGGTAAAATCATCCGTTTTCTCTTGCTCTTTCTGGCATGTTTCAGATGAGGAAAAGGCTAAGCAGGACCCAGCATACCATCTGAAGACCACCAATCTGGAGACGAGGGAGACTTTAGCGGAGCTTTATAAAGAATACAAAGGGGATGAACTTCTGGCTTCCACCATGAAGGAGCCGCAGGCCAAGAAGACGGACAAATTAAATGCTGTAAGAAAACCATCCTCACTATGATCCTTAAAGCCACTTTATAGCTCCTGGTTTCATCATTGCAAGGCTCCATGCGCAGCAATGCCTTTGTGACCATAGAATAGAATAGAATAGAATAGAATAGAAGAGCCCTTTATTGTCATTCTACATGTACAACGAAATGATGGGTGCTCCACAACAACTGTGCAGGAGTTAAATATAAATAATAAGACAACAGAATAAATAACAGACAGGAGCAAATATAAACTAGAGAAAGGCAAACACTGGAGGACAAAGTGTTTGGAAGCAGTGCAAAGGACTTGGTCTGAGTAAGAGTCCGTGTGTGAGTGGCCTGAGTGATGAGGGCTATTCAGACCATGGCTCAGATTGGTGAGGTGGTGGGTACAAGGTGTCACCTATGTTGGCTCTAGTTTTCCTGAGACAGGAGGATCTGACGATGGTCTCGGAGCAGCAGAGGGCAGCCAGTGATGTTGGGGGCGGTGTTAATTACTCTCTGTTAGCCTTCCTGTTCTCAGTCGTGACCCTTGCGTACCAAACACCCAGGTAGGAGGAGCACACGCTCTCTAATGAGGAGCAGTAGAAGGCCAGCAGCAGCTTCTGGTCCAGGTTCTTCTTCCTCAGGACACGAGGAAGTGCAGCTGCTGCTGGGCCTTCTTTACCAGGGCGATGGTGTTGTGGTGGTGAGATCAGTGGACATGTGGATGCCCAGAAACCTGAAGGTGGAGATTCCAACCCTTCAAGATGGGTGAAGGGTGTTACTGCCATCTCTTTTATAAATGCCGACACACTAATTTATCTGCAATATTTAATACCAGTTAATATATTGGTCAGTCTCTAATTCAACGCCTTCACCTTTTGGGTGGACTTAGACATCTCATCTGCTGCTGTTATCTGCAGCTGTCTGTGTCCACAGCAGAGTTTAATCGCTAACTTAAGGTGATGTAGAGTCAAATGCCTGAAAAACCAAGTTGCTAGAAGTGACTTTAGTTAATAAGATTAGATAATATATTTGGACAGCAGTCTCATAGTAAGAGGGTCTTGGGTTGCTGGATGTTCTCTCTTTGCTTACATAGGTTTTCTCAGAAACTCTGGTTTCTCCCACCTTTGGAAAAACTCACTGCTGTTTTTAAACCTTTGAGCTTCTCATCTTGCTGCGTTTGGTTACTTGATTAGTAAACACCATCTTATTTGCTATGAGCAATGAATTAGTCTTATAGGGATCTTTGGCCAATATGATGCTGAATCACAAAGACTCATAAATGGTTATTAAGAATATAAATAATAATTTAAAAACTGTCCAGGCTCGGGTGTCCAAGCTTCTAAGCTGCTGAACGAAAAGTCCCAACATTTAGACCAGGTGATGGAAACTGAGCCACGTGCAGAAGTATTTAGACAAGGATGCACTTTTCCTCCGTTTTGCCGACACGGCACCACACTGGATTTGAAGTGAAGCCGACAGGATGTGACCTGAACCTGTTTCACTAAACTGTTACATTATTTTATGTCATATTTCTTTACTTTTGGACAAGCTCAAAACTAGTAATGAAGCTGACAGTTAATCAAATGTCATTGCTGAGAACTAATCTAACATAATTTAGGAGATTTTTCAGTTATTTAGTCACGTCACTGCAGCAGGTTTAAGAGAGCCTTCTGAACCAGGTGAAGATGTGCTAGTTTGACTTTGTCCACAGGAGGGAGCCAAATATTAGAAAATATATTCACAGTATTGTGGATGAGAAAACAAAAACAAACACCAGATAAAGCCCAGCTGTATCCAGAAACAGAAACAACAAAGAATAAAATATATTTACCGTAATCTAAGGGAGATTGATGGATAATATTTTGCATGTAAAATATTGTTGATAAAAAATAACATCAGTGTCAGAACCAGAGAGAGTAAAATGTAGAGCATGTTTATATCCATTTGAAAACTCAACATATACATAATGTAACCTTCCTCCAGGCCTGCTCTCAGTCATCATACCTCTGGGGAACACTCGCACACACAGACCGATGTGTAACAAAGGAGGTCACTGGCGGTGACGTTACCGCCGTGACTGTGCCCTTGAATTACTGGAAGGATGACGGCTGATTCAATTTGAGCCGCAGCTACACCTTCTTTCTTATCAGCTCTCCTTTGATGCTGCGCCGTGCCTCATTTTTACAGCACAGCTCATCCTTGGTCGCTCTCTGTGTCGAGTTCATAGTGACGCTTTGACAGCATCTGAGAGAAGAGGGAATATAGGTCAGACAGAGCGTGCAAGGTGAAGTCTGCACTTTCATGCGCCTTCACAAGAACTGGAGCAGAAGAATGCTAAGCGGGGACTGAAGAACAGACTTTTAGCTTTTGAAATCCATTTTCACTTCTCTGCTTTAATCTTCAGAGTTGTTATTCTTTCACTTGAATAACTCTAGCTGCCTTATCACATGTTTCTGGTATTGTTAGGTGTATATTACGATCCAACAATTGCTTTCTACTATAATTTAAGCTCAGATAACTTCTCTGGTGCTCCGTAATTATAACGTGATAGAAATCTTTCTGTTCTCGGCTCTTAATCATGCGGAGCCTGAAAAAGCTCACACGCCCTTTAGAGCAAACGAGGGGGCCATTCGAGAATGAAGCTGGAAAGATATGACGAGTGGAGAAGACGCTTCCTCAACTGGTGGATGAACCTTCAGGCCTTTTTAATGAGGAAATATCTGCCCTGGCTGCCTCTGAGCTCCAGGGATTATTTCACAGTAGAGAAAAATGTACAATAATGAGAGAAAGTGATGAGGTTTTTTTAAGTAGGTAATAATTACATTGTAAAATTTTACATATTTTCCCTGCATCTAGAATAATACAAAGACACTAAAGCAGCACAGAAGCTTGAGATCCACATACTGGCTTTTTTTCCATACCTGTGCCCCTCCCTTGGGACTTAAAGCAGGTCATCCTGAATCAGTAGGTCAGTGGTTCATTCCCCAGCTCCTCCAGCCTGCATATCCAAGTGTCCTGGGGGAAAATACTGAACCCCAGATTATTCTGCCACCATTGATGTGACTACTAAAAGGCTGTTCTTGCACATTTGTTGCACCTCTGATGTTCTATATAATTCTCAACAGATGGCATTAAACAGCCTTGAACCTGCCAGCTTCAGTCCTGTCAGATTATACCAGTTTATGTTTATATGAGAATAGTGCAAATACTGCATAGTACAGGTGACATGTCAGCAGCCTCATGCGTCCTGCCTCCTGCTAGCTCTGCTCAGGTGACTTAAAAACAAAGAAAAGTAGTAGTTTTTCCTGGTGTGTGCTACGTGTTTTGGATATCACGACTTTAATCAAGAGTTGTGCAAAGTTTATGTGTAACAATGACTTATGAGTGTGTCCAGTGGTCAATAAGACTAGAAAAGTTATTTAATGCTGTTACGACCCGGCCCCCGGTTATGTTGCGAAACGGCTCAAAAGCTGCAACATAAATATGGAGAGTAACACCAGAATTTCAACTAGAAGAGGTTTTATTTTCAACTATGTAACAAGTTAGGTAAAATAGCTGTTACCACTAAGACGAAGGCTAGTGTGTCTACATGAAAGCCTGCCTCGGGTATGCCTTTATCCACACCTGACTAGATGTGGTCAATTAGCAACAGCTGAACACTCTTGCACTGCCACTGCAAAGAGATTAGGGGCTGCAGAGGGGCGTAACAAGTGCCACATGATAAAGATGCTAACAACACCCCCAGAATTTAGCATTAAGTAAACCTCTTGTCTTAATCATATTTATATTCAGCATCCTTTTGAGCTCTATTGACATATGACAGATCGGCATGACTTTTTAAACTTTTATCTTGTTCTTTTTTCCCCCCTCAGGCTCATTACTCCACAGGAAGAGTTTCTGCCTCGTTCACATCCACGGCTATGACTCCTGCCACAACACACGAAGCAGGCAAGTGAACACATCACACACACAAAGCCTCCACAGAGTCCCCGTAAAAACAAATGTTTGGCTCATCTTCAACCTGCATTCATTCAGGGACGACTGGCTGCCCATGTGTGCTCTTTTTATTTATTTATTTATTTTAAAAAGGAAAGTGCAGCTTCACGCTCACACGGTTTAAATGCAGCTGCAAGTGGGAGCTGCTTATTTCGACTGTCGTTTTCTTCTCCTGTCAGCCGCTGAGCTGCTTCATGAAAGAGATTTGCTGTTATGCAACTGTATAGTAGGTTCAGCACACTTCAGAAAAGGAGGACAATGTTTGGATTTAGTGACCTAGTTCAAGTTTCTGAGAAGGGATGAAATGGCTTGAAATATATTTATACAGAGCTCTTTATTTAGCGAAATACAAGAAGGGATTTGTATTTATTTTTTTAAACCAGTGTTTCTAGTGAAAAACTAAACGCTGATGTTTAAAAACGGCTTTTTGATCTGAAGATTGTCAACAGGAGAAAAACACTCAGGCATAAATCTACATAACAGCTTTCCCTGCAGACGCATGCAGACTCTTTAAAGGTCAGAGATCTCACCTGTGCCAACATCAAGCTGAGACTCACAAAACAATCAATGAACTCTTAAGATTGTTTTTCAGAATAACTGTTCCCGCTTGACGTGCCAGCTATAAATGTGAAATATTTTCATCATATGCACGTCAACTAAATTTATATTTAAACGTGTTTTACAGACGCTATTGCAGACGACACTGTGCGTTACCAGTATGTGAAGAAAAAGGGATACGTACGCCTGCATACAAACAAGGGAGACCTGAATCTTGAGTTGCACTGTGATAAGGTAAGAACGCTTGTATTTACGCATGAACAGTAGGAATAATTTGGATGGTAATTGCTAATCGATAAGGTGGAAATAATTATAATAATCTGTGTTATACAATGAATAGATTTCAGCCGTTTAGCGTCGTACGTTTATTTTGAAAAGACAAGAAACTGAGGAGAAAGTGTGCAATTCAGCAGGTTTTACTGTTAGTATAGTAACAGTCCTCATTGATGTTTTCTTATGATCATTGCAGGACAGAACTAGAAAATAAAAGCTCATTAAAATTTGTAGGGTAAGTCGGGGGTTTCAGTTCTTAGCAGTTAGCACAGGAAGGACTGTGGGAAAATAAAAATATATAACTTTTTGTTTTTGCGGTGCCAGCTAGGTCTCTGCAGGCATTGAGATTTTGTGAGTTGTTTTTATCTCTGTATAAAATCTGGACGTAGCTCTCAGGTGGGAGAAATGAAGCAAATGCAGAAGTGCCGTAAGCACAAGAACAAATGGGTGAGTGACATGTGGGCGTAAGAAGGTGGGACTGGACATGTTTTCACTTCTTAGCTGTCAGAATAACGTATAATAAGGTGTGTAGAGTATGCACACACGTCAAGTTTGCAGTTTTTGTCGAACATGTTCCAAAGAAGCGAACATTTTTTTTGACAGTTATTAAGAGACTAACCAGGAATCAAAGTTTAAGCTTTCAGCTTCTTGTCATAACATTTTAAAAACCACCGGCTTAAATGGAGGCTGGCCATAAACAGATGTTCATTGAGACAATGGACCAAACCACTGCATTAGGCTACATGAAAACAATGTGGAACCTGAAAGGAGCAGATGGCTTCACTTGGATATTAGCAATCCTAACTGCCAAAACGAATAGTTTTACAAGTGCAGCCTGTGAGGCTCTGATTCAGGTGACAGGGTGATTTCATTCTCCGCTGTAAGGTTTTCAAATGAAGTTTTTCCTGGTGCATGTGTTTAAATAAATAGCTTTTAGGATGACTCACCTGAAACTGTGAAAATAGACAGTGTCCCCACCTCACACTTTGCCAAACTTGTGTCTTGGCAAAGTGTTCACCCTTCTAAGCTTAGACGTGGGGGGCTCCTGAGAGCCAGCGTGAACTCCAGGAACATATTTCTTCCCTGGTAACCGAGCGCCTCGTGCGTCTGGTTTTCATTGGCTTCTGAGCTGTCGAATCAGAATAATGAAGGGAAAGTTGCAGCAGTTAGACAAACCTGCCCTCTGTGCCCCACATCATCCTCCACCCCGCCTTCCTCCCCAGTGGTTTCCTCACAAGATCGCAGCTCTATTCGTAGCCTGCTGTTTATGAATTAATAAGAGCTGCTTCACTGTCACATTCAGTCACACAGACCCAGATCCCACCTCCATGTAAGGTTTGCTCACTCAGCCTGCCCAACCCTCGCTGTCCGCAAGGGGGTGGATTTTTGTAATTGTCCGACGGAGCCTGCGCTTCAGTCGCCCATGATATCAAAGCTTTATTATATTCAAAAACACCTTTGAAAATGTAAAGTCAGATATTTTTGTCTTTGAGTGTGAGTTTAAAGTTAAACAAGACGCACAAACAATGATGACTATTTATTCTAGTGAAGTGGATTATGTGGGACCTATAAAATCTCAGCTGCAGACAAGTAAATGTCTGCAGCTAAAATGTAAATGAATTGAGTAATTTTAATGGATTTATGCTCCTCCGCTCTTTCACATTACTGCCTGATTGCATGGCAGCGTGAGCGAGTCTGTAAACACGTGTGAATCAGGACATTTTCTACTTTTCCTTCTTGTCTGCGTCACCAAATGTTTCCATGCTGACACCAGCTGATTGTTGACAATTTTAGGTACCTAGGCATGTTTCTAAATTGAATTGCATTTTAGAGACTCGCAAAGTAACGCAAAAGCATGCACGCTAAATTAACCATTATTACAGAGCAGCAACAGCGAGAGGGAGAGGACTTGCAGACGTGTCTCTGACGCAGGAGACTGGTTAATAATCAAAGTTAAAGCACTGGGGGAAGAAGGAGGCTTTTATATTGATTTGTTATGTATTTATTCATAGAGGTGGTAGTAATCTGTTGAACCAGACAGCTTGTCCTTAGACAACTATTTTAAGACGTCCTTTTCAATTCCAAAAATCAGTTTTATATCCAAAAATATAGAAATAAATTACTTTGTGTGTGTGTGTGTGTGTGTGTACTTAGTGGTTTAAAACAATAAGCCTCTTTGTACCAGAGTGCTTGGAAAATCTGGGATTTATGTTAGAGGGAAAAGGAGCCAGAGAGTTGATCACCCCCAGCAAAATCAAGATGTATGTGGAAATAAGACCAGCAGAGAGCTGTTAAAATAAAGAGGTTTAAACGGAGTATTTTATAAATCTGGGGAAACCGTTGTTGCCGGGCCGGGGGTGTGTGTTTCTCTCGCACGAACACTCGGAGAGGTGTTCCTCCAGGCTGTTGACATTAATAACGGTAGACCTGACCGGCGTCATAGTCAAAGCCACGCCTTCTGCTCGGGGCTGTGTCGCCGCCTCGTTTCACAGACTACCAGTCAGTCAAAATTAGCGCCTGACGCTTGGTGTTTTGTAATGATTTACAAGACGTCTAAAAGTTTCATAACCCAGGAAGCACCTTCAATGAACCATTTTATTTTTCAACATTTAAATCGCTCTGTTGTAGATGTGAACTAAGCCTGCCTTCTCGCTACGAGCCCTACTTCATGACAGACTTATGGGTACAACAAACATTTTGTAGCAGGTCAGGCAGAGCTGAAAATGTGCCACTCAGTTTGTTTATGTGAATGTAAAACGCTGACAGTAACTGCTGCATGAAAGCTGAAATACAGACAGTTCAGTGTTTTCTGAAGCTCCAATAAGAGAAGTCAAATATTCACATGGAGGATGGAGTGAAAGTACACTTAGCTCCATAAGTACTTTTTTTTTTAACCATGCATAAAAACGGCTGCAGTTCCTGAACAGGAAGAGCAATATTTTTGTTAAACACGTCAAAATAAAGCTGAACTTCAGAACAAACATTGTGTCATTGTCCAAAAGTACTATCATGAACTTGAAAAATGCTAACAGGTTATGCAATTATGTATATGTGTGGGAAAGAAAACATATATTGGTATATGACACTAGTTTGACACAGTGGGCACTTTTTGACTGTTCGTGCTGGCACTTATCAAATGAGTGGCGATAAAATGAAAAGTATTGATCTTGCAGTGAAGAAGAAAATCACAAAGCTAAGCACCTGCGTTATTTTTCCTCAAGGTTCCCAAAGCGGGCGAGAATTTCGTCCGTCTGTGCAAAAAGGGCTACTACGATGGAACGATCTTCCACAGGTCCATCCGGAATTTCATGGTAAGGAAATAATACCTGCTTAAAACACCTTCCTGCTTTTACCTTCCTCCACTAAAGCCACCAATTAATGCGTGTCTGGATTGAGCTTTGAGACCTTTCTCTGTGATTCACAAGTTCCTTTCACAGATTTTTAAATCAATGCAACTTCACTGTATTAGAGGTCAAGAGTTTGCAGAACATGTGCAGTGGTCAGGCGCTGATGCTCTAATTACTCATTAAAAGCTTCAAATTGGCTCTTAAACAGACAGCTGATGGAACTGATGGATTTCGAAATTATGGTCTATGCTCGGCCTGCTGCCTTTTAACTGAAATGTGGAGGATTTATATTGGCTTAAACAGTGATTAGAGTTCACATTATGAAGAAGTCAGGATGACCTGAATATATCTGGGTTCATCCTCCACCCCTGAATAATTAGAATCTGTGTTTTATTACATTGGTTTTTGTTGTAATCATGATAGACTTTATTTGCGTCTCTTCAGCTTAAGCTTTAAACACAGACCGAGAATATGAGGCGGCGAGTCTGATCAGCCGTCATCTGTGTATTTCAGAACTGCTGCTTCCATAATTAAAGTGGCTCTGAGTGGACATCTGGTCTCAAGAGGACCGTTACCTTTTTCATTCTGTCCTGTGGCGTTCATTCACACTGGCAAGCTGTGAATTGTTTATACGTAATTACACTGCCACTAGCGCCTTCAGCTTATCCTCCGCAGCCCAAAAGGAGAGGAGGCCTCACAGAGAATCATTTCATAGCAACAAACACTTTAAAATCTGTGGTAGTGGCAGTAAAAGCACTGTCACTATAAAGCAGGACCTGTGAATCGCTGAACATCCAGAGGTGGTTTTACTTTGAAACATGAGAGGCACAGACGTGTTGAACATCAACATGATGCAGCCGTCTAATAATTCAGGTTTAATATTAATTGAATAATATGTATACTTATTAACTGTATTAATGGGGAAGCATTACAAGCATTGCTTTTTGTCGTCTTTTGCACCTTTTTAAAGCTCTAACATGGGAGACCAGTACACTCGAGACGGTGCAGTGTTTGTTTGATTCCACCTTCATGCCACGAGAGATCTTTTGCATTAAAAAAACTTTATTATTATTTGTGTTGCACTATTCAACGAACAGTAAAACAGATTCTAGTGAAAAATAAAACAGTTAAAACAGCAGCAACAAAAGAGCCAATCAGCAGTAAGGAGGAATGAGAGAGGGGGAAGCAGGTTAACAAGGGTGGCAGAAAAAGCATAACTGCACGGCTGGCACACTGGGGCGTGCATAGCATAAACCGTACCTAAAACAATATCCTGTTTCCACAAATTCTGTTTGAGCAAACATGCTTCTGCTCTTTGTCTTCTCCCTTTCCCTGCAGCCGTTCTTTTCTTCTCTGTCCCTGGCTCCTTTTTAGAACATGGCTTCAAAGGCAACAGTGCAAAATGCAGAATAATCAGCTGCCTGTGCTGTTAGAAGAAAGTCCAAAAACAGTTGATTCTGTTCATCTGATCACCATTGATCGGTGGTTGTTGATCAATGGTCATGACAATTTACATATTAATGATCAAGGAACTGACCTCGCGGCCCGTTGTTCTTTCAGTGCTAGTTTTAGTCATAAGGTTTATAATGCTGGAGAAACCTGCAGTCACCTGAGACCGACAGCGTCACCTGGATGATGATGAAACGTTTCTCCCACTGAGAACATCCAGATGAACAGAATCCACTTTTTGGGGATTTCTTTACCTGGATGGTCGAGCATGCATCAAGACGTTAGAAGTGTTTTCTGCATGGAAGCACAGGAGGCCCACTCAACAAAACTGTGCTCCACGGTGATGCTGGTGGTCAAAAGTTCAGAAAGCTCTTTAAACAAGAACACTAAAGAAATGCAGAGAACTGTAGAAGCACTCATAGGAACACCGGGCAAGTTTACAATGAACAATAGGGGCCAGTATCCTGGAAAGCTTTGAGTCAGGCTTCTAATAGGGAAACGTGACCCCAGGTTGGGTGTTTGGCAAGAAGGGAAACTTTAGTTTTGTCAATTGTGTCGTTTATCGCATGTTTAAAAACTGATGAAACATCCAGAAGCCTCCCATCCAAAAGATAATCAATTTACAGTCACATTTGGGGAAGAAAAACACTTAAAAACGATGTATCATTTGTTCCTGTATTGCAGAACAAAACCCGCATTTAGTTTTTCAGTGTGCAGCAGAGGAAGCTGAGGTCACCCAAAGGTCATTTTTTCTTTTCTTTTTTCCAGATTCAAGGAGGAGACCCGACTGGCACAGGCACAGGTAAGATTAGCACTGCACTTAAACTACATTTTGAATTCGTTTGAGTGGTTGAATCATTAATAGTCCCTTTTTGGAAGCTTTGCGCAAATACTGCAAGTCGAGAGTGTTACTAAATACGGGAGTACATGCGTACAAAGCAACAGAGATGATGTGGATAGAGGCGGCTGAGGGTAGAGTGCTGAATGGGGCTGTGGTGAAACACCAGTCATCTAGCATATGCTGTAATTTTCCTGCTTTTACAACCACTTTAAAAGCAAAAGTGTAATTGACTGCTAGGCCACATGTAGTTAATTTCCTGCCTTCGTGTCGTCGGAGCCGATGTGAGAGTTTGCAGCACAAAGTGAGCTTTGTGTCTGTGGGCGTCTCTGAACTCTATGCAAAACACATCCAGCATGACAGATTTATAGAGGTGCAGAATTTCTGGCCTGTGGGCAAAATGTTCCTCGTCACCTGGACTGAACAGTGTGTGCACACAACTCCTTAGCAGACCTTCAACCGGACTTAAAGGAGGGATTCTCTGCAGTGCTTAAAGAGGCCGTTCATCCAGAATCAAACTGGTGTGTTTTTCCCACTGGCTTGTAGAGCTGTTTATCTTTATAGATAGATTTATTATCAGTGGGTCAGTTTTGGAGATATTGGCTCTAGAGGTGGGTATGCGTAGATTCATGTGAAATATTTTCGTTTTCTCACAGCTGTACGAGTATGTAAGGCCAAACTGCTACTGACTCACTTCCCTTTCTCAGGATTTTGTTATTGTCTGCTAAAGATATCACCCCCCTAATGAGGAAGAGGGCAAACGTTGCCTCTGTCTCTTGCTCTCGCCCGGTCTGTATGCCTTTAATCCTTTGAAAGGCTTTGAAATTTTTAAAAAAGAGCATTTAAAATTAAAAGGTTCAGCAGCAGTGTCTCTGTGCAGAAATCATGACACGCTGAAGCCATAAAATCCACAGTACTTGCTGTTACAGTTTCATGTAGGAAGTGTTTTCTTCCTGATGTCGTCATCCACCAATCAAAAGAAGCAGGCAGCAAGTTAGCAATAAAGGTCAGCTGAGGATGGACACCATTAGGAAAGAGTTGTTTTTTAAGGGCTGAAAACCACCTAGCCACACGCTTAATGGAAAACATTACAACCTTTCTTTTCCCCTGTTGAGATTCTTTTGTTTCTGTAAGGCTATTAAGACAGACAGTAGGTTTCAAGTACGTGATTGTTACTTATCTTGGCAGATCCACAGTGGGCAAAGTATTCCTCTAATCATTTTTAATATTCGGATATTTTTGGGATGGCCTCTGGCATAGTGTCATATACAAGCCTGTTGCTCCCATCATAAAGAATAATAAGCCTCGCCAGCCTCAGGAGAAAAACCCATTACACTGTCCCTAAATTGAGACTCTCATCATGGGTAGATACGTCATTTTTATTTGCAGGGTGATACAGTTGCTCGGTGTGCTACAAATAGTTACTGTTCACAATACTTTCGTGTGTTTCCTTTGAGTAATCGGATCATGATTTCTGGAAAGACGATCTGTAAAACATTTTTTTTAAATATAGCTTTTTTTACTGCCTGCAAGCAAATGCCATCTTGTTCCATTATGTTCAAGAAAAGGCAGACGACTCTACAGGCGATATCTCCAAAAGGCATGAATTAGATTTTGGGTGAACTGTTCTTTTAATAGTTCCAAAGCACGTTGTAGGGTGCAGTCTAGCATGCTGTTTGTATAATAAAATGAACTGTAGGGAAGGTTTGGAGTGCGACTCTCAATCTGTTGTTTTGCTTTGGCCCCTTTTGTGGAAACCAAAGCAGATGTGATGAGTTTCACATGTTGTTTAATGTGAAGTTTTCTGAATATCTCAAATACAAGCATGAGGTAAAAAAACAAAAACTAATTGTGTATTTTAAGGTCAAAATATTAATACTGTGTGTGCATGGGGAGGTAGTGATGTTAAAATAAGTTATTAGGTCATGTTGGAGTGCTTTCCTGTCAGGAGTTTCAGGAATTGCTGAAATGTTTTGAGCGAATCTGTCTTTTTCACTTCCTGTATATGACATTCAGCTAACTGCTCACTGTAGCGTTAATGCTTTGCCAAGTTTTGAAAAGCTTCATTTATCTAAAACCCTGCAAGATCAGGTGCTTTGGCCAGAGCTGATTTTTAAATACTGAACCGTGAAATCGCCGATGCGATAAAAAATAAAAAGAATGTTTATTAGGCTGAAGCTGTCTTCACGTCTCTTCCTTCTTTCCTGTTTAGGTCGAGCAAAGTTTAAGTTTGTACCATTGATTTAATTTGAGGAATATTTGAAATTCCCCACAGAGGGATTTTCACTTTAATTTAATCGTTAACTCGCTGGTGGGAATTAATTTCTCCCTTGGCCCTCCTCTCTCGCTCACCTTCGTTTACGATCCATTCGTAGCGAGGTAAAATGTCAGCGACTTTATAAATTATACAAAAATGTCACCGGGGGAACGTCGTGGCTGCAGAAGCCTCTAAAGAATTGATTGGTTGGTTGTATGCATCGCAAACACACTCACGGGTACATATTGTGCCTACGTGGAGACACACACACACACATACACCAGCTGGCAGCACGCAGGACAGTGAAACACATCTCAGGGCGACAGATCCTTTCCCCTGTTGGGAGCCAATAAGCCCCTGCAGTGCGTATTCCTGTATACTCATTATGATGATTCTTAATGATGAAGTCAGTCTGAATAATGATTCACAGCTGAAGGCTCTCAACACGCCTCCGTGATCAAGGGCAACCGGGTCTCTTGCCTGTCTCTCTCATGGTGCAGGAATCTGAATAAGTGGTACTGGCAGAGCCGCTAACTCGAGTTGTTTTCATACAAACTAATTTGATTTGTTACTTTCACAATATAAAAATATAACACGCACTTATGTGGAGCTGAAAGCTGAAAACAAGACTTGGACATGTTTCCTTTTTCCTAACAAACGTCGAAGTTGTTTTTCCGTCCACGTTTCTCACTAAAACCCTCGCGTGTCCTCGAGGCTCGACGTGTCGCCTTCTGTTAAGCATTTGTTGATGTTTTTATTTTTGAAACCTGCGTTGCGTTTTCCATCTGTTTATACCAGCTAGCAGTCTCCTTTTTCCCACCCTTAGGGCATGTCAGCTGTGGATCAGCGAGAAACCACAGTTTATTTATACAACCGTGTGGGTCTGTGGATAAATGACAGGCATTTCTTTACTGTACACACATGACCAATCTGGTTAGGAAGCTCAAAGTGCACTTTTCATCCTGGTCATGGGACACTTGATCGGTTTGTTTTCCCCTCAAGGATATTTAAGGGAGCGTAGGAGTTTGTCCAACCGGTCTATATGTGTTTTGTGGACTTGGACTCGGTCACTGTGGGGAGTGCTCTGGGAGTGTGGGGTCATTGTTACACCCTGCCTGGCCCGTGTACAACCATAGAGAGAGTCTGGCTCACATTGGCAGCAGTAAGTCGGACTCTATCCCAGTTAGCCAGGACTGTCCTCTGTCACCAGCTCGGTTAATAGTTTTCACAGGTTTGTTCGATTACATTAAACAACAACCTCCAGCTCTCACTGGGGCGCTTTGCAGCTGAGTGTGAAGCACATGGGATGAGAAGGAGCACCTCCAAGTCTGAGACCATGGTTCTCAGGCAGAAACGACCTGTTGGCCTAAGTGAAGGAGTGGAAGGGAGTCAGAGCTGCTACTCCTCCACATCAAAGCAACGCGTTGAGGTGGTTTGGGAATCTGATTAAGATGCCTCTGGGGCTCCTCCTATGAGAGGTGTTTCAGGCGAGTCAGAGCGGGAGGAAAACCCGGTTAGGAAACCCTGGGGCAGAACACACTGGAGATATCATGTCTTTGCTCAGACGGCTGCCAGCCCCAAACTGGACCCGGGTTAATTTAGATTTACTTTCTAAACGAAGAAAAAACTCGTCAGGCATACAAGGGCTTTATTAATTCCTCATGTTACAGCAGTACAAGCCTCAGCAAGAAGAAGTGAACTAGAGTATATTAAAAAAAGAGATACGAAAAAGTAGTGCGCAAATTAGGAAACCCCCCCCCCCCCAAAACATAAATATAACGTTGTATGACCATACTCAGTCTTTCTAAAATGTATTACGAAATCATTCACTCACCATGTATTCTGCATGATTTGGGCTCCATATAGCAGCCATGCTATAACCAAAACCAACTTTGTCCTGGTGGGGAGGAGGTCACCGTCCACCCACACAAACACAGCTGAGTTTATTTCTCTCTCTAAAGCGTGAAGAGAGAATATCGGTAATTATTTAGCCTTCTGTGGTTAATGAGTGGATGGATATGAGAGAGAAAAGTGCTATATAAATATATTTAACTTGCTTGCTTACTTTTTACCTCAGACTTATATATCTTCAAAATGTGAATAGCGCCCAGTAAACACCGCCAGTGAGCCAGGATGCTTAATCCCAAGACCTTGAAAGCTGGACAGCAGGATGTACAGCATCCGTCAACAGTTGCTGCTAACATGACCCAGTGTCTGCAGTGTAAAAGGTTTAGCCTGAGCAAATATTGAAGCTTTACCTGCAGAAACATTTTCAGCCACGTTACCAGAGCACAAGAAAGTGTTAAAACTGCACATCAATTAGGACTCTGAAGCAAATATGTTATTAAGGACTTGACTGTTTCTGTTGTTTTCCATCGTGACGTAATGTTTTCTGTTGTTTTCCTTCTCTCGGTCATTCTTTCTCCATCCTCAGGAGGCGAATCCTTCTGGGGAAAACCTTTCAAGGATGAGTTTCGCCCCAACCTATCCCATACCGGCCGGGGGATTCTCAGCATGGCAAACTCTGGTCCAAACACCAACAAATCTCAGTTGTAAGACATATTTTTCCTAAACTTAGAACAGTTGCCCAGAAAGTCAGCCGGCAGGGAATTATGTTGTGTTTCGTCTGTGTCGTTGTCTCTGCTGAGCGTACACAGAAACTCGTGTTAACAGCACAGCCATTAGTTCCTTTTACTTTTTTGCTGTTTAGTGTTAAATATCTGTTATAAAAGCCAACTGGGGCAAATTTTGTCACAAAAGAGCTCTCTGATCATTCAGCTAATATTCCACAGTTCCTTGTTTCCACTATTTCCAGTCTTTTAAACCTCCCTGCTTTAGCTTTTTTAGCCTGTGTGTATTATTGAAGGGTATTTCTCATATTTTGTAAAATAAGACTGGCTACTATTTCCAAAACTTGTGTAACTTTTAAAAAAAATTCTCCCTCCAGCTTCATCACATTTCGATCGTGCACCTACCTCGACAGGAAGCACTCAGTATTTGGAAGGTAAATCTGCCTTTTAAGTGTTATCATATTCACTGTATGTGTGTACTGTGTCTATGTGTTTATTATTTGGGTGTGAAAGGCAACAGTCCTGCATGTTCTTCCTCATCTCTCCATCTCTCCTCTCATATTATCTTTCATACACGTGGTCCCAGTACTCTGACTTCTAAACTGACTTCTGGTCAAAAGCGGTGAAAAATTTAGGAGATGCTGAACCTAAACTGATGGCTTTCTCTCTCGCTCTCCCTGCTAAGCGAATGGTCGTCTTTTGCAAAAAGCCTTGACTGTTGTCTAAAAATATTCAGACTGCTTTTAACAGGCCGATTCTTTAGATGCTCAGCACACTATAAAAGCTTCAGTTTTAACCCTGCAAGCAGCTTTTTTTACCGCCTAACCCAGTGTCTTTGCACATTTAACTGAGGCCTAGGCAACCAAACCAGATCTATTTAGGTACTTTACAGAGGACACTGTTTCTGCAGGGTCATCAAGAATATTTATTATTGTTCTAGTACTGAACATAATGTGTTTGTTTTTAATTGATGAGGAAACACTTCATCTTATTAAATAACCTTCATGGGTTGCATAAATAATGTCGAATGGAAAATTAAAAATGTCTAAAGAAACAGATATAACGCTCGTATTAATGATGTGCGACCACATCCTCAGTGTTTTCTGATTGAGGGGAATCACACTTTCAGACTGCTTCTTTATACATTTTAGTTTTTGTAAGTGATTAAATGTTTAGCTCCGTGATGGATAGATTATTTTTCCATCGTCTAGGGTCACGTTTAAAATGTCTTGTTTTGCTTGACCATAATGAATCGTATAACACGGAGGCATCACTTCGTGTAGTCTTTTTTTTTTTTCTTTCTCATGCGGCTTATTGGTTTCTTTTATTAGCATTTTTTGCAAATGTTAAGATTTTTTTTCTTCCTTTATTAGAAGAAAGACAGAAATTTTGGGGTTTGACATGCAACAAACGTCTCTGACTGTGTTTTAATGAGGGATGTTCAGATTTAGCGCCAGCACTCCAAACACACATTTTATTAATTCACTGCACTTTATATACAGAACAAAAACTCTGTCGGGCTCGTCTGGAGCTGGTACGTTTTCTGGGTTGACTTATGATATATTTTTGTGTGCATTATTTTTTGTCTTTATAGTACACAGTATACTGTTGTTGCTATGACTCTCTCTGGTTTTATCTCGACATGTTAGGTAGTGGAGCTACGAGACGGTGAATTTTTGTTGTTAATTATTTTCTCAGTTAATCGATTATTATTATTAATCTGCATGTGAATTCTGGCTTCACAATATTTTTTTCCTGTAAAGTGACAGGATCGTTTTATTGTCAGAAGTATTTCAGATTAATTTAATTTTAATTCACTAATTGATGAAGCGTTTTTTTTCCTGTAAAAATGATTAGTGGGAGTGCTTTGTGTTGTTGTGTTTGTGATGTTGTGATGATTTGTCATTCGCTGGATTAGCCCAAACACCTCTGTGTTATTTTATCTGGCAAATGATTTTATTTTGGAAATCGATTATATAACGCTGGTTCTTTGTACCTTTATATAGAGGATGTTTGTTCACATTGCAGGTACCTGTTGTGCAGACAGGTGGGATCTTAATTTATACCTTAATGTAAATTTGCAAAAGAGGCTCGAGCTGGAAGGCCTAGAGATAAAAACAATGTGTCGGGTCACCGGGAGGTAGGAAAAAAGTTAAAAGCGCTACAGTTTGATCTGATGCCGCAGGTCAGCGAGTCATCAAGTGTTTGTGCTCATCGGTTCGCCTGAACGTATGAAAGCAGCTGGAGAAAGAGTTTGCAGTTTAAAGAGTGAAGTGAGAGCAACTTCTTGACTACGTCAAAACAACGTGACAAAGCTCGAGTGTTGAATCCAGTGAGGAGTGTTATCAGCTAAACCTGCAGCTCCTCCTGGCCTCACTGAGCTTTATCAGCGAGTCAGCTTTTTGTTTGGCTGCCTGGACCTAAACCTTTCCATTTTATTTCACACTCACTGCTCCCGGAGTCATTTTTGCCTGCAGAAACCAGCCTTTTAACAGAAAATCCTCAAAATGCTTCTGAATACCTTACATGCTCTGCACTAAATGGCAGACAGGGTTAGTTGAGTGTTTATCAGCCAAAAAGCCAGATTTTTCCAGCAGGAGTTGGAAGTGTCTAAAAGCAGAATTAATTGTAGTGAGTACTGGGCTTCGATTCAGAGCCTGACTCCATATAAACGCTGTTCTGTTTCTATAGGTTTAAACTGAAAAAGCAGCTGTTTGCTGATGTTCACAGCTTGTTTAGCTGTCCCCATGTGCAGACGATGTTCATTCACTAAGGAGGTTATAAGCTGCGTGACACACTGGCATCATAATTCATGTTTACCTTTTTGTTTTTCACGATGAGTTCATGTATATATATTTATTCTATATTTAATTAATGCTCGAATTGTTTTTCTGTGTCATCAGAGAGTTTCAGTATAAACTGTCTGTAGGTGCCATGTTTTCACTGATTACAGCATGATTTTAAGTGCTGTATAGATTATCTGATGTAAACACGTGTTTTATATGTGCATCTTGTTGAAACCACCAAATCAAACCCAGCTGCAAACCAGTGTGTAATTTCCACATCTCGTAGAGAACAGTATTCATTAATATTTATATAGTTTTACTTATAAGACTTAAAGTTTCAGAGCCCTAATGTAGAAGGATCAAGTTACAAATAAACTGTAAAATTAGAATATATTAACTTGAATTAAAGTATTTATTTTACCGCTCTGTGCACTAAATCCCAACAATTTAACAATTTTCTACAGCGTTAATCTCTTATTTACAATATTTTGACTATAATATTTTATCATCATCACTTGATGATGTCTGATTGGAGTAGGCAGCGCTCATAAGGATTGATGTGTGAAACAAGCACAAAGCCTGAAGCAGGAAGCTGCCTCTAACCACCATCTGAAAGCTGCGGTTTTAGGTTTTGTTAAGCCAGCTAACACAAAATGGTCCAGCTGTGTTGAACTTCCTTTGTCGTATACCTCTCAGGGGCCTGAGAGTCTCCACCTAAACTCTGAGTCGATTAACTGTGACGATGGGAAACTGCAGCGTTTCCAGTTCCAGAAAGGCTCATCAGAGTTTCTAATAAGCTGAAATAAATTTGCCAGTACAAAATTATAGAAATCCTGGTGTGAGGTTTGGTATCTGTAGCAGTCATAACCTTACAAATAAGATGATGATGCTGGCATTCATACAGCTGTGTTAGAAACCCACATATAGTCACTCCAATGGTCAACAGGACGAGCAGGGGAGCAACTGAAGGCTGAATGCAAGCTAAAGAAAGAGTTTTACAAATCAAGTCAAGCTCGTCCTCCGTTACTGACTCGCGATGCCGATAGAAGAATCCCAGCTGATGGGTTTTCATGATGAAATAGGTTCCCAGCCTTAATATACATCATCATTGTGTAATTGCACTGTGCTGATCCATAACACATGGATGTATGAAACATGTCGCCCGTTGGTTTGTGAAGACTCGTTTCGAAGTGTTCTGAAACTGGACGTGAGAGGCGTCAGTCCAGGAGTGACCGAGCCCACACGTCAGTCCGGACAGTGACTGGCCATTAAAACAGCTGCAGGTTAAAGTCCTGGAATCTGTTGGTGTTTACAGGTGTGATATGAATCGACTCGGTACCATTATCAGTCAGAAGGGAAGGTTAAAGTCAAACACCCTCCTGCAGTGGAAGGTGAGTGCAGGGCAATCACAGTTCAGCTCTCTTAATGTAGATGGATCAGCTCATGGCGATGTAAGCTTCATCATGCTCCTCTCTCTCATCACATCACTCTTAACATGGATGTGTCATTTAAATGGTAAAACTGGGAATGAATTATTCAGCAGTCTGAGTCTCTCACGGCTACATTTTCATGATATGTTTTATGACGGATACGATCCTCTTCCTGGCAAAGGTCGGCATGAGGGGACCTTTGTCAGGACTCGGCAGCGTATAAAGTGAAGGACGTGTTGTGTTTTTTCTCTGTTGCAGGGTGGTCGGTGGATTTGAGACTCTCACAGCCATGGAGAACGTGGAGAGCGATGCCAAAACAGACAAACCAAAGGTATGAAGCAGTGAGGTATAAGGTTGGCTTTTGCTTGTAAATGTATGAAAAGACGTATCACTCCTCAGGTTTGTTGTATGTCAGATTTTTTACATGTTAAATGGTTGAGCTGTAGTTTTAAAATGAGTTAAAGTTTCTGGATTGGAAACATTAAAAGCAGCTGAGGAGAACAAGACTCCACCGTCATGCCACGGATACACAGATCATCTGAAGGTCAGATACCAGGACTAGAAACGATGCAGGGAGAGTTCTGTTTAACGTAGTAAACAGCTGTACACAACAAAGAAATCCAGCAGCAGTTTTCCAAGTTTACCTTAAAGTTAAATCAGTGAATAAAATTTTTTGCATTTAATGCTTCAATGTTTGTTCCACAGTCGGAGATCAAGATCATAAGCACGACAGTGTTCGTGGACCCGTATGAAGAAGCTGATGCACAGGTTTGGATTTTTCTCTATGACGTGACTGTGAAACCATAAATATCTTTAAAGTAGAGGCGTTTCAGAGGGAAACAGCTTTGTGCTGTTTTCAAACTTAAGAATTTGTGTTTCTGAGAAGTCTAGAATCCCCTTATCGAGTTTTTAAATGAAAATGCCAACTGTGTAGATAAAGTAGTTCCTGTGGGAGGGGCTTAAGGTGTACAGGCGTGTACAGTGTGGCACTTGGGGGTTGGTTTGCTTGTTGCCCAATAGTGATGGTGCTAACCTCTTGAAAAGTTTGTTCTTTTGAGCAGTTGTAAAAGTTTGTAGTTTTTGTTCAGAACCATCACGCTCTGCCTCGTTTGGCTGGTAAAGATAATTCCCACCTCTGCTCGAGCTCGAGGCCTCTCACACAGTCTGCGCCAGCACTGACCAGCGCCACAGATCACATTGGTTTCCTCTAACGTTCTCCTTCAGATGCCTCAGGATCGAGAAACTCTTGTGGTGCAGAGCTCAGTAAAAAACGATTTAAAAATGATGAGGAGCTTGCTCCTGTTCTCAACAGGCTACCTTCAAGCTCTCATCGCCGGTGATGATCCTCGAAAGTCGAGTCAGTTTGAAAAAGAAGCGGACTGTAAACTTCAGAATGTGCAGTGCAAGTAGTCAGCATGGATTTCTAGTCAGCAGTCTAAAAATAGCAGCTGTTTGGACACGACTGAGATGTTGACCTTGAACAGGAGATCGGAGGAATGTAAAGCAGATAAGCTTTTTGATTTTTATAGGTCTGCTCACGGAGTGTCAGGTCACAGCTCTTATATTGACAAACCTGGCAGCCCTGGGTCAGAGTGATTATTCAAGCTATCCTGTGAGTTTTGTGTGGATTTACATGATTTTTGCCTCTCAGATTGCCGCGGAGCGAGAAAAGGAGCTACAGAAGCAGGAGGAGGAGAAACAGCAGGCCAACATCGCCCTGAAGAAAGCCAAGGAGGAGCAGGCGCCAAAAACCTTCAAAGCAGGTGTTGGAAAATACATCAACCCTGCCACAATGTAAGGAACACACGTGAATACAGATGACTACAGTCTCCCCTGTGCTTTTAATGCAGACACGACTCATTCATATGCACCAGCGAGACTATGAAAGCTGCAAGCGCACAAACACGAGTTAAAGAGTGTTTCTTTCCACTCCGTTGACAGAATTTACATTAAAAAGTTGCAGCGTTTTCTCACCGTCTGATGTAAGAGACTAGAGAAAGTGGAAAGCAATGAATGTATGATTACATAGCAGCATAGCAAGAGAGAATGGGAATAGGCATATTGTATGAAATTGCCAATTTTCCCCACAGGGATAATTCAGGGTTATTATCCATAACATATTTTTGATATTCCTTTTGTTTTCACATGTTTTGGCATAATATTTAGAATAACTTTTTATTGCTCAAGTTTTCTGTTCAAATTGCTCAGTCACTGGGTTATAAAACAGATGGATCCAAACAATAGAGTTTTGTCCTCTGGCTCTATTTTATTAGTCCATAAAGGGCCTCTTATGGTGTTTTATGGGATCATTCTTTTGGGGGGTTTTAATCTATCGTGTTAAGCTTTTAACTGTGTTAACATATAATGCGCTTAGTTAAAATTTGAAGAAGCAGTCGTGAGTAGTCGTGCTGCAGCTGTGGTTTGATTTTTGATTTGGATCATAATGTGGCTGAATTTGTTTTTCTTTTTAACTTTGTTTCCACCAGCTGTTTTTGTTTGTTTGTTTGTTTGTTTGTTTGTTTTTTGATAGCAAAACGCAGGAGAGACAGGTAAAGGTTTAGGCTATTATATCGCTACCACAAGGTATCAGGATGCCGGTGGTCATCGGTGGTCCCACAGAAGCAGTGGGACGATCAGACTGCGGAGCAGATTCATGTCAGTGTGTGGGACTGTAGCCTGAGGTTTATGACATTAACTGTTATCGTGTCACAGTGGAAAAATAATCAAATGAGTAGTTGAATGAATATTTCTCTCCAGTGTGAATGTTGGATAGAAAGCACTTGTAGAAAAACGTGCTGGTGTGAATAAGTTATACAAAAGCAGTATATAAGAACCCGTCCATTTACCAGACAAAACGGGACATTTCCTCAGTCTCTAAGGAACCGTTAGAAGCATTAAAACATTTTTAAATGTATTTTCACAATGTACAGACCAATCTGTCAAAGACTGAAGGTACGCCCCACCGCCCCTTTTTTAGGCTGACTTTTACTTTCACTAAGAAGAAATGCCTGAAAATATGAGCCCAGCATGCAGACAAGGACATGCACAACAGAATTTACAAAGAACAGAGTTACAAGAAAGATCAAAGAATTATCTGCAAGAAGCAATATGTAAATGGATCTTCGTGTGTTCATATTCTGCTTCTTTTCTCTCAGAAAACGTTCAGTTGCTGAAGATGAAAGCGGTCCGTCCACCAGCGGCACGGCAGCCAAGAAGTCCAAAGGCAAAACCAGCTTCGGAGACTTCAGCTCCTGGTAGCACTGACACATTCTCAATTTACCAGATTGTATCTTTACTGGTCAGAATGGCAACCAGCAGAATTACTTTTATTCTTTTTTTTTGTGTAATGTTTTTCTTCTCTCAGTAGCATCGGCTTTTTGACAACTATCAATTAAAGCTCCTTTTCATAAAGACTGTTTTCTTCATTATTAAAGATAATCTTATCGGTATTTGGATTAAATATCTCACTGATGTTTCGTCCTGGATGGTTTAATAAGTGTTGCTATGCTACTACAGTTAGCTGCTTGCTAGCAACACTGGCATAATTAATTTACAGTGTCTCTAGTAAACAAAAGCTATATGTTTATGGGTTCAGCGGCTAGTTTCACATCTTTATAGAACATGCAAGGTCTCTTAAACAGATCCACCTCTCGTTTGAGTGATGCCTCATTAAACAAGGAGGACTTTACGGCGGCTACGTTCATCTTTTATGTACAGTCTATGCACACATCGTGCAGCACTGGGGTTAAAGGCTGTTTGAATCAGATACAAAATTCAGATATAAAACCCAAAATCGATGAGTCTGTGCAGACATCTCCGCTGAGGCTTCTGCATGGCACAGATGATGAAGTGTATTTAACACGTTTTCAAACCCGACAGTCAGATAGCCTCCTGTGAGCAGCACCCAGTGATAGTGGGGAGGAAGAAGTCACGTTTACCAGCCTACGAAATGTAACTAAAGCATGGTTCAGCTCAGGACTGATGGTGGATATGCAGGTGGCTCATAGAGCAGTGCTCGAGAAGCAGTGTGGAAAAGTCTTTGACCTAATCTTGCAGCATCTAGAGCAGGGGTGGGGGCGAGGGCCGGGCTCCTGCAGGTCTTAGATGTGTCCTTGATCCATCACAGCTGATTTAAATGGTTAAATTACCTCATCAACATGCCTTGAAGTTCTCCAGAGGCCTGGTAATGAACTCATCATTGGATTCAGGTGACCCAGGGTGGGATCTAAAACCTGCAGGACACCGGCCCCTGGGGCCTGGAGTTCCCCACCCTGATCTCAAGCAATGAGCCTCAAAGCTCACTGTACTCGAAAGAAAAAAGCTCTTGTGTGGTTTTTTTTTTTCATGTTTTCTGAATTTCATAGTTCATAAAGTTAATATTTTCTAACAAGAAAAAAGGATGGTCCGGTGATTTTCGAGCACTGGGAAGTGCTTCTCTTCACCTCACAAACTCAATAGTTTGATATTTTCTCATTCTGGTTGAAATCACCTCGAAATAATTTTTTCAACAGAGCTTCAGGGTTAGAATCTTTTATTTTTTTATTTTACTTTGACAAAAACCTTATTATTCACTGCTCTCATTCAACAGCACCAAGAAAATGTATGAAAAAATATGTGAAAATACTTTCAGTTCTTGAGTTTTCATTGAACAACACTGAAGGAAACCTCGTTTGTTCTCGTGTTTATAGTTTCGTCTGTATTGATTCATTGTTTTCATGCATTTGAAATAAATGTTCAGAGAGGGCTCCTGTCATCCCTTTTATGTGAGAGCATAATTTGAAAATTACATTTCATACATCCACACAAAGCTTCTATAGAAAACGATCAGACTAAACCAAAGAAAGATCTGAATTTACTGCCTACAAAGTGACGTTGGATGGATGTTTTCAACACATAACAAGACAACTTGTGACTCTCTATCATTTATTTTGTTTTTTTAGGTCATTTTAAGTTTTTTGGACAAAACCTGAAGAATTTTTTATTTATTTATGTGTTCTTGTGTTTTTTCATGCTCTGGTGTTTCCTGACAAATACAGATTCTGCGTTTTTCTTCCATAAATCCGTCTTGTGTTTTAAAATGTTTTAATAGCAGCAAAATCAAAACTTGCAGTCTCGTGCAGATGTGGTAACATCCATGACAGATGTGCTTGAAACATCGCTCTGAGGCAATGAATAGAAAAACTGCGTTTCGGTCTCTGTAAATAAGCCTGACAGGTGGTTTTCTGCACATTTATACAAACACGCACCTTTTTACCTGCAGTTCATTTTATTATTCTTCTTGATGCTCAACAGTGACTCCCACACCTTATTGGACTAATCTTTGCTTGTTTGCAATCATTTAAGAAACCTTTATGGGGCTTTTGAGGATTTTCCACTTGGTGATTGTGACTGCAGTGAAAGGTTTATATGCAGGAAGCTGACGTTTTTGGCTGATCACTCCTCCGGTCGTGTAATTCCTCCAACCTCAAAACAATGTGAAATGAGCACCGTGGGCATTGAGTAATTTTTCCTATAACCCATTGGTCCTGGCAAACATCACTTCCTATACACTATAAATATTTCTGGGAATTACCAAAAGTATCAGGTGTTCTGGGCAGGAAGTGTGAAAGCTTTCACTGGATGAGTATTAAATCATTAGCTCTATATCTGAAGGCTGAAAAACAGGCGTGTAATTCCACGGAGCTGCGTGGGATCGGCCTTTTAAAGATCCTTGTTGTGCTGTTGCAGAAGACCTATTTGCAATGGCCCCCTTGTGTCACATAACACGTAATTTATTGGATGCTTGGTTATCGCCCTAATGCTGCTCCACTCAAGTCTCATCATTTAGCGTTGCTCTTGGCAGCAGTTGCTACGCTTTGGGCTTTTACCTGAATGAATACACCCTTGAGTGTCCTAAGTTTCTCCCTTGTCTGAGTGAGATTAAGCTTCGTAAACACGGGGAGGTGGAAAATGAAGCTGGTGCCCTCCAAAACTTGAACTTCTTGACCTACACGATTATCCTTTTCACACATGGAGCGCTAAAACGGCGCTGCAGCGTGACGGACACTCATTCGTTCTCACAACTGTCCCGTCAGCAGAGCAGCTGACATGAATTCCTGCAGGCTCTCAGATGCTGATGTCACTAACAGAATGAATAATTAAGGTCTGTGCTGCTTGAAAGCATTGGCTGGGCAATTTGAGACTGAGGAGTGACATGTAAACTGTGTGTTGTTTACATAATGAAGTCAAGTGGTAAAGCCAGGGGAAGGCTAAGCATGTACCGGGTTACAGTGTATATGAAACTTTTATACACAGTAGTTTTTCTTTATCCAAAAACATCTTTATAAAAGTTTAAAATAAACAAAATCTGATTTGAGTTTTAGAAAATAACAAATTATATTGGGAAAATTTAGAAGATGTTTAATTAAAAAATGTTGCTCGTGTTTTAATACCTGTTCTGAAGTTCAGGACAGTGCACGTTCATTTGTTAAAGCCACACAAGCAAATTGTAAAACTGATTTTTCTCTTCTTAATTTTTGAGCCTTGAAAGTAGCGATTGAGACCAAAAATTAATCGAGAGCGAGCTGAGTGCCACTTTCACGGACTTCTATACGGTTGTTTTAAGAAATCCGCAACTGCTTTACTTTTCAGACCCACAACTAACATAATTTATTACAGTTTGTACTGTTTGATTTACACATAATTTTAATGCTTTTTTATTAGTGCAGGTTTAATAACTGCTGTAAATCACTTTGGTTCTATTTTAGCACAAAAATGATGCAAAACTTTGAAATGCCAAAGTTTCTTCACTGAATGAACCATTAAAATATGTCCTTGAAATCACTCCCCTTTCAAACAGTTCCTCCTAACATGTCACATACTGTGGATTGGTCACAATAATTAGCTTTGGTTATCCATATTGTCAGGGTGAAGGTTTGTTCAGTGGAGTTCAGTAGGACTCCTTCAGCATCTGAAATGAGACCATGGACATACCGTCTCTAACCACTGCGACCGAGGGACGGTCAGAAACTTTTGTTTGATGTGTTATACATCTTAAAAGGGTGTATTTTTTGTCTCGAACCAAGGTTATACCCCCAAAACCGAACACCGAGGTCTCAGAAGAAGACCGCATAGGAGTAGAGGCAAGAATAAAAGCAAACACTTCTGACTGGTGCAGCTCGAACTCTGACAAACCACCTGAAGGCTGCTTATAAGGCTGCTGTGGTGGAATCGTGAGCTGGGCCTGCTGTTTTCTTTTTTTCTCTGTTGGCGCTTGAAAAAAGAGCCTAATATGGTCATGGAAGCCCCACCCAACTTTGCTGTTTGAACTTTTTGTTTGCGAGGGACAGCCAATCAGAAGAAGTTTAGCTTAAAGGAGAGCTAAATTAGCTTGTGTCACACAGAGGATGATTGAGGGGTTGCACCAAGGCCCAGTATACATCGTGGACTGTAAATCATTGAAATTACGTTGATTTGAGGCTTTCAGATTTTGATACAGAAAAATTCCTGATTGAATTTTTCTCCAGTCAAAGTTGAAGTTTTGCTGTTTGACAAATCTGAGAAGCCAGACTTGCTCTTCCAGCTTTCAGGACGCAGGATTATTTTTATTTCTGTATTTCAGGCTACAAATATGTGATTGGGTGATGATGTGGAGCAAAGTTAAGATGTCAGAAAGTATTTGAATTGTTGTCAAATCTAATCTGGGCGCCCAAATTCGTTCCAGTTTTATATTTTAAGAGTATTTTTATTGAGCAAAACAGTTTCACAAAGTAATGACTAAAGTTGGCACTGGATGTCCTTTAAAACATTAACCACTGAAATATTCTTGGTAAATGCACAAAGAACGGGCTCCAACAGCATCTCATTTTCTGCATAATTAAACCGTCAGTTTTGTTCCCCCCTTTTGGAAAAACAAGCAAGAAAACTTTAAAGTTTAAAATGATTTAGATAAAAAGAACAAACCCAGTGAACATAACTGTACAAATCCTAAATAAAGAATTAAAATGTATAGTAATGACATTTATATTTACTCAGTTATTCCTTAATCATATAGTATCTATAGTTCAAAAAGCCTGTTTTTACACATCATTTGAACAGTATTTCTTTAAACCATAACTGTTAATTACAAAAATGCATTATAACACTCTATTATATTGTTTATGCAGTAATGCACAAACAATAGAAATGTTCAGATTTTTATTTGAAGCTTCTATAGATAACAATAAAATAATAAATGAATAAATTATAAAGAATTGCAGCCATTAAACTCAGAAACAGGACAATTATAAGAAAAGTGTGCTTAAAGTACAAAAGTCAGTATTTGTAAAGCTTTTTTTCTTGCAGGTTATTGCTTCAAAGATGCCTCACAATCCAAAAAGTCAATAAAAAATTCAATTTCAAACTTCATGTAATGCACAAAACACCATTAAAATACAATAATCGAATTAAGACTAAAGAAAAATAATATCTGCAAAGTATACTCAATCGAAAACCAAGCTGAGCAGGCGTGTGACATGAACAATGTTTAAGTATGTTTCACTGTTTGATCCCAGGTAGCAAATGTCAGGTGTGTCCACAGGAACATTTCAGAGCCGGGGTTGGAAGGTGATTAATGTGAGAGGAAATTTAAAAAAGAAACAAACTTAAGATTTATTGTTACTGTAACGTGTGTCGGTCCAAAGATAAATAGTTTGAGGTCAGAAACATGTGTTTCATATATGCTCTGTCACTGGTTAAACCTCCTGCAGACCCTGTCTCAGCACCCTGATTTCAAAGAGTAGAAATATTTTTAAATGTAGGTTTATATTGGTTTACTTAACTAAACGTAGGTGTGAACACATTTTTATGAATATTAATATAAAAATTCAAACAATATTGTGTAATTACAAAAAACTAAAAGCTGGATACTGTTGAGTCCAGCTCCTCCCGGGTTGAGTCTGACCTGCTGCTGACTGTGCAAACCAAGCTGTCACTACGATGGGTGATGAAGTATTTTGATGAAGACTCACTTCTCTGAATCCTCTGCTTTGAACATTCTGTTGCTCCTGATTGCAGTACCTGCTGGAACCACCCCCGTGTTTAACCTTTAGACCTCTGTTTTAGTTGTTTATGTCTTACTCTTTGATCTTGTCGCCACACTCTTGGCTTCAGACCTTTTGATGTCGTTTTTTCTGTGTTTAGTACCCTCCTGTTAATCATTCCCATCCTTTTGTGTACCAGCATTAATGCCATGCCTTTTCAGTGGCTCGGGGTCGGCTTACCTTCCCAGATCCCCTCTCTGGGGTGGTAAAAGCCCAACTGGAATACACAACAAACACACCACCACAGCAAACTCTGAGGAACAGGACTTGGAGACATTTCTTCACCAGTCTCTCCATACTCCCAAAGCACTGACCCCCGTAAGATGCAGTCAAATGCCTTCTCTTATGCTTGATTTCGACTTGAATCTGCAATGAAAATCAAGCAAGTATGCAAAAGACATGTAGACTGGTGGGGCAAACCCCTCCACATCTTCGCGTGCCCTCAAGAGGATACAGAGCTGGTCCAGTGTGGCACGACCGTGGTGAAAACTGCATCGCTGCTCCTGGAAGTTTGACTAACAGACTCCACATTGCTCATTAGTTCAACCAGAATAGTTTGTCACTGTCAGCCAAGTTGTGTCTCAGAATCACGTCTCTCCTCTATGCAGATGATGTGGTTGTTTTGGCGTCACTAGGTAGTGACCTCCAGCACACTCTAGGGTGGTTTGCAGCTGAGTGTGAAGTGGCTGGATAGGTAGCGTCACTCACATGCATAAGTTTGGTGGAGAGGTACATCACCAGAGGTGGCTAGGATCCCACTAAGGTGGACCTCGACCTCACTTGAAAGGAAAACCTACAACTCCTAGTTTTACACAACCTAATCAAAATTTAGAGGTTTAAAAATGGGATACAGCGTTCTTAGAGGTAAACATGACCAGGGATTCAAGAAAAAAAACCCTCCTTTTACTACATACCTGTGATGGCTACTGCCATCTGCAACCAGAGTAACAGGTGGCCGAGAGAGTGAACATGGAGCTTTGTATTCATGCTCTCCTGAGGAGTTTGAGGAGGAGTCAGAGGCCGTGTTCATCAGCACCACTCACCAACGGCCCATCAGTCAGTTATCTGGCATTTCCTTCTCCAGCTTTAATACTGATATCAAATTAAATAGGCAGTAACAGCTGTGTCAGGCAATTGCAGAAACTGGATGTCTCACATGCTGTTGTTATAGAGATCCAGTTTCAGTGCCTTTAAAAGGCCAAGCAGAGGACATAGTCTTTATAAAGTCATCACCCTACCGCCTCAGTGCTATAATAAAAACTGACCAGAAATCTCGTAGGGTACGTGAATAAATTTCTAATGTGTGTCTGCGCACATCACCATCATCACCATCATCATCCCTCTCCCTTCTCAGTCTCACTTTTCATTCCCAGGCCTCCTTTTGAAGTAGACCGTTGAGAGCAGACATGAGCAGAGATACTGCAGGGGGAGAAAGTGGGTGAATGCTGAGCACAGTTATGCAGCAGTCAGATTCTCGTCTTGGTTTAGCATCCCCTTTCAGATTTTTAGATTTTCTAGGAATATCACTTGCTTTTTTAAAATCTTAGTAATGGTTATGTCCTCATTCCCTGTCTATTTTTTCTTATGTAACACTGGCTCTGATGCACCAGTGCGTTTTAGGGCTGTAGCTGTTGGTTGGTCCAGACCACAGACTGCATGTAAAGAAGTGTCAACACTTCCTCTCACCTTACAAAGCTCAGGCCACACTAGTGAAAAAATGGGTGCTGTTATGTCATTTGCAGGACTTCACTGTGTCGACCAGGTCTGCACCTTTACCTCCTCCTGCTCAGTTATTATGTTGTCTCTCAGTGTAACTGACTAAATTCACTCTTTTGATGATTGTGGTTCTAATGTCATCATTAAGTGGATATTATAGCTCAAATATAGGTTTGTGTTTCCTGTTTCTGCTGTTTACTTCTGGCTCTGCAGAGGGAGGAAGAAAGGACTTGAAGGCAAGTGTCAAAAGCTGCAGTTCCTCTGGTGGCCACATGAGGCTGACTTCAAAAGTAAGTGAGTCTTTAGACTCTCACATTGAAATTCCCAACTTAACAGTGTTAAAGCTTGTGTTTACACCCTGACAGTTTGGCCTCTATGAGTCGTTTTGACCTTCATCAAAAGTTTGATGAAGTGCTGGAAAGTTAGAGGTGGGTCCAGTTTGATTGACAGCTGTTCTGACAAACCATCCAAGAAGTTTGTGCTTCAGTGTTGGTAATTGAAATTCTAGCATTTTATCAGATTGTTTCTTAGCACTAATTTACAAGCATGTGTGTCTGTGTGGTCCACCCATACAGCTTTTGGTAACCAAGTTTTCTCCTCAGTGATGGTCATCTGTCTGTTTGGGTTTTCAGTCATCCTGGTCATGGTAGTTTTAAACACTTGAGCTGAAGGCAACTGGATTTCGTTTTGGTTTCTTTCACCTCTTGCATGAAAATCTTCCTCTTCTAAGGGGTTAAGGTTGTCACTTAATGACAGCTAACCCTGCAGAGGGTTTAGTTTCGATGTATTTTCTCTCGTGATCTCTCCGCTTTTCACATCTGAAGTTCAAGAGAAACCAAAGAAGGCTTTCAGATGAGAAGTGAAATGGCTTCAAGAGCCTAAAAAAAGGAAGTCCAGTTGCCTTCAGCTTTCAAGTGCTCAAGACAAAAAGGCAATGTTGGGTGCTTTAAAGTAGACTGATGACATCCCACTATGCTGGAATTTATACATACAGGTGTGATCGGAGGGTTACTTCATCTAGCCCAGAGATCGAAGTTTCCATCAGTGACAACTTTAACCCCTGACCTCAGACATAACTCATCATGAGTGGCAACATTACCCACCACCCTAACTCTATATTTTAGAAAAAAGGAAATAATAGAAAAACATTTTGGGGGTAAACAAAAAATATCAAATAATATTTTTTCAGATATGATGTTTTCTATTTAATTTATGTCTCTCTCTTTTGTTCTGTTAATTAATCCATCAAATTTTGATCAGTTTAGATGGATTAGGATGAAAAGTATTATTTAATGTTGTTTTGCTCCCTGAGAAATGATGTCATTGTTTGTTATGTTGTAATAAGTTAGCTTAATAAAAGAAAACCCTAATGATCTAAAGAGTAATTCAGTGTTAACATTTATTATTTGGGTTATTCAGATGACAGTCCTCAACCATAGTTAAGGGCATTAAAACAGTGCATTAAATACAGCTCCAGACAGCCGTTGGATACACAGAGTGTAAATTGTTTGGCTTGTATTTCCAGCATTAAACAGTGGCTTTAACTGAAAATAGAATCATTTGAATCAGCTGTGTATTTGGATAAAAAGTCCTGGTTTGTGTAAAGATTCCAGAACCACGACAAACATCCAAACTTCAGCCTCTCCGACTCCCGAGGCTGTCAGCACCAAGTCTGGGTCTTTCTATATCTGCCTTTTTCTAAATTACAACCATCAGCTGTCTGTCTTTTTTCATTTCACAGGTCAGCCCTCCATTTTACATGCTGCATCCATTTCACTGAAACTGTGCCAGAGATCACTTGTTACTTTATAAGACGGGGAAATGATTCACCCATCCTGGAGCAGGGAGGTGATCTGTGACTCCCTTCCTCCCTGCACCGCAGCGAGGGAACGGGTTTGTCAGAGCTGCGTCTGAGCTGCAGCGTTTTATTCTGAAACATTTATGAGGTTACATAGTCCAGAGAGAGGAGGCACAAAAAACCCCACTACCAGGAAAGCTTCTACATATACACTGCTTTATATGAGCTAAAACATCAGTGTATGTGACCCATTTATTAAAGGTTTATACACTGCTAAGTAAACCAGGTGAAGTTAAAAAGGAAGACTCTAGATGAGCTGGTGGGGAGAGGGAGGTCGGGGCAAACCGATAAGTGATCGAAGATCGACGAACACAAGAAGTTGTCACTGCCTCGTCATAACAAGCTGTTGTTAACGTCTTAAAAAGTGCTCCTCATATCTGTCTCACTCCCAGGCAGCAGCTTTTCCATGATTTTTAAATGAGGTGAAAACAAAGAAATGATGGTGTTCAGTGCCCTAGACGTGGAACAGGACAAGAATTTATCCATCGTTTTCAGATCAATACCTGCAAGGCAGGTTTAAAAGATCTCAACCCTAATTAAGACAAATACTACAGAATCTAATTATAGTTATATTTAAACTACAAGTATGAGTTTAGTTACTTTTAATGTGAAAGCACAGCTGACATTTACCAGCCTGATTATTGGCTTGGTTCGATGTTTGGGTTACTTCACTATTTAACCTGACTGTGTGCTCATGGTAGCATGAGAAACAGTTCCTGGGAGGCATTAACAGATATCACAGATGGAAGTGGACACCGTTAGGTTTAAATATAAGAGCTTCCTCTGTGTTTTTGGATGAAAACACCTTTTAAAGGTCCATTTTCTCTTCTTGTGAAGGTGCACGCTTCTCCTGCAATAATCACGATCATTTCGTTTGATCTTGTGTCTGATGTGTTGAGAGGTCTGTTCAATTATGTTAGAAGCTCTCAGAGGTAATTCTGATAATTCGCCCTTTCACAAAGAAAAGTAAAGTATAAAAAGTGTTGTGGAGACGCGGTGTTGTTTATTTCGAGTCCTTTCATGTTGTCCTTTGAAAGCCGTCAAATTTCCTGGATCGCTGTGTTCACACACTGAGCCGACAGCAGGCTTACAGCAAAACAGAAAGCGCCGAGCTTCTGTTCACCATTTTGTTTTTCTGGATAAAGAAACATTCCCTGAAACAAATGGCTCTACAGCTACAGAAAAACAACAAACAGAGCTTGTGTGTGAGCTTTCATTACAACCTGAAAGGTATAGAAGTGAAAAGTTATCCAGCCCCAGCTTACAGAGTTAACACAAAGCTCTTCAGGCAACACAAAGTAAGGAACTTGGGAAGGTGAACAGACAACAGAGAAAAAGCAAAGCACAGGTGAAAACAATCAGGTGAATAAGTGCCTGTAAAATGTGAGCTGGTGTCATCGTTAGGTTGAACTACACAATTTAATTTTTTAGCAGTGGAAAGAGGTGCAAGGTCCCCAAAACGATGAATTCTGCTGTTCTTTCAGATAATGCTGCGGATGATGGACACGACAAAGGGAGGTGACATGTTGTATTTATAAAGTACCAAATTTCAACAACAGCAGCCTCAAGGTGCTTTTATTGTAAGTAATAATACAGAGAAAACACTTGGTGACAGTGGGAAGGAAAAACTGCCTTCTAACAGGAAGAAGCCTCAGACAGAACCAGGCTCAGGGAGGGGCGGGGCCATCTGCTGCGACTGCTTAGGTGGGGGTGAGGAAGACGGGACAAAGACATGCTGTGAAAGAGAGCCAGAGCTCTAGTGGCAGAGAGTCATGTTGGGTTGCAGCGTGTGAGCTGTGTGTGTTTGGTGACTGATCCTCTTTTACATACTTTTCAGTTTACTGACCAACACCTGAGTTTTGTTGTTTTCTTTCTTTGAATGGTGATGGCAGCTCGTCCGTCTCTTTTAGTTTAGTTATCAGTAGAAACGTTAATAAAACCTGTTAATTTAACCAGTCTCCTTTTTTCAACCTGGACACTTTTTGTTACTTTCCCTCATCCCCTGGACCTTTTTAGGGGAATGTAACAGGTGTACAAACACATAGTGAGTGAAGCCTATTAAGCCTATTGCAGCATAACAAAGGGGGGATTCAAGGTCACCTGGTCCAGCCCTAACTGTATGCTTTAGCAAAAAGGAAAGTTTGAAGCCTAATCTTTTTTTTCCCCCTCTTTATATATAAAGTTTTGCACATGTAATTTGACATATCAGGCCCAATACAGCAAGTACCAACCGATATAAAGACATATATCAAAACAAATTAGGCCATTAAAATTCAGATGATAACAATAAAACAGAAAAAAGAAAGAAAGCAGTGAAGTGAAAGCAATAATATCCAGTTGCTTACGACTAAGGTTCAGGGTGGCGTCCTCAGAAACACCAAAAATGGCAACTAGTGGACATGGTTTGAGAGTAACGCTCAAAACACGAGAGAGCACTTCAGAGTAAAAAGTCCAGTATAATTGAAGTGACGGGCAGGCAAAAAACATATGAGTTAAATCACAGGGGGAGGTGTTGCATCTGTTGCACAGGTCAGGTATGCTGGGGTATATTTTAGATAGTCTTGAAGCCTAATCTTGAAAGTAGAGCTAGTGTCTGTCTCCTGAATCCAAACTGGAAGCTGGTTCCACAGAAGAGGGGCCTGAAAACTGAAGGCTCTGCCTCCCATTCTACTTGTAAATACTCGAGGAACAACAAGTAGGCCTGCAGAGCGAGAGCGAAGTGCTCTAATAGGGTGATCTGGTACTACAAGGTCATTAAGATAAGATGGGGCCTGATTATTTAAGACCTTGTATGTGAGGAGTTTGAACTCAATTCTGGATTAAACAGGGAGACAATGAAGGGAAGCCAATATAAGAGAAATCTGCTCTCTAGTCACCTTCAGGACTCCTGCTGCACCATTTTGGATCAACTGAAGGCTTTTCTCATCTCTGGTCATAAATTGGTGGCGTTTCTCAAGTCAGCTGCTGCGACTCATTTATGCATAGGTGTCTGAAGGAGCCTGTACCATGAAGCACTGGTTGATCTCATTAGTGTGATGGGTACATCACTCTAAACTTCCTATTTGTCAGTGAATGGGTTATTGAGGTAAAGATTCCTGCTTTAAACCAGCTCATTAACTTTCCCCAAAGCTAGCCTTAGTCTAACCAATGAGAGAAAAGAAATAAAGTGCAAAGCAGAAAGCTTCCCACAGTGTCCCGGCAGGCAAACGTTCAACTTGTTTATGTTTTTGGTTTAAAAAGTGGAACCATTATGTGTTAAAGGCCACGGCATGAGGGAGGGGACATCAAAGGACACCTCAGTGTGATGGGGAGTCACAGAAGGAGACTGCAATCACATATTATGCTTTGAAAGTTCACACTTCATGTCTGATTTGGGGTTTTTACACTTTATTTGGCTTTGTTTTCACTTACTTTTCCTTTTGCTTCCTTAAAAACAATGTTAAGTTTAAGAAAGGCTCCAGATTTAGAAAATTTACCTCCTCAGAAACAAGGACACAGGAAGATGCAGAGGTCAGAAAGATGATCTTTAATGGGAGGAGTGGAAATAAGAAGAAAATGTTCGTGCTGTTTATGTTTATGAGAAATGTTATAGATTACTCTAATGACACTAAACAGTCCATACACAGATTTATGCTTCACATCAAAGTGACCCTAAAATCAATTCAAAATACAGCTTATCATGTATTTCGATATTGTTCTTTAGTTCCCACAATATTTCTTTAAAGTATTTCCCCCACTTGTGTTTATACTTCTGCCAGCATCTTTACTGTTACTCTTCAGGATCCTCTGAGTGCTCTGTCTCCTGTTTATATCTCTCTGGTATAGTGTAGAGTTTGTTTCTGGGTGTAATAGATCTTTAGGTCCGTGGAAAAGCTTTGATATTTTGAACCACTTACCCGCAGTATGCCAAACCCCACCCAGAAATACCCGACATCGTGAACAGCGCAGGTTTAATTGGCTATATGAGTGCTAAAGAGCGGCTGGACTGAGCTGTAAATGATCTCAGACCCTGGCATCCACCCTCACCTGTTTCCTTCAAAGAGATAATGTGATGGCCTGTCGTGTTAAGTTGGTGCGTCAGCAGAAGATCTGACAATCTGTGTTTGGATATGCATCTCTGCCTCAAATCCATCCTTTCAATGACATCACTCACCACCCCTCCCATTGGACAAAGTGACCGTCAGTCCGAGGCACTGACCAATGACTGCCCGGCAGTGCATCTGAGGGAGGTGTGGCAGGTGCAGTGCTGTAGCCATGGCGACAGTGGATGCTGAGCACTGCCACGACTTTGTGTAGGCAGAGTCTGAATGGGGATGACATCACTCAGGGAGACGGGAGAAAAACAACATCGCCTTCAGTTCCTGTGTCTGTTTTTCTGCCCGTGACGATAACACCAAATGTTATTTGGAGGAAGATGCAAAACTAAAGACGGTCGTTTTGTTAGAAATCAACTTTGAATCCCAAAGCAAAGCCAGAAACTGGCCTCTCTCTTTTGCTGTACGCAAAAAGATGACTGCAGAAGAAAACCAGTACTGATACAATCTTCTCCATTACAGGACAAATGTTTTGGAAACTGTTTGAAAAATGAGTTTTGGCTGAATTTTATATTTAGGAAACCTTTGTACATATGTGTGATTAAAGAAATATGACACTTTATTAAAAGCTGAGGGGAAAAAACAAAATAGAAATCATTAAAAGTTATAAAAATATATTTTTTAACTGCAAAAATAAAAGATCAAATTCATTAATGCTGATTAAATCACCATGAAGTACAGAATCTCTAGAAATAAAATTCAACAGAAAAATATTCTTAAAATACTTAAAATTCAAAAAATTTGTTCATTTTAAAATACAACAGTCACAATAAACAGAAGAACGTGACAACGCTGCGTTTACTGACTGTTTTATTTAGCTGCATCAGCCCAGTTACACCAGTTTGTGCGCTGGTTTTTCCACCATGAAGGTTTTAATGTCTCATGTGACAAGATGGGAACAAACAGCATACCCCTGATGTTTAGATGCTCCTCCTCACTGAATCTCTCTCTCTCTCTTTCTCCTTCTCTGGTTGTGACTCACGCTCTGGGCATGAGGGCCGGCCCCTCCTTCAGATGACATCAGAGGGCTTGAAATAGCTGCTGCAGCAGCAGCAGCAGCAGCATTAGAGCTTCCAGTCATGGGATCCTGCTGTGAGGCCTGCAACCCAGGCAGCTACTTCCAGCTGAGGAGGGGAGTGAGACTGGGAGGGGTGGGCCATAAAAACAAAGAGACGGGGGAGATAATGAAGTGACAGGAGCAACAAGTCAGAGGGGTGATCGGCTCAACATCCTTTCAGAGCTACTCTCACTCAAAAGGGGTCCAAAATATGAGAGCGGCAATTGTGTTTGGTCAAACTGAACACGTGTACCTGGATATTTTTCATTTTCACTGGTTTAATCTGTCGTCTTTGTTTCTTACTTTGCAATAAACCAGTAACATGAACTAATTCATGGTACATAATATAGCTGCAAATATGTCAACCATATATGTGGTTATAACAGTAGTTGCCCATAATAAACATGGCAACGTTTCAAAGAATGGATGCCAACGTATGTAGAAATAAGCTTACACAGACTGATCTCCACACTCAGAATCCGACTGTTTTTTCCAATCCTGGCTCTGTATGATGTCACTGAGAGCTAATGCCTCATAACAAAATATGAATAGCTCAGGTTTATGGACTCGAATTGTGACATTTGATCAGGACAGTAAAAATGTGTATGTAATGTATTTCTCTGCAACACCTACTTTTTACAGATAAAAACTGGGGATGTGTCACCGTGGCAACCAAGAAAACAGCTTTAAAGGAAGTGCCAACGATTGTGTCTTAACCCAGACTGTGTCCTGTTTCATTCCTAACTCTAACCAATGGTTTTTAATACTAAATTTAATCAAAGCACACATTTAAACGTTAAAAAAATTAATAATACTTGTGAAGTGATTTACTCGAGCTCCACCATCAGCTCCTCCTGTGCCCGCAGCCTTCTCCAGCCTCCAACCATGAACTGTTTCACCGTTTGAAAGTGGAAAATCCTGATTTCATGAACATGGATTGTACATATGAGACCGGACGGATTTAAAGTCAGGGTCAGACTGTCTTCCCGTCTCGGGCACACAGCTCTGGTTGCGAGCAGTGGCATCCACCCACCTGCTGCTTGGGCCTCCTGTTTGAGAGGGGCGGCCTATCAGAAGAACGTTGGTTTAAACTGTGAGGACATAAACAGCTCACATGAGAAAGAAGATGAACTGAGATTCCACGTCAAGTATTTCTGTTTATGCATGAACGGCATGCATATTTGCATTAAATCCTCTAGCAGAAAGCAGAGAAATAGTATGGAAAGATTTCATTACCCTCATGTTCTCAGTTTACCTCTCACTCCTCATGCTTCCCTCACACCCAAACACTTCTCTTTATCCCTCCCTCCGCTCTCACATCACAACCTGTCTGTGGATGAAGTGACAGAGTGTGAACAAAAGAAAACAGCCTTCCACCGAGACCGAGAGAGAGACCCTCCTGTGCAAGAGAAGTAGGACAGGAAACGTGAGGACAGTGAACATGTGAGTAACACGCGCAGACATAAACAGTCAGGGTGTGCTGCTGTTAGCTATCTGCAGCCATCACAACACCAACAGCACACCCATCCATATTCCCCCTGCCTGCCGCTCTATCTGCACACAGGAAATGGACCTTACAAAGTAAAGGCTAGATTCTCACTCTGGGCTGCCTGGTCTGTGTCTCATAACTGCACTCAGTCATCAGTAAACAAAAAGAATGATTTAAAAAAACCCAAAACATCTTTTTTTTCTCTAAAGTTCGTCTAAACGTTTGAAAAAATTCATAAATTACAGTACAACCTCAATTACTAGTGAGATGCTGTGTGAAGTGTAAATGAAAACAGAATGCAATGATCCGGAAATCAAATAAAACCATATTTTATTTACCATAGAACAAAACAAAAGGTTAGCTCTTTTGGAGTTTTAAGGCAGCAACACATCCTAAAAAAAGTTGAGTGCTGTGTGGATCCCCTCTTCTCTGAACAGCAGTCTGTAAACATCTGGGCACTGAGGACACTCAGCTGGACTCTCAGGAGATGATAGATGATTCTAGCTGGTCTGCTTTCTTGCAACTGTATATATAACTTTGGATTATACAGATTATACAGTATGAGTATGTCAAAAATGTAGACTCTCAGGAAAAAGTAACATTTTTACACTTAACATCACATAATCTCTATTTATTACACGTGCAGTGAAATATTTCAAGCAGTTTTTATTTCGATCTGGATGGTTTTCATACAAATCTAGAATCCAGTGTCTTATTTGAATAGTTTGTTTTGAGTTTTAGTATATTGTGTATCTCTTGGACTGTTTCAATAAACACCACCAGAGTAATGGGTTGCGGTTGATGATCATGAACTTTGTTTGTTTTAGCTGCTTTCCACCCGATGGAAAAGGACCTCCCTCTTCCTTCTCCTTTCCCCTTATTACACATTATCAAACGAAAGATAAGAAACACCCAAAAATACAGGTGAGTTATCAAAGCAACCTGGGCTGTGAGTAACACCCCAGCAGCTACAAGCTGAGCACCTCTGTGCCAAACCACACTGATGCAGTAATTCATGATAAAGGAGCCACAAATAAGTATTGAGTGTGTAAATGAAAATACTTTTTAGAAGTTATAGATATATTTATATCGAATAAAAACATGTCAAAAGTATGGCCTGGGGACAAAAGTGATCTGCCAAGAGTTCCACAACCCGACCTGCTGGGGGCTTTGCTAAAGGGCAGCAAATCAGCTTAGATGACAGTTTAGTTTTCTGTGAATTTTACAGGAAATCATGGAGCAGACTGCCAGTACTTTTTCTATCATTTTACAGATCTGTTTCGTAGACTATAAACTCGTGGAGACATGCTGATGTGTCTCTATTATGGTCATTTGTGCAGATAAGTGCTTGACAATAGGCAATCTCGTACACACGCACACCTTCATACACCACGTTACTTTTTGCATAATGCTCAGTATTTTGCACCTTTCTATTGTCTCGTGTCTGTGTCGTTCTGTTCTGTCTGCTGTTGCACAGTGTTTGTTTTGGGGGTTTTGCAATTTTTGCACTTTGCACTTTATGTAGTCCTGTGTAGATTGTCTGTTATATGTCACATGTAGCACCGCGGTCTTGGAGGAACGTTGTCTCGTTTCACTGTGCATTGCATCATTACACATGGTTAAAATGACAATAAAGCCACTTGACTTGAGTTGTATTTATTATCAGGTGTTTCTCTGCTTGGTGTGGATCAAGTTTTTATTTTTTGCTTTGACTCTACCATCTTGAGTCTTGTTGCGTTTAAGATTCCTTTATGTGTAATTTGGTTTGTCCCCTTTGTCACAGTACTGGGTCTTGTCCAGCTGCCACAAGGCAAAAGACAGGGTACACATCTTTAATTGATGTGAATGTTCTCAGAATGTATTTCTTTATACTAACAGAGGATTCATTCTGAGGTATTTGTTTTTACAGGTTATTGGTAATATTAGTTCTCTGGCCCCTCTAAATTGGGCTGTTTGCGCCCCACAAACTACAATAAGTTTACCAGCCTCTGATATAAAAAGTCTAAAACAGTTTCAAATCAATATTGAAAACTATAACTTGGAAATCTATATTAATAATATGCATTTATAGTCCTGCAGCTTAAGAGAAAAGCAGAATGTGGGATAAATTAGAGGCTGACAGGCTGCTTTGTGCTTGAAAACAAGCCAGCCACCTCAAGGACATGAAAATACGAGGCTGTGTGGGCATCAGCATCACAAGCTAGACAGATAGAAAGCACCGTGGAGAGAATATTTATCTAAGTATGTACTGTCACAGGAGCTCCCGTCATTACAACAAATGAACTGTCTGTACTTTACCAAATGATTCATGCTTAATAAGCTGTGCAGCTGCAGGTCAGATAATCTTTCTGCAAAATAAAAGCTCCAGAGCTCAGTGACACCTTTTAAATGGTCAGTACACTCAAATCAGCATAAATACACACGGTGTGACTCACCCATAGTGGGTTTGAAGCATCGCACAAAGTTCTCCCAGGTTTTGGGGATATTTTCTGCCACAGCCTCATTTGTGCTGCTCACTGCAGAGCAGACTCAACACTTCACAGAGCCCGACAGACGCTTCTTCTGGACTGAAACGCACAGCTTTGTTAAATAAGATTTTGTGGCATTATGCGGCACGCCGAAGTTTTATCTGGCTTCTGCTTTCAGTTTACTTTGATACACGATACACACTTGACAAAGTTTTCAGCCAGTAAACATTTGTGAGTGTTTGGGCAATTTACAGGATCTGATTAAACAATAAATAAATGTATTAGTTGATTAATGATTAAATTATATAAGGTGATTGTCTGATTGTTGGGATTTTCACTAATATTACGACGTCTGTAGCTTACAAGATAAAGTGCTTTGATGCAGCTACAGTTATAAATTGATTAAAACTGAGCCTTTAAAACCTGAACCATGAAATAACTGCCAGAAATCTTTCATTTTTTGATGATGGAGTGTTTGTTGAACCTTTAGACAAACTATATAAAAATATATATCAAATTTAAATCTGCATATATGAGTTTTAATTTGAATTAGAGATGGACCGATCCGATATTACGTATCGGTATCGGTCCGATACTGACCTAAATTACTGGATCGGATATCGGAGAAAAATAAAAAATGTAATCCGATCCATTAAATATCACGAAAGCACCTCGCAAAACTTGCAACACGCCGTAACTCACCTCAGAACGTTAGCAGTCGGAGCAGTATGCATCACGTGATAGAGCAGCTGTGGCATGCCGGACCTGTCGGTGGTCTGGATAGCATGTGGAGCTTCGCTAGCAACCCAGCATTTCATCTCCGACAAAGTTATCCCCGAGAGAAGTAAAGCAAGTGTGTAAGTCCATCTCTGAATGTTTGTAAAGCATTCCCACGTTAAGCTTAACAAGCGACTGCCTCTCGCTCTCCGGCTGCTACTTCAATCGTGAAACTGCTTAAATGATCAGCTGATCGGCTTTTCTGTCGGGAGTCCGTGTCTCTAGTTTGTTTTTGGCCCACTTTGCACCAGAAAGAGGAAACCAGCGGCTGAACAACAGCAGAACGTTTAAGCTTGATAAGCTGTTGTTAGAATGTATTTAATATTAATTTCTACACCAGGATCTTTTTCTACGTAGCTGACGCTGGTAACTGTGCAGGGGCGGATCTAGCAAAGTTTAGCCAGGGGGGCCGATAGGGCATTAACAGGGAAAAGGGGGCACAAAGACATACTTTTCTTTCTTATTCTCATTTAAAATGTCGAGCTTTTAATAAATAATTATCTGACACCCAAAGTTTTAATTTGATGTAAAATGAATAGAAGTCAATTACTGTATATAGTGACTATTAAGTCTAATATATACCCTAGTAAGCTATAGTACTTTTTACTTTGGGAAGGTACTATCTGTGCAGTCTGCAATTTTGTTGAAGAAAGATGTTGAATCTATTTAATATTTCTTGAAAAATAATTGATTTCTATGCATTTTTTTTTTCACACTGCATCAAATTAAGGTTGATTACGTCGATTAAGCATCATGAGGTGGCGCGTGAGGGGTGGTTCCTTATTTTTTATTTATTTATGTTTGTTGTTGCTGGGAGTTGGAACCCTATTAGTTAGGTTGCTTAATATTTACGCTAAGTACTCTTTAAAATACCAGAATAGGGAGGATGGTGTAGGTCTAAGTTTATTAGATTGATCAGTATTGCTGAACTATGAAATATTTTTTTTGTATACAGGTATAACAGAATAGCTTTAGTGTAGTTGTTGTTTTAAACTTGAGTATGAACTTGCAGACTTGCAAAATGCAGCAAGATATTTTAAAAAACAGTTTTGTTGATTAAAAAACACTATATCGGATTCATATCGGTATCGGCAGATATCCAAATTTATGATATCGGTATCGGTATCGGACATAAAAAAGTGGTATCGTGCCATCTCTAATTTGAATCACATTTGCTACATAAGCAATATTTTTGCAATGTAGTTATTAAAAATGTGTCATGCAATTCATATCATTTTGGGGGGGGGGGGGGGGGGGGGTAAAAAAAAGTCATGCTGATCATGTAGAAGTCTCAGAAACTCACAAAACACATGGATCAAATATGATATACCTGGATTTGAAGGGTTAAACTGTTTACCAGTGAGTAGCACAGAGACCTCCAGCTAAAGCAGGTTTGGGTGACCTGTACTGCAACTGGTTGAAGGCAAAGAGAAGAAAGAAAAGGACAAAACAGAAATTAGAGGAGAGAGAAGACATGGGATCCAACATTGTATTTAAGTAATGAAATATTATTGTCACATAATTGCTGCAATGTCTGTCTATGAAATTATCTTACTAAAATCCCGATTAAATTATTTTAGCTCCATTTTTGGTCTCCACCAGCTAAAAAGAACTATCAGGCTTCTCATTTATTACTTCTGCAGTTTCCTCTTTGCTGGTTGGTCTGTCTGCCACACGCTAAAGTTCTCATTTATCTATTAATTAATGCTTCCAAAAACCATTATAAGAAAGTGTCTTTTGGTGGAAAAGACAGCCAGTCTTTCTCTTGTTTCACTGACATGCCAAAAACTGAAAAAAAGTGTATTTTTTAAAGAAATTACAGCTTCCTGAGATCAAAGCATTGATATTTCACTGTGTGGCAGCCTTTTTTGTGGAATAAGTTTACATTTCTGTGTCTTCTGATGACTTTAGGCTGGAGTAGTGGGTGTAACTGTAAATAAATAAAGAGACCAAGGATGGAATAATACAGAAGCTTGAAGAAATGAAGGTAAACAAGAAGGTTTTTGAACTCATCTGAAAACATAACAGAATGACTTTATGGTTAAATGTATGTCTTCTGTTTGGAAAGTTATGTGATGAATATGGGCTTAAACTGCAGAGTCTTAGCTTTCATTTGAAATTATGACATTTTTAAAGATGCACTGTTATTTTAAGCAGGTGGGCAGTCTAGAGATGATTCTGTATGTGGCATTTTGTTTACTGTGAACCTACAACATGTGAGCTTACGATGCAAATTAAATTGTTCATCCTTACTGGGTCTGAGCAGAGACATGGCAATTAGAGACCAGAGAATCAGAGACATTTGGCGACTTGGAAACAAGAGCTGGTGATGTGAAGTGGGTGGGTGGGTTCATTTCAACAGCTATCACTTCAAGTCCTTGAATTTCATCAGCTTTCTGTGATCTGGTTGCCATGTCGCTGCTTGTTATTTACTGTGTGGAAGCCCCGAGACAAAATCAACAGTTTAGTATATTCTGGGGAAAAAAGAAAGAACAACACACTTCTTATAATACTTTTCTTAAAATAAAAGGCCTGGATAATAGAAAACAACAGCGGTGGATGATCGCAGGAAAAGCAAGTCTCACTAAAGACAGCTACAGGCCTGGGAAAGCATCTAAAAGAAGCAGACGGACTATTTTGCGGTTTTCTTGTTTTTAGACGGCTGTCATTGTTTCTTTCATTGTTAAAAACATTTAACAGTATATTAAAATTATTGTACTTCCTTAACTGTTTATGCAATATCTTTGTTTTTTGCACTTTAATATCAAATAACTGATATGTATATTATTATACGTAATATATTTTGATATTTAAAATATGACATGTTTGTTATTTGTACTACTGTTTCTGTTGAGTCATTCTGAGTCATTGTGTGTGCGTGATGCATGTAAACTCCTGAGGTTTATTCCACAGACCTTACATATATAATGCACAGTTATTCTCATAATACAGACATTCAAATTCAAATAACTCCTTTACTTTGAGCTATTGCAGGTTAAACAATTGTGAGTGAGAACAGACTGAGCGGCTGCTGGGAGAGCGGTAGTGAGATTCATTCGTCACCTCGGGCCTTCACACTCATCAAATATGATTTAAAAAAATACTTTTATGAGAGAGGAGGAAAGTGTTCCAGTCTTCTTTTATCCATCATATTAAATTTAAATACCAATCCCCCCACTGCACTGTCTTTATCTTCATACCATTGCAGGCTATAGTCATTTTAAATAATCTGTTTAAAGTTGTTTGCAAGGAATTCACATTTTTTATACTTTAGCAGAATTCTTGCCTTTGTTGTTGAGATACCGTCACATGTATGACCATGATATGGATATGATGATACTGAGGGAAGTAAAGATCAGTTATAAAACAGCAACCTTTCTGTTTGAAGTACTCGCTGTGTGTCAGTCTAACTCACCCAAACAGAGAATGATTAACCTGTGAGATAAAAGCAAAACTGTTGTGAGAACAGAAGAACCAATATAAATCTCAGCTGAAACTGAAACTCTTGGGACTGCATTCAAAAGTGAACATTGTAACATTGTACTTCACTCGAGTAAACCAGAAAACAGGAGGAAAAAACTTAACAAAATATTGTAAAAGAAAATTTATAGGGCAGAACTTTTATTTTTCCTTCTTTGTGACCCCCATTAAACATCTTAAGACCCCTCATATTTTAGGGTATCTGTACACAGTGACATCGGCTTCTAAATCAAACAATCAATTTGAAGTGCAGAATTTTGGGTTTATTTCAAGGGGTTTAAAAACAATTTTGCATTAACTGTTTAGGAATTGCCATCATTTTTATTCATATTTGAAATACTTTGCAATTAAAGACCACCTGCTTTATTTGAGGGTCTTTCTGCCTTCAGTTTTGTCTTCAGTCTCTCATATATATAAATCTCATAATATCTCATTTCTTTGCTCTGAGAAACTCTTGGACTGCTTTTGCATTTTGCTTTGGTTTATTTATCCATGTCCTCTCTGAAGCACAGTCCAGTCAGTTTTGTCTGACTCTGAGCAGAGCGTACAGCCCTGTACACGTCACAATTCATCCTACGACTATCTGCCGTCACATTAATAAACACTAGTGAGCTGTTTCTACATGCACGCTCATACATAACAATCCCCCACCATGTTTGCCAGATGATGTGGTGGTATGATCTCTCTGTTAGGTTTCATTTGGTTTGAACTGTTGAAGTCCTCCTTCATTTCCATTATTGGACATCACGTTCTAACTTCCAGTGAACAGCTCCCAAAATCCAAGTTCAAGTCTTGGAATCTTTTCTCTGCTAAATGTTTCATGGAATAATGAGGGGAAAGGCCTCACTTGACCATGAAACTGAGAATAGTTGAGTGTCATAGAAGTGAAGATAGTCACAGTGTAACTGCAAAACAAAACAAAACAGCCCCGAAGCTCAGAAAATATAGTCAAGAAATCTGAGGAACCTGTGCAGACTAAATTTATTCATCAATAAACTGTCAATTCCCAATCCCACAGTATAGTCTTGTTTAATTTATATAAAGCTTCCCCGCCTTAAAGAATTCACTGTTTGTCACTTGGAGACCTGCTAAAAATAATTAGAATTATTTATATATATATTTATGACCCTATGCCCTTTGGCACTGAGCCAACAGTCAAACCGGGTAAAAGGAAGTGCGGCTGCAGTCGATGAAACACACAACTGCTGACGTCCGACTCTTCAGCTGCACAAACCGAAAACAAAAAGCACTGTCACCTGCAGTTCTTTGTGTTTTGAAGAAATGACCTGACAACCCTCCACACTTGCACATCAGAAAGGAGACTCGTGAATTTCATGCCTCAGTAATTGTTTTACATTTAAAGCCTATATTTCCTGCAAGGCCTGTAATACTCAATGAAGAAGTTTCGCCTCTGTGGTAAACTGTCAAAGTTCATTTCATCACCTTTCACAGACATGACATCCACCACAGACCAGTTCCTCTTTCAGCTGCATCCCTGTTTTAAATGCTCCAGGCCAGTGCTCTGGTCTAATTTACATTATCACTTTCAGGGCTTTTTATGGTGCTCAAATAAGCACATAACCATTGTCTAATTTTTGCATTCTTGTTGTTTATCCGTGCTCACAAAAAAATGTATAAGGGAATAACCATTTAAACTAACTCACCTTAACAGTTTAGTGCACAAAGACAGAAAAAGTATATTTATTACAGTCAACAGTTACAGACTTTGAATCTACGTATCAGGACATGATAAGCAGTTGTCTGGTCCTTCGCAGGTTTTCAAATGAGGCAATCACAGCTTTAGAAGAACAACAACACACGACATATTACACTTTTTTTTTATTTGGTAAACTGTAAGCCGAATAGCAGAAGCAGTGTGTGAGAAATGAAGAACATCCCATGATTCGCTTTTAGAGCAGCAATCATTTTGTTGAGTGTCAGTGTAGCTCACTGGGCTGAGCAGGTGACCCATATGCTGCAAGGCTATTTGCAGAAAGCTGAGTTTGATGCTGTCCCAGGCAGATTTACTGTGCGTCCCCCCTTAAAGCATCTCTATCAGGTTGAGGTCTGGACTTTGATAGTGCCAACGCATCAGCTTGAGGTTTTTTCATTTTCACTTATTCTGTTGCCGTGCTTGGCATCATTGTCCTGTTGCATGACTCAGATCAGCCAAACTTTAGCTGTCAGACAGATGAGCTCACATTGATTCTAGGATACTGTGATACACAGAGGAGTTCATGGTCGACTGCGAAACAAGCCTAAATCATCACCCGTCCACCACCGTGCTGATAGTTTGTGAGGTGTTTGTCCTGATATGCTGATTTGGTTTTCTCCCAACGTGGTGCTGTGCCTTATGTTAACCTCCTAAGACCCGAACTCTTCCACGGCATGCATTTTTAATTTCTCTTTGATATTTGGGCATATTGGGGCCTAAGAACGTCAAAACAAAGAATTACCAGATTTTTTTTTTCCTTATTTTTGTTTTTAAGAAAAATAAGAGCCACATATGAGGATATTGGTTTAAAATTTTGATAGAACAGTAGCAGTATAATGTCCTCGTAAGTGGATATCAGGCCCTTGTAGAGAAAAATTGAGTATTTTGGTCTAAATAACCCAGAATGTGATGTCCACATATGTGGATGCCAGGTCCTAGGAGGTTAAACATCACCACTTTGGACTCGTCTGTCCCAAAGGCCATTGTTCCAGAAGTCTTTCTTCAGAACTTTTCAAACCTAAGCTATGGTACTATGTCCTTTTTGGAGAAAAGAGGCCTTCTCCTGGCAAACCTTCCAAACAATCCATAAGAGTTCAGGCTTCTTCTAATTGTAATTTTCACGAGCTTTAACATTTAACAAGCTAACCAAGGCCTGCAGACTCTGAGAGGTGGATTTTTTTTTGTATGGTCTGACCTTGGGGTGAATTTGTGGGAACATCGACTCCGGGGGAGATTGTTCTGAAAAACTGTAGAATGATGGACTTCAGTTCCTTGAAAGTGGCAACAGTTGCTTCTCTCATGGCTGATGTTTATGACGTTTATGGAGGGTCATTCTGATTAATGATTAATCAATCAAGTGATTTCATTAGTAGCACTTGGTTGCTTACTCTTTACATTTCAAAATATAAATAATAAAAGTTGCATAATCTTTAGATTGTATATGTTTAAAAATTTAATATACAAAAAGCTCTCTTACTTGCACACATTCAGAAAAAGTTAATGTGCTACGGAAAATGGCATATGAAATTTAAAATGTAAAAATAATGACACCTTCTGACAAACTGAGACTTAATGCCATTGAAAATTTTATTGTGATATCTGATAGTTTACATTAGAGTGAAAACAGACATGTGACATGGCTTTAGTAAGACAGAATGCAAAGCAATGTAGTCAAATAAAAAGCAGAATATTTGCTTTAAAATTTAGGAAGAAAAAAAAAACAAAAAACAGGCACGACATCATAAATACAACATGCTTTTAGACCTCAAACTGTAGTTTAACAGTCCTAAGAAAAGAACTTGTACAGTCTTTTCCCCGTATACCCATCTAGCCTTTGATCAACATCCTGTTTAGACAGTAACAGAGCGCAAAAAGTAGGTAGCCAGTGCCACGATAACAACAGAACAACAATAAAAAGTAAACAGTTTTCAGCAGCAAATATCTACATTTTTCATCCAGGCTGCTTTGACGCTGTATTTCAGAGAATCAAAACATTCTACAGAAAGACAATGTCATAGGTGACAGGTTTTCTACTCTTTGATTTTGGTATCGCAGTCGAATCTCCAGGGGCCCATCGACCGTGGCCCCTGGCTTCGTTCCTGCCCGCTGACACATGACACTGATGCATTCGATAGAGCCTGGGTCTTTATTTGGTACGCACTGGCGGTGACACTGGCAGCTGCTTTTTGTTGGTTCAATTTTGACTGACTTATCGAAGGGAAGAGTACAGAGGCTCTGCAGTCGGGTCGCTCCCAGAAACTGCTGCTGCTGCCATGTGGAGGTCCTCAAGAGAAACTGGCTGTGTGCATGTAGCAGAGGGAAATCGTACAACTGTGTGTGTGCATTCAGTAATGATTCAGATAGACACAAACAGTCCTGTAAGGTAGATTTCTTTCCAAATTTTGCTACCGGTGCTGGTCTTGTGAGACTGAGTGTGTGGAAAGTTCACAGAGGTAAACCAACCTAAAGGCAGGGGCTGTGGCATTGTTATGTTAATGCAATCAGACTTTGCTGTTTTAATAAAAGCTCATCATAGTTCAGGAGCTGCAACCTTCGAGCATCTAACGATGCATTCATGCGTTCATGTGAACATCTAATGTTTGTAGCTTTAAACTGACCAAATCTCACGACATGTGGAAGAAGACATGGCTTTAATGCAATGACTGTTTTATCCGATGGCCTTCCAGTCTGTAGTTTTCCAGCTTGTTACCAGGAAATGGAAAGACAAGCTAGTTCTGGCTGAAGGACCTCAAATCTTTCACATCATCTTTCAATACTTTAGAATTTGGACTCAAAAACAGGCCATTAAAAGTTTGATACGACATCCGCAAAGAAGTTTGTTGCACCTCTGAGCACACGCCCAAACGATGCTACGGGGTTAACTCTTGCAGCTGCGCTCAACACTCTATGCATTAAGTTGTTGGACAGACCTGCAAATTCTTGCCTGCATTTGACAGGCCCTGCGTGTCCTGCAAAACATCAAAAGGATGCAGCACCAGAACTGAGATGTGACTAAAACAGGCTATTATCATCAAAACAAGCCATTCGATCAAATAGATAAGGGGAGTAACAGTTCACTTTTACACAAAAAAAGAAAAACACCACGAGAATGAATACGTTCAAAAAATACAATCAGATATTCACAGCCAGTGTTGCCGCAAACTAATGACCTCCGACATAGCTGCCACAGGGTGCATTTCTACACCTGAAAGCCCTCAGCACAGGAGACACTGACTGCGGTGGCCAAAGGGTCTTGGTAAAGGCTCTCCCTGCGACATGGTGGGAGATTCCAGCTCGCCCTCAACGTCTACATGGCTCAGCAGAGACCTAAACACCGGCCCTCTAACGGGCTCTTACCACACAAGCTAAATAAACAAGCTAACAGAAAAAAAAAGCAAACAAACCAAACGGGGGATAAATCACTTCCAAACAAACTAACCTGGCTGTCAACCTCGCAGATCAGCGGGCGAGACAGCGAAACCAAACAGCTGTGAAAGGGAAGAAAAAAAACACACCAGGAAAACTCAAAAAGGAAAGAGGGGAAAACTGAGGAAGAGAAGGTAAACATTCGCTTTGGTGTGCAGGCATGCATGTGGATTAACACACATGCATGTATGCGCACACGCCAGACACCACACAGCCAGAGGTACGGTGAACAAAAGTGCTTCAAGTAGGGGAAGTAAAAGAACTAACCCAGTAGAAATACGTATAAAACCTTAAATATGTTACTTTATGTACAAAAACTGTAACACGGGCCAATATCTTAGCTGTTTATGTATTTATATTTCAAGTAGGTATCACTGCTAACTATCAAGGGTTTGCATTGTCATAGTTTTAGGTTAAAAGGTCGTGTGATCTGACTGACCTTGCCGGCAAAGTAATCAATCACTGCTGATTTTTTTTTTTTTAATTTTTTTTTTTTTTAAATCTCTCCCATCGTGTCCCACCCTGCCCACGCCATCACCTGCTGCCATCTTTTTAATCCCTCTGATTAAAAAGTCCAACAAGTCCCGGGCAACCTCTTCCTCCTCTTTGCTTTACTCTGAGAAATAATATACTGAATATCCATCTGTTTTTGCACCTTTAAATCTGAACGTAGAAAATATATGTGTGTATATATACCAAGTCTCTGTTATCCATAGAGCTCTGAGGATTTTGGTGAAAAATGTTATTTCGAGGGCTACTTCTTTGAACCAGGAAGGGGGCGAAGGGAAGGGGAAGACACATCGGTTCACATGAAAGTTTTCAGAGTTATGCACTGCACAACAGAAGGAAAAATAAAAGAAAACAAGTAGAGGGAGGCCGTTCGTGTTTTGAAGAGGCACAAGATTCATACGGCTTGGAGGCAAATCACAGATGCTGTCCACAAAGAGACGATTCATACGCTCCGAGAGAGAGAGAGAAGGACGTAAAGTGCAAAAGATCTAGAAGAACGGGGCGAAGCGGCGGGATTTCCAGGATAGCAGCAAAAAATTGGAAACTACTTTGTGGTGTGGAAGAAGTGAGAGGAAACCTGGAATTTAAACAAAATGAAACCAAATTTCCTCAAAGTATCTAACAGGCAGCTGCTAAGCATACCAGAGTCGACAAAGCCCTCCTGCTCCAGCTTCCTTTCCATCTCCAACAATCTGTCGTTCATCTGTGAGAAGGCCATTGGGAAACGAGAGCGAACAAACATTTTGCCTCCAAACCGCGATGGACCAAACGCCTCTGCAAAGTGCAAACGAAGTCGTTCAAGTATGCCACTGTATAATGCATGACCACACACACACACAAAATGCATATATACACACAGTAATATGCATATATACATATGTGCGTGACAGCAAATATATATATATATATATATATAGAAACCATGTTCCAATATCGACGTACTACGAACATTTTCATAGTATTTATGGATATGTAATCATAGTATGTGTATTTATATTCATATGTAAGTGTCTCTTATTGTTTCATTACCAGACAATGGGATAATACACTCTGTCATCGTGTTTTATGATGTGTGGGCACTGATGGAAGGATCCCCAGTCTAATAACCATTTCTGCTCCTTTTTCGTCTTTCACTCGTGGTACTGCTGCAAACTGGGACCAGCCACAATCGCAATTAGCCAAACACTACAAATATGTATCTATAGATCTATGTATACGTATATATATACCCATTTATGTCAAACGAATACTAGGTGCTGCTTTCAATGCTTTTGGGTGCTGAAAAGTACCAGAAAGAGGGAAAAAGAAAGTCGAAAAAAAGGGTAAAAACAGAAAAATATCAGGTATAAAATTCCACAATACTGCAAACTCATTCTTTGCCTCTTTAAAAAAGAAAAAAAGAAAGAAAGCAAGATGCTGCTACATATTTGCAACTACGATAAACTCCCTTTCCCCCTCTGCTCCTCACCCATCCCTGATTACTCATTTGGACATTAGCAAAGAAAAGCATGCTCAGCTAGAGGCAGAGATACACCAAGCCGACAAAATGAATAAACACAGACTTGACAGGGAAATAAAATATAATGCTAACCAGTAACATCCATCGGCTGCCAAACCAAATCTTTACCAAACCCGACGTTAAAACTGAAGCAAATAACATTAAAATAACCAAAGTCATCCATCAAGAAAAGAAAGAAACGTCCTCTCGGTGAAGTCTCTCTCTTCCTTCGCATAGTGGTCGACACGTCACCACAATCACTTGTAAGCGTGTTTCGGTGGGGCGGCGGCGGGTTGAGAGTGGGCGGGGTCGATCCCAAAAGCTCTGGGGAAGTAACGGCGGGACTCACATGACGTCGTTTTTCAACGAGTCGCTCCACTCGGCGGTCGCCGTTTGTTCACTTTCACAATGAGCAGGTGGGTGCGTGTGCACGTGGAGAAGGCGGGAAGGTGGAGGTGTTTGATTTTTTTAACTGTTAGGAAAGTGTGGGGGCTGGTGGAGGGAGGGCCGGACGAGCGCCCTCCCCCTGTAGTTCGATAAAGAGCATTCCCAGGTCAGAAAAACAACAACAAAAACAAGAAAAACAAACGGAGAGGCGGAGCGTCACTCCCACCCGTTGTCCTTGATCATGTGAGCCAGCTCGATGATGAACTTTCCCTCTTTGTACTTTTGACTGCTTTCAAACGCGTGCTCCTGTTAAAAGAGGAAAAACATCAGAGAATCAGTCAGGAAAAAGAAAAACACATTATCAAACAAAACGAGTGACAGTGGGAATACAAGTGGAAAAAGAGCAATAAACAGCTGCTCTTCATATCTCAGTGGCTCATCTGTGCTCACTTTACTTTTCTCCTATATCGGTGCATCTTTGTAACCATCACCGGTGCATCATATAGACTAACGTGCTCTGCAGGGACTGCTGATGTAAATTAGCAGCTTTGCTAAAATCTGGCACGCTTACATCTTCCGTTTTTTGTTTTAAAATAGTTATAAAAACACACAAAAAGACAGAAAGACTGGCGATTTTGTCCCAGCCCTTTTTTATATGGAGAACATGGGAAGCGTAGAGGCAGCATTCAAGCATCCAAGATGAACACATTGATGTAGCACTATCACCATCTATCACATCACCGTCAGAGAACAGCAGGGCTTTGAGAGACGCAGAGAGAAATATGAGAAATATTTCCTCCGGTGTCCAGATCGCTTCGTTCAAAGGTCTAAACTTCCAGACCGGCAGTGCATCTCGTTAAGTGCTGTATGATTTCCGGCATATGTCCCGGCCCTGCTGAGCTCCGGGAGACTCGTGCGAGTCTGCTTCTGTGAATATTTGCTCAGCCTGGTTTGCCTTGTAAACCAGTCCTGCTCTGCTTTGCTTGCAGGGCTTTTCGGAGAATCTCTAATTGTTTTTGTCACTGAAGCAGCAGCTTTAAGTGAGTCCCTGTCTTTATACCGTGTTTAGTTATTTTACACCCTTCTATACTCTTTTCACACAATTACCAGGACAAGCCTCTTCAAAACGGCCTGACATTTAATCACTGTAGACTCTCAGAGGTACCAGCCTGGCTGTCTGCAGCCAACCTTTCGGCACTGTAATTATCTTGCACACTTGGATACCACAGAGTGTTCAATCTCTGAGCCCAAACAAAAACCTGAGTATTTAAAAAAAGAAAAAGTGTCACAGTTTCTTTAATGAGCATTGCTTTAATGAGAGCAACCTCGTTCTTCTGACCTGTAACAGCATAATGTGTTCTCTCAGAAACTAGAAAAACCACACAGATGCAAAACAACAAAGCAGCAGCCTTAAGTGATCCATCAAGACAGACGGGGAAAGTTTAAATAGCAAATTACTTACATATTTCCAACCAAGGGTGGTTTTACAGTTTTCACAGTAGATATCAGCCACAGCATGTAAACCTGTGAGGAGAACCCGCTCCTCTGCTGGCCCGCAGCCGACATTCACCCTGTAAGGAAGGCAGGGAGATCAGGAAAGGTCACAAGGGTCAAGGAAATTAAAGCAGAGCATAAATAGAGGCCCTGTGATTAAATATGGTAAATGGCCTGTATTTGTACAGCGCTTTACTTAGTCCCAAGGACCCCAAAGCGCTTTACACTACATTCAGTCATCCACACATTCACGCACTGGCGATGGCAAGCCACAGCTGCCCTGGGGTGCCACCGGGCCCTCTGACCACCACCAGTAGGCAACGAGTGAAGTGTCTTGCCCAAGGACACAACGACCGAGACTGTCAGAGCCGGGGCTCGAACCGGCAACCTTCCAGTTACAAGACGAACTGCCAACTCTTGAGCCACGATCGCGCCTAAATCTACCTAAACCATTTTGTATAGACCGAATCTTATTTTCTTGCAGAAAGTTTCAGGAGTGAAAGCAACGCAAAGATAAACGTGTTAAGAATGACTCGACGCTGACACTTTGCTCTTAGTTTGCCCCCAAAATCTTTGTTGTGTTGTTAAATCCTCTGCTTTAAATTTACCAGGTAGGGACACATCAGCTCTACAGACGTCAGCCTTTCCTTGAAAATACCACGAACCTTGGCGTCTTACTTAATTTGCTGACGAACTGGTATTGCCGCGCAGAGGTGCAGCAACCTGTGACGGTGTGAGAATATGTAAACATTCACGTCTACCTCGGCTGACCTGTACTGTCAGCGAGCTGCACGCTTGGATTTGTTGGCAGATGTAGACACAAGAAAGAAAAGCGCCTGATGCTCAGCCTCATGAGGAGAAAGGCAGACACGTCTGATAACTCACAGCAAAACAATCCAGGCAGACTGACTGGACTGCTTTTTGTGGTGAACTGGCCCTTTAAAAACGCTGCGCTGCAGAGAAGTTTGAGTGGCGTTTTAATTAAACGAACACGTCATAAGAAACACACTCCTTTTGAAATTATTATATGTAACCAAGCAACCGGTAGATGTCTGCAAACCTTTAGTTTTTTTCCCTCCACCACAAATGTTTCTGTTTTTCAGCCTAAATGTCTTTTTACCTGCAGCGCACCATAAGCTTCGTCTCAGGGGTTCGGTTGCTTTCACATTGTTCGGAATCATTTATTCAGACGCTCGTAGACTGCTTCTCTCATTCGATTCATTGTGACAGGTGAAACAATGTAATTCAGAGTCGGGTGGCACGAAGCTGCTGAAAAGCAACACTGTCTCAAAATGTCTCGGGGCTCTGGGGGGCAGAGAGGGGGGCGGCTTCTGCGCGGTTCATTAAGACTGAGAGCAGAGTCCCAAAAACCAACCAACCAAGAAATAGACCGGTAAAACTTGCTCTCAGGTTCAAAGAGATGAATGCTAACCAGCTTTTTCTGCAGCACGGACTGAAACTCTGAAAGAATGGAAGTTCGTCCTGTGTTTACCGGTAAGAAATGATTTGTTTGTTTCCAGGTCAAATGATAAATTAATGACTGGACTCATTAAAACATGATTAGAAATAGTGCAAAAGCTGAACTGGTCGTGTGTGTGATCTAAACTGAAAACTACAATTATTTTGACATCGTTTGACCTGCAAAACACCAAATAAATCAGCGCTTGCTGGGCTTGGCTGCTGCAAACTGGAACCAGACTGTTTCTGAGTCACTATGGTGCCAGAAATCTGCAGTTCCTTTGAGTGTTTGTAGTTAAATTTTCTGGCATGCAATATCATTTTATGAACCCACAGAGGCCACCTAAAGGAGGTGTTTGTAAGCCAACTGTGGTGCAGTCTGCATGCATGACAGATCCATGCTCCGAGAGCATGAAAATTTATGTGCATCTCATGCTAACAGCTCTGGCTGCAGCAGTGCACTGATAAGATGCAGGTGTACAAAGAAGCATCCCGGCACAACATTTCCTCCTATGAACCTTCATCACTGGAATGTGTGCATCTATGAGGACATGGGGGTGGGAACTATTAATTAAAGGATGGGTTGCTTTAAGTGTGCTTTTCCTGAACAGTGATTATGTGCGTGCATAAAGCATGTGCTGAGTAGAACTTATCAAAATAACTGTAAATGGCTACTCCAGCAAATTCTGCAGAAGTGAACGGGGTTAGTGGAGGTGATCGTTCCTCTTTCAGTTCAAAATTTTGGCCTGTGCAGTTAAGAAGAAAGTGCTTTCAACATTTCATCAGCTAACATGGTGTTTCAACTGATGAAAGTGGCAAATGTTGAAAGCAAAGTGGAGTGAAAGAAGAATTCAGATAACTGAACTGTGTTTTAAAGCCAAATTAAGCTATAGGTCAGACTGCTTATATGAGAAACAAGGAGGGTGAGCTGGAGGTGTGAGATTCATACTTACACTGAATTAAACAGATAGGCTCTTCCTTGACTGCCTTGAAATGACTGAAACCAGAGAGAGAGAAAAAGACATCATGTAAGTTGACATTAAAGAGCTGCGCCGCACCGCTGAGTTCAAGAATGTCAGCATCTGACGCCCCGGGGTGCTTCTCCCCCCTCGACTGCTGTGCATTCTTGTTCTTCCACCTTATCAACAGTCCTGCACAAGTTTGGCTGCAGGTAAGGAATAAAATGAGGCTCAAAAATGCAGAAGCCTGAGCAGATAAACAACACAGACAGGTCTATGAATAATGTGGACGTGAGAGCAGTAAAAACATTAGACCACATAAACAATGACTCAGTATTCACAAACTTCAGTTTCTGCTAAGTACTGCATGGACAGTCATGTAAGAAGAGGTCAATACTCTACTCAAAAGTAGAGTATTAAAGTACAAGTAGGGCTATGAGGAAACGGATGAAAGTTTGTTTTGAATAAATGGATCATATAAAATCAAGGTAAAAATCTAATGAGTCACATTTTTACAGTTTTTCCGCCTGCAATCTCAACATTTCAAGCTCCACTGTTGACATGCAGCTCCAGGTATTCAGTGCATCTGCTGAACAACAAAGCAGCTTTCACAGCAGTTGATAGAAGACTGATGCCTGAGGAATGCTGCAGTTTAACAGGGATTCACACACCCGCACACACACAGCTAATAATAACTACTTTAATCATCATCATCACCCCCAAAATGAGCTGAAAACCCTGCATCAGTTTTATTAAACGCACCCCGTGGAGTTTTCTCGTTAGACAGGAACTGTTATGTTTACATCCCTGAAAATAGCATAAGCAGGGATTCCTTGAGGCAAATCAAACACAGCCTTCCTTATGAGGCTGGAATTAAAAATGTCTCTGCAGAGAAGGATGATGTGGGTAACCGAGGGTCCTATGTGTTCATGGTAAATGGCCTGTATTTGTATAGCGCTTTACATGCTGCTGCAAACAAAAGAAACTTTGAGTCAAGTACTCAAATAACATTTTTGGGGTGTTTCAGTCTTCATTTACAGAAATGATGAGAACAAACCAATGACAGCGGCAGGTTTTGTCTGAGAGTAGCACAGATGAGCCTGCTGAGCTGTTTACAGAGAGAACGTGAAGCAAACAAGAAAGTGCCTTAAACTTGCAGTCATTCAAATGTCCAGCAGGGGTGATTCCTATTGTTGCAAAGATGTCTGGTTGTATAGTAATCTATGGGAAAACGGGCCTGATTCTCACTTCCTCCATGAGCTCAGTAAATACTTTCCAGATTACTTTATAGGCTCAATCACTAGTTCCATGTTGCATTTAATATAACATCGTGTTCATTTAGTAAATCATGGTTCCCATTATTGTCGAGGCAGATAAAGCTTGCTATGCCTTACCTGTGGGAAGTGGGACTATCACAGACAGAACTACCCAGGTTCATATTATATCGGCATGACACGTTTAGCCGTTAGCAGATGTGAGTCTGATAGCATCTGCCAAAAATAAACCAAAGACACAATTAAAGAGAATTTTACATTGATAATTCAAAATTAATACTTTACAGTAGTATGCTACAGATCAGGAGTTGGTTTAAAATAGAGACACAATCTTAAAAAGAATAAAAAGCAAATCCACAATGTTTAAAGTTAACGCACATAGTGCACATGTTACTGCATTTCCACACAGAGCCACTAGAGGTCGCTTAAACTTAAAATCTGACTATAGGTCCTAAGAAGACGCTTGCACAAACAACTTATGGTAGTGTCGCTCCAGCAGGTCCCTGAGGGACAGCCGACGCCTGCTGCTGACCGGGAGGGAGTTCTTTCTCCCCACAGTCACCAAGTTTGTTTACAGGGGAGTGGCCAATTGTTGGGGCTGTTTCAGTAATACTGGAGGGTACACTCACTCACATATGTAGTCCTGATTGCTGTTGGAGGTAATAAAAAGAAAACTGGCCTTTTTTACTATCCTGCTATTTGCCTGCCATTAAACATACACACGACTGTTCTGTAAAATGTAAACAGAGCGCAGTAAAGCCGTCACAGTGAGTGACAACAGAGCCTGCCAGGCTTCCATCCTCTGGTCCCGTCATCCCAGGCTGGGCGACAGGCCTCGATCGGCTTTGCTTTTTCCATTGCAAATGAGTGTGGCAGATACATTTGTTGTTGCGGTTGAGGGCGCTGAGCTAATACCGCCTAATAGGAGCACCAGCTGCCTCCTTCACTGACCACAGCCACAACCAGCACTGAGGCCCGGGGGACATCTTTAACTGCCCAGCATCTGTCCAAACCGGCAAAGTTGAATTTCAGACGTTAGCAGTTCGTCCCAGCAACAAATTTGAGGTGCAAAAAAGGAAACCCTTCTCTCTGCAGAACTCTTACTGTCACATCCTTAACTTTGGTGTTTGTGTTTGAAGGGAAATCTATGCACACATGCAGTGCAGTCCAGCGCCACAAGACATGCGACCTTTAGCTGCGAGAGAGAACTGGGTCGGTCCCCGTGGAGTTAACAACAAGTCCTCGGCAGCGTTTAGGCCAGAGAGGGTGGCGGGTTACTCTGTCATATCTGTGCTGCTCTGTGGCTCGCCATCAGCTGAACAACTGGCAAAAGGCTCCATCTCTTGCTGCCCTTATCTGTTTCCCACAGTCTATTTTTACTTTGCTTGTGTTTTTTTCTCGAGCTGCTGCAACATTCACTAAAACATTAGCAACAGAAAATCCTACAAGATTAAAAAGAAAAAAAGAGAGAAAGAAATTCGGATAGTAGCTTTGGGAGACAGGCGGCAACCCGAGCGTCCTCCAGCCTACCAGCGGTCCAGCTAGACATCCCAGGGACTGCTCTGTTGACTGTTTAACCATGCAGCAAGAATCAGATACCAGCTGGAAATATTCACACAGCTTGTTTTTTTGCTGCTTAATAAAACATGACAAAAACTGGAGTGTGGTTACCAAGCTCATTTCTTTAAGCTGCTGCAATCACACTTGTTTTAAAACGCTTGTTCCCAAGAAATAAATTCTACAAAGCAAATCTCAAAATCCCTGAATATCCTGTTGACCACATGGGACTAAAGGGAACAAGACCTCGCACACAGAAATCTTCTCCTTCAGCCAAACACACGATACACAAATCCACCGTGAGAGCAGTGAGTGTGCTGTGTCACTGGCGTTTCTTCTTAAAATGACGCCATAAAAATGAAAGAGAAGCTGTGAAACAAACACTTGTGTTTAAAAAAAAGGAAAGAAAAGAGATTAACTCAGAGCTCTTATAACAAACACGCTGAGGTCAACTTTTACCATCTGTTTGAACAGATGTTGGCTGTTGCAGGTGAAGCTCAGCTCCAACTTAATCTTCTTAAATCCCAAGGCTCTGTATAAATTCAGTTAGACAGCGTTTGTAAGGAAAGTAGATCTGGTGTTTGTAGAGTTTGTGTTGGCTTCTGTTTTATTATAAGTCCTGTAGCGTTCACTCACAGATATGCTCCGACGGGACATATCAGAGCTTATGTGAAACTTCAACATGAACTAATGAGACGCAGTTTGAACTTGATTATAGAAGAAATTGTCCTTTTCATGTCATCCCTCCAAACCTCAGTTTTCTTATTTGAAACTGCAGTTTTTGGTTTACTTGCTGCTTTGAGTCTCTGTGTTGTTGCATTACCCAAACCCGCCTGTGAACCTTGCTAAACTTTTGCATTCATTGGTTCAAAAGCAGCGCTGAACCACGATGATTCCTCCGCCGTGCTGCACAGTCAGGACGAGGCTTTAAAACTTTTATCTCATCTTTCCTGAAATGTTGTGGCTCATCCAAATATTTGAGACACACTCCAGTGTTCCCACTCAACGTTTTCCTGCGAGTGGACGCATTTAAAGTTTTAGTCCTTTTTCCATGTTGCACTCTTGGCGTGATCATTACAGGATATCTGGTCATCTAAAGGTTTGTGATCCTCTTAGAGGCATCCAGTTTTGTTTGCCTCTCTTAATATGCCGTTCTTTCTTCCCACTGTCACCAAGTGTTTGCAGATATGGGATTGTTGAATCATTGGGGCTTTCTCTCTCTCCATGAGATCGTTTTTGTTGTGAAGTGATGCCATTAAAATAAAACTGAAATTGTCTGTAACCCACAGGTGCGATGGATGTACTGTAGGTGAGGACTTTTGTCTATAAGTGAGACAATCACCGCTAAACATCACCGCTGATGTTGCTGCGAAAAGGTTCAACAAAACCTTCCTGGTCAAATGGAGTTTTTTTTAAAGAAGAGAGAAAGAAGAGCAATATTAAACTGACTTCTCTGTCACAGGCAAACTTCCAGTTAAAGATGGTTTAAAAAAGAAAGACGAAAAAGGAGCTGCGTCTGTTAATGGTGAGAAATGAAAAGTGCGATCAATCCATTAGAGGGACTTCCATCAGCCCGATGGGTGGGACGAGGCCAAGGTGCTGAATGAGACACTCAGCCTCCTCGTCAGTATTCGGGCGGCATCCTCCCGCTCCAGGACCACGTTCACACTGCAGGCCTTCACGCTCTGCTCTTAACCGCTGCTCTGATTTCAGGATGCCGTATCGCTATCTGTAACCCGCATCTGATAAAAATATGAAGCGACAGCGATGCTGAAAAGAAGCTGCGTGCTCAGGATGACAACAACAACACGTGTCCGATCAGATTTTGTGCCTGCGCGTCTTGTGTTCAGCGTGTTTGGGTTGAAGGTGTTGACTGAAATTAAACCGTGTCATTGATTGTCTAGCTGCCCTTCATGTTAACAAATCAGTGACAAAAACAGACCATAGAATCAGAGCTTAGGAACTGTAACAAGTCAGGCCTGGATATCGGCACAGTTTTAGCCTCAACTCAATCAGAACAGTGAGAAATATATTTAAAAAGTTGTCTGCTGTAATATAAATATAAAATAGATATATATCCTACAGCAACAATCTAGCATCATTTCCCGAGGAACATGTTTGCTGGCAAACTTAAAATCCAGCTTAAATATGTTTATTTACTTTGCATGCTTTGCTGCAGCAGTTTGCAGGAATCAGCCCAGGAAATAAACAGACATAAAATATTATAAATATTGCATTTGTTTGATTAATTCCTCTTTTAATTGATAAACAGCCGTACAAGTGATTTAAATGCATCATCAGTGTTCTATGAAACATATAATCTGCACATTAACTGATGCTGATGCACATCAATCCCAAGACTGCCTCAAACATTTTCATCAGGTTTCCACCATAAAAAACATACATCACCATCTCCACTCAGGGCTGGGGTAATAAACATATTTAGTTTAGTGGCTGAAGCGGGAGGGGGGAGGCCACTGTGCCTGCCATACTTCCTTCTGGTCCATGTGCTCAGGTTAATCCTCTCTTTCAGGCTGCTCCATCTGCATCTTCCCTCGCTGCCTGGCATGCCTCGAAGACTCTGTGCACAAGCTCGGTAACGAAACATTTTTCCCCCACTCTTCTTTTTTTATACCTGACTCAGGGGATTTCCAGCACCCAGGCTGCAGCGATGGAGAGAAATCTGTCAGAACCTGCAGATCTCCTCCAACACTTCCCTTTGTGTTTTTGTTTTTAAACAGGGCTCAGGAACTACTTTCTCCTCTGCTTAGACCACGTACAATGAAAAAACCCCACATAACGCACTACCGGTGCGAGATACTTTCACTCGAGATGAAAATCAAACATGGACAAGGCGAGCGGTCCTTGGCACCATGCAGTGGAAAACACCAGACTACGGTGTCATCTTCTCCTGAGTAACATAATCGGCTTAGAAGGCTCGATGCTGAGGTCCAGCGATGCCGCCTTGGACTGAACACACACATGGCAGCGAGGTGTGGCGCAGAAAGAGGAGTTTATTAATAGATCAGTGTGAGGTACGGTCAACAATCAATATCGAGATATTAAGAATGATTTCCAGATGGATGTTTTCACGGTACGATGCATTTGTGTGAAATCAGACATTAAAATGCACGTTTGTGTTTTTTATCCATCAACAAAGATCACAACCGGGTCAACAATAAACAACGACGCTTCCACATAAAGCGGAGCGAGAAACACCAATCAGAGTGCTGCAAGGAGAACATTCGGAGGGGTCCTGATGTGATCTAACAACACTTGAAATGAAATTTTGGAAACATATTAAACGGTCACATCCGTCAGCGCTCTGCTCCCTGACGTCACCGTCGTAAACAGGAGGCCTGCGGGTCGAGTCACTCGCAGGTTTCAAAGCTTTTTCATTATTTTGAATCACATGACAATATTTAAAAAACTGCTGAATACAAACTTTCTTTAGCTCAAAAGTCAAACAAGGGGTTCAGGTGATGTTGAGCATGGGCAGAACTTTTATTTTGTAACTACGATGGTTATTTTATTTTGAAATGATTGCTAGGAAATTTAAATCAGCACTCATGTTATTGATAATTATCCTCAAAATTAGCCTCTCTACAGTTACATGGATTATACTACTTTAGGTGACATACTGGTGGTCAAAGACATAATCGTATGTTGCCCTATTTTGAGAGACATCTCTACTTTAAAAATAAAATCATTCAATTACAATTTCTCAAACAATAGAAAAAGACTGAAAATGCATTCCTGCACTCGTATGAAGGAGGCAAAGCGTCTGTTACTGTGGCTGTGAGTCCACGTGGCAGCATTATGCAACAAAATACATTTACTGCTGCGCTGCGTCGCAGGTTTTCCTGACATTTGCAGTTTTTCTGGCCGTGTTCTGATTGCTTTCTGTATTAATTATGCGGCGCTTGAACTGCAGGAGCTACGATTGTGAAATTATCTCCTGCGAGGCTGCAGGAGGAAGCACATGCACGGCGGCCTTGAGAAACCCTTTTGACACTTACCCCGATGAAAGGCTGCTAATTGAACTTCAGCTGAAATATCTGCATCCAAATGAAGTGCACGCAGCCTTTTGTAGCATCTGATCTCTCTGGACGCCTTTTACCTTTTTTAATTAAAACTAACAATGAAGTGAGTTGGGGGGAAAAATAAAAATATTACGTGCACTTCAGGTCAGGATTTACAGAAAAAAAAAAACATGCTACATAGATATTAGTGTTATGAAGGCAGAATAGGAGCAAAGAGCCTCATTTTAAGCATTGAAACCTGCCGGAGAAGAACAGCCTGTCCGAGGAAGCGCTCTTAATGAAATCCAATTATTATAGACGTGGATTGTTTGGCTTAAAGAGGTCGTCCGTCATCAGTCGCATTAGTCCAGTAAACACAGCAACACAACCCAGTGACTTCACTCTTTACTCCAGTGGTGTACTGGGAACTGTTTAGCACTGCCAACTAATCGCGTTCCTAAGAAACAGATGGAGAATAGAGATTTTTATGGCCGTATATAACTATTTAACATCATAAACCACCAACCAGCTCGGTTATTGTTCGGGGAGTTTCGTGAATGTTGCCTTGGTGTTCCTGACCAGTTAAACAAATGTAATTATTCACCAGTTTGCTGGTCGGCTAATTGTTACTTGAATCGTTTGCACTTGTCACAACAGCGCGGGGCATTTTAAAGCGCGTTGGCGTTTCTGACTGGAGTCTGACGCAAACATCGCCTCTCAGCTTTAACCACAGCAACACCATCTCTGGTTATATGTTAGTAAACACAGCAGCAGGATGTCTGCGGTTTGATTCCTCAATAATTCATGAGAAAACAAGACAGGTTTAATTTATTCCCATGGAAATAAAGCCCACAAACCAAACAAAGGCCAGCACGGACGTGGCTAATGTGAAGTCATAAATCAGCTCCCAGACAGAAGCGCTCTGGTGCTGCTGGTTTTCCAGCATTCCTGCTCCAGTGTCATCTCTGAGGAACACTGAGAAACAATGTGGCGTGACTTTAATAAAGCCAGCAGACAGGCTCAACAACCTTCAACACCTTCAGCTCCTCCCGCTCTGACCGTCATTATTGTGTTGCTTCCATCTAACAGTTTGTCACACGGGAGGCAACATCAAGAAGAATGACTGCAGCACAGGAAACGTGGGTTTGATGCTCATAATAACACATGACCGCGGTGAGACATTTGCCACACCGGCCATTCGAGCCGTGCAGTGCTGGTGTAACTGCAGATTAAATATTTCAAAAGGCAAACAGGCGGCTTCTTTTGGCTGACATTTCAATGCAGAATTACGCCTGATCAGATTCAGCAGCACCTTAACCACACAGGCCTGTACTCAGTAACACACAGTATTGCATATTTTCCTTAAAAAGAGCTCTCTGGGAACTTTGCTCTGGAAAACAGCAGCTGACCTCTAGTTTTGGCACCGTTTGAATCGGAGACGGCCCATCGCAGCCAAGAGTGTGTAAAAGCATTTGTTCCGTTCCCTGCTACATGCTCGTCTTCTCCAAGTCACACAGAGAAAGTCAAACTGACCTCAAAGCATGCGGACCGGCCCTGATCCAGTAAGTCACCGATCGGCCGTCATCAGCCGCTGTGTCAACTGAGCGAGAGGTTATGAAGGAGATTACAACAAGCTGCTACTTGATGGTAAACAAGGAGCCGCTGATAAGAGAATGACTGAGCAACAGGGCAGTTATTATTGTTTCAGCTTCACTTTCATCCATCGTAATGAAAACTAAACGTTTTTTTTTAAATCCAGCTTTGACCATTGAGGATGAGCCGTGTCATAAAAGTTACATTTAATAGCTTTTTCTTCCACGATCGACTTCCTATTTGCAAAAGCGCGAAAGAAATGTATTAATTACAAGAGCAAGCAATGGTGCCTCGATTTAAATAACATCCCATGAATGAATAATGTTTCCCTCTACACTTTTCTTCTGCTGATAAACTGAAGGTTATTTGCATGAGCCACATCGGCTAAACTTCTCTTCATTTATTGCTTTATCCCCCCCACCACCACCACCACCCACAGCCACCCGGTTTCAGTTCAACTTTGCTGGAGCAACAATTTAATTTCCCCGCGCAGGATCCAATAAACCTTCACTGCATAAAACCTCCTTTCTCCCCTGTCACAGTCTTTGCTGCGCGTGGAGATAAATCCACATATCTGACATGGCTCACGACAGGTTAAGTGAGGCGCAGATAAATGAGGACACCCCCCCCCTCTCTCAGGCCAAAGGCACATCCATTCATGATTTATGACACTCGTTAAAAATTAAAACCCAGTGAAATTGTCGTTGTGCAGACTTTGCAACTCCAAACTTACCACCTCGAGGCCTCCGAACCTTCTGAGAGGCTGCTGGTAAAGCTTTTCACTGAGCGTGCTGTTGTGCTTGCACCAACAAACAGAGTTATCAGCATTTGCTTCAGGAGAGAATTAGCACATATATGTAGAATTTTTAAACACTGGATTTTTGACATAGGGGCCAGTGGTAATGTTATAGCTGTTCCAGTAGTACCCATGTATCAGGGTCATAAATCACATTGTTATAATTACCCAAAATGTGCTCTAAACTCCCAAACTGCTCCTTTTATACCTGACTTTTAGGACCTCCAAGCCTGTAGTTATGTTCATTATCAGTTAGAGCCCCTCCTCATTCTTTTCTTCTTCTTCTTTGGTGCAATCCTATAAATACAGTGTACCCCTTTTGCCTCTCCCCTTTTCTACAATTCCCCTGTGGGAGAGGTGGGTGTCATTTCTTTCCAACACTTTAAAACACACATATAATGCATATTTAGCCACCTGGATGTTTCTGATTGCGATGTTAGTTCAGTTATTGTCATTATTAAGCCTGTTTTTGTTAGATGTTATAAGTGTGTAGTATGTGTGTATCATAAATGTGTTTTAGGCGCCATAAATGATAGCATGAATATATACTCCTTGCTAGCTTGGGAGCTGTGGTGGGTTGAGCTAACCCTCTTCCCCACTGTTTGTATTTGGTCGTCGGAGCTGGAGTGGGCAAATTATTTACTTGGAGGTCTTTCTTTCTTTTACCTTTTTTATCAGGTATGTCGGATTTCATGTTGTTGTTTTTGTTTTATCTTATGCATACTTTATGTTTAATGTAAAAATAAATGCCAGCCCTTACTCGACTGTACTTGGTTTCAGTTTTTTCCAAGTGAGTACCACATGACGTACGTGAGGTCATTACAGCAGCGCAGCCTCCACACAGTCGATCCAAGCTCAGATTGATCAACTTTTCCATTTAAATAATCAGCTTAGCGCTCGGGAAGGCCTTAACGCAGAGGAGCACGCCGTCGTAACACGTAAAGGTCACCACTTCTGCTCTGCTTCATCTCACAGTTCTGAAACTTTCCCCTCCAGCTGCCGATTCACGACCGGCGTTAAAGCGACGCTTTCACACCTTTGCGCGTTTGTGCCCCCAAATGCCAGCGTGGACTTCGATACAGAAATCGTGTAATAAACAGACTTTAAGGGGCCACAGAGCTCTTTGTATTTGACTCAGGTTCACATTTGTCACTCTCTGTGGGCTGACGAATGACCAGCCCTGGCAGGACAATTTCATTTTGGGAAATTGGCTGAATCTTCAGCGTCCTGCTGTGTGCTCTGACTGTAAAATGAGGTTTTTTGCTTGGTTTGGTCTCTGCTAGAATTGATCATTAGTGAAGACAGGATTTATGTGCAGGCAGCAACAAAACGATCAGCAGTCATTTATGATGGGAAGTTAATACTGAGGCTTTTTTCCACAGGACTACGCAGACATTTGACTCCACAGACACATCACAGAGGAGGGGTCACGAGTTGATACCAGCGACCAGTTGAAAACCAGTCCCACCACCAGGTACTGTGAAAACTGTGCGGAAATTAGTGGTCCTAATATTCGCGTTTTCAGAGATTTTCCCTGAGATTCCCGACTTTAAATCCAGACTGGCACCGTCGGACACTTTATGACGCTTATAATAATGTGTCGTCTAGATTCGCTTCAGGTCACAGACTCGCGGAGATGAATTTCTCTGACAATAGTCTGACGGCAACACTGGATCATTTCTACCAGCACCTTTACGCTGTTCGTACTCGACAGGAGTGGATGATGATGAAGGTAATTTACCTTAAAAAAAAGGGTAAAGTCAGAATGAAAAGCACAATCACAGGAATATTAGTCACACCAGCCCAGCGATGACAGGTAAGGTGAGTAGAAGAGCGCTGAGGTTTTCATGCTCATCAGCCTCAAACTTTCAGTCAATGAACGTCTGAGATTGAATGATTTTTGTGGCTTTCTAAAGTGTTGCCATCCATGCATTGACTTATTTAAAACTTTTGTTCATGGAGATTATGGAATCTGAAGACATTATCTCTGACATTTTGCAATATGCAGCTCTTTAAAGCCACACTTATCTACATCATGACAATATACGATATGAGCTAACACAAACAAAAACACGTCCCCAGGCCAGCGGCGCAGATACGAAGCTCGACTGTCTTGATTTTTCCATCTCAGATTTTCAAAGCACGTACGAGGTTACCAAAGATGCTCAGCGAACCAAAGCGGCTCTTTCAGCTTTGACGTTTTTAACTCAAAAACAGCCACAGAAGCAAAAATAGCCACAGCAGTAACACTTTAATAGAGCGACCAGCTCTTTCATGCTCGAGCAGCGTCAGTGATAATAGCAGCCCCGCCCAGCATCCCAGCCTCGGAGAATTTATGGGCAGTAACAAGACGCAGACGCCCGAGCGGACAGGTACACGAGCTGTGGAGATGCAGCAAGTTGAGCATCACATAAAATTTCATCTGTGTCATTTGCCAGAACTGATATCAGATATTGCTGAGTGGGATTTCACAGTTTAGACATATTTATTCACCACAAAATATAACGAGCATGCTGTCAAATATGACTGCCTGAGAAAGTCATCCCCATGGTTACTAAGGAAAACATGCCATTCATTTTGATCTGCAGATAAGTCTGCATAATTATCAGAGCTCGATTTTAACCGTGAGCTGCATAAATCAGCACAAACACTTTCAGAGCTCTAACTTTACAAATTCACATGCGTGTTGCTTGTGCTTCTAATTCAGTTCCATCTAGTGAGGATCACTTATTTAAAATCTCCACTGATTAGGGCTCAAGAGTCAGGGTTAGAAATGAAGTGTCAAAAAGCGAGTCAATCCCAATTGCACTGCCAGGATTAACAGCCTAAATGCACAGCATAGAGCCTGATATTAAACAAACACGCAGCAGTTTCAGTTTCCCCTCAATGACACCCGTAAGGTTTTTATTTACACATGTCAGCTGTTTAAGTTATGCAATACTAGGAGGTGACCCACTTTGAGTAACAGGTGGATTGTGACACAGACGGGTAAAGCCACTCGCAGCCTGTGAGCCTTTAGGTAATCTGACTGAGTCACTGAACCTCCTCAGCATGTTTGTGCTGTTTGTGCCTTCAGAAGTATTTATAATGAAGTTATGTGACACATGTTATGGATAACCACGTTTTGGTTAAAGGTGGTTTCATCGCCAGCTCCAAAGAAGGAAAAATAAACATGGCGGCATCAACAATGCTAAAGCTTGAGCCTTCACAGCAGGTGACACCATTTTTGATATACAGTCTATAAAATACTGCACAGTGAATCTCTTGTAGCACATTGTTAAGGCTTTAAAGCACACGATCCACCTTATTCCTAACACGAGGCAGCTGAGCTCTTATTTTGAAGGAACAATAGAAAAAAAACAAAAGCTCCCAAAATTCACGTGAGCACGCCCGCTCGCTGAGCTGGCTGAAAGTAAATATTTGGTTGTAAAACATACATTTAATACCACAACATTAGGTTATAACAGAGTGAACTGCGCTAGTCACTATGCTAAAGAACGCTCAACCATAGACTGTATATTAAAGACGGACATAGCGATAGTGACATCACACATTTCGGCCATCGCCATGGTAGCTTTTTGAAACCAGATGCGATCAATTAAAGGACACCTCACACTCATACGGTAACGGTTTGTCAATAACAAGGTGGACTCACCCTGCAACTGAATGTCTCGCCCCCTGCTGGCCTTCGTGAACACTGCAGGTTTATGCACTTCCACACCGGCTTCAGGCTATGAGCTCAGGAAGCGAGGCCAGTTTATGGGATTCGAGAGACCCATTTATCGACAGACTCCCGTCTCGTAGCTCTTCCAAACTCGCATTTTAGATTTTATATAACTAAAATTTTCTGTCAGCTCAGGCGAGCACGGCAGATTACGAGAAGTTCCTGCGGCATGCTGGTCACCATAGTAGTCAAACAAACACGAGTGTGCGGCGCGGAGCAGCCTGCTGGCGCTCGCTCAGATTAATTCTCTGTTCTGCTCTCACGTCATGACGTGTCTTCAAACAGACAGTATGGCTAAAAACAGTTTACTGTGCCACAGTAACCTACATTTGCTTCTTCGACTACATCACGTTATCCACGCTTATTTATAGCTTACAGAATGGGCCGACACTCGCAGCTTTTATTTATAGCTCTAAGGAGAGGGCCAACACTCGCTGCTGATCAGGGTGTTTTAAGCACGCTGCACTAATGTAATATTTCTCTCTAGTTGACCTTCGGGATGGCACCAAGGGTAGCTGCTGTGAGATTTGTGAGACAAGTGCAAAACCCTGAAGCTTTCCTTCCCCCATAAATAAAACAGAGCAGCTGAAGTCATGTGAAGTGCTGCAGGGTGGCTTTATACGAAGGGCAGGGACGAGCGAGCTCGCGTGGAGCCGTCATACCTTTGAGATGAGCTCGTCGTGGTTGGCCAGATGTGCTCGGCAGTGAATGCAGCTGTAGGTGCGGTGGCAGGACGGCAGGTAAGCCTGGAAGGTCTTAGACTTGGTCATCTTCACCATGTCAGTGGGGCAGGGCTCCTCGCTGGTGTCAGGGCTGGCACTGGAAGAGTTGCAGCTCTGCTGGACTTGCTGACAGAAGAAACACTGGAAGATGCAAGCAAAAGCCGTCGTTGTTGTGGAGTGGGTGTGTGGCACGCTCCACACAGACACCACGGGAGAAAATCAAACCTGCGGATAAGTGGGAAAAGGAAAGAGATGATGTGGTGAGCGGCACGTTCCGCACTTCCTATTTATAGCGCTCGTGAGCTTAATTGCATTTCCAATATAAACGGCTCGTTCACTGGAGCAATCATTTGATTAGAAACATCTATTAAGTGATTACAGTCGCATGTTGTCCCCGACCAACACGGCTGCATGGTTATGTAACTTAATATGACAACGAGTCAGAAGCCACATAACACGTTTCACCTGCTCTCAAACTATTTTCTTCTTCACAGCACATGATAGAAACCAGCCTGTCTTCATTTTGTCTCTTTAGACTGAAAGATGCGAGAAGAGATCAGCAGCTTGGAGATAAGTCAGAGGAATTTCTCAGGAGAAACAAAAATTGTTCAAAAGACAAAAATATACAGGATTTCGAATCTAAAACTCGGCACCAACTCTTGTGCCTGTAGAAACTTAAGGAAATGCTGCTCAGATGTCAGTTTTTCAAGTAGCTCGATAAGTTTTCCTCTCATGTCATTAATTTACACGAACAAATGGCTCATAATCATTTTTGTTGGACACTTGACGTCAAAGTATGTTAATGCACGCCGAACGATCCAGGCAGTGTTTTCAGTAGGAGAAGTGTTGCATCACTCAGCCGAGTGATTTCTTCAGTCTGGAATGAACTTGGCTGACTGATGAAACGTTTGTTTATATGAATCAACTTTCTGGGATTTTATGTCAAAGGATACCATTAGTCACATCTCTTGGCCTTATCTTGGAACGTGGCGTTTAAAGAAGAAAGAGGCACGACTGTCTGCAAAGGTTTCAGAGGTAAAAGTGAAAGCAGGCGCCTGCAGCACCGCAGTAAAAACTGCACACCAGCACAGCTGCTGAGACAATGAAACAGAGGCCCGATAATAGGTGCGAGCTTTGAAAGGGGTTCACGAAAAACACGTCTGCAGATCTACACAGATGCTAAACATCCACCCACGTGGAGTCTTCCTTCTCCTCCTCCTACTCCTGTTTGCAAGCATGCGACTCCCAGCTGACCAATAAGAGATTAATGCTCACATAAAAATGCATATGTGGAATTTTTTTTAACCTCAAAAAGAAAAAAAAAAGAGAGCCCGGAGTGACAGACCTGCACAGATCTGCCACAACATTAAAACCACTTGCAGGTGAAGTGAGTGACATTGATGATCTCGTTAGGATGTAATGTCCTGCGGGGACTCGTCGGCTCCTGGAACTGCACTGACATGCAGATGTTACTTTCACACTGCTACGGTTACTCTGCGCTTCCTGTGGGACTGTGCAGGTAGGGGGAGTTGTTAGATTCATTTAAGCGCACCTGTGCAGGCTAGAAACCGAGCCTAAATAAGCTCAGTGTAATCGATCTCTCCCCCTCTGCCTCCTTTGATTTGGTTTGCTCCATCTTTTGCTTTCTGCTAACAGCACCACCACACATATCGCTTCTCCATACACAATCAGAAGTCTGTGTTGGCAGGGGTCTCCCACAGCAAACTGTGTCCCCACATTTGTTAAAATGAATAAATATGATCACAAAAGTTTGCAAAGGTCTTTGCAAGAATGTTTTAAAATGCATTTAATTATTAAACCAGATCCAAACAGCATGCAGACTTTTCCCCAGATTTCAAACTTCCACGGACATGCCTGAAGAAGCCCCATCCCAGACACCAAGGCTGTGATCCTGGACTGAATCTAAATCAAGAAAAGACTAAAAGTAGGTGTTAAAAACATCCCACAAACAGACTTGGATAAAAGAATAAAATGAGAGGATATTTTGTGCTCGCCAAACTAAAAGCAAATAGAAAAACTGAGGAAGTGTTCTTAGTTTTAGTTTTCCCCCCAGTGTGGTCGGGTTTGTGACACAACCAGCCTCACGAGGCTTTGGAGTGTGTGATTACTGGGATGTCCACCGGACTGTGACTCAACTTCCTTCACAAACTGTTGCATTTTGCTATTGTGAGCATCGTATCTTGGCCCTTAGTAAAACCCGCACTTTTATAAAATTCAGAAAATAAAACTAACCTGAAGCTAAACATTGCAAACTAAACTGCAACGAGTAAACCCACGAAGAGCTAATGCAAAGCCCCACCCACTCGGTGTCCTGACCTTTAAACTTCTCAGAATAATCATGATTAATCGTTAGGTTTGTGCATTGTAGCCAGGCCAGAAAACACATTTTTATTTACTGAGGCATTTCTCCACATTTACACAAAATAAATGAATCACTGCTGTAACTTTTAAAGGTGCAGTGGAACTCACGCAGAATTCGATTTGAACACATTCAGACCCACTCACTGTTCAGCTCTGCAGACAAACATTCACTGCTGTGCATGGTGCTAAAAATAGCATTGTATTCATTTTTAAAAATCATATTTTGTGTCATTTTCTATTTTACTGGTTGCTGCATGTGAAGAGCACACGCTGATTGAAGGTGCTACAGGTGACGGACTGATTGATTGGCTGATTGAAGGTACATGTATTGATTTGCAGCAGTGTATCAGCAGCCAGGAGGCGCAGAGCACCTGAACACTGGTGTCGAGTTTCTGGACACCTGTTGAATGCACGCCTGATATTTGCTGTGCTTTTAGCGCTGATTAAGTTTCCACCGACAGCTGAGAAAAGTCATCTTTGCCTGCTTGTGTTTAACTTTGTTACTGATTTACAAAGTGCATCTTCTCTCATATGGATTTTTTTAAGCCTTTTTCTGCTGAACTACTGACTTTCAGGAAATGAGCAACACGCAGTAACTTTACCAGAGAGTCAAAGTCCTCAGCCCCTAAACATGCAGGGCTAACGGAATGCTAATCGGGTTAACTAAGGTTACTAGGTTAAGGGAGATAAAATTAACCGTGGTAAACACACCCGGCTGGATCTTGATAAATCTTGAGGACTTTAGATTAGATTTCCCAAAACTACACAGCTTTAACGTCATCTGACTAAACTGTGAATGTCAGTTGGGTTGGCATGGTTACCATAATTGGATGGATAAACACAGTTAATGGCTACATAGATGTTACAAACGGTGCCTTTATAGATCCAGGACATGCATTCCCCTTCCTGTTTGTCCCATTGCAATGTGATTGCAGTTCAGGTTGGGGTGCAGTAGGGGGCGCATCGTGAGCTCATCCTCCATAAATGGTGGTAAATTGTGCTAAATGACTGAGACAAATGCATATCAACAACACCTCCAAACGGGTATGAAATGACATTCACACACTTCTGTTTTTCTTGCAGGGAAGCCAAAATTCTCCCAAATAAAAATGGCCGAGGATGTAAAGGGACCCATGGTGCTGTGAGGTTCCTGATACCCACAGAGATGTGTTTCCCTCTCTCACCCTGGCCTATTAAAATCATGTTGAAAACTGGATGAAGAATATGAAATGTTTATATGTTCGGGCTCACCAGCGCCCCCTATGAAACCAGAGCGTGAGGATTCCTGAAGTTTGCAAATTCTCTGGCTCACATTTCCCATGTTGACTGAAATATACGGTGAATCCGACTCTGTGGATCATATTTCCCCATTCAAACACCAACCAGCACATTGTACACCCAAACTCTCAGACTTTCACTTTTATCTCTCAAGAGTTGCTAAGTGAAGGAAAAATCCACCACACGCCTCTCTTAATATAATCTCTGCATAGCAAAGGTTGCCCCGTTAGACAGAAATCCCCTCAAAACAATAACCCTGCGGCCCTGCGAGGGAAAACAATTAAAAAGGCTCGAGAAGTTTCCAATTGAGCTCAATGTGCCGCAACAGGAAGAGCAGCACCGAGACAGAAGCCAGCAGCCAGACAGAAAACAAAGGAACTTCCGCAACTCAACAGGAAGCAGCATGAAGCATGGCTGCTCTGCAAACACAAACACACGAATATATACGTATGCATACACAAAAACACACACACAATCAGCCAGGTAAAAACCTGACATGCAGACACACTCTGGCCCACAGAGGCCCCACGCAGAGAGCCACGTTTACATACATACAGTATAATCTGCACAGGTGCCGAGGCCTAATCCCTGCATGAAAAGGACAAAATCCCCTCTGAACTAGCTCAGTTTAACCCCAGTGGCACGTACACAATGAAGGTAAACACAAACGCACGCACACACACTTTATAAGCCAAGTTGCTGACTTCAGGCCATTTAAACCACATGTTCTGTTTCTTTGATGAAACTTTAACATTTCTGGAGTTTTGCAGATAAAAGTGCTGATAAAACACTTTAAACACGACGCTTTGAATCCTGCAACATTGTCTCCTCCTCCTATTGTGTCCATGCACTCCATCGCCTGCCATCTCACCTTCTGCTTCTGTTTTTTAATTAAACAAAAATATCTTTCTGCTTTTAAAAAATTAAAAGCAGAAAGATATTTTAAAAGGGTGGCAATGTGAGTGGAGAGGACAGGTAACAGCTGACATTCGCACTGAGCAAAGTGAAAACAAAGAGGCAGCACAGTGTGCGTCTCTGGTAACCACTAACAGGAAGAGTGTCCAGACAAAAGACTCGCTCCCTTCATCACTGAGTCCAACCAAAACAAGCCGATAACATGCGTTTTCGCTGAAAGTCTTACGATCCAAAGCAGTTAATCTGACCGTTAGACGCGTTTGCAGCCCTCCCAATTCCTCCTGCTCCTCTTCTAAATTTGTTTATGCCCAACAAAGAGCACGACGCCAGCTCAGGCGCAACAGTGTTGCTGTCTGCTTTCATTGTTTGTTTTTCTGAGCCTGGCGCTGTCTCTGAATCCAGCGCACACAGAACCTCGGCTGCTGCTTTCTTTCAGTTTTTAGGCAAACGGCGCTTCAGCTGCTGCTGTACTCACCACCTGGATCAGATCTGAGCAGAGCGCAGCTCGGTGGAAAACTGCTTGCTGGAGGAAGAGACAGAGAGGTGTTGTTGTTGGGGGTTTTTTGCACTTCTTGTTGCTTTTTGGACTTAAAGAAATGATTGTCGGCGTCCCAGGCTCTGGTCCATGGGTGATGCTGCCAGATGGGAACTTATTGTTGCCTCCTTTGGGTGATGACGGTTCTCATTTTTCCCCACACGGGCTTTTGTTGTGCCTTTTGTGTGCGCAATGGACTGGCCTGGTTACTTTACGAGGACGTCACCACGTGGGAGGGAGCGTGAGCTTTGATTAACAGCCCAGCTGACCAATAGATGCCTGTGCTGCCTTCAGGCTCCCTTGGGAAAGATGGATTCCAGTTTAAGAGCGCAATTCAAGGTAAAATGGTGTGTTTGTGCGATTTTAATGCCTGCCATTCTCTTTAAATCCACCCTTTGAGAACTCTTATTTTATAAAAAGCACAACTCTGTTTTAAAGTTTATTTGTAAACTTTAATCTTGTAAATATTTGTCTTTGTTTACTGGTACATTTGTACTTCATTTACTTTAGATTACCAAAGTATTTTCGACTATTTTTTAAAAATGTGATTTCCACTAATTAGTATTTATATCCATATTTACAAGATTTCTTTTGAAACTTTAAATGCTTTTGGATCCTTTTGGAAAGCCATACTTGGAATTTTTAGTCAACGATCCATCCTTGCTTTATTCTTATCCTGCTTATCCACTTCAGAGTCATGTGGAAGGTGGAGCTTATCCTTGCCTTCAGGCAGTTTACAACCAATTTCCAATCACCAATTAACCTAACATGCTTTTGGACCATGGGAGGAAGCCGAAATGCCTGGAGTGGACACGCAAACACCACACAGAAAGGATCAGATTTGACTTTTGCTTGGACAGGGAAAGAATCACTTTCTTATTTTAGCTCAATACCAGCAGAAAGCCATCTGGCATATGGCTTCAGCTGGAATATGTGCCAAAGTGCAACAACATCTATGAGACATGACAGCTAGCAAGCTAAAGAAGCACAAATTTGGTCCCCTCCAAACATGCCAGAGGCAGTCAGAGGTTTTTGCTGGACTGTGTGAGAGGTAAAGGAGGCAGGCTGCATGCCAGTGGAGATAACTGCAGAGCCATGAAAATTGGTGCCTCAATTTTTTTCTTGTTATTTAGGTTACATTGTTAAATCGTTGTTTAAATGATTAGTAGAAATTGTTTTTGTGGATGGATTTATGCTGCTTAATTTGGTTTTATAAAACAAAATGTTCCCAGAGTCTTCCACCCACATGTTCAGCCAGAGTTTTTCTCTTTGCGAGTCTGAAATTGGTCATAAATGGCATTATCACGGTTTCCTTGTATCACTCTTTAGATGTCTGTGTTTCTGCTGTGACAGACTGTCATCTACTTATTTCCCAGAAAAGACAATCGCATATTTCTGCTTGGAGACCACACAAAGGAGGGAGAACACCCCCCCTACATGTTATTGTTTTTACTGTCGAGATTATTTCCCATGCGGCTTGAACGCACCACAAAAGGGAGGTGGGAGCGCGCAGACACCCGGATGTGTAAATAAATACAAGATGAGAATATGAATCTGGATTCTGTCCTCTACTTCACACACAAAGCAAAATAAAAATCAGACACACTCGTGTGTGTGCAGCTCGGTTCCCCACCTGCGGATCTTCGAGTTAAATGAAGAAGATGATGCGTTTGCGTTCCCTCCAATCACCCCGATGATTAATTATTTCAAGATCAATAATAATGAATCTGTGAGTTAACCAAATAGAACTAAGAAAATGATTGTTTTCATGTTCTTTACAACTAAACAGTCAGACTTACATCATCCGGAAACGTCATAACTGAGTAATAACGAAATAATTAACGGTCGTTTTTCTAAGAGGCAACAACATAGGCGATAAAACAAAGCCTACCACTGTGACAAAGACCAGCAGGTTCCTTCAATGCTCTGTCACGTGATGAAGATGTTTTTATGGAATAAGAGGCACAAAAACAGCAGCCTTCCTCCTCACCCTCCTCCTCCTCCTGCAGCTGCTGCTGCTGCGCTGTTTATGTGTCAGCGCTGCATCATCCTGTCACTGGACATCACATCTGGAACAGGACGCCACGAATGATCACACCAAACATTAACAAAGGTCTCATATTAAATAGTACAGCTTGTCCTCTTCTTACCCTTCCGCTCCTGGCGTCATGGGCGCGCTTACCTTAAACAACATTTCATGTTTCTCCTTTTGTTTATTTTTAAAGTGTTTCATAACAATAATAATGAACTGTATCGTGAGGACTGTCGTGTTGTAACAAACCCTGAGGGGCGATATTGCTTCACCACGAGGGCGGCTGATGATGATGATGATGATGATGATGCATGTAAACACAATATTGCAGCTTCCTTCAAGAGGTGCAGGCAGAATGCGCGTGGACGTTATGAAATCCGTCCTTTCGCTGTGTTTTTGTCGCCTGTTCACGTGGCATTATAAACACACACACACACACACACACACACACACACACACACACACACACACACACACACACACACACACACAAATCTGACCGAGATCTGCAGCCAAAAAAGCGCACCGATGATGATGGTGGTGGTGATGAAGGCAGCGCAGATAATCAGCTGAAAGCAGCGGCAAACCGTGCTTTTTTCTGCTCTTGAACACAACTTGGAGATCAAATTACAAAACGTGTCCCATTAAAGGAGAGGATGTTGTAACCTTATAATTAATGTAAGCAGATTGGTAAAGCCCCACGGTTACATAAATCCACCCGAGCTGCCATCCTGTAAGACCACGGACTTCCACAATGGGGACTAAATGATATCATCTCAAATTCTAGAGGGTGACACCTGATTTTTATTTCTTCCCCGACGCGTCAGACAGTTTAAACCAGCCCCACAGACACGCAGAGCAGGCTTTAAATACGGAAAAACTCCTCTGGTGCAACAGGAAATAGAGTGTGACAAGATCTGCACACACTCTTCTAAAAGCACCACAGCACGGGTGTATCTGACCAGTACATGCGTGTCCTCCAGCAGGTCACTGCTTCTGCACTTACCCCAAAAACTCTTCACCTTCCTCCCCGTCAGAGAACCAAAACAACCCGGCCAAGAAATCGAAGCTTTTCCCTCTGAACCAGCAGTGTGGATACCAGTTTAGAAAACAAACAAAAGAAATAAATTAAAATAAAATAAAATAAATGAGGATAGCTTCACCGTCCCATAAAGGCAGCAGCAGCCTCTTTAGGTCGAGCCCAGAGCCATTAAAGTCTCCAGAAACATCAGTGTCCTCGTTGGAGTTTCAATGCGTTCACAAAGCAAAAGCGTGAAGAGTGCAGCGTGGGCGAAATCCCCAAATCCCATCCGCTTGTTTGGGATCAGAGCGAGTGCATGCTGGGGTGCACCTCTGTACCTTCAGCTCTCCGACATCAGCGGCAGGACAGGCCGAGCTGTCCCGACTGCGGCCTTTTTTATACTGAAATCCTAATTAGCTCTCTGATGCGCGCACAGCCGCGTTCACGGCCGCGGATCTGTCAATTATAAGCGTCGCCTCGGTGTCTGCAGCTTCTCTTTAGCGTCAGCGCCGCACGCTTAGAAGGAAAACTTCAGCAAAAAAAGTGCAGAAAAGGCGCAGTTTTATCTCCATCTATCGGTGATGCGTTTAAGTGTCGCAGGAAATGGCGGGTGTCAGACACAGCCCGTGAGAAAACCACGCGGAATCCAACTTCAGCACAAGAATGAGAAATGAAAGACCCCCCCCCCCCCACACACACACACGCACAAATGCAAACTTCTAGAACTATCCAAGAAAAAAACAGGAGCTTAAACAGTTTTCTGTCTTCCATTTATTTCACGTTATTCGTTTTCTGGTGTTTTAATTATTATTTTTTTCTTAGCTGTATAATTTGTGGCTTAAAAGTGAGAGAGTAAAATCTACAATATGTATCCACAATTCACTCCTGCATCTCTTTGCTGGCTAACCAATCGTCCCTCTCCTTTCATTTGTGTTATGACTCTTCATATGTTACATGTCATACAACCTTTACCGGGCCAGTCAAACAGCACTGTGACAAGGAACATTTCGCTGTTACTCTTCACACAAAGGCAAATAAAGACGTGTTTTTTGTGTTTTTTCGTCCTTAAAATTCGCTGTTTGGAGAGGTACGTGAAGGCAACAGCAGCCTAGCTACAAAGCCTGCTTTACAAATAGAGTCCAATCAGCGAGGAGAAAGATCTCCATGTACCCAATCAGCTGCAGCGGAGGGCGGGGAGACGCGATGACAACCAATCAACTCGAGGGCAGGGAAGTGGCTGCGCGCCCGCGTGGCTGGTGGTTGTTTTTGGCTGCGCGCGCCACCGATACGCGTGCCATAAGAACAATACTTTAGTGCGCATGCGTGGACACATTGCAAGCACGTGGTCGAAACAAAGCTGGTAAACAAAGCCGTCAGAAATGAATCCATCTGATCGCTGCTCAGTGACGTCTTCACTGCAGTTATTTTTGGTTTGAATAATTTTGAATATATTTTTGCTTTCATACAGCAAAATCTGCTTTTACCTTCGTAAATGTCATGGGTTAAATTTACATCTCTCTGCGATATTAATATATTAATAAGTATGAACGAAGATGCTTTTTAAATTTACTACAAAATTAAAAGCAAAAGACTCGAACTTCTGACCTGCTTTGGTTTGTAGCTGAAAAAAAGTGAATGAGGTTTTGAATTTATGAATCAGTCACGGGACATGCCGCAGCACATCATATTAAACTGTACCGCAGCACCACCTACCGGACACACTGAGTACTACTAAAACGTGAATACTTCTGGTCCCCTTTGAAGTTGGTTTGGTCCCGCTTTAGGTGATAAATTCTCTATGGATGACTTTTTCCTAAAGACAGTATAAAACTGCTGAAGTTGTTGTTTCCTCTAAAAAAAAAGATTATGCTACTAAAAATAAATAAATCAATAAATCCTCAAATGCCATTAGGTTTTGAATCTGAGAAACATGCTTAAATCTTTGTAAATACTTTTATGCTGATGTGACCCCTCTTACTCATTTAATGAGAAGATGACACATATTTCGAGTGTTTACAAAAAAAGAAAAGAAAAGTACCAATGTATCCCAGCTGAAGTTCAAAGAAAACACAGGTAACAGTTTGGGACAGAAAACGATGAGTATACAATGATGATCATATAAGATCATGAAAATAAACAGAAGAAGCTGGGAAAATATATCTTCAAATAAAATATAGCATCTCTGTCCTTATGATCAGTCATTTTTATTTACTATTAATAGTATTTGCCATAAAGTCCACAAAGACTTTAGAGCAGTCACACATCACTGGTCACAAAGTGCTTTGAACACCTGGTGAGAGGTACATGGTCTCACAAAACGAGCATCGTATAGACCCCCTGCAATTTGCCCACCAACCCTGTAGGTAGGTGGAAGACTCAGGACCGACTCTGCTGCATGTACTACACACTTTGTGGACTATTAATCTGCTTTTTTCTTAATATTTTAAAGAGTATTTTATGTATGCAGATGATACTGCTTTAATGCGTTCTTAAACATTGTGACAGGACAAACCTCATCCTTGACACTGTAAAGACTTCAGGCGGAAATAATCATCCAGCCTACTTTCATTAAAGGGAGCCAATCCAGCCTGTGACTGGACAGAAGCACCTTGGGGCTGTGCTTGAAATGGGTTCCTGGCACAGGAAAGAATGTAGTTTCAAAGGAAACTTTAATCCCTCAATGTGGACTCCAACATGTTCCATATGCTCTGTGCTTTTATTGAACGTTTCTGCCTCTTTGTATCATTTGTTGGTTTGAAAAGCCCTCTGAAGCACCAAAACGTCCATTAGAAAGAGTAACAACAGCCTGTCAACTGTCAGGAATGTCATTATTGAGTCTGGAATGCACTTACAGGCAGTGTGTTAGGAGCAAGGCAAACACTGCTGTGAGTGATGGGAGGTGTCAGTCACAGGTGTTATTTGGATTTGGGGGCTCTTGCTTATATTAAATCCAGTATTTAGTGATTGTGGATACGTCATTTTTATTCCATCAGATTTTTACGCCACACTTGGCATTAAAATTGTAGAATTCACCATCAGTAGGTTTAGAGATCAGGACCAGGGAGATGGTATTTGGGTAACTGGGATAGTATTTGTCAATCAGCCTGTAATCAATCATTTGTATTAAAACTATTTAACTGAAATGAAAAAGCCCCCCAAATTATACAAAAAAGTAATGTCTTTGTTTATACTAGAAAAATATTTCATTGTATAAGATGCATTAGAGCTTCATTTAAACACCACATTTAAAAAAAACAAAAAAACCAAACATCTTTAAGGATTTTCTCCCTTTGGAAAGTTTTTCTGCCATGTGTGTGTTTTTTTTTTTTTTTTAATAGCGCCCTCTACAGGCTGTACTCCGTATTTCAGGTATTTATAGATTTCCAGCCTTTTCATTCGGACTGGTTGTGCGTTTTTCCAGACACCGGGACATCGCTCCGTTTTGGGGCCCACTCAGCTTACAAAATAAACCTAAAGTATCCTTTTAGCTGAAGACGGCGCCTCCAGTGGTTTTCTGTGGTTAAAGCAAAGTTTTTTATCCAGTTGATCTTCCTCAAACATGTCTCCTCCTCAGCACGATGGAAATGTTGCTTTTAAATAAAAGTTGTAAGGATTAAATCATCAGTTGGAGTCAGTGTGCAGAGCTGTTTTTGTTTGTTTTTATCAGTTAATGATAAAGTGAAGAACGATGTTAAAAACAAACTGAAGCATAAAAGCAGATGAAACTAAATTAGTAATGCTGTCAAACATTTCGGCCATGAGTACTTTTTTGGGTTTGGTTTGGTGCCGAGTAGAGTTGACTTGCAGCCGCATGTACCTCTGCTTGTCCAACAACCAATTAGAATCCAGGACTGATACGTGCTGGCAGGAAACACCTCAAACGCAGCACAAACTTTAATGTCTATTTAATTGTCATGGCAGAGTTGCAAAGAAAAACATTAAAGAACAGATCTTTCAAAGTAGCAGTCAGTCTTTAATAATAGTGAACGCTTCGTTCAAGTCAAATCCTTCACACGACAGCAAAATAAAACTGACCAATCAATTCAGAACAATTTCTATGGCAGGTTGAAGAGAAACCCTTAAAAATACAACCAAGGATCTTATTTATTTATTTATTTATTTTCCTTTCAGAAATGTTAACTACACAATTAAAGGTTTATACTGATCAAAACATACAGAGTGAAGTAGTTCCACTGGAGACAACTCAAACAAGATTAGTGTCTGATAGAAACATAACATTCATTTTACAATAAAAATATCTGCACAAAAACATCCCCCCCCCAAAAAGGAAAAAAAAATCTCAAAAAAGTGTTACGCAAAAAAATAAAATAAAATGTTTGCTTTTCATCTTTTCAATACAGTCACAAATCACACAGCTGTGGCAACAAATCTCTTTAAAATTTACAGAAATGAAAGGTAAGGATAACCCCCGAACCCCTCCCACCCCCCAGACTTGATTGTATTCATTTTTAAGCGCATATACTGCAATTACAACGGATTCCCGACTGAACGAAAGCTGCACATCAAATCTCAGATATCAAGACTATCAAAAAAGGCACAAACAGACAGGTTGCACAAAGAACTCAGCAGAAGCTTTTTTTTTGTTTTATACAACTAATCCCAGTAAGATTTCCAGTGCCCTTAATGTTCTCGCTAACCCCCCCGCCCCCCCAAAAAAGGCTATCTACAGGCGAGTCAAGTCCCGGCAGGCACCTCGGATTACAAGTCCCATCCCAAGTACTGTAGAAGCAAGTGCATTTAATAATCGTGTGACAGACGGGTGTATGCAGCGAGCGCTGGAGCACTGGGACAGACGAATCTCAGCGTCTTTTAATTTGAGTGCAAAAACTGTCATTTCTGCATCAGAGTTTTGGTCATGAACTATATTTTTTTTAGGTAAATCTCTGCAAACTGAACCAAAAATAATATTTTTTCAGATGTTAGCAAAGAGGGAAATCTGATCCAAAAGATTAAAGTATACATTTACAAAGCAAACTTTATTTGTACAGGTCTGTGAGTTTACCGAAAGACCACGCAGTTTTACCCTGATCACTGGGGAAATGTGTTCAGCTGGACCTTTTTTTTTTTTTTTTGAACTTTTGAAAGTCACAAAGTTTTACTCTCTTCTGTAAAGCAGTCAAGGTTTGAGGTGTGTCCTCTTTATGTGGATTTTTCTTTTTTTCCTCTGATGCTGATTTGTTTGATTTTGTTTTAAAAACTACAATAAAGTTTGTCTTGGTGGAAAAACGTGTTGAAAGGTACTTTTTGTCAGCAGAATGAAGAATCAGCTTCTTTGACTTCACGTTCAGAACACCTTCCTATCGTGTTTATGCAATATCAGCAGAAACTGAACTGGGGGCCAGCTGTACTGCCATCTGAGTTTATACCACAAGATGGCGCAATGAAACCAGGTGAGCTTAAGGGCTTCAGTCACACAGGCTTAGAGCATCCGCAGCTCATCAGGTTACGATTTTGAGCGGCTGCTGTAAGGTCGACTGATGAGTAATGCTGTGGTAGAACAATGGTTGGTGAGAGGCTGCAGGAAGCTGCGTGCTGTTATTAAGTCAAAGTAGTTTCAGACCTTGTGACAGGCAAGTCCCGTAGTTTGCAAGAAACATGCCGACTCGTCTGCAAACACCTGTGACAATGAGACCAAGTTACTAACTTACTCAGTGGCTGTTTTTTCCAAGTTTTGGCTGATTAGTCAGCATCTCCCTGATAAATTACAGGTGACTGCATCGCCCTCTTTGCAGCTCTCAGCAACCCAGCCAGTAAAAACCGTGATCTAAACAGACACTGACAGGAGGTCGCGAACCGGCCTCTAGGGAAAAGGGCAGGGCTAAAACTAAATTTACGAGAAAAGGGGCACATATCTGGAACTATCTGAACACGTCGATGGGTAACACTGCCCCTAGTGGTAAAAGTTCATTAAACTCTGCAGAGGGTCACTGCAGAAAGTACCTTTAAAACTGCATCACTTCATTTATTACCTGAAGCTTGTGTCCATTCATGGATTCTCATCAATTTGCCATCTTTGCTTCTCAATGAACGGTTCGCTCTAAAGACGACTCCAATTATCCGTCAGTTTGTGCAAAGTTACATGTTCTTTCCAGAAAACTCAGCAGACCCAGAAAACATTTGCTTTCGTCTTAAGTCAGCGCGTTAATCTCGAGTCTTAACGTTCGTTTTTGCCACTTTCATTGGCGTAACATCACGTGGCTGCAGTGATGTTGACGTGTACTCGAGGGAGGTGTCAGTACGCCGTGACATCACAGTCAGAGGTGCAATGGGCTGGCTGGCTGACCGATTATGGCTTGAGTGCATCTCAGCAGAGCTCTGGCGTCCTGTCGTGGCTCCGCTCAGCTTCAGTCTAATGTCATTTAGGTCAGAACTAAAAAAGTAAAACTGAGGTTCTTTGGCTCTGTGATTTATTATCGACCAGAGCAGCTCCGCCCTCGGGGAGATCAACTTTAAAACGACTTAAACTTGGCTCGTCTCCTCAGAGAAACATAAAAATCATGAGTTTACCTCTGCGACTGACCACATGCAGGGGGGAAAAAGGAAAAATCTTTTAATAAAAGATTTCAATTTTGTACTTTAAGTGCAGCAGAGTCAGATTCTTGAAGAATCCATTCAGGTAGATTTTAAATTTGATGTACTCTGAAATGTTTTAATATCGTAACTAACACGAGTCATGCACACCTTACCAAGAGGTTTCAATTTGAATATGCAGTTCTGCAACCCAACCTAAGGTCAGGTGTGCCATTAAAGCCGAATAGATTTAAACAAGCTGAAGCTTTGGGGATTTCATCCCGCTTTTGCTCCCCAAAAGTTTCCAAATTCACCCACACACACACACACACACACACACACACACACACACACACACACACACACACACACACACACACACACACACACACACACACACACACACACACACACACACACACACACACACACACACACACAGATATATGTGTTATTTTTAGGCTCCTCTCACTTGAAATAAAACCTTCAAATTCAACAGTCTTTAATCAGCAGTTACTGACAAAAAGTGGAATTATGGTCTTGACTTCTGCTGCATTTCTTTTTGTTTTTTTAGTTTTACTGCAGTCGGCTGCTGGCGCTGACGCTGCTAACGGCTATCAGCGTTAAAATGTGCAATTTAAAGCAAAAACAAAAAACAAAAACAAAAAACCCCACAACAAAACAAGCATGATCTGTTATATCTGAGTATAATTTCTAACTTTATAATGCCTGGATCCCATTTGTCAGGTTCAGGAAACGTACGTACGTGTGTGTGTGTGTGTGTGTGTGTGTGTGTTTGGCATAAATACAGTTATATGGTTATTCTCCTATTTGCAACCACAACAAGATGTCTCACAGCATGCAGATGGAGTTTATCTAAGAAACAAAAAGTTGAAATCTGAAGAAATAAAGAAAAAACAAGACAGAAGAAAAATGGACAGAGAGGTTGTGAAAGCGACAGAAAGAAAGAGGACAAAAAGCACCGTGAGTGTGTAAAGTGTGATATACCACAAAAGATAGAATGGACAGAGCCTGGGCGCTCTCCCGGCAGATCCGCCCGGTTTGTGTGGCACTTAACATCGTCGTCTTTGTATACAGAGCTTTTAACAGTCATGCAAAGGGCACAGTTTTATTCTAACAAGGCGAGAGAGAGAGAGAGACAGAGAGAGATCAACAGAAACTCACAAAGAAGAAGAGAAGAAGACAAAGAAACGGGGAGGCACAACAACATTTCCTCCAGACAAAACAAGCGCTGAGCGGTAACTGAATTCTTGTCCTGATGCGGTAAAGCTCCCCCAACCCACCATGAAAAACACCACCCTGTACATACAGACGTGTGGGAAATTCCTCACAGCTAAGGTGGACACTTTCCTCCTCCAGCTGATGAGACAGGAAATCCTAATTCTCACCTTTAAAATATCTTAAGACTCTTTAGGCCATATATTTATATATGTCTTTATAGGTATACATTTGCATTCGGGCCTTGTGTGTGTTAATTAAAATACAGCGTTTGATAAAACATAGGTCCTCACTGACTGATGGCTTGTTGCCTGCAGACCCTCTGGCTGATTCAGTGATTTCATTGCATAAATCAGGTTGTTAAATTTGGATTTTTTTTCTAAATAGAAGAAAAAACGTAGACTGCATCCCCTGTAACACTGCGACGAGCATTAGAAAACTCCGATCAATGATCCTTAGATGTAACCCTCTGCTGTTTGTGCAATGAAGGCAGAGAAAAGAGCAGCTAGTCTATGACCATCATTCAACTGGACATTAAAGGTCTTGAATAGTAACTCCCCCCCAACCCCTGTTGTTTGAGACACACAGGTAGAAAAAAAATGCTTAACTTGGCTTAAAACACACAACCCCAACCACCCCTGTAAGCTGTGATGTGACCCCGCCCTCCCCTCACCTGTCCTCACCTCCGAGAGAGAACGAGAGAAAAAGAAAGCAAAACGGAGGATGATCTGATTGATTGATTCCTGACGCCATTCCTGAGCAAAGTGGATTTGACGAGTGAGACCCAAGGAATCCAGGAGATGTGGACATCGGCAGAGGAGCATTCAAACAAAAACAAACCCAAACTAAAAAAAATAAAATAAAAATGAATAATAAAATATCACAGCAACAGTGTGGAGGCGGGGAGGAGCAGTGGCAACGCAGGAGCCAGTCCGCAGAATCATCTGGAAGGAGAAGGAAACAGAGACGCCGTGATGAGCCGCCATACTGAACCCAAGACTCATAACACTGAGCATCCAGCAGAGGGGGGGTGGAGCCTATCCCAGCTGTCGTAGGGCGAGAGGCGGGGCACACCCTGGACAGGTCCCCAGTCTGTTGCAGGGCCAACACACACAGATAACCATTCCCACTCACATTTACACCTGTGGGCAACTTAGAGTTTAACATGTGGGGACAGTAAGAAAGATGGTTTTAAAAAGCTCTCTGTAGCATTATTATATCACAGCTTCAGGGTCATCATTTATACTTCCGCCTTAAATCTCATCGGTTACATCATAAATCAAACCCTATGCTGTGACCTGGCATGTATGCAACTCCCTAGAAATGTAGGTACAGGCGACGACTGATTGGCTTGTCAGTCACGCCATTTCCTCCTTCGCATGTGCAGCTATTTATTCTGACGCTTTTTTTTTTTTTTTTTTAAACGAACGGAAGAGAACGGATCAACTCAAAGAGAGAAAATGAAGCATGCTCACCGTGCCCACCATTATGTAGCAGAATATAGAGATTAAATGCAGAAGCAAGACCTCAAAGGGTTGATGAATGAAGCAGCAGGTGTCTTAATAACAGAGCTGTGATACTGAGAAGTCACTTAACAGCTTTTTATCCTGGCTTCAAACTTTTTTAATATAATGGTGCTTTTTCAGTCTTAAACTTCATCGACGTCCAAAGATAATCACATTATTGTGTTATTGTGTTTGTTGTACCATTTATTTGTAGATTCGAAATATATTTTCCCTTTCTGATCTGTGATGAAATCACTCCAAATCATTTGTAATACTAATAAAACACTTAAATAGTTATTTTAGTCTAATCTCGCCTATAATTACAAAAATAATATTTTGGCGCTTACTGCTGTTGCAGCAGGGGGCAAAAACGAACCTTCTGGCAGATCTAGTGCTGACGCCTGCACACAGTCATACAGTAGCTTTGTGGGGAGGCTGTAGGTCAGGAGGTAAAGCAGCATCTACTGATCGGAAGGCCGGTGCTTCGATCCCTGGCTGCTCCAGTCTGCAAGCCACATATCCCTGGGCAAGATACTAACCCCACATCACTTAAACATAGAAGAAAGTGCTTGTATGAATGGGCGAATGAGGCTGTTGTATAAAGCACTATATAAGAATCAGTCAATTTTATAATGCTATACTTTTCCTGTACGTTTCACAGCGAGTTTATTTTTAACCCCGGTCCATGTTTGAACTCTTCCTCTTTCATGTGAACGTGCTGCATAGATAAACCCCGGGTAGACTTATGCAGCTGATAACTGTGTTCACGTGACCCTTTAGCCTGATTGCTGATGTTAGATCAAGCAAAGCTACATAATGGAAAGCTACCCTGGCTATGATGCATTTGCTTGACAGCCCAGGCCCCAGGAGATGAGTGCAGCGCAGAAAGGCAGCACTTTTACAGATAACCAGATCTGCAGATACTGAAACAAGGAACTAAAAAAATGCAAACATGCTCAGTGCTCTAATCTGGGAGGTGTCGCACAACAGACTCACTTTCACTGCACTCGTGTTATGCTTCAAGACATGCACAGTGGAAACACAGTAATTACACACAGCCCGTCTTGTGCACAAAGAGGATGATGGGCTATAAAATGTAGAGCTGATAGCTATTATCACAAAAGGAGGCCTGTCAGGAAGCAGCTGGTGGTGAGCAGAGATCAGCGAGGGAGGGGACAAACAAAAACAATCTCTCCAAATTTTCATTTCAATCCAGACGTGTTTTTAACTGTATAATTTGCCAAAATCCTTTCTGAAGGAAATGACACTTTAGCTGTTAAGAGTGGTGAGTATCCATTTTAGCATCAGTGCATCTGTCAAATAAAGAATTACATTGCAACAATAAACTGGGTAGTTTACATTGTTTAAAGAAACTTTTAGAACTACATAATAATAATTCTTGATATGACAAAGTTATTACTGTCAGACGCTGCACAGACAGCTCGTCTCCCATCTGACTCCCTCACAATCAGCTGATTGTATTTGCACAATGATGTCTGCATATTTAATGACGCCATGCGACTCTTCACCTTCATTCCAAGAATATCAACACGATTACAGAGAATCGGTATCGTGATGCACATCACAGTTTCATCAGCAAAACACGAATTTGAGGTTTTCTATCTGACTGTACTTTTGGAGGTTTTCTCACACAAGTCATCAGAAAACGGAGCAAACACCCAGGCCAGCGATGCCGGTTTCTGATCCTCTATGCCATTTATATTCAACTGATGCAGTTTCAGTTATTAAAACTTTCATACGGTGCTTAACAAACCTGTCAGATCACCTGTCATAGAAACAAGAAAACAAATATCAAAGTGTTTGGCATTGTATATGCCCTGATAGTAATCACAGAAAAACACCTTTAGCTGAGATGTTGTATCTTAAACAAAAGAAGGTGCAGCAGATTTCTATAACACAGCAAACATCAGATACTTGCGTCACTTCCCAGTATGTTTATGACTTCACCAGATAACAGGACATGAGCCTTTTTCACTTTTTCATAATTAATCTTTTGCTCATACCGAAGCTGCTGGCCAGAGGCTGACTCACAGCTCACGGTAGCTTTAGCCACTTTCCTTTTGTTAGCTTTTGTAAAATGTCCATATTCAGCTGAAGGAGTCTGATTAGCTTTGTTGTTAGGAGCATTTTTGTTGCAGTCCCCTGAGGTTTACTTTAACAACTCCAACCAGCTTATAATCAGTCATAAGTGAGGGTGACTGGCCAGTCACCAAACATCTAAGGTGGGTCAGATGGCACATTAGCAACCGCAGAATCTGGAGCTAGGGAGCTAGATGCAACTTCAGGATGTTTCATGTATGTGCCATTGGTTAGTGTGAGAGGACGGACTGATGACCTCAGCCACTTAAAGACAGTACATCAGATACCCTGTAACCGGCAAACCAGCGTTAGCTCAGGGTTTGTTTGATTCCCAAAACCAAAGAACGTTCGTCCGTTTCAAATGGCTAACACAGGTTAGCCATTTGAATGAATAGTGGCATTGTAAAGCGCTTTGGGTGCCTTGAAAAGCGCTATATAAATCCAATCCATTATTATTACTAGTGTTGCTCACTGCTGACAGTGTGGGAGCAGAACAGAGGCACCGAAGCGAGGCATGAGCTAAGGAACATTAAAGTCTTATCATTTAGAGTTTCTTGGAATATCTGTCCCACACCCTTCACACTAAACTATACTGAATTTAACTTGCGTTACAATCAATTCACACATTGGCAATAGGGAAAAAATAAGTCTTAATACATGGTAAATGCTGCATATTGAAAAATCTAAATTTCATACCACAGAACAATTTTTGTGTCTTGCTTTGGATACAAATTGATGGCAGTAAAGCACAACTCACTACGTTTAAAGTGCTTAGATGGATGGTTTTAAGTGGTTTTATCCTGTCCAGTACCTCGGCTTCATACTCAACAAAAGCAAAATTTAAACTTACTCTGTGAGGTCCTGACTACAGCTCTTAAACAGATGAGCTGTTAAATTTAACCCCAGTGATCCTGAGCAGATTTCAACGCGGGAACACGACTCACTCCACCGCGCTTTGAAGCAGCGGAGGTGGGACAGTCATGAGGATCTCCCTGATCTTTATGACCTTGGAAAAGTTGGTTGTTGTGTACTTCTTAACAAATTGCTCATAGTTTTGTGTCACCAGCCCCTGCAGGTTATTTTTCAGTAGTTTAGGGTTATAAGTTGGGCTGCAGTGATGTGTACTTACCTGTGTGGGATGTTAGGACCTAAAGCTGGGCTGGAAACGTGCAGTTTCTTGAAAGATGAGCTCCTTCAGCGTCTCTTTGGGTAGGTCATCTAGCTCCATGTCAAACTTAAATGGGGCCTCGGCAACAGGCTAAAGACAGAGAGCAAAGAGGGCAGAGTGAGGTAAATGTTCATGGAGACTTTAGGTTTGGCTCCAACAGAGCAGCTAAGTCACAAACAACCACAAAAGAAATTAAGAACATTTTTAGATCAGAGAAACATGCAGGCAGCTTTTTGGACAACGCCACTACCATCACTTTGAGATCAAAGTTATGACTGAAGTGCACGTTTGAGCTTTAATTCAAGCAGCTCAATGGAAATTTGCATCAACTGTTTTGCAATTACAGACATTTGTATTTCCATTTTCTTAGCCTCAAAATTAATTGAACAAACTAACAATTTTAAACATAAAAACTGTGTTTAATATTTAATGGAAATCTTGTGTGGCCCGTTTCATTACATTCCTGCACCATGTTTGACAGAGGATGTGGTGTGCTTTGGGTTAATGAGCCGTTTCTCTCCTCCTCAATTTTCTCTTGATTTCATCTTTCCAAAGAATATTTGAAGGCTCTTTTAGACGTTTGCTGCCAGTCTAATCTGGCCTTCCTGGTCCTGAGTGTACAAGGTTGCATTTGGTGGCTCGTGATTGCAGACTTTGATATGTTTACCTACTCAAGAGTGACAAAATTCTCTGAAACTGTTTTTATTAACCATGAAAATAATTTGGCAGTCATCCACTTCAGTTGCTTGCTGTGGTATTTCAGATGCATCTGCTGACGAGTGCATTCATTCGTTTTAGCGGCGACTGGTTCTTGTAAGATGCTTTTCTACTTTATTTGAACACCTAAAAACAATTTCTAACTACAAGCACAATTCATGCCATAATATTTTTTCTTACACTTTTAAGCGTACATTCACCCTCTGACGGTCTTCACTCCCATCGTTATCTTTGAACCTCATGTTGAGGATCAGGCCTGAACTGAACATGAGCCTCTGAAAATGGAGGACTCAGTATTTATATATATATAAAAAACTGCATTTGGAATACAGCACCTGCTAAAACAGTTCAATACTTCTGCTGAACTCCTTGAATTAAAGCTGGAAATCTGCTCTTCAATCATCTTGTAAAATAACAAAAGTTGTGCTGTTTTTTTGAACCCAGGTGATCCATATAGCACAAGATGCCTGACCCACCTCATCTGTGGGGTCGTAGTATTGTTCCAGGTAGGGGTGTGCCAGCGCCTCCTCCACCTCGATCCTCTTGTGAGGGTTAAAGGTCAACATCTTGTCCAGCAGGTCCAGAGCTGTAACACAAAGATGGACTTACTGTAGGTGACTCTGAAACAACAACAATATCCTTGTCTGTCCACTAGAGGTCCTAGTCTACATCCAACATGTTATCATTTTTTTAAACCATCCTTTGACACCAAAGTCTGTCAGTCCACCTCTGATCAGCTCTTTACTGAACACGAATTTGATGCATCTCTTCATCCAACCTTCATCCAACCTTAATACTGTGTGACAATGAGGGGTTCAGCCTACTGAATTTGCAGAATGGCTCTAATAAACATCTGTGTTAGCCTGTGTCACTGCATGATATCAGTTTGGAAGATGTCATGGTGATACGGTGAATATGTGGTGACTCATTGTGAAGTGTTGTAAACAGATAAGGATTTAAGAGCAATATCGCGTCATCCACCTGCACTGCTTTTGTGCTCTGAGTAAAGGTTTGGCCACAGTTCTTGAGTTTGACCAAATCCATCATTCAGCTTCTCTCCGTGAATTTTACAGCTTCTGAGGACGTTTTTCTTAAGTAAACTCAAATTTACACTGTGTAAATATTATCATCAGCTTCTCTCTGAATTTGGCTTCAGGCTGCCTGTTGGTGGACTCACATTGTGATTACCAAAGATTTTACTAAAGCTTTTCTCACTATGTTGAAATGGCACTCTGCCTTTATTAGCACTGTTCTTATGAATGATTTGATTTAATTTCAGCAGTGAAGGAGACAGAAAACCATCATGCACAGAAAAACCAACTGAACCTGCAAAAACATCATTAGAGTGTAGTGAGCGTGTTTGAGCCCCAAAGTCCAGATGTTGTGACTACTGTGACTGCTGTGTGTTGTGCCAGGGCACAGGTCATCAAAGAAGTAGACACAACATGAATGTAATGTGATGTGTATGAGGTGAGCCAGGTGTAGGCAATCATTTTTCTCCCCGCTCTATAAAACGAAATTCTCTCAGGAAATGTTTAACATTTACTAATCCCCTGATGACCAAATACTGCGGTTATGGTGAGATTCCACCTCTTACCTTTTGGATCAGCGTTGGGAAAGAGACGGTTCCACGGCACTTTGCAGCGCAAAGGCAGTGACAAGAGATAGTTCCTGGCTTTAATGTTGATGATGCAGTTGAGATCCTCCTGTGAGGGAGAACCCAGAATTCCTGGAGGACAAATAGAAAATCATAAAGACAATCAGATTTTGTTCTTTTATGATAAATAAATGATATGTAAAATGATAAATGATATGATATGTAACAATTTGCAGAGCCTCCGCTAAAAGTTTATACTGAAAGGAAAAATTCTCAAAAACGGACAAAAACATTCAGACCGCACAACGAACGGACAGATGGGAGAAGCAACATGTGGTCTAGCACCAAGAGACAAAAAAGTCCGACTTGATAAGGACATATTAGTGTCTACGGTATCTATGGACTGGCACCAGGAAGCTGTTGCGACTGAGTGTGAAGTCTAAAGGTATCAAAGTTTTTCTTACAGACTAAATAACGCAGCTGAGTCACACCATAATGATACACTGTACTACCAAACAAATACAGACCAAACAAATTCATTATCAGGAAAAACAAAGTTCATCATGGAGGACTCGGCTTGGTCAGACCATCTCCAAAACAAAACAGGTTCCCAGTATGAGGCAGCGAGTACCAAGCAAAAGGAATCCAAGAGGGAATAACTGGAATAACCAGTAACCGGTGCAGACGTTTACTGATTACATGGCCACTGTTGCTCAAACTGGAGAAAACCTCAATGCTTGCTATGATAGACCCACAAAGCAATGCACTACACAGCCACAGAGCCCCAGCTGAACCCCAGCCACCACCTGAGCTGAACAATGGAGCAATAGAAGTGACTCAGGTGTGTGCGGTTTGTGGGGATCATGGGATTCATCTAGATGTGTGTTTGACTTATAGACCCATAACCTAACCCTAACATCTCTGATCCGTTCTGGCAGATTCATTTTGCAGGAGGCTTTAATTTTGTGGCCTATGGGCTAAATGTCAGCCTCTGTGGACTTACACATCAACACAACTCATTTGAATTTTTAAAAATGGAAAGTTCTACATGTTTACTGCATGCAAAGTTTATTTTTACCCAAAATATGGTTAAGCTGATCCAAGTAATGCTTCCCCGGAAAGATTGGCCTGTTGGACAGCATCTCAGCCAGGATGCAACCCACTGACCAGATGTCTATGGACTTGGTGTAGCCCTGAAATCAAGTAGAACAGACATAATCATGATTACAGTAACTAACTTAGTTATACACAGCATTAATATACCATGTGCCTATCAAGTGCTGCAAGTCATTTTAAATTATTCCAACTAGTATTTAGAAATTAAAGTTTAAGACTTGAAATAGAAATACAAAGTTTAAAGATATTATCACTAACAGGGTCGTCGTTTTCCAATCAACACGTTTCAATGGAGGGCACAAAGTATTTTTTAAGTTGGGAAAACCTAAAAACACTAAACATACTCCACTGTTACTCTACTCGCCTTTGAGTTGAGCATGATCTCAGGAGCTCGGTACCAACGAGTGGCAACGTACTCTGTGAGGAAACCAGTGTGATCGTGGTCGGGATCAGCCACACGAGCCAAACCAAAGTCACAGATCTACAAAAAAATGAGAAAGGCACAAGAAATTGTCACATTAGAGGACACAACATAAAAATTATAGGCTGTAAAACGTTGAGAGTCTCCACAGCAGATTTGTATTGGTGAGGATTTATGACAACATTAAGTTATTTAATCATGAAATCATGATGAAAATATGTCTGGTGTTAGTTAAACCACCATACGAGGAGGTCTTTCCCGTGACAAGAAAAATATCTGAATGGGGCCTTAAGGGTAAGTGCCTGAAAACAAGCATTTAAATGAAGCCAGCATCTGCTTGAGACGCTACCTTGAGATCACAGGTGGTATTGAGCAGAAGGTTGGAAGGCTTCAGGTCACGGTGTAGTACGTTGGCAGAGTGGATATACTTGAGCCCTCGCAGGATCTGGTAGAGGAAGTAGCAGATGTGGTCATTGCTCAGGTGTTGAGTCTTCAGGAGCTTGTACAGATCTGTTTCCATTAGATCCTGGACAATATATCTGCACGGTTCCAGGTTAAGGAAAGTCGGCTTTTATACTGAAAAAAATCACTCACACACACGTGTGTATTTATATCCTTGCAGGGACATCTCATTGACATAATGCTTTCCCTGGCCGCTTACCCTAACCATCAAAAATGGATGCCTAACCCTAACCTAATCGTGACCCTGACACTAAAACGACATTTTGGTCCCCACAAGTAGAGTAAACTTACAATTTTTGGCCCCCACAAAGATGTTCACACACACACACACACACACACACACACACACACACACACACACACACACACACACACACACACACACACACACAAAACACTTGAGGATTCAAAACAGAGTTTCACAATCTAACGTGTGGCGTCAGAGTGACTACGTACATCATTTACAGACAGTCAATAGTCATGACTCACTTACGAGGCCATTATTAGTCAGTATGGTAAATTTTGGTAAATGTATTCATCATGCTGAAAGCTCACTGACACTTAAGTTCAGTAAAACTATTCACTGTTTTACGTTTCTTTGTTTTTTTTGTTAAAGGAAGACTTGATAAGAGCAAAGGCGGATGCACAGCTGCAAAAATACAAAACTATCTGATCAGTTGTTGGGTCTTTTAGGACTTTTAGTCAAGTTTCAAAGTCCCTAAGCATGAGGATTCTGATTGGTGCTCTTGAGGCCAATATGTACTGAAACTGGTCCAGGTGGACTCCACCTCCCTGACGACTCTTGGTGAAAGAAAGCCAGTGCAATTTAGTATTTGTTCTTGGGCACATGCTTGTGTTGCCAGGCTGAGCAGCTGCAGGCTTCAGTCACAGACGCAGTGTAAAACTATACACAGTGCCTGCAGGCTTGATAGTCTGCTACCATTTGGCTACAGCGAAAAGCATCTCTGCCAACTGTATGGCGACAGGTGGCTATTATGTAATGGAAGACAAATAAAAACCTCTTGACCACAAACGTTTGGTGGTAATACCAATCTGACCAGCAGCTAAAGAAAACCATCAAACACAAGAATGAGACGCTTTACACTCAAACATGCTTCAGTGAGGATACACATCCTTCATCTGCTCGATGGTCGGTGCACGGATAATGTCGTTGATTCCGATAATGTTCTCGTGCTTGAAGCGCAGAAGGATTTTGATCTCTCTCAGGGTTCGCTGGCAGTAGGTCTGGTGCTCAAAGGGGCTGATCTTCTTGATGGCCACGCGTATCTTGTTCTCCCGGTCGTAGGCAGAGCTGTATTTAAAAAAAACAAAAACCCCAAAATAAGACAAAAATGCAAACCTTTTAAATCCATAAAACTCAAATGCCAGATATGTGCAATAACTGCATTAATTTATAATTACGATTCAGAACCACTTATTAGGACAGAAAGGCCGCAGGTGACCAAGACTTTCTCGCTGTGGTGATGGTGCTAACATAGCTAAGAACATGGCCTTTGTGGTGAAAGTGAGTCACACTCTCTCCTCTGTGAATGCCCAGCTGTGCCCAAAACTGAGCACAGCCATTATCCAAATGTTGAAAACCATGTTTTCAAGTTGGGATGGTAAATATGAGAATCAATCAAAGAAATACAGACCAAGGGTCACTGAGCTGATGGAGCACACCTCACTAAGATGAACTGCTCAGGACTCTCCCTCTCTTCCACACCTGGAATCAAGGTTTTTTCCCCCTTTAATTGCCTTAAGTCAATGTTTGGTGGAGACTGTGCAGACTGTAGTCAATGTAATCAATATTAAAGCTATAACCAATATCGCACAAAATAACACTTGATATAATCAATTTCTTCCATATCCAGCTCTAAGCTTCTGTGCTTACTGGGCCAAGCAAGTTCAACAAGTGCAGCCTGAAGAACCACACATGTCACATACCAGCACGATACTGTAGCTTATATTAACTTCTAATAACTATCTTTAGAAGACAACAATAAAACCTATTCCACAAAAAGACCACATGTTCATTCACCAAAAAGTCACGTATAATCCCAAATAAGGATTTATGAAAAAGGTACCATACAATTTTTAAAAACAACTGACCAAAAAACCTTTAACCGTTACTTTAACTATTATTTACAAATGAAAATGGCAGATAAAAAATAAAGAAACATTGCTGTGTGAATCAAACCCGCTCAAACCTCTGTGACAAATGCCACTTCCTTCCTGTGGTTTGCAAGCGAAAAGTTTTTCATGTTAAGTCAAATCGGCAGGAAATGCTAGGTTTGAATTAAAAGTATTGTAAAACAGTAAGCACACACTAAAATGGAAAGATAAGTGTAGCACATTAGCTTTTACACGAGAACTACTACAGCAATATAGAAACTAGTGGTGCAGCGGATCACGGTTGATCCATAATCCAAACCGATCCCACTCCACGGTTCGGCACACACGTGATCCGAAGATTCGAAAAAGAAGGAAAAAAAGTATGAGTGTGGTCAGTCTGTCAAGCGATAGCTATGGTCAGCGCTAGTGGTCCAAGTGGAGGAGCAGAGGAGTTTGAGGTATTTAAGCAGCCCTTTGCTGCCCAGTTCGACCGCTTAAAGCTATTACAGAAGCTACTGGGGTGTTTAGCTGCAGACATGAGGCTGTACTCTCCTGTGCAAAACAAGGGGTTTAAACAATGATGAACGTGCTTGAGCCACGCTATGATATCCCGTTGCGCGTCCACTTCAGTGACAAGATCGTTCCAGGCATGTATGAGCAGGAAAAGATTAAAGTTATGGCTGAACTGTCCCAGGCATCTTCTGTTGCCCAACTAAAAATGGGTGGAGCTGCAGGTCAACGGAAAGCTACGTGACCGTGACCGCTCATTATATCACAGCGGAGTGGTAGATACAAAGCCCTGTACTGCACCTTAATTTGTTTTTATACAGTTCCATGGAATGAGTCTTGAGTTGAAGGTTTTAATAGGCAAAAATTACTTAAATAAGTTAATAAGTAAATGTTAAAATTCTCTCTTTTTTCCTTTTTTTGCCGATCCGAAAATTGATCCGATCTGTGACTTAAAACCGTGATCCGATCCATGAGATTTGTGATCCGTTGCACCACTAATAGAAACCCAACCGGTTTAAGTGCTTTCAACCAAACCATATCTGGAATGTGATAAAGACAAAACATTTTCAGGAAATTAGGAAGCCGTCTTGCATGCCGGGTATGGAGGATCTAAAGTTAAAGCTAGATTTAGAGAAGGAGCAGGGAGTTAACATGCAAAGCTTAGCTAGCTACTTTCATATCACACATTCTTCACAGGAGAGGTCAACCTTAGCAGAGAGATCCCTCACTAAGGTAAAGGCTCATTACACAAACATGTATGATTAAAATATAGATAATAATAAAATAATTCAATTCAATTTTATTTACACAGCGCCAAATCACAACAAGAGTCGCCTCAAGGTGCTTTACATTGTAAGGTAGACCCTACAATAACACATACAGAGAAAAACCCAACAATCATATGACCCCCTATGAGCAGCACTTTAGTGACAGTGGGAAGGAAAAACTCCCTTTTAACAGGAAGAAACCTCCAGCAGATCCAGGCTCAGGGAAAAATAATAAATACGCTTATCAGTTACTATATTGGAAAAAACATTTGCAAGCCTTTTCAAAACTCTTACTCCAAAATTAGTCTACGACACTTCATTGTCATACTTCGCATGTGGCTAAGCAGAAAACCCAATCCTAATCATTGCCTACAGACACTGACAGACGCCCTGACCAAAGGTGCTGGAATATTTTTATGTACCATGCAACTCCAGCGGCCATAAACAAAGACAGGACCACAGCACATGAACACCGTGTGTGTGAGATTAGATGTTGAAAGGGAAAAATAAACACTAGCACACCCTTTGGCATGAAGAGGGTTTGTGTATCAGCACTTTTCTCTGCAGGGTTTTTACTTCCAAGAATGACACCACTTATTTGTACTAACTAGTAAAAACATGTTGGCTGGATTTTTGTTTAGTCTGCCCACTTTGTCTTATTTTCTCTTGTGCAACTGTGCAGAGACCATAATTTCCAAAGCAGAAAGCAGATGTGATGTTTTGAATGTGGGACACATTAAGCCTTTTAGAAAACAAAATCTAAACTTCACTGCCATCACATTTCCATTCATCATAAAATGATCCAACAAATTTAGTGCTTTCATTGACTTTATTTTACATCCTAGAATCAGCTTTTTAACACAATATATAAATGTTGGACATCAAGAGTACTTTCCTCTTCAGTTTCTGCTCACAGCTGTAACTTATTTTGGAAACATTTTTAATTTAGAAAAAGTATCTTTAGTGATTATGTGGAAAAATGTGGGTGATTATGCTCGCACCCAACAGGCTCAGTGTTCATCCACTCAAATATCCAGCCCTGCCTGTGCTGAAACACCTCCTCCACACTACCCCAGGTACAGACATGTCCACTGCTGAATATCTGGCTTTTTTCACTCTTAATGGCTGTGTCAGACCCACGCTGTGGTCTCAACCTAAATCTCACAGCCTTACCAAAAAACCCAAAACAAAAGCAAACACACTTTACTAAAATAAATAAGAAGATATGCAGGAGTCGACTTCAATTAATCTTTTCCAATTATTAGTCTGCATGAATGACTGCAATTTTGACTATAAAAGCACTTTGTTTTTTTGTATGTTCTAGTTTTTTGTTTTTTTTTTTAAAAACTGAATAATAATGACAGAAGTTGAGCCCGCCTACATACGTCATGGAGAACGATTAATTTACAGCCTGGTGTTGGGTGTGCGAAATGATCAAACATCTTCAGATGACACATCCAAACCAAGTCCAGCTGACCTAGTACTGCCAGGAAATGCAAATCACTGCTGCCAGCTCATCTCACCCCATTTGGTACAACCAGAAAAGCAAAACTGCACAACGCAGCTGCACCTCGGGATGACAAACTGAGAGAATTTGCAGCTTTTATCATCTTCCTCAGCTTCATCGTTTACATCTACACAAGCATTGTTTTATTTCGGCACATTACACACAACAGAAATGACTGAAAAACACCCACGTAGTCAGACAAAATAAGAAAATGAGTTGCTATAGTGATGGGGGTGTAAGGACTGCAATGTAAACACAAGTGTGCCAGCCTTCTGTGAGGGAAATATGAGTGACCTTCCTTTCCACTTGTGTGAGAGGAGTGTGTGTGTGTGTGTGTGTGTGTGTGTGTGTGTGTGTGTGTGTGTGTGTGTGTGTGTGTGTGTGTGTGTGTGTGTGTGGGAGGTAAGTAAATAGTTCTCCATGTAACTGTTCTACACCAGCAGATGCCCTCATGTACAGAGAAGCAGGCAACGACAGTAGTTATTCATCAAAGCTGCAATCCGATCCAGGGCAGAGGCAGTTTGGCACAGACATCATATCCTCGTACTGTTTTTAAACAGTCAATGGTACAACAGCCTCCTCCTAGTTTGTGGAAATGGCAGACATGAGAAGCTAAATATTTTCATGAAACTGATAATATGTCAAAGGTCAAAGATAAATATGTCCCTAACTTTGGAAGCATTTAGAACAGCAGGTCTGCAGCAGTACTGGATGGTATAACAAAATGTATATTTTGGAAGACTTTGATGCTTTCACTTTATTTCACAGCATAAATCCATCTATGCATCTGCTACTTATCCAGTATGGGTCACAAGGGCAGCAGTCTAAGCAGTGCAGACTTCCCACCCCAGCCACCTCCTCCAGCTGTTCCAGAGAGACAACCAAGGCCTTCCCAAGCCAGCCGGAAACGTATTCTCTCCAGCAGCTCTTGAGTCTGCCCTGGGTCTCCTCCACACCGGATATGCCCAATACACCTCACCTAGGGTATCTCCAGGATGCACTCTAGTCAACTGTCAACTCAATCTCAACTGGCTCCTTTCGATGCGCAGCTCCTCACCCTCTCTCCCTCTCTTTCCTCTTCCGGTGAGGAGCCACCGGAAGAGGAAAGCTCATTCCCAGCAACTTCATTCTTTCAGTCACTACCCAGAACTTGTTGAGGTGTTTGGAGGAACGTAGACGTAGACTCATCAGTAAATCAATACTCTGCTCTCGCTTTACCACAACAGACCGGTACAGCACCACTCTCCCCTCGTTCGTGAACAGGACTCTGAGATACCTGAACTCCTCCACTTGAGGCAGCAACTCCTCCCTGACCTGAAATGGGCATTTCACTTATTTCCAGCTGAGAACCACGGCTTCAGACTATGAGGTGTTAATTCTCATTCCTGTCATTTCACACTGGCCCAGTAAGTGCTGGAGGTCACTTTCTGATGAAGCCAGTATTTAATGGCAATATTTCTGGATGACAAACCTTTAGTGCAAAAAAGCTGTGAAACAAATCTCCATTTGGACTTTTCTTGAGTAAAACCTCCTGTTAGCTTTGAGTAACACACAGACACAACAGTCTGAAGTACCACCTCTAATCTACTGATTTGTATTTTTGGACAGGATTTTCATCTGTCTGGACTCTTATGCTCTGATTCACATGTGCATGCATGTGAAATGAATATTTTCTGCTTTTAAAAGACGAAAAGTCCACATTTGGAGGTGGGAGGGGTTAAGGGTGACAATCAGACTACACATATTTTCACACATCAATTAGGTTTATGGGGTGAGGCATCATAAATCACTGGATCAGGTCTAGAAAAGGATCACGGTTTAGCCAACTCTAAACAACATTGGTTGCAACTTCTTTTAAAAAGCTCAGTGTCTTAGTTGGCATGGTGAAACGTTTCTGCATTTTCTGATGCAGAAATATACCTTCTAGTGAAATACATCAGGCACAATGTTGTGCTCATGATCATGTGACCATTTCCTGTTTTGCAAAAGACCAGGATGGTATAAAGATGAATGCAGATATCAATCGTTGGTTATGAAGCCCTGAGATGAGCAACCTTGCTGTTCCTGAACTGATGTGCACAATTTTCTTTTGTTTTATTATTCTCAGGCTGCAGCTGCAAAAAAGAGAATTTGGTGCTTTTGTGGTTCATATTACTGTAAAGTATTTATTAAATGATCGCACTGACATAAGATAAAACTTCTTCTAAGGCAAAAAAGGCCTAATACTTTTTGGTTTCAGCTTTTGAAATGCTGTTCCATGCTACAGGAATTTATGACAAACAAAAAGTATTGGTTCATACTGTATTTCACCATATTTACTGAGCCAAGCCCTGCAGTTCCTTGTCCCTTTATCTGGCATGCAGAAGGAACTTTGAGGAAGTACAAAGTACAGAGTTCACCAAGTAGTTTTAATGCAGTTATCTCTGCCTGCTAAGGCAGTTTTGAGCTGCACGGCTTTATCACTGGAGGGTGGACTCGGGCTGCTCTCAGGCACCTGTGACCTTTGAACTGAAAGCTATTACTCTGCAGATCAAACCTGGTTTAAAGCCCTCATTTTTTTTAGCTATCCTGTTTTGATGAGCAATAGTTTAACTTAGTTTATTTTACTATTGTAATTTTTTTGACCATTTCACTGACCTACATCCATCCATCAAAAAGCATTAAACGTCATATGTGACTAGAGCAGGGCGATATGGCCAAAAATATTTATCACGATATATATTTGAAAATTTGCGATAACGATATAACTGACTATATAATTGATGCGAGACAAAATGCAACTCCACAACTTTACTAGTGCAACCCCCCCCCCCCCCCCATCCATTTATTTTTACTTAAACAAGCAGCTGTTTTTTATGTGCATTGAAGCTATATAAAAATTTAACAGTGCAAATGCAAATTCCTTACTGAAAGTTTAACCAAAAGGCATTTCCAGTAGAAATGGGCTGGCATATCCAGAGCATAACCATGTATAATATCCACTGAAGTTAAAAAGAGGTGCTTTGCAACATTAAACTGCAGTGTGCCAAATAAAAAAGTCAAATACGTATTTTTTGGACAATAAAGGTGCATGGGATTATAAGGCACATTAAGCGAAACAAAGCAGTCAGATAAATCAAACTTTATTAAACTCATTCTTCTTGCTTCCTCCACTTCTGTACCATTGATTCATTAATGCTGTATTCTATCACAGCTGCTCTATTCCCATGTTGTTGCAGTATATTAATCACTAACCTCGTATTGTGGATGGATTATCTCAGTTGTTCTTCTGACTGAAGTTTGGTCCGTTTACAGCATCCTGCCATGCGACTGTATTTGTCTCTAACCATCAGGAACCTTCACGTTAACTTTTATCGAGTGGAAAAAAATTAGCGTTCATCCTCCAGCTTCACTGTTTATGTTATGCTAACATAGCTGTGTCGCTAGCGATCACGTAGCACATCATTATATACCAGCTAGCCCAACTTCAGTAACTTTACAAACATCACTGCTGTTTAGTTTTCTAACTTCATTTATGTTGGAAGTGATAGCAGAGCTGTACATTTGAATTTTTTCAGAAATCTCTCAGTCAGAACATGCTATATCATGCTGAGGTAACTAGCGAAACTAGCGAGCTAACTTCCTGCTAACTTCCTGCTAACTTCTACCTCCGTTAAAAGTAATAAATTCTGTTTTCATGGATGCCTGGATGCTAAACTTCATAGTTACACCTGGTAAAGCAGCAATGCTGATCGTTTTATTAAAGATGAAAGAATTTAGACAGATTTTTACTCTCAGTGATGCTGCAGTGTTCGTTTGACTTTGGGACCTGTAGATGACGGAGTTTAGGACCCAGATTACTCCCAGATTTACGAGCACCTTAGTCCGACAAATACTGCAATTGACTATGTGCACGTTAGCATATGCTACTTCCGGTGCGGAAACTCCTGTGGGGAGCTTTGTTTCCGGTGTCCTATTCGCGCCTGGTTTACGGTCCAAAACAAGTTAAGCAAATGAATCAAGTGGCGATTTACATTTCTATAGATGTCTTGGGCATTTACCCAATATATCTGTAAATGATGTTCATTGACTTGTCGATATTTTTCCCCCGCACCTCAGAGCAAAAGAGAAAAGGGATTCAAATGTTATATTTCTCAGCTGTCCCTCGTTTATCGCGGGTGTTATGTTCTAAAAATAACCAGCGAGAGGTGAAATCAAGTAGCCAAATTTATTTTTGACGATGCAAAACGTTTGGGGGACACTTCAGAGTCACACTGTTAACAATCAATGCAGCGATTCTGTACTGTACAGGAGAGGCGTCACGGAGGAGATCGTCTGCAGCGATCAGGACGCAGGACACAATGTGACGTAAAATAAGCATGCAAACTTGCACTAAAAAATCTGAAACAGCGAGGTGAAAGGTGAACCGCGTTATAGCGAGGGACCGCTGTAATTTTGAAGGTAAGTCACAACATACCCTTCCTACATACTAATGTATAGAAACCATTACCAGCAATCATTCATTTTTTGTGTGGCTTTTTTCACGGTTTGTTAATATGCTGTGTAGGTGTGTACTTGACTAGCTGATATCGACATAACGGGGGAAACATCTGGTTTGACTATTCTTCACCTGTAGTTTGAATGCTGAACATTTGCCTGTTTAATTCATAAGACCAGTCATTATACAGAGATGTGCTTCTGAATGTGGACGATGTGTCTTCTGCTGCAGTGATGCAGTTCTGCTTGTGTTGAGTGATGTAAACAACTGATCGATCTAAACGCTTGATCATTAGATTTTTTTATGACACAACAGCGGTGAGTGTTCCCACGTTCTGCTCTTTGTAACTTAACGCAATCTTTCCGTTTTCGAGTTTTGGACATGATTTTGGAGTATATCTTCGCAGTAGCAATTGACCGCAAAGTAAAGCTACCGGAAATATACAACCCCACATCCGGTCTCAAACCAGGAAGTTAGCATTGTCTCGTGCACATAGTCAATAACAAGGCCCGCTTGCATGTTCTACAAAAAAAAAAAAAAAAAAAAAAGTGCTTTGTTGTGTATCTGACGGACAAACACCAAACCAGTTCCACATCACTGAAGTGGCACCATTTTTACAAACCAATTCTCATTCATCCGTTTCACTCAATGATCCGCTTTCTCCCTTCTCATTCTCCGTTGCCGCCATGCTTTTCAGCCATGTGCGTATGAAAACAAAGGCACTGCACATGCGCGCTTTACCCATATTCTATTGCGATATTTCATTTTCTTATCATTGCCTAACATTGTACCGGTATTACCATGAACGGTATAATATGGCCCAGCCCTACATGTAACTGCATTTATTAAGAATCAGCTGTAAAGTCAACCAATCAGTGTTTTTAAACAGAGCATAAAAGTTGTATTAAATCCTTAAATTCTCCTTTACTTTGAGTTATACGGGCCTACAATTAGGAAAAAAGGTGAATCAAATAGGACCAATTTTCGATCCACATTGTGTACTTTCCTGAATTTGGGGAAAAAAGGCCTAGGTATGATTATGCAATAATATTTTTACAAGCTAAATTTAACACAGCTTGTGCAATCATTATTTTAATGAAGTTGCTCTGTAGTGAAATCTTGTTTTTCCTATTTCCTCTGTGCACTTAGTGTTTTCTGAGCATGCTCACTGCTCAGGAAGAAGCTTTGTGGGGGTAGGGGGGGTGGGGTGCCTCCATTTCCATGGAGACAAGAATACAAGGCTTTTCTCAGTTATGCAATAGGACTGTAACCATGACAATATTCATGGTTAGAGTGGAAGGAAAAAAAAAAAGGGGGGGGGGGGGGGGGGCAAAGTTCACTGTGCTTAAAGGGCGACCCATGGTGAGAATGTGGACTGACATCACAGTCACAGGTTTAAAAAGGCAGCGTGAGTACCATAGCTGTGGGGTTGGGCTTCACACCACACTCAGTGCTGCTGTGAGGGGGTTTGCTGCATTAAGAGGTGGTACAGTAGGACTCGAGCGTCTCTGCCATTTACAATTTACTGCTGTGGCCTGCAGTTACTGATTCAGACCGACAGCAAGTCATAACTGCTTATCAGTCACATCGCAGATTACTCATGGAATTTTTCCTGAATAGACAAATGTTAGTCAGAACCAAGAGAAAAATAACTTTACAAAAAGAAAAAAAGAAAAGTGATTGGACCATAGCAGTTGAATAAGCCACACATAAATTTAAACACGTCATTGGTTTCCCCTGTTTAAACTGCTTAAATGAGTTCCTAACAATAATATCAAAATTAACCTACAGTGAAATAAATTGACATGTGCATCTGCAACAACTATGAAAACTGTTCTCCTTAACACGACTGCACTGCTACCAGAAACCACTGGTATATTGTCCGGCCTACAGAACACGTAATCTGCAATCTTATTTTTGTTAATTTCATCCTGTAACATTGATTTATTTCTGCACAGAGATCAGTTAAGTTTAATCTTTTTGAGCTGCTCTCTGAGAAGCTTCAGCAGATAACCGGGCGACACTGACCATTGGCTGCAAAAGCTTAATTCAAGTTCATTGAGATTTATACCCTCCAGCATTTATCATTGGGAACGATCATAGATTTAACTGCATTTGCATGCTTACTAAAAAAAAAAGAAAGAAAAAAAGTTAAAAAAACAAAACAAAAAAGTCTTTCCTGTTTCTGTGTACACTAACCACAATAACCCATTTATAAAAACATGCCAGCATGGTGTTTGTGTCTGCAGGTGCTTTTCAATCAAGCTTACATGGGTGTATGAAATATTCAGCTCTGCACAATAAGCCATTTGTTTCCCTGACGTCAGCAAAATGCCCACATTGAAACATACCTATAGTTTGTTTTCAGAGGTAAAGCGCTATAGTGCGTGGAGCTCAACAATATCATTTCACTCACTGTTCACATTTATAAGTAATAATTAGCAGGTAACCTTATTGCAGCAATTCAGACTATTTAGCACAAACATGATAAAGAAACTTTGAAGAGCATGAGCAGAGAAAAGTTTCTTCCTCAAAGCCATTTCCTCACACAGTATGCATCGCAGTTTTCTAATATATTTGTACAGCCTCAGTGTGGCCTGCAGGGTTTCGTCACAGGCTTTGCATTAGTGACTGGTGGAGTCTATTCTTACATAGGGGAGAAGCCACTCCTATAATAAAAGCCACCTCTGCTACTATCATAAAAAAAATAATGAATCCATTTACGTGGAATAAATCATTAACTTTCCAGTGTCATTTCAGACTGAAAATGAGACATATATAACTCCAAGAGACTGTATGGAGTCATTCATAACCCCAGCTCTATACTTAGGTGTGCCGTTATGATAGCCTTAATATTTTAACCATTATAGGCTTAAACGTTACTGTAACATTTAAATTTGCTGCTTGTTGTCCCCATCCTTTTGAGTATAAAATGTTTACGAGTCCAGCAGACCAAAACCCAACAGCTGAAGCTGAAACCAACACAAATTTTTGCATTTAAATAAATAAATAAAATAACGCCAGTTATTATTAGTTAGCTGCCAGCTATTAGGAAGGCACAATACTGGTGTCAGTAAGCCAACCTATGGACTGAGGCATTTCATTCAGTTCTATGTTATTTCAGTTTTATTTTCTAATTTTTCTTACTATAAAACTAGTCGATTATTTTCTTTTACCAGTACAATAACTGGTAAATTAGATGCCAGGAACATCTGTTTTTACTGATACTGTAAGTCATTTCATTGCTTTCATTTCTTCACATATGAAGTGGATTATACAACCAAATGTATTTAAAAAATACATTTAAAACAAACAAATAAAAAAAAGTATACTTTATACGTACACACACGTACTCTTGACTTCTTTCTAGGTTTTTATATTTCACTCTCTGATCACAGCTGCTAACATGACATCTAAATAAATTTATATAGTTTATTTAACCTAAAAGCATAAAGCAGACTAATATCAGGCAAATGAAGCAAAACCTGAATGCACAGAATCTCGCCATCAGTCTTAATGTGCATCTCCACCTGTTACCATCAGTTACAGCTGTCATTCTTTTGAGTCATCGAGTCACAACCCGATTTTTCTAAAGCATGTCGAACAAATTTAAAAAACAAAAAAAACCTTTCTGGCATTTAGAATGACCGAAAGTGACTCTCTGTTTTATTCAGTATGACCTGCTATGGGTGACTGAGCTTATAAACCCATTAGGAAGGTGTTTACAGAGGTCCCCAAAATTTATTCTGTTCATCAGGACGTAGTGTTTTCAGTTTCATCACTCATCCAAGTGACTTCTTCAGTCTCAGCTGATTGCTGGTTTCCAACCTTATAAACAGTACATTTGCATAATGACTGAAACAAGCCCACTGAAGGAACAATGGTGCTAGTTAGTACTGACCACAACATTATCATCTTTCCGGCATACAAAGGTAGATGCACAGTTTTGCTAAACCAGAAAGACTATCATAAGAAAATTTTGTCGCTCAGTGACGAAAATACTTACGAGCCTCTGAAACGAGACCCAGGAAGTGGCTACAGGAAGAGGGTGATACCAAACCAAACAACCTCTGCCGAAGTGGATGTCACAGCACAGAAGAGCTACCTCGTCAGGCCAGGACTCTGCAGACTATTTACACCTACAGGCCAGTGGACACTCTTTCAAGGATGAGGATGTAACATCCTGGACAGGGAGGAACGCTGGTTTGAGGGCGGAGTCAAGGAGGCCATTTACGTGAAAAGGGAAAGACAGTCTCTGAATCGAGGAGGGGGCCTAAGGGTACATCTGTCACCATCTTACAATGCTGTGATTGCAGCCGTTCCCCAACTCTCTGTGAATGGTGATCTTTGATAAAGTAGCTTTGATCAGTGGGTGTTGATCAATGGTCATGAAAACTTCCATAATTAAGATTAAGGAACTGACCTCCCAGCCCACCCAGCCCATTGTTCCTTCAGTGGGCTGGTTTCAGTCATTATGCAAATGTACTGTTTATAGGATTGGGGAAACCTGCAGTCAGCTGAGACTGAAGAAGTCACCTGGATGAGTCACAAAACATTTCTCCCGCTGAAAACGCTACTTCCAGATGAACAGAATCAACTTTTGGGGATTTACTCACCTGGATGATTGAGCATGCATCAAGTAATTTACAGAGGTCAAGTCAGAGAAAAGCACAACAGCAAAACAAAAAACTGTACACATGTGACTCACTGAAACTTTTCCCTGCAGCCCATTTTTAGGCATCTGCTAAGAACCACTGATATAAATGCTTAATATAGGAACTCTCCTACAGATAGCACTCATGTTTTAATTTCTGACCATAGGCCTGCTGCTTCTCTCCTATTTAGCCACAGCATACCTTCCAGTTCCAAGGCTTTGACCAAACACTTGAACCTCAGATTCAGATGCTGTTTTTTTTTTTTTTTGCATCAATTCAAAGTCTTTCATTTAAATGAAGCACTCTCTCGCATCTCTGAATGAGGGAAACCAATTAATACAAGAGCTCAAGGGAGACATTTTTCATAGACAACAAATTGTGCAAATGAAAGCATCGGCAGTCTCTAGAATTCAGAACTCAACCTGACCAACACAAGGATTTTGTCAGTGGCTTCATAGTTATTTAAAGCGCATTTAGATTTCATAATGATGAACTGTAATTAGAAAGTTGGAATCCTTTAGACTTCTTTCAGAGAATCTGGACTTTACTGTGACTTATTGGTTAGAAAACTCAGTCTTTTGGTTTAAAAACTGATAAATGAACCAAAGTAAGATGTCACACTGAAAATTGTAAAAAGGTATTTTTCCACTGTGGGAGTGAAGACTATAATGAAGTCCTAAAAACAGCAAATACTCTGACCGTAGCTTTTAAAATGTTGCAATTTTGTGCTTTTAAATTAAATATTTCTGGGGCTTAGCAGAGTCATTTTCATGGATTTCTAGTTCTTTATGTCACTTCATATACGGAACGATTAACAAAAAATATATCTTAGTTTGTCACAAGTGTTTATTTTAGGGCAATTACATTTTGTTTGTTTATTGAAGCACACTTGTGATTTGTAACTCATGCAGATAATTTAGACTATTCAGCCGAAAGGGTGCTAACCTAAGGTAATTCAAAGACAGGCGTGTTTTAAAATCTCTGAATGAAAACATGCAACTTTTCTTGAGAAAAAAAAAAAAGAATCTTCCACTGTTCATTGTGATAAACATCCTTCCTTCAGCAAAACTTTGCTTGTCAAGCCCAAAAAAAAAAAAAGTATTCATTATAACACTGGTGTGTGTGTGTGTGTGTGTGTGTGTGTGTGTGTGTGTGTGTGTGTGTGTGTGTGTGTGTGTGTGTGTGTGTATGTATTTTAAGGCAAGTTGAACTTTCGTAAGCATACCTTGACATAAAAATGAGGGCAGGTGATAGAATCAAAGCTAATTCTGCATATTTCACTGTGCATGAACTCGATATCTGCCTTTTTCTCATTAGGTTACAAGTCCTAATGTAAGCTCAGCACTGTGGTTTCTGAGAAATGCGGATGCAACAGTAAAAGCAGCAACAACATGCACCTCTAAGTCCTGATGATCAACACAGATATTAACATCAACGCAGCAGAGCAGCGCCTGAATGTTTTACAGCCCTTCTGAACCAGAAGTCGTCATGCTCGTCTTGGCAGGCGCAGCCACCCAAATTACCCAAATTACATCTCCTTCTGAATTGCACAACAGGATTTCAGAGTGTCAAGGCTCTCATTCTCTCCCCCCCTCTCTCATTGGCTGTGGAGTGGTGGTACTGATGTCAGAAGCAGAGGAGTTGCCATGGAGATGGGCACCACAGTGGCATTTCGAGAGGACGAAGCAGAGCATCGGCGGTGGCTAAGAATCAGGCAGGTCAAGGACTCGAGACGGAGTCAGAATCACCAGAGGACAAGAATGACAAATAAATTTAGGATGAAATGTTTACAAGCAACAAGTGTTTCCCATGCTGGATGTCAGTGATACCAAAGAGTTTGCTGTGATAACACAACTTTGTATTTCTACACAATACCAAAGCTCAAATGATAGCCAGGTTCACATTATGAGATGCCAGATATCAGAGGTGCTTATTAGTCCAGCGGGTTCTTATATAGGGCTTTTCTACTCTAACTGGGCACTCAAAACACTTTATACAACTTACCTCATTCACACAGGAGCTCTTTTTTTTTTTTTTTTTTTTTTTTTATAAATCCTGTCTGGCAGCTTTTACAATCAGAATTATGATTTGAATACACTTGTTGTGCTAACCACATTTTTCATGTTTTTTCCATGCATGTATGTGTTTTCTATCTAACATTTGCACACACCGGATGGATCGCAGAGCAACCTTGGGTTACTATCTTGCCCGATGATATTTGGCATGCAGACTGGAGCAGCCAAGCATCGGACCACCTGTTTGGTGAGTGCGAAAAATTTAGTTCCATGTATTTGTCAGTTTAATAAACCAAATATTATCCCAAAGCATTCTGATGCTTTTTGTGTGACAAACTAAAGAACTATTTTCTTCACAATTAACTTTACGTTTTTATTTAGTTGTAATTAACTATAATCCGAATCTGGAGTCATGTTCATGTCTTTCTTTTCTATTATACATGTCTGCGCAAGTGCGCTTTAATGTGGTTAATTTATTTAATTTCTTCCCTTTATTTGTTTATATAGCCATCAACACAAAAAAAGCTCTTTTCGAATAGCACTGGAGCAGTTTCAGTGTGCTGCTTTGTTTTTACCACAAACCGTATAAAAGATAAACGCCGACACCGTGACGTCACCCACTGGTTAGTCAAGTCCAGTTCTGAAGCCTTGAGTTGAGCATTTTCAGCATATTCTGAATAATCTGACACTTAGAGTGATCAAAATTTACAAAATGGACTTTAATATTTTATTCAATATGACCTGAAATGAGTGAATGAACCCATGTATTTAACCAGAATCCATTTATAGACATGGTGTCTGGCTGCTGTTTTTCTGCAGCCTTCTGTAGGACTACAAGTCTTTTTGCAGCCACAGGAGTAATCCTCTGGTGGCCATTAAACAGAGTCTCTTTCCTAAAACAGGCTTCACTAAGCGATCCCCACTGCATACTAGCTAATATAAAAGCATACGACTTATCCCCTCCTGCCGTTTTCCTTGTTCCAGTGTGATATGAACAAAAAAAAGTGGAATCTGACCAACTATCACCCATCTTTTCAGATGTAAAACTTTTTATAAACACGAGCCACTTCAGCAGCATTCCCCCATGATCTAACTGCTCATGTGGGCGGGTTGAAAAAGGCAGAGTTTGCCATGGCAGCTTCTGAATATTATCACAGAGGGTGATACAGTATCTTGTGATTGTGTAAGCATACAGTGTTAAGAGGCTCAGTGTACCACCAATCTGTGGTTGTACATCTGCTCATGTCAGGGCTTTCCAGCCTCAACAGGCACCAACAAGAGGTTGTTGAAAGCAAAAATAGGCCTGCTCTGAAAATGACACAGACATACCTCACAGTCGACTGGTAAGCAAATGTCTTCATGCAGCCTACCAACTTAGGTTACAAAGAATCTGCATCATGTTTCAGGGTTTTTGTAGAAAAATAAACAAAATGTGCATTTAATGAGAATTCACAGAAAACGAATATCCTGCTGTACAGTGGGCGACCAGAAAGAGAAGTGGGATTCTTGGTCCAAAAATACGCTCTTTAAGCAGAAGCTTACATCAGCGATATCTGATCTTATAGAACCTCCGTAAACACTTTTCTGATTACTTTATGGGCTCAGTCACTCATTTTGGGTAACAGTGAATAAAACCTGAAGCACGATCATTATTAAAGCCAAAAAGGAGAAATAACGTGTATACCGATTTGGTATATAACTGTCAATAACAAAATAGTCAGATCAACCTGTAGCTTGTCATGTCTGGTTTCAAAACAGCAAGATGGTGACAGTTAAATGCTCAATGTGAATTTGGTTTAAATAATCCAAAGGAGTTAAACCCAGTAGAGCTGTAGAAACATAGTTCTTCATAATCTTTAAAAAAAAAAAAAGAAATCACACAAGCAATCAGTGTATCACTGTGCATCTGTGGCTTTTACTCATGTTTAATCTCTATAGAAAATGCAACAACAGAACAGTGCATCCTGCTTTACTGACTCATAAAGGCCAGCTGACTGCAGCCCAACACCACCATACAGCAGCGCAGCCTGACAAAGAACTGACTGATGGTATTTAAAAATATTTCAGATGCAAACTGAGGGATGTCTGAAGTACACCCTGCAACACTTTCGCTGGCTGCTGCACATCAAAGCTACATGCCCAACTGGCTGAAAACCACAGGTCTCAAAAAGAACGCAGAAAGAGGAGTGCAAGGAGGCTGAGGCTCGCACAGCACTCGCTCCAACCGCCTCTGACTCGGAAGCACACACAGCCAAAAATACAGTAACGCTACCAGAGTCAGTGAAACAACTGGGCTTCAACCTGAACCTGAGTAAGGACTGCGAAAGGATCACCGATTTGTGAATATAAGCGAAACTGAAGAAGCCATCATGGGACGGCATCTGTGTCACTCCTTCAGGCCCATACAGTCTGCTTTACTGTGACAAGAGCACAAATACAAGGAGCAAAGCAAAAAGATGTTAATGGTGACAACATCAGGTGCTTACACCATACATGTATCCGTTTCTCTATTGTTGTTGCTATTACAAAGTCATTAGATCCTCTGACACTTAGTGTGCACAGTTTGGGCCAGTGCTAGTGCTGAAATCTGAAGCTCAACGCACCCTGAAACATATGGCTAATAAAGCTACGGGAAGCGGTCGGTACAGTCCGGAACAATAAAAACCACCTCTAGAAGTAGCAAGAGTGTCTGGACTATAGCTGAGTGTGTCTCCAGCAGAGCGTTCAGACACACTGAAAACCAAGATGACACAGCTCAGCTGTCCAAATACCTGCCAATGTCATTGTGGGACAAAGAATAAGTTTTGAAGTGTACTTAAAAAATTGCAAGGTCAGCCTAATATGGAGAGGCAACTCACAGTTTAGAAGCTATGACATGACCCTCCCGTTCTTCAGTGTAATCTTCAGGATATGGGGGATAACTGGTCAGCCGTTCTCAGTGATGCTGACGGGACGTAAGGTGTTAAGAGATGTGCAGTTGTTGGTGGTGACAATCCATTAAGGGATTTAAAAAAAAACATGCAATAATATCCTAAAAAGCACAGGAGGACAGTGAAGAGAGGCCAGAACATGGGACATGCTTTATCGTATATAAGCGAGCAGCGTCATTTTGGACCAATTAAAGATCCAAAAGGGAAGCATGATCCAATCCAACGGGGTGTAACAATAGTCAAGTCAAGTTGCAATAAAAGCAGATGTAACTCTCTCAAAATAAGAAGGACTTGGCCATAGAAATAAGCATAAACTGGAAAGAGTTTATTGATTTTACAGTGGATTTAATCTCTTTACCCGATTTTAAGTCAATTTTCAGGATTTACAGGATTATTTATAATAGATAAGGATCCAGTCCAATTATGAACAAATACAAGAAATAGCTCCAAGAATCATGTCCTTGGTTTTACTCTCATTAAAATGGTCGTCAAAGTTTTGATGTCACTAAGACTTTCTAACTTTTTAACAAGCACTTTATTTTGCGTGAGGGGCAGGTAGATTTGGGAATCATCAGCATAGAAGTGGAAGGACATGCTCTAACTTTAAAAAAGCAATAGATCAGATGGGAAGTGGGCAGAGAACTGTCCCCAAAAGAGAACCTTGGGGAACTCCACAGAGTAGCAAGATGACTGACATTAAAACATCTTTGCAACATATACCACTCTAAAGCTGTACCTTTACTCTCCGCACAGTGCTTAAGGTTGACTGGGTCCAAGGGTAGAATTTAAAAATTTGAGTCAGAAGAAAATAAAAGAGCATTCGAAATTCCTAAAAGTATAAATTATGAAGTGAAAAGCTTTGCACATTAATTTTTCTCTGTAGGAAAATCTGCAACAAGATTAGAATTGTTACATCTATTTAATATTTTTAAGAAAAACAAATAATGCACAAGTTCTATTGTAAAACATTTAAAATAACACCTAATGGCCATACATTTTAAAACCTGTGATTTTTTTGATCAGCCAAGAGATTTTTCTATCACTGGAAATTAAAAAAAAAAAAACCCTAACAAAAGAAATTAGAGTTTTGAACGAAGCAAAAATCCCTCGAGTTTCCCTTTCGACCTGAAAGGTTTTGTTCAAACTTGCCCAGATTCATCATCATTCATCAAATGGACTGAAACATTCCTGAAACTGGTCACAACATGCTTTCTCTGAAAAGGCCCTTAAAAGAATACTATTACAGCTACAGCCATTAAATACTGATGACAAAGCTCCAGACAGACAGAAGATCATCATCATCATTAACATCAATAAGAACCCAATTCTGGAGGAAAATATGAACTTTGATGGTTACTGGAAGTGGCACCTGCAGAGACCACACTGACAGAGGCCACATTTCGGTGACGGAAACAAAGTTCATTAAAGAAAAGTTCAAACCTTTCACCCAGTTGGCAGTGTGATGGACAGGGAAGGTGTGGAAAGGCCACAGTGATGAGATCCAAATCTTAGAAGCAAAACTTTAAGCAAGTCATCACTTGTAGTAAATTAACATAAACTGCTTGCCAAGACGACGCCTAGAGCACTGATATGTACATTTTACAGTTCTACCTAAATCCGCCTTCCTGGAAATTACGTTACAGTGATAGAGATCTCAAAAAGCATAACTGCTCTGTTTGGTAGTAATCCTCCATTTAACACAGTTCATCAATTAGCGCAATAGTTAGCACAACAGTTCATAAAACAAGATAGCATGTAATAAGATGGACAGGGATGCACTGCATTTAACTTTTGTCAGTGTCAAACCGACACACTATAGATAGCGTACCCTAAGCCACGCTGATACCAAGAACCGATCCACTAACACTGTTAAACGACCAAGCTCTAGTCCTTACTGTGGGGAAGAGACTGGAAGTCATTCCTTCATATTTAAGACAACAACAGGGTTAAGGTATGCTGCTTTACAAACTGTGTGAAATCAATGTGGCAAATAAATAAATCCAATAATATTTATTTATTGCGCTGGTATTTGTAATCAAAATAATAAACAACAGCTCAGTGTGAGAGACATTATGGTGAATTTATGGCACACTGGTTGTCAGTTTGCGTAGGTTTGATTACACAGAGGTGTTTGCAACCTATGCAAACATGCTTGTGTGCAGTCCTCGCTTTCCATAAAGACAGCATGAAGGTCGCCATGAATGATGTTGTGCATAAGTAAAATGCTAAATTGTTCAAAACTGGGCTGGATCCCTGTTCCAAACATTAAATGTTCTTGCTTCACCTCAGCTCTTTGCAACGTTATAAGTTCAGGGTCCTCTGCAACTGTGGGCTACTCTTGCTTATGCAAGAATAGCCCACAGCCTGGCTGCTTGCGACACTTCCCCCTGGTAAAACAGCTACAACATGCGGACGATGGTCTGCAAAGTTGCCCATAGGCTCACCACTGAACTATTAAGGCACCAGTACACTCGATGCATTGGTCTCTTCATGTGCCACCAGTATAATCGTCACACAATCACATTGATGAGTTGTAGCGCAAGTAGCCATTGCAGTATTCTTCAAAAAACAACAACAAAAAAAAAAAACAGTATGCCACTCAGGCAGCTGTGATGTAGAAGGAGAAGTTGTCAAAACCGGAAGCAAAGAAGGTTTTTCCACAAAGTCTCATCTTTCCAAACTGTGGGAACATCTCCCTCCGTTTACCCTGAGCTTCTATACTATCTCACTAAAACATTGGTTTAAAAAAAAAAAAAAAAAAAACAAAACACAAAAAAAACTTTGTCACCTTTGTGAACGACAGCACATAGCAAAAGTGACATCACTTTGCTGACACATGCTGTGGCGTTCTTTCAGCTGCTTGAGCACCTCTCACAACTTGATGTTTGCGGCCTAGTTGAAGATACAGTGTATAATTGTGTCCTTGCGGCCGTTACCTCCATTTCTGTGATGTATCCATGTAGAACATTAGGTTGCTGTAAACTGCAGTAAAACCTTGCAAACACGTGTTACAATTAACATAAAGAAACTGCTGAAGCGGTGAGCAAGACAAAGCATCATCATTGGTTTTCAGTTGTGTTAGCTCTCCTGACCACAGTGTGTGGTTAAAACTGAAGTGTTGCAAACATACAAATAAAAGCTAGCTGGATATCAGCGGTAATATTTTCATGCAATAGTGTTTCTAAAGTTGTCCAAGCAGGTGAACTTCTGAAAGTAATTTTAATGTGAGCTCAGCTCTGCAATAATGCTATCTTTGCAGACTGCAACACGTACTTTGAAGCATTACTGTAAAAGCACAGAGGCCTCTTTACAAGTGAACATCCTCACATGGAAAAATGTACTTCAATTCGGCTTGACTTGAGCTACGAGTCATTTCTTTGCTCGTACAACTGTAGCTGTGTGCTTTCGGTGGGTTTTCCAGTTTGCAGACGAAAAGGTGCTAAAACAACCTGCTGTGCATCTACACCGTGGGCAGACTGTGTGTCAAAGCCTGTTCTCAGAAAAGCCTGCTCCTCTCTCTAACTACAGAAGACAAAAGAACTACACTGCTGCTGTTTGACACAAGGACAATATATTATGTAATGCAGTACAGTGTGCACATTTAAGGTCAGAAGCAGCTCCTCAGGCTAAAGAAACACATGCAAGAAGTGTTTTTCAAAGTAGAGGGTAGGGTTTGATTTAATACACCAAGAAATGTGGACAAAACTAAGTTACCTTTGATTGCCATTCCTGTGTGGGAATGTACACTACTAAGAGAAACCACAAATAAAATGGTGAATAATTTGAGTTTACACTCTACTGCACTACTGATCGCATACCATTAGGTAGAAAGTGGATAGAAAATAATGCTTCTGTGGTCTATCTTTCCTTCACATTCCTTCATATACTGCTTGTAATCTGCCATCAGCTACAAGGAAAACCCCTTGAGATACTCCCACAATACATTTTCCAGGCATTTTATGCAACACCAAGCAACTTAAACAGAGGACTAACCTCATGTAGGAACAAAAAGAAAAAGAAAGAAAGAAAAATTTAATGAGGTAATGTCAGCTCACTATAAAGCCCACACACTAGCGGTATTTCCAGGATGCTTTAAATGAGGTGGCACAGGAAATCTGAATATTTGATTGAGAAAACTGGCCTAGAAAACATTAGGTATGACTTTCAGGCTCATGTGAAGCCCCGTGCAATAATTAAGATGATATTACAGGGAATGTGGTGCTGCACATGAGACTGAACATATTTTTTTACCCAGTGTTTTTGCAACGCATGTATTTAGACTCTTTACTTAAGTGAAAGTCTCACTTAAGCAGCCTGAGAGTACTAACACAGCACCAAAACAAACTTTACATTTCAAAGCAACATTAACAAAGCAAATGCAGAATTAATATCAAATCATAATCATTGATGATCACTTTAATAATGCAGCTGGAGATTATTTAAATGTGTCTGGGTGCTTTCATGTATACATGAAAGCTGTTATTGGGTTTATATTACAATCTTTAAAATATTAAGAACCCAAGGCTTCAAGATAAATCATGTGGGGTGCAAATTACATTATTAGCACCTAGAATGTAGTAGATTAAAACTGCATTTCTGTAAATGTTTAAGTAAATGTGGCAGAAATAAACCTGAAGACATGAAGACACATATAGAAACTAGAGTTGATTAAATTACTGCACATGTCACTGAATGACTACACGCAGCATGTTACAGAAACTGAAGAGACATTCTTATTTTCTGTTACATTATTTTTTCGACGCCACGCTACTCTCTGCTTCTACTCAACTACTTTTGAATGGAAAGAAATTAAAAACCTGTTTACAGCTGAAACACTAAGGTGACATTACTCATATTAAGAAATCAATAGTTATGCTCTCAGAGCATCATGAGTACATGACTCCAGGTACCTTTAAGTGGAGTCCTTTTTTTTTTTTTTACATTCAAGGTTTGAGTTTATTGTAATTTTCCACTTCTAATCACTACATTGTGCAGTGAACCATGGCTAACAGACCCAGAGTAGCACTGCTGCAGAAGCCTCAGGCAGAGAGCTAACACACAAAGTTAGTATAGTTAATGAGGGTTTGCAAAAACAAACTATGCATTTTTAGAATATCTGCTATAGCTATAGGAAAACCGGTGACAAACATAAATATAAATATTAAAATAAAGATAATGGGAGGCATAACTGACACTGATGGGTCGTTTTAGTGACTTGAGGGTTGTTTTAAAGCAGACACTTTTGTATTTCTGTCCACTGGAATAAATGGAATTAGCATTTTTGATTGAGTCTAATTGTTATTCAATCCAGTTATTTTAAAGCCTCGGTTTCTCCACAATTATAACAGTAAATGACACTGTGTTAGTACACATAAAGTACAAACAATTAAGTCGCTAATGGCTGCAATATTAAACTGATAAACACAACAATGAATCCATATTCTTGATGTGACATTGTAATGTATGAGTTTCCTTTTACTTTAGGAACTTTAAGAATATAAAACATGTTTCCAGCATCTGTCTAGTTAAACAGGATAACGATCTTTAGCCGAGTGAAGAATCTAAACAGTTTTTTTCCATCTCTTTGCGAAACAGCTATTTAGTAAAAACAGCCTTAAACCTTTAAGCACGATCACTTTCCATGTGCACAGAGCTTCACACGAGCCTGAAAAATCACACCCAGTGACTTTTTCTACTCTGCATTTATTTCTGATCAAATGTTCCGATTCCACGCGGGCCCCCTATGCGGACCCCACTTTAAAAGAAATCCTGGAAACGCCTCTGTCCGCCTGAAGCGATCGATACCTCAGATATCGTCCACCCTGTTCAGCATTGATAACAGCTAAAAGTAGACACATAAAATGCACTTCCAGGCTAGTATAATGCCATGAAGTCAGCGACCACCGGCCGGGATTTAACTGCCGTCTTCCTTTAAGCAACATCGGCTTCTCGCTGTTCCTTGCTAGCCAGACGAAACATGACAGTTAGAAACGGAAAAGATGCGGGTTAGCCGCCGTTTACGTCGGGCTAAAATCAAAAAGTGTCAGCCCGAGACACTTCGGCTACAACTTACCACACCATCCCGTAGGCGCCTTCGCCGATGTAGGAGAGGTTGCTGTACCGAGGCCCGACGTCGAAGGCCTGCCCGCGGACCAGCTCCGTTCCCGGCCCGGGGCTGGGGCCGCTGCCAGTTGGGGCAGACACCGCAGCTGTCGCCATTACGAGGACTGTCTTTTAAAAGGGCTTTTAAATGTAAAAAAAGAGCGACTAGGATCAGAAAAACGTGCGTGTCTGTGCTTATATCCGACGCCGCTGTGACTGCAACAGGGTGTAGAGTGTGGCGGAGGCCTTCCCGACGTGTGGAGTGTTTTTTTTCCTTTCCGTTAACGTGCGTTCAGAGCGACCACACCGCGGCTGTGCTGTCGCAGGCAGGAGCGCGCAGCAGAGGATGCTGCTGCAAGACATCAACGGAGGCGGTCACGTGACTCCGGTCTTTATTTATTTATTTTACTTTAAAAGAAAAAAAGCTTTATTTTTATTCTGCCACAGAAAGGCTGTAACGGAGAGGACTTCAGATAACATTTACGTCATTTGAAACATTACAAATACTAAAAAAAGAAACTGGGCTCTTGGAACTTTATCAAGTGGGCTATAAATGCAATTGTAATATTATATATACTATATTATATTATTTTATTATTATTATTTACCTCTACTCTGATGTTGGCTTTGATCTATCTGTTAGCAGCTGCAGAACAAGATTACATGTTCTTTTAAAACATGAAAAAACACCCCAAAGTAACACTTTCCCGATGAAAGTAGTTACTTTAAATGCATGAAGTGTAAACTTCATCTTACTAAACTGCATCCTACTCCTTTTCGAGCACACACATTCTGAAGACATAGATATATACATGATAACTTGATGTTTGTTAAGTTTTTTTTTCTTGTTATTTCAGTTATATTTGCATATTCAAAATAAAATTCTATCTATCTATCTATCTATCTATCTATCTATCTATCTATCTATCTATCTATCTATCTATCTATCTATCTATCTATCTATCTATCTATCTATCTATCTATCTATGAATTCGACCTTTGCAAGTTTGTTCAATAACTAAATAACTTTGGTTGTGGAGATATTGAAAGACAAAAATGTAGTCAAGTGACGAAATGACATATCTACATGTCCTAATTTTCTCTGTAACTGATGAAATCGGTGTTTCTCCATGTCACAATATTTCTAAATTATGATCTGATCTGGCATGCTGAGCTGTAAATAAATTCAGTAAAGTTTTAAGGACATAAAGTATAATAACTTATACATTATTTCATATGCAGCCTTGTCTACATATAGAGACCCTTTTATTTCAGGTTTTTACATAAAAAGGAAAATTATCACCTTCTTAGCTATTTTAAAATAGATTATAAAAATAAGAATTTTCACATCAAAGTTACCTATAAAATGATGATGATGAAGTTTTAGAATTAATTTATTGTAACATAAATATAATATAAAAACTTATTCGATCTCTAAAGAAAGAAAAGCGGATTTAATATCAATGACGCAGCTTCTACGCATTTAGTTGATGCCACTGGTTAATTTTGGAAGGTTATAAACACTTTTATTTTGCATATAATACTTTCCATCTGCAGAATTTCATTAAATGTTGGACCATAGGGGACACCTTAAAAAAGTAAGTTGTCATGTGCTTTAAACATGAGCTGCTTTCTTTTACCTTTTAAATGTGCACTCAATGACTTACCTGGTTAAATAATGTTACATTAACACACTGCACCACCTGGTGGTAGCAAATTGTATTATGCAAAAGTGCAGCTCAGGTATAATTCAGCTTCAGCTAGCATCTCTTCCACACAGTACACTGATGCTTTGGGCATAAAGTCATAGGTTTCTTTACATTCTGCTAATAGCTTTAGTTCCCTCTAGTTTGTAATTGTTTAACTTATTTAGACAAACCTTTAAAGCATAAATAACTAAATGAAAAAGAAGTGAGAGAAAAGAATGAAAAACCATTACATTAAAAAAAGAAGAAGTGCTGAACGACAGAAGGTTCGAAGCAGATTGTTTAGAAGATATGAAAATACCAAAAACCACGACTAACCACTACTTCCTCATTATCTCCACAGAGTGAGAAGATTTTTACGCACATACTCGTGAATGAGGCCCTTCATAATACCCACAACGACCCAGACCTCTAGATGGCAGTGTGGGTTAAATACTATGTGAGAGAGGAAGCGCTGCAAGGCAGAAGTTGCTAAGATCATCAAGTTTGCAGTAGTTCACAATAACATCCCGTCCATTTTGGCCCACTAAAACAAAAGAAGCCCAGTCTGCTTCTCTGATCAACAAACTCTTATTTAATATCTAAGGCGGAAATGAACTGTCTTTAAATAACCACAGCAATATTCATGTATAATGACAAATATAAATGTGAAAAATTCAGCTTCTCTTTTTGTGGCACATTTGTATAACTACTGATGAATCTGTTGTCACACAGTCTTTAGCAGTTTGCACCCATCACAACCAATCCATGTGAAAGAATCTAAAAATAAAGTTAAATAAATACATACATACATAAGCAAGCAATTAGACATTTAAAAGATATCAGATCTGCTTAATTATCAAGGATGTTTTGTTCTTCTTATCTGGGCTGCTCCCTTTAGGGGACACGACAGTGGGTCACTTGCCTCCATCTCATCCTCTCCTTGGCATCCTCCTCTGTGTGACGCCAGCCCTCTGCATGTTCTCACTACATCCTTGAATCTCCTCTGTGGTCTCTAGATTATTTGACCTGAGCATTTTCAACTCTGCCACTCAGTTGTGCCACCATCTCCTAACCATACATCACAGCAGGTCTTACTAATATGTTAATCATCCCTTGCACTTGTTTTTCTATAATTCAGTCATGAATGATGACAAATATTATTTTAATATTTTAAAATTTTTACTGCTGCATCACAACTGACCAAAACCTGGTTCTGCCAGAGTTTTCTTCCTGATAAAAGTGTGCTTATCCTCCCCACCTTCACCAAGTATTGCTAATAGGGGGGGTTTATGGTTGTTTCTCTCTATTATTTTTAACGTCATTAACATAAAGCATGAAGTGCTTTAAGGTGATTTCGTTGTGCATTAGTGCTATATGAATAACATTTAATTTAAAAAAAATACATTTTGAAAAAAATAATAAAAACACAACAACAGTTGTAACAGTTATTAGCCAGATTATTAAACTTATAAAATCCACTAACACAAATAATAAAATAAAGACTTGAGATGTCCACATGGCCAAGTCAACTGCTTTCTGAAAAGCTGCATTCATGTCGTAATTTCTATTGTGATTTCTAAACAATAACAATAATAACAATAATATTTATATTTATAACAAGGTGCAATAATAATTAATGTGCAATAATAACAGTGTGCAATACAAATACACTTATTCTTCTTTTTTATACTAAGTTAATATACTGTGTTGTGTTGTTTGTTACGTTGTGATGTGTCATATCGTGTCGTGTTGTGTTATATGTAGTGCCGACGTAGGACAGTTTTTCCAATTTCATTGTACTACTGTACTATGTATGACTGTGCAATGACAATAAAGAGTTATCTTATCTTATCTTATCTTAAAAAAAGGTTCTCCTGTCAGATACCATATTGAAACTAAGAAAAAGTAAACCAAAGCTGAAGATTTTTTTAACCATACAATAGAATTATGACGAAAGAGCAGCGTCCTGCCCTTGAAATAGACCTTTATTGCGAAAATCCAAACCGGATATTGAGAATGTGAAACTGTTAACTATCAGTTTCACGTTCTCGAGCTCTGCCCTTGACTGTCACCGACCCACGTGAGTGTGTTCATTTACAGGTTATCGTGATGCTAAGCCGGTAGTTAGCTAAGCTAACCGACTACATTAAGAGAAACCCGGTCTCACACCGTTCGGGCGCCTCATTTCTTTTGCAGAACAGACTGTCTGTTATTGACCTGACTTCCGGCTTGGTTCGGCTACGATGTCCTGCAGCGGTAAATCTCTGTGGTTTTTACTGCGGCGGTGTGTCGCAGTCAGACAGCTAACGGTACCGACAGCTTCACGCATGTGCGGCTTCACTCAGCAGCGAACTTTGACTTCGGCGGCCCGGACAGCCTGTTTCCAGAGACTGTGCGAGCTGCAGCCCGCAGTTAGAAGCAGCCAGAGCCGCTTCTGTACTAAGGTTAGTCTCAGAGCAGCCCCGCGTGGTTTAGCATGTGTTTGGGTCACAGAGGCAACTAGAGACGGTTAAAGACCGAGAAGATACTTTAAAACTGCTCTGAAGATGCTTCTAGAAGAGTTTATTAACGCCACGGGCGTATGTTTTGTTTGGGGAGCATCAGACACTTAAATTCGTGCTTTTTATGAACTTTCATCTAGAAATGTGTCCCTTATATGCGAAACTCCAGGACAGAAATATCCCTGTTCATGTAAAGGAAAGCACTTGTACCAAACCCACTCTGGCAGGGGCTAGTGTGGGGGTTCCTTAGTTCCGGCGTAGGAGAGCAGTGGAGGAAATGACTGTCAGAAAAAAAGAATAAGTAATTTCTAATGTGAGCTATGTCTCTGTGGTCTGGCTATGGTCAGTTGACCTGAGCTGGTTCTGAGGTTTACCACCTGCCTTCTACAGTACATACAATTATTCTACCTGAGCTATCGTGGCTGCTTTCCGACTCCTAGTCACTATAAAGCTGCTATAATTGTGGGATTTGACAGGTGTTACTGAAGAGCAGCATCAACTTGAATTGATGACTACATGGTCCTTCTAGCAGCATGTCGTTGTCATTGAAACACATCCAGGCACTTATTTGGGCAGCTATCCTGAAGCATTATCTAAATTAACTTTCATTTCCCTTTCACTAAAAGGGGTATAAAAACTGTATGTACAGAACCCCAAAAGACTGATTCTGGTCATCTTAACGTAGAGTTTTCATTGGGAGATACGTTTTTTCACTCATCCAAATGACGTCTACCACCACTGTTTCTTTCACCACTGTTTCTTTCACCACTGTTTCTTTCACCACCGTTTCTTTCTCAAAAAGGTTCCTTTAATTTTTTTTCACTGCAGCATCTCTTTCATATAATACAGTTGATCCTGGTGCAGGTAGGACCTAACCTAGCAGTGACCAGAAAGATGCAAATACAGAAGTGACAAAGTCCTTTACAATATAAAATCACATACAGTTAAAATTGTATCAGTGGATAAAACGAGCATGTATGATCATTTCACACTGATATATTGATTTAATTGACTCTACATCTTCCAGACAGGAGGAACCTATGAGGATGACTACCCACCTCTGCCGGCCTATCATCCTGAATCAAAACCAGAGTCCAGGGAGGTTTACATCGTGCAGGTGAAAGGTCTCCCATGGTCCTGCACCACTCAGGACCTTCTGCAGTTCTTCTCAGGTGGGAGTCTGAGGAGTGGCACACCTTTACTTTGTAACTACACAGTATATGAATAAATTAAATGAGATTATTATTTTTTGCAATTACCATGTACCAGAGTGTAGGATACGTGATGGGGTGAAAGGCATCCACTTGACTTTGGACAGGCTGGGGAGGCCGTCAGGACGAGCCTTCATCGAGATGGAGCACGAGGAGGACGTCAGCAAAGCACTGGAGAAGCACCGGCAGTACCTCGGCCCACGATATGTTGAAGGTTTGTTCCAAACAGGAAGTCCTTGACAAAGACTGATGGTTTGAAGGGAAACTCAGTTTCAGGGTCCTGACAACAGACATTTATTTATAATAAATAAGAAGCAGTCATGTTTACTTAACTCACAAGAACACATTCTCCTGTCCTGTCTCAGTGTATGAAGTGACAAACGGTGACGCTGAAGTCATCCTGAAGAAAGCCACCCAGCCTCTAGGAGCTGATGGCGTGGTGCTGCTCAGAGGGCTCCCCTTCACTTGCACTGAGGATGACATTGTCCACTTCTTTTCAGGTACACTGTGTTGCTACAGTATGGGACTCTTGTCAGTGTAAACTCAGTAGATTTAGTTGCAAAAAACCCCAAATAAACGTTAGCTATTGAATTTAAGTAGAGCTTGGTAATGATTTTGGTTTCTTATTAGTCTGAAGACAAGAAAACTAAAGTAAAATTCTCATCGTCTGTGGCTAAATAAAATGTTATCACTTACAGTCTTGGCAGTGTCCTGCTTATTTATTTATTTTTTAATAAATTCATGCATGATTTGGTAAACTTGGTAAATCACATTCGTAGGATTCATTTGTTTCACCTCCCAACATGAGCAGCTGAGCACACGGCTTTCAGTTAGAAAACTGGCACTGAGCCTTTTGAAAAGGTGAAAGTATGCAAGGGGAAAAGAATTATAACTACTTTATCTTAACAAGCTGTGTTTCACAGGTTTGGAGATAATGGCGAACGGGATCACCATGGTCACAGACTCCAGGGGAAGAAAGTCTGGAGTGGCTTATGTGCAGTTCACGTCTCAGGAAGCAGCTGATGAAGCGCTGCAGAGGGACCGAGAGATCATAGGGAGCAGGTGGGAAGCTTCACTGACTCTCGAATTCACCTGGATGTTTCTCTGGTGACCAAGAAGTGCACTCTTTTATTTTTTGTCATGTTTGTTGCTTGTTGTGCTGTTTCTAATATCTGCAGATACATCGAGGTGTTTCCCAGCAGAAGAGATGAGATTCACTCGACCTGGAGGAAGAGAACGAGTCCATTTCCGTCTCAGTCCGGGCCTCAGTCAGTGGACCGGAGGAGTGGTGAGGAATTTTAATTGGAATTGGAAAAACGTGCAAATCTTACACTTAAAATATGAATATAAACATAAAACAAATAAAAAGAAGCACAGCAGGAGTGGCTACAACAAAACATTTGTGATGTGGCTCTGCAAAATATCATATTTAACATTGTTTTGAAAAGAGGCTCAAAGGCTTCGGTGTCTCATTTAGCCAAACACCCTCTCGCCTCACATCCTCTCCTCAAATCTCTGGTGGGAATAAAGCGTGTTTTATGGTTCTGGAAATGCGTCTGCCTGTGTACACGTGTTAGTTTGACCAGTGTTTCCCAGTGAACTCTGCTCTAGCTCCTTTCCCAATCCCAGCCTACTTGTCGATCAGTCGGCATTTGGTAGACGGATACATTTATGGGAAAATAAATTACACTTAAGATGTGATAAGACAAGTTTAGGATGTAACGAACAGGTAACACAGAGAGGAGTTAAAACTCTTCATGTGGACAACTCTTACACGTGCCAATTCAATGTTAGAAGCCATATTTTAAAAAAGACTTTCTTGTTCTTTACAGCAGCGGTCCCCAACCCCCGGGCCTCGGACCGGTACCGGGCCGCGAGAGTAGAGGCTCAGGTGTGAAATGTATGGTTTTCAGGGTTTTTATCGGTTTCCAGCGTTATTTTGTTATCGTTTTTATCGTTAACTCGGTTTTCCTGGGTCTGTTCACGTGTGTTATGAATAAATCTTTTTTTTCGGTACCGGTACTAGTTTTATTTTGTTGTATTTATCCGCGACACCTTAAAGGCCGGTCCGTGAAAATATTTTCGGGCATAAACCGGTCTGTGGCGCAAAAAATGCTGGAGACCGCTGCTTTATAGGGTAGAAAGCATTTAAATGACCTGACATATACAACACAGTTGGCGCCCTCTATGGGTTCAATACGGTGCAACAGGTGCTGGTAGTGGCCCGTCCCTCTGGCGTGTTAATTCTGCTACCTTGATAAAGACTCATCGGGGGAGGGGGGTATAGATTAAATGTATTTCAGTGTCACTGTCACATTCCTTTCCCAGCATGTGTAATGTGAATGTTCTGACATACATTTCAAGCTTTAATAGCTCCAGTGAATATTTGATGATATTTCAGCCATTTATGGAAGTTCAAGCCCAAATGATACATGAGCCTGGTTAACAGACAGCAGTGTAATGGGTCCTGTTTTAGCCCCTGAAAACAGATCACCTGCTTCGCCTCCTCCGTCACTTCACCTTCAGAGCTCCACCGTACCGCTACACTACATCCACGTGAGGGGACTTCCTTTCCAGGCTTCTGGGGAAGACATAGTGAAGGTAAAGCTGTTCACGTGTTGAGACAATGAAGCTGAGTTTGGTGATTTCACGTGTCGGTGTTTCTCTCTCGCAGTTCTTCTGTCCTCTGGCCGTGTGTAAGATCCTGATCGAATGCGGTCCCGACGGCAGGCCGAGCGGAGAGGCTGACGTTTACTTCCACTGCCACAGAGACGCCGTGGCCGCCATGTCCAAAGACAGGATGAACATAGGTGAGCCCGTTGGTGAGCTTTTCACAGCGTTGTTTATTTTTGCTTTTAGTTCAACTCTTTACCAGGGCAGCAGCTGTCGATAGATTTAGTAATCGAGTAATTTATCAACTAATTGAGTAATCGGATAAGAAATACTTTTGTCTTATAAATGAGCCACAATACATTTTCAAAAGATGAGTTCAGAATGAACTTCTCATTGATTTCCATTTTAGAAACTTGAATGTTTTAAAGTTTAACTGCATACAACATCTGTCAAAACCGCGAAATAAACTCTTTGATCGTACGCCTCGTATTAAAATTACATTTAAAACATTTTTAAATGCAAAACTCTGGAAATGATCTCGAGTCAAATGTCAAACTTGAATGAAATAAGATATAGATGCAATCTAAACTAAGGCATAAAAACGTTATCTTTACTCAGTCTTCTTGGAAAACCTTCTGACGTTAATAGGAGGCAAGTTTTTGTGCTGCTGAAAACAGATGTTATATTAATAATAATTCAGCGTCCAAACCAACAACCCTCAGGTCAGCGAGCTTAATGGCCCTCGTGCATTTTTATGGAATTGTGAAAAAAAGCTTTTCTTTTTACATGTTTAAATATTACAATAATTAATTAACACAGTATTTGATATTATTTCTCTTTCAATATGAAAAATGTTACGAAAGTATTGAAATTAATGTGGTCTAGTACACCCCATGCCCCCCTTTTCTCTCTCCTGAATGTCTGTGATAACGTCGTAAATCAGAAAAACAAGAATAATTTGAGTCTTCTCTGCTCTTTATATATTTTTCTGTGATCCAAATAATATTGGCCTAAATGTCTAAAGCGTGTCTTTGCTGCTTACTGATCGGTGGCATATTGACTTTGTTTGGTTCTTCTCTTTCAGGCGAGCGATACATCGAGTTATTTCTCAACTCTGTTGCAGACGGTGACGGCAGGTAGGAAACACATCTACCATCAGTTAATTTACTTTTAAAAGAGACCAAGTTATGCATAAAACAGTGGAGTGGCCCTATTTGTGTAAACCAATAATTACTAGAGTCCAACAGAGTGCCGTTTCCTTTTTCTGAGAAAATATTTGGTCTCAAAGTCTTGGAGAGGAAAGGATGCAAATGTGTCGTAGACAAACTGCTCTGAGGTCCGTACAACGATCCTTCCCTCTTCTTGTTTCTTATTCATGGACGGATCGACTGATTTTACATGTAAAACTAATATTAGAAAATATAAAGAGGTTAAACACGTATTACTGAGTGTAACCCAGAGAAAAACTTAAGCTGCCTTGACTGAGCGCGTTTTGTTTTTCCCTCTTCTGCAGGTGAACGTTGACACACAGGATTCCCATATTTATTTTCCAGCCTCACGTGGACATCGAATAAACATTCCTGGTGTCAAAGACAAAGCAGTCGGTCTTTATTTAATCAAATGTAATATTCCTGTAATGCTTTTTTGATTTTATTCTGGAGGTTTGCATCTCCACTTTAAAATGAAAGAAAGAGGCGAACACTTGTAAATGCTCATGTTTATTGTAAGCCAAGAAGCTGTTCCACTTCACCTGTTAATCATCATCAGCCACAAAAAAAATAAAGATTTAGTTTTTAAATCAACAGAACATAAGTTATAAACCTGTCTTCACTTTACCTCAGCCAGGCAGAGCCGTGCATCAAAAGTGCTGAAACACATTCAGTTTATCCAGAGCAAAAAGCCTTCGGTCTAAAAATGTATGATTCACCTGCTACAGTTTAAAACACACCAGACTCAGATGTGACTTCATGCTACATGACTGATTTTAAGCCTTTTTGTTAATGACACTTCTAATACACAACAGCAGGAAAGAAAAAGCAGCTTTGTGACCTTAAGAATCAGGTGATCATTTGCAAAATACATTTATTATTTCTCATTACATGAAACTAGCTGAGCTTAGCATAAAGAAGGGAAACGAGTGCCGACTAACACAACGTTGCAAAAATGAAACACTGCATCTAAAGCTCCCCGCGCTGACGGGAGCAGCTGTTCCTGAACAGAGCACCGGGACTGAAATGTGCAAACCTTCGATCAAAACTCTGATCTTGCCGTTTTCACCGACTTGTTGAGGTTGAGTCTCCATGAACGGCTTTAAATTGGTCTCCAATTTTTAAAGCTTTACCAATATTAAGACAAGAGACAAACTCAGCTTCTATGAAGCTGAGTTTCTTAGATGAAGAATTTAATGGTGATACTGATTTTTATTGTGAATGACTTTGAATCAATGTCCAAGTTTCCAGCACACAACACTGTAAACTCAAATTGGCATGTTGACCTCTTATGGTGGATTTGGTTATTTATGCTAATACTCTAACAGTCATATTTAAGCAAATAGAGACAATAGATACCAGCGTTTTCATCTTTTATCTCTGAAAGCAGGGAATAATCATAACTGCTTCTAAGTCTCACAACATCGTTGTGGATTTTTAGTGATCTGATTTTTCATTCCAGTTTATAATTCCCAGAATCCGCTCCACTCTGGAAATAAACACTAACTTTTTTTTTAATATATATTGCATGAATTTTTATTTTTTATTTAAAACCGTCTTTAAGGAAGTAATGACACACAACATGACAGCATTTGGTCATTTTGTTGACCGAGTTTGTCAGGATTTTCCCTGAACGTGACGCCAGTTTAATCACAAAAGTGCATAAAGGTACGAGTAACTCCTTATCCTGATCTCTGAATCGAAACACCGAGCCTTGAATTCCAGTTTTTCCTTTTTTATCTGTTAACACTGGGGATAAAAATGTCAGTTAAACTTTTCATCACTTAGTGTCCATAAACGAGATGATTCTTTTATTTATTTGTTTAAATCCAGCCATGTGAGGGAGAGCAAGTTTAGCTTAAAAGTGCCGACAGAAGCCTAAATCACCAACACGAACCAGAAAAGGAAGATAAATGGCGTCAGCTGTTTTTATTTTAAGGAAACAAACACACACACACACACACACACACACGACTGATTTAAATAGCTCACAGACCCCGTGATTCTTAGGATGTCTCAGGAAGTTGGGATTTTTTGGTTTTTAGGTGCCATTGTTACACTCGCGCGTCTCTGCTGTGTGTGATGATTGTGGGTTCATGTTGGTGATGAAGCGTATTGTTGGAGTAACAGCGAGTAGCAGGCGGTGCAGACAGTCTCTGGGAGAATGGAGGAAGGTAAAGGCAGCTCTTTGGACACGCAGCTCTCACAGAAAACGCCGCTGCAGTTCTTACACTGTTTCTGCAGAGAAGAAGAAAAACTCCATTAAAGGAAACCACAGCTGGGGACACGAGTTCTCCTCCATTCTGCTCATTTACAGCGCCTTATTTTTACTTTTTGGTTCTATGAGAGTAGCTTTGCATGACTCACAGATCATATTCATCTCATATTGGGCTTTGGTGCAGTCCACGTTAGCTCCCCATTCAGCACCCACCCTGAGGGCCAGAACCGGCCAATCAAAGACTCCGCTTCAGCCTTCTAAAGCCTGACCATAAATCATTGATTGGTTTGAGATCGGGGCAGTTTACTGACCACTGATCCAAAATGCTGACCATCTGTAGTCTTAATAATCACTTTGCCCTTTGAGATGATCATGCTGATCTTTGATGTGGGCAGTCCTTAAAAAGTGTGGGGACAAGAGGAGTTCCACCACCTGTGCTCAGCCTGGAAACGGATGAGATGGGAATGGATCCCCTACAATCAGGATTTGAACCAGACTATTTGCATATGTTTGATATTTTTTTTGATACAGAAAATAAGTTTTGGAACAGCCGTAACAGCTTTAGGAAGTTCAACCCAAGAAAAACAGGAGTCAACTATTTAAAGAAGCTGTAAACTTTCAATGCCAAACAGAAAAATATTCTTGATAACTCAAGTTCAAAATGATCCTCAGTAATTTGTACCTTTGTCTTGAGGAGGGAGTCGGCCTGCTCACACATCGTACACATGGAAGGCTCGCTGATCTCCAAGAACGACTCCTGAGGAAGAACAACAAAAAGAAATAAATGCATGAGTCTCTGAACAGTGCAAAGACACACTGCCATCAGTACATGCTGACTGCTTCAGCATCCACTTATTAAAAGGCCAAACTTTCACACAGGTAAAAAGTCAAATCTCACCTGCTCATCCTCGTGGTGCGACAGGGACCTTCAAAGTTAAAGACGGGACATGAAAAAGTGAATTATTTTTCCATAAATTTCACTATTTTTTGAAACTCTGAGATACCTACAGGCTGGTATTGTCCTCCAGGCCACTCTGGAACTGGTCTTTCTCCTTCACTGACGGGGATTCTGGGAGTTGCTGTTAAGAACACAGTCATAAGCCACCAAACCACAGCTGACAGCTGTTCGTCGGACATATCGTTAATGTGAGAATCCACGTACTGTTGGTACATCCCCTGGTTGTCTCCTGTCGGTCCGCGGAGTGCTGGACTGAGGTACCGAGGAGGCACTGAGGTGATGCTCGCTCTTTCGATCGCGACCTTTTCTCAGCTCACGCTCCAGATTAGACCTGAAACAGCAAAATAAGCCAAAGAATAGAAACGTATAGTTCAGTGACGACAGTAATTAATAAACATATCTGGAGGAGAAAAAGGAACAACGTTTATGGTAAAGGGGAACCTCCAAGAGGTAGGAAAGCCCAATGTTACAGTAGAAATAAGATTCTTCTGATGGCAGCTTTGATTAACAGCTGTGCATCCAGCAGTTTCCTGCCAGGCCTCTGACCTGTGTTTGTCCCTTCGTCAGGTAGAACCTGCATGTTATACATCCTGTGTAACTGAAATCTGTGTGAAACGTCGCTACTCAAAACTTTCTAGAAACCACTCTCTGTATCGATGTGGTTTGATGGGCTACATATCGTTAGTATTTGTACGTTTCTATGGTTACAAATGTGCTCGCACAAGTCTGTGATGAACTTCTAAAAGATCTCAATGAGAGCACTGAGACCACAGAGTGAGAGTCTGACTGTTTTAACAAAGAAAGAGTGATAAAATAGAAAGGAGTATTAGGGCCACATTAAGAAAAAATGTTCATTTTCAGCATAAATTCAAAATGTGGATTTGCCAACTGCCACGGCTCACAGCTTCTACAAAACGCCTCGTGTAGATGAGGTAGTGAAATCGTACTTCAGAATCTGTTTTAGTAATAAGGAAGCGATTTGTCCTCTTCCTCTTTGTTTTGGTCATCTCAGTGTTTCAGATGGAGCAGGAGTAGTGAGGCGCCAGACTTTACCTTTGCTTCCTCAGCTGCTCCACCTCCACCTGCAGACTCTCGATTTTGTCTCCAAAGTCCTGCTTGAAGAGCCGGTTCGCCTCTAAAGCCAGGTCCCTCTCCTTCTCCGCCTGCTTGCATCTGGTTTGGGGTGAGCGGGTTAACATAAACTCATGGAAAAATAAAAATGTGATGAAGGGAAACGTGGCTGGGAAGAGAGATCAACTCAAACTAAAATGTAAGAGCAACCTGGGACACTGTGACCAAAGACCATGAAGCAGACTCTGTTTGTTTAGCGTTTTATTAGCCTAATGATTACTACAGTTGACACCAAACTTATGTTCACATACAATTTTAAATTATTCATTAATTTTGCCCCTTCCTTCTTCTGCGCTGGACGTTCGACTTCAACAAACCCCTCTGATATCTGGCGCCACACGCCACTTCTCTCTGTCAGTTGAGAATATCTGACAGCCTCAGGTTTGAGGACGAATCACATTACAGCAACTGTCAAGTATTCAGCATGGGTTTATTGGCACATCAGTCCATCAGGCACCTCTACTCATCTTATGTCTGACTAAAGCATTACCGGGGCAGTTTTTAGAAACGGAAATCTGAAGTAGAAATCTGATGTGGCGAACACATCTGGCAGAAAACACGAGGATTAAGGGGCTGCTAAAGGATCCATTCAGTCCACACTAAAAGCTGATGCTGGAGCGCCGCTGCAGGAGGTTGTAAGAAGATGGTTTTTATTTTGTAACAACAAGGGAGCATCGTACAGAAAAGATAACATCCTAGTTTGGTTATTTCTATATTAGGCAGGGTTGTATGTTTGTTTTCAGACTCGTGAAAGCAGGCAGCTACTGCTGCAGCTGCAGCAGCTTCCCCGCTGCAGAGTTCAGGCTCCGGGCCTGCTTCGCCAAATGTTTGTCACTGATTTTTTTTCAAAACAACAGACGAACAAATGATGGAAAAAATTAAAGAAAAAGAAAGTGAAGAGAGAGAAAATGGATCCATGAACATAAGAAATGTCATCTGGAAGCACCAAATACATATCGTGCTGTAATAATAAACTAGCCTCACCTGGTCTCCAGCTGTTTTATGGTCCCTGACATTTGGTTCATTTTCTCCTCCATGCGAACGATGATCTCACTCTTCTGTTTCGAGCTGGCATCGGCACTCTGCAGAAGATGATCCAAACTAGTCAACTGATGTCTTTCCTCCATATACACTCGGATTTGTGTGAAAAGATATTTTTGGGGATCTAATCCTCCACCTGCTCGTCATCCCTAGAACAGCAGGTGGAGGATTGGGATTAGGCGGCTGTGAAGACCAGGATAGGGGTCCGAAAAAGGAAGGACAGGTGGACGGATGAAATATCTGATAAATGCGACCATCCCTAGTTGATCAGACGGCAAGAAATCCAAATTAAGAGACTAAACTCAGAGCAAAAGTGAAGATCACCTGTGCACCTTTTAATCTGAGGCCAGGTTGAAAACTTTTTCCGCCTAATATTTTCAATGTGTTCCAGTAAACTAATTGCTATCGTCCATTTTATTCTTGCTTTGTGGAACAGTTTCAGTCTTCTTACAGTTAAGCAGACCTTTGAACTTTCTCATTGAAGTGGCCTCCTCTTTTCTGCCTTAACTGAAAAAAAAAAAAAGCCAAGTTCTTACTGTCAGTCAGTATCTACTGCTGACTGCAAGTTATTCTAGACAGGAAGTGATGCTTTATCATTTCACAGAGAGCTAATAGTGAAATTAAACACCTACAAGTTTCTGGGAAAAGCTGAAATCTACGAGTGAAGCCCTGAGAGACAAAAGTGGATGTGAGCCTTTTAAAAGCAGTGTCCTCATAATCAGACATGAGAAGCACCGCCTCACCTGTGACTTGTGCATTAGCTGTTGGTTGATGGCACGAAGGTCTTCCAGCTGCTGTCTGAGCTCCACCAGAGCGTCCTGCTTCTCACAGACGTCTTTCTCCAGCATCTTCATGGACAGCTCCATCTCCTGCTTCATCCCGATCTGCACCTCCAGCTCCTTCTCCACATCCTGCACACAAGTCAGACTTTGTCAGTTAGAAAAATATAAGCAGGAATGTCATAATTAAACTCTAAGCTAAATGGACTGAATTTGGACTGGGCTGACTGTCTTTCTCCACATAAGCTTTGTTGTATTTCTGTGTAAATGGCAGCTAAAAATGAAAACACTAAACAGGCCAAGCACATTTGTTACTATTAACTACAAACTTTGTCAGCAGATGACACGGCTACATGTATAATCTCTCGCTGGTATCAACGCTTCAACGACTTAAAGCTACACAAAGACTGTCAAACAGCTGAAACGCACCAGTCGAAGCAAAGTTTCCTCTTTGAGCTGCTTGCGTGTTTCCCCCAGCGCTTGTCCGTCTGCTGCTGAATCACTTCTTAATGCCTGAAGAAAAAAGGAACGCTTGCTTTTACTACAAATTTCCAAATGCTCGAGTCAGCTGCTGCATAAACTGGCAGATAAGCAGTGTTCACCTTTCTGGACTCCAGCTGATACGAGCTCTCCTCCTTTACTCTCTCCACGTCTTCTTGTAAAGTGATGATCCTGTTATTCGCCACTGCGAGCTGCAAGGACAGAAATCAACAAAGCAGCTTGGTAAACAGGAAGTCCCTGCAGCCGGGCTAAAAACATGTAAGGCTGACATTTAAAGACAGTTTTTGAAGATGATCACTGTGAGACTCGCCTCTTCTGTCAGCTTCGTGTTGGACTTTTCCAGAGCGTCCACTTTGGCCTGCAGGTTATTTACCGACGCGCTGTAAACAGGCAGAAAGCAGGTGAGTCACCGAGCTCGACAAGGTGAGGAGAGCAAAGTGAGCGCACCACCCCGACAAACCTTAAATGTCTGTTCAGCTCCTCCACGTAGTTCTTCTGATCGAGAATCGCTGTGATCTGACCGTCCCTGAAAACGCACAAAGAGAAACGTGCAGTTAGCCGTCAGGCACACAAACACACAGCAACACAAACAAAACAATAGAAATCTGACAGAAAATCTCATTCTAGTGCAGTATTTTTAAACTGTTGAGGCTAAAATGTGTTTCAGGCATGGAACGGAAATCTTTTTCAATATTCAAGTTTAAAGGCCACACATTGGAAAAATATGGTCCGAAGGCTGGGGCTCAATCCAGCCGTCCAAATAAAAGAACACTTTCTGTCAATTAAGTTCAAGACAAATGGCTGTCAGTCGACAGAGGTAGGAGTGAAGCAAAAACAAAACACACGCTCCGATTACAGGCCCACAGCTACTGCTGATGGGACTAGAGGAGCCAGGACTCACCCCTCCACGCTCTTGCTGCTGTGTCCACCGTCTTTTAGGTACATGGAGAAATCGATCACCCCAACCTGCAGATGTTTTAAGAAAAAGGCAAAAAACAAATGACAGGAGCCATCCTCGTATGTAAAACAATTCAAAGTATGTGTGTAGAGTCTGCAGGCTGAAATATTTTAGTCTCCAAGCTCAGGCGGATATGAACAAAGAGCTGCAACATTCCTCACAGTCACTCTGGACTCCCAACCTGAGAGCTGAACATCCTGACTGACAAGCTGTGAGCTGCTGAAACAAGAACAACCTGAAGCTGCACTGCTCAACATTTTAATGTTTATGAAGCAGAGCGGGGACACAGGCCTCAGAGCCCAAATCGCTGCGCCCCTTTACATTGCTCTTAATTCAGTTGTGCTGCTGCTGTGTAAAGGAAACATCGCTGTACTTCATATTTAAATGATCTGAACAGATGGTTTAACTCAGGGTGGGGAACTCCAGGCCTCGAGGGCCGGTGTCCTGCAGGTTTTAGCTGTGTCCTTGATCCATCACAGATGATTCAAATGGCTAAATGACCTCCTCAACATGTCTTGAAGTTCTCCAGAGGTCTGGTAAGGAACTAATCATTTGATTCAGGTGTGTTGACCCAGGGTGAGATCTAAAACCTGCAGGAGACCTGGAGTTCCCCACGCCTGGTTTAACGAAAGGCTTTTGTTGGCATTTTTAAGGGAAAGTACTGACTGTAGGAAAAAAACGAAACAACAACTCATTAGTGAGAGTTCAAATATACAGATATATAAATGCCATCTGGCCAAAAGTTGAATGCCAAACAAACTTCATTCAATAATTCTAAATAACCACACCACAGTGTAGACACTGTCTGCACCACATCTGCCAAATCTGGACCAAACCCGGCCGACACAGACCAGATTTTTAAGACCGATACCACACAGGTATTTGGTGATTTTAAAATGATATTCTAATGCATGAAACATTTTTTGTCTTTCAGAAAAATGAAAACATAAACAGATCTCCCAAACATTTATTCGTTTACTCTTTCTAGCCAGTACACACCACATGCTTCAATCATTGAAAGAGGCCACTTTAGACATTTACAAATAAAATGATGGATTATTTCCCTTTAACATGAACTTGTATCATGTCAGGTTGTTGGCGTTATTGCAGAAAATAACAAGCTATTTTACACATGTCATAAAGTCCATGTCTGGCCTTTGATGCGATCAGTGAAACTGAATTTGACGCGCTTGTTCTACATGGGCTGAGAGAAAACGATGCCACACCAGGGAGTGTGATGACTTTTCCTCTGCCTTACTTCTCATTTAGTTTGAGCTGCTCTAAGTGGAGTTAGAGGTGAAGGTGAAAGCAGACTAACCTGCGAGTCCAAGTCCTCTCCCTTCATACACAGATTGGCATCGATGACATTTAATCCAACCAGAAGCCCGGCGATGACGGCGCCTTCCTCCTCCATCATCAACGCGTTTGGCTCGTAAAATTCACTACAGAGAAGAGACAGAAAGGGCTACAACGTCAGGCGGAAGGGTTTTAGGTTTGTATATAATACTACCGGAGCCAAAAACAAACAAACCAAAAACCCCAAACCAAAACAAAAACTGCAGATCCTCAGATGGCCACTTGAGACAGGCTACATGGTGGGGTCAGGGGCTGAGGGATGGAACCAGACCCAGCTGATGCCAAAGTCCAAGAACAGGCATTACTAATACAAACTGACTGATTACACACCTTAAACACACTTTGATTAAAACAGCTCGCAATCTGGATTTAGGGAGCTCATCAAGATAAAACACCTTGATAAGACTTTATAAGATTTTTTTACCACAGTGTAAAGTTCAAAGTTGAACCTGCAGGTTCAAAAGCTTGTTGTTGAAAATTCAAAACCTTTAACAAATGGCATAAAAATAATGAATGCACTAAAATGAGGATTTACATGATCCATGTCATGCAGACAGAGTGTGGTATGAACTGTGGGACAACATTGTCTCCTTTCATAAAGGATGCTTCACTGCATCCTCTGGATAGGAGATCATATGAAGGAAGCACTGAAGCATCCTTCTTAAAAAAGACTTTGACCAGCTGCTATTATTTCAGGGTCAGGTGAACTATCTGACTGCTCCACTGGCTGATATAAGATGAGCAGCAAGTGCACCGCAAACTCCTGACCCACCGCTTTGGAGCCGGACTCTCATCCTCCTGAGCCAGCTGACCAGGCGGTAAACTGAACACGGGATTATAATGGTGACATTGGAGGGAAACTAAGAAGACAGAATCTACATGTAGATTTATGTAGTAGCGTTTACATAAAACAGCACAGCCAGTAATACAAGCTGCTGTCTGGGCCTCAACACCTGTCTGTCCGTGACTGAGTTTGACCACAGCCAGCTTTGATCGAGGTGATAACTGCTCTAAGCAACCAGGTTTGCTTCGTTATTAAAGGTTAAAGTTGTGCATTATCAGGAGTGTGGCAGCTTAAACATACAGGTGAATGAAGATTGTGCTGCAAGCTGCCTGCTCGCCTCCTCATCTGCTAAGTAAAGTCAGTGAACTGAACCTTTCCTTCATATCTGTGGTGTTTTTGCCTTCTGGAGAAGTTTAATGCAATTACCTGATAAATCATAATCATTTGTTATAATTAATGACTGTACTGCCAACTGATAGATGTTGTGACTGCAGTGGTCAACAAGAGACACCACATTCATCTGTTCACATAAAGTCTTCGCCTCTGTGAATATTACGATCCAAACACACCTGAGCAGGTCCTTTCTGTTGATGATGGTCTTCATATAGTCTGAGAGCTTCTTCTGCATCAAGGCCAGTCGTAACCAGGCGCGTCCTCTTCCTAGAGGAGTTCTGGTATCAAACATGGGAAGAGTGAGATTTGCACACACTAACAGCCTTTACAAGATTAAGGCAGCTAGCAAAGAAGCTCCAGCCACGTTCTGGCATTGTTTAAAGCTCAGATGACATAATTAAAATCCAAGCAGAAGAGCCTTTTTTTGTAGGAAACTTTGAACAAACTCACTTGAGCCCGGGCAGGTCTTTTACGCTGGCAGTGATCTCTCCTGCCTCAGGCGTCAGCTTCTCAACCAACTCCAATGGTCCCCAGAAGGACTTGTTCTGCCCCAGGAAGGTCTTCTTAGCTGAAGATTGACAGACAACGATGAGACGGACAGACTGAGAGCGTGCATACAGAAAGAGCAAAAACACACTGGCCTCAATACAGTTAAAAGGAAACTAAAGCAGGAGTTTAAGACTAAATATTCCTTACAGCTATGTCAGCTGTACATTTTAATCTCTCACATCTCACTGTCAAAAACTGTAAGGAGTTATAAAAGACAACACGAATGCAGTTTTTACTTTTCAGCCCGTGTTTCAGACAGTGCTCCATCACGACAAAGAACTGCTGCAGAGGTGCATAGTCAGAGTCAAGCGTGCGTCCCAGGTTGAGCGCAGACTCGATCAGGCCCTTGATGCTCAGTTTGGCCATGTTCATCAAGTTAAGCCTCTCGATTGCGATGGGATCCTTGGGATCTAAAAGACGGAGAAAAGGAAACAGACTTATAATTCTCACCTTCAGAATTTAACAGCACAAATAAATCAGGAACTAAACTCGTTTGAAAGTCAGCTCTGTATTTCTTAAACAGAAATTTTAAAAAAGTCAGTTTCCAGGAAGGTGAAATAAAGAATACACAGCAAGACAACAAAGACTCCATCATTACAAATAGCTAAAAGAAGACAAACTCCAGGACTTACTGTGAAAAACCTTGTAAATCTGAAGATTATATACAGTTTTAATATAAAACTATAAAATGTGTCTGCAAGAGAAATAGTCTCAATTAAGAGAATGTGAAAGTTTAATACAGTCCACTCGTTCTGCACGCCTGATCTATTATTTATGTCAGCATTTAACACAGAGAGGTTTTTAGTGGAGGTGCTCTATGCTGCCCTGCAGATTTGTTTACATTATTAATACAGTTACACATTTAAAGTTTACATTTGCAGTGCAGCATGTTCATCTTATTCTCTCTAACGCAAAATGTAAACAAATTAGCAGAGATCCTCAGCATGCTGGTATTAAAACTGTATAAATTTGTATTATAATGTTAATGCTGAAAGTAAAATAGAAAATTGTAGAAAACTGGGGGGAAAAAATTTAGGCAACTAAACAACGAGACACTGAGAAATACTGAGCTGGTTCAGGAGGATGGCCTGACTTATCTGGGTATTTTATAGTGGGTACTGGTCTGCTTGATTAAAACCATTTTCTCCACCATCTCTATCTGGTGTTTTCCTTCCAACGATAAATGACAAAGAGCCAAGCTTTGTCATTTATCGTTAAGAAGAAGAAGAGGAAGAAGAGGAAGAAGAAGAAGAAGAACTTTTATAACGCTTTCAGTGGAAACTACAGATCCATAAGCTTCCACCTCTGAAAAGTGACGCCGACGCTTTAGCTCCTTAAAGCTGCATTCTTCCTAATGCAGCCAGCAGGGGGCGATACCAGCGGCTGTAATAAGGTCTTTGACTCTGTACGTGTCTGTAGGAAAACAACCTTCCTTTATCTTTCTTTCTCTAACAACCTTATGGGATATATCACAAGTTTCAGGTCTTAGTAAATACAACATGAAGCTCATTTGTTTTAATGTTACAATTAAGACTTAAAAAGGTGGATAAAGCAGAGCATGCTCTATTGTGTGGCTGATAAGTGTGCAGTGTCCCTCAGCTTCAGACCCAGCCCTCACTTGTTACCTCCAGTTTTTAAAACCACCAAGAGCGGTGGTGGAATCCCATGGCAGGATCTCGCCAACCAATATGTGACGTCACGCTGGCTACATCCATCTTTTTATACAGTCTATAGTAACTATAATACTACTAACAATAATAATAATAATAAACATATCATGAACAGTTATTATACAATAAAAATATTATGTGCATATGTTTAAAATATAAGATGTCCTGTATCTGTCCCTGTGGATCTGAATCAGTCTGATTGAGAAAATGTTCAACAGGATGGAAATGATTACCCAGCTTGTTAAATTAAGCCATGTGGATAAACTGTATGAACATTAAAAACTGCCACGTCTCCCATAAAAAGGTTTGACACTACCAGTGCTATGATAGATTTAAGCAACAAAATTGTGCATGTTGTCGTTATCAATAACAAGAACCTCAGAAACCTATGCAAAGTGAGTGAAGAGGAGAGAGAACTAAAGCCTAAAGCAGATGTTTCTGTTGTCTGTTAATGGGCTTCTGTAATGTCATTAAAGTGGACTCTTCAGCGGTGTAGGCTGAAAGCTGCAGCGCTTCATTTGCCAACTGAACTGCCTACGAGTGCCTGCCAGCTGGCCTGCTCGTGCTGAGAGTAGGTGTGGCAGTTTTAAAAACAATAAAAACAGAGCACACAGTTATAGATATCTGTTTACAGTCAGGCAGGCTTGTGTTTGCTGCCAAATCTATAATTGGCTGCACTCCGCTTTGTCAGTGGGAGAAACTAAATGAAAATCATCAGCACACAAACATGTTTGTTCTGTGCAACTGGGATCTTCTGTAAGGAGCAACAGCTACCAAGTACTTGAAGCCTCCCAGCAGGACCTGGCTGCTTTGTTGTCCGCCCCTGGCTTATTTATAAGTGGCGTCATCCTGCTGCGTAACCCTCGATGAAATCAAACCCGTCGTGACACAGCTCACACCGTTCACCAGGTGAAATATGTTGCTTCTGGTGTCCGCGATGCACACCACCACGCCCTAACACATAACGTAATGTGCTCACAAACACTTCCTCAAACGCTGAGCTAATCTGTCACGTTACCTTCATGGACCGGCTCGGGGTCTGGCGTGAGCGAGATGTCGTTGAGCTCGCGGAGGCACAGCCACTCGCCATCGACAGAGACGCGAAAGTTGCACAGATAAATGGTCTCCCTGGCAGCCTGGGTGATCTTGTCTGTGGTGGGAGTCGGGGTTTCGCTCTGAGGCGTCAGATCAGACATGATGACTCAGCTTGTGCGAGGCAAAACCAACACCACCGAAGGGGGAAAGGGAGGGGGGAGGTACAAAAGATGCAGGAGCTTTGCGTTCCAACAGCCAGAGAAGGCCAGAAAAACAAGAGGATGAAAGATGAAAAGAGAATCAGAGGAAGAAACAAAAAGGACAAGACGGGAAAGGCCCACAGCAGCCTTCAGCAGGTGTTAGAAAGGGTGCTCCTCCTCTTTATGCATGCATCCTCCTCTCCTCCTTGCTACAACTGAGTGAAACAGGCTGCTGTCTGTGCCTTCTACTCCTCCACCGCCTCCTCCTCTTCAGCCTCTTGTTATCGCCTTTTGTGCCGACTGGGGATTTAAAATGCAACAGAGAGCACCGTGCTGAAAAATCACAGCCCTCCTCCGGTCAGCTTAGCACCGGTTCTCTGTGATTGGACTGCCTGCGCACCGCAGTGAATGCACTGGGTGGGTGTTGACCAAGATGGCTGACGGCAGCGCTGGGTACAGCAACACATTGTCACGTGAGCAGATGGTGCATGCGTAAAAAAAAAGAAGCTAAAATAAGGGGGGGAGGGGGGTCCCCGGAGTAACCAACCAAGGCTAATGATGCAGCAGAGGGCCTGTGTCTCTCTGAAGCATCAACAACATCCCCCCTCCTCCCAGTCTCGAACACAGGCCTGTCAGCTGGCTGCAGCAGAAAAACAGCAGCAGCAGTGAGCATGAAGGGCAATAAGGCCAAAGGTCCCAGATGTAAGCGGGGGCCATCTATTTTTTTAAATCCCCCACCCATTCTGGTACAGCTTCCCTGGGCCTAACACCTTAAACATCGAGCTGGATATTGACAATCAGATCATCTTTAGAGGATGACACTCCGTGCCATCAGAGGACAACAAAAATAAACATGTGACAAATTTAATTGAGAAAGTTTTCACTTTTTTTTTTTTTAATCGATTGCTTTGTTTGTCTGAAACGAACCTCTGTTTTCTCTTAGAAAGTAACACCATGTGTTCAGTATAATACAGTCAAAAACTGCAGTTGCTTTAATGTTCACATGAGGCTAGAAAAGTGAGTCAATCCTCACAGATGTGTTAAAACCTTCAGTTTTACAGCAGAAACAAACATGTTTATAGCATGTACAGTAAACAGCTTAGTTTCCATATTGTAACAACTTTATGGGGACGATTATTTTATACGCTTTCTACTTCGATTGACAGCCATCTGATCACAGGTGACTACAGCGTAACCAAACTGAACCTCTCTACCATGTTGCATTGGTATTTTGGGGGCAGCTTAAAGATGCTAAGGCACATAGTGCACAGAGGTCGCCAACTTTCTCCAGAGTTAATCGGTAGGACCTCAAACTTCACGTTCCTTCAGATTAGATCAAGAGCAGTGCACACAGAGCTTCGTGGAATGTGTTTACATCCCTGAGCAGCTGCATCCAAGCCTTATATCACCGAGTGATGTAAGATGCGGTGGTATAAAGGATACTACTAGACTCTAGTGGATTGGGCACATTTTCTCTGGAGTGGTGAATCACACTTCTCCGTCTGGCATTGCGATGGATGAGTCTGGGTTTGGCGGTTGCCAGGAAAGTGGTACTTGTCTGACTGTAATGGGCCAAGTGTAAAGTTTAGAGGTGTTTCTATTTTAGATAAATATAGTATTTTCGACAAATTTCAATCTGGCTTTCGTAAAGTTCATTCCACTGAAACAGCCCTTCTTAGAGTTTCTAATGACATTTTGTTACAAAGCGATGCAGGTAAATGTTCTGTTCTCTTAATGTTGGATCTTACGGCGGCCTTTGATACTGTTGACCACTATATTTTACTTAACAGGCTGAAACACTGGGTTGGTGTCTCTGGGACTGCATTGAAATGGTTCTCCTCGTATCTCTCTGAACGATATTCTTCTGTGGCAGTTTCTAAGTATAGATCATCTTCTGCGTCCCTGTCTTTTGGTGTGCCACAAGGCTCTGTGCTAGGGCCATTACTGTTTTTAGTTTATTTACTCCCTCTTCAGCACATTTTGAGCCCTTTTGAGGATATTTGTTACCATTGTTATGCAGACGATATCCAACTCTATATATCTTTTAAACCGGAAGAGGCTTCTAAGCTGCGGCTTTTAAATGTGTGCTTGGAAACCATTAAAGGCTGGATGGCTGAAAACTTCCTCCAACTAAATGAAAGTAAAACCGAAGTCCTCTTATGTGCCCCAGATAGACATATACCCAGTATAATAAATGCTCTTGGTCCTCTTTCAACGTTTGTAAAACCATCTGTCAGGAACTTAGGGATTATCCTTGATCCTGCTCTTACGTTAGATAGTCATGTTAAATCTCTTGTTCGGTCTTGCTTTTATCATTTAAGAAATATTTCTAAATTGAGCTCTATTATATCCTATACCGAACTGGAGATTGTTATTCATGCTTTTATCTCTTCACGACTGGACTATTGCAATTCCCTGTTTACTTGTTTAAATAAAGGTTCTTTGGAGCGTCTGCAGATCGTTCAGAATGCTGCAGCAAGACTTTTGACGAAAGCTTCTAAATTTTCACATATAACACCGTTGCTCATGCAGTTACATTGGCTTCCTGTTGAATTTAGAGTCCAGTTTAAGATTTTGGTTTTAACTTTCAAGGCTCTTCAACAACAAGCACCACCATATATCATTGAACTTTTACAGCCCTATGCCCCTAGTAGGTCTCTGAGGTCGAGTAGTCAGGGCCTACTTGTCATTCAGTATACGAGACTGAAAACTAGGGGTGATAGAGCTTTTGCTACTGTGGCCGCCAGACTGTGGAATTCCCTTCCTCAGGACTTACGATCCGCTGATTCATTGATTACTTTTAAAAAACAGCTAAAAACACATCTTTTTAAAACTGCCTTTTGCTAACTTTGTTTGTATTTTGTCTTTTTAATCTGTTATATCTTGTAAAGCACTTTGTGATCTCTATCTAGAAATGTGCTATATAAATAAAATTTTACTTACTTACTTTTACTTACTATGATTATGCCGGGGGCTGTTTTTCAGAAGCTGGACTTGGCCCAAAGGAACTCTTAGCGCTTCAGCATACCGAGACATTTAGGAAAACTTCATGCTCTCAGCATTTTGGGAACAGTTTGGGGAACGCCCTTTCCTGTTCCAACATGAATGCACACCACTGCACAATGCAAGGTCCACAAAGACATGAATGAGAGAGTTTGGTGTAGAAGAACTTGACTGGCCTGCACTGAGTCCTGACCTCAACCTGATAGGACACCTTTGGGATGAATTAGAGGGGAGACTGTGAGACCACCATCAAAAATCCCCATAAACACTCCTAAACCTTGTGGAAAACCTTAGAAGAGTTCCAGCTTTCATAGCTGCAAAGGGTGGGCCAACATAGTATTAAAGCCTATGAATTAAGAATAGGATGTTACTCAAGTTTTATACTGTAACGTTATGGACAGACATTACTGACCTATTGCCTACATTTATTTAAGGTCTCTCTGCAAGAGCTTTGGAAACTAAAAGTAAAAAGGATCTATATATCTTAAATGCCACAGAGACCTGTGTGCTGATAGAGAATGAAGATGTGAAAGCAAACAGGTATTTTAACAACAGGTTAACTCTGTCACGACCAACGACAGGATCAGTCAAAGACTCAATACCTCAGGAAGGTTTCTAACTGAATTAAGTGACCCTAAAGTATCTGCAGCCAGAATAAGAGCTATAAGACATACATCCACTCCTTTTAAGAGTTCCTGTAAATACTAAAGAAAGGTGTCTGAGTGCTTCCTTTATTACCTCTTTTAACAGAGGACACACTGGACAATCCCTTTATGAAAGGAAAGTACACAACACCACCCAGAAGCTCACCACAGCACACAAAATTAAATCATCAACATGAGCCTTAAGTGATGCTCATCATGTTTGTTAATAAATATTAACAAAGAGTGGAATACCCACTCCGGGTTGGGGATGGGATGTACCTTCCAGTGGAGGAGCTCAAATATCTCGATCGTCTTGTTAATGAGTGAGGGTGGAACAAAGCAGGACGTTGAAAGATGGACTGATGCAACATCACCAGTGTTGTGGATATGAACGTGAAAGCGTAGCTGTGAATTTACTGGTAGAGCTACATCCCCCCCTGACCTATAACCACCAGCTTTAGATAGCGATTGAAAAGGTGCCTTAGCTCTCCCTTAGAGAGGGGGTTAGGAGCTTGGTCATTCAGAAAAGGTTCAAAGTTGAGGTATTCGGGGCACGTCCCACTGAGAGGCGACCAAGGGGGATAATGGAGAGATTATGTCTCTCATTTAGCTTGGGGATGTCTCAATGCCCCCCAGAACAGCTAAAGGAGGTTGCTGGGGAGAAAGAAGGCTACTGCACCCGTGACCCAGACCCAGATAAGTATCAGAAGTTGGATGGAAGGATTTGGAAAGTTTTCATCCTTTTTATTATTTAATTCGGACATTGGGAAGGAAGTGATAGTTTTCTTCTGTATTAATTGCATGAAAGACGACACAAAGACACTAGAGGAGGTATCAAAGATGAGCCATCTGCAGTACATCTTTGAGGCATAGTTTCAACACAGCAGACCCATGTAAACAACACTCACTGTCACAGTATTAAACAGCCTGGTGTAAGGGCAGCTGGATTCTCTGAGCGATCTTATTTTCCTTAAAAACTCCTTAGGAATTCTACTTTTTTTTTTCAAGTGGTTAGGAAAGGAGCCAGGAGGTCACTTTCTGCAGCTCCAAATCAGATAAATGATAAATCTATACAACAACAACAATAATAACCAGCAGCAAGGTGAGTCAACCAAGCCTGTCAAAACACATGACACATGTTGACACATTAGCCGAGAAACAACACAGAAGAACACACAGCGGCTTTTACTTTGCAGACAGAAATCTGAGGCTGAGAATCAACAATCATGTGATGTAGCTTATCCTCTCCCCAGCTTTAGCTCCGATAACTCCTGGTACTTTACTGAGTTCATGTGTCAGCAAGGTGTTTGTTTACGGACGCTGGAAAGTTAGCCAACAATGCTAGCAGCACAAACTGCAGCGTTACAGTTGGTATTCTCAGTGTATTAGGAAGCTAGTGTTAGCTGTCAGGGAAAGGTGTACTTTTTGAAGTTGGTCAGCACTTACTTCGTCGCCTCGATTCGATTCGTTCAATCTGGAAGTCATACTGTCGAAGCGGAGCGGGCGGCAGCGATCCAGCCTTTGCGAAGCGCAGGTTGGACGAGTTTAAAGCCTCCTTGAAGTAAATCACTGAGGTCGGGGAGAGAGTTTCGTCCGGGCTGTCAGTGTGTCCGTTTTCATCGGAGGAGTTTTGTTTGTCGGAACTTTCTGGAGAAGACCGCAGAGGAAGATCTCCCGGCGGCATATCCCGCTCCGCCATCCTCTCTTCGGTCAAATTCGTCTCATGTGACCGGGGAAGGGGGCTGTCGGGCAGTACCAAGCTAGTTAGCTGCGGTTAGCTTCTGCAGACATGCACTGAGGTGATTAGCAACAGCTGGATAGTGACTCACTTGCCAGCAAAGCCTCTCTAGTAATCACTCCGCCTTTCGTCCTGTCCACCACGGCCTCTCCATGACCCGGAAATAGCCAAGCCTCAGCATTTTGGTCAGATTTGTTGCCAATTTCGCGAGAGTTTAGGCGCTGTGTCAGCTGTCTTTTACATACACAGAGCCCATACACGAAGCAAGATTTGACACCAGCAGCAGAAGCACGACTGGGAACGTCCTCCTATGTTTCCCATGATACATTGCGAAACATGTCGCATTAAAGGAGCCTCTTCTGTGCTCTATTTTTTATCTTAGTGGGTTAAAAATGGACCCTGCAAGCATTTAGGTGTATAAATAGCGCAGTTTGTTGTAGAAGATAAAAAGTAAACTGTAATTTTCCCCACTAACAAAGACTTTAGCTAACACTGATGTGGCAGCTAAAACCTAAAAACACAAAAGCTGGATTATAGCTGAAAGCTGTACAGTGGTTCAAATTATGAATGAATGAATCACAGAAAGAAAAACCTTCCACATATTTTATATATTTTCTTAAAATGCTTCTACTGTTTAGAACAAGCAATAGTCATATGGTGCTTTATAAATACAAATAATAATAGTAATAGCTTGGAAAGAAAAGCGTCTGGACTTCTTTAAGTTGCTTAAGATTGCTTCTTTCCAAGCTCCTTAGACTACGATGACCTGGATGACTGAGAACCTTCACAGACAATAATAGTAATAAATAATAGCATGATACACTATTTTGCTAATCCACTTTAATGTTATCTAATATTTGGTACCCTGTTTTTACTACACTCAGCCATTTTAATATTGTTTCGCTGTTCTGTTGAATGTGAGATAATTCTGCTTTAGTAATATATTTGTTTAAATTTTGACTTAATTTATCTTGATTTTCAGATTAGATTTTACCTTATTTTTTTCATATTTTGGTTCATTTTTATTTAGCTCCATACTTTCTATTTAGCTTCTGTAACAAATTTTTTAAAAATCCAACTTTGGGTACATTTTGGGATACATAAACTACATTTTATCTCATCTTATCTTAAACTTGTTGAAGGTTGTATCCCAGTGAAAATGTGTAAATAAGCAGAATGCATTGCGGAGTAATATGTGGGCATAACTGTGTGAGCTTTGTAAAGGAATCCATCAGAAAGAATTAAAAGGAAATTAAAAGGAAAGATTAATTTACAATAACTGTCAGATAATTAAGAAACAAACCGCTCCATGCCAAAAGTCTGAGCTCTAAATTTAGGATCTAAGTTTATCGTGAGGATGTTTTGCTAGTTCTCATACAAAGAAAGGTGAGCACTGTTACATGTGATACCCATAACTGACAACAGGAGGAGACTAGGGACCAATAAAACTGCCAGGGACTGGAGAATATAAAAGATATTCCTCATCACCAGGGATTTAATCTGGATCAGAATGATCTGAATTAAGAAAGCTGCATCTTGCAGTCCAGATAATCAATGAATTCTTGGTTTTTCAAACAATTTCCAGATGCAAGTGATTCCAGATTCCAAATGAGTTTAAAACACCAAAAAACATAGCCAGAAACATAAAAATTATGGATATTAAATTTAGCAATAGGATGGATCACACCATTCATGTCCCCTGTGTAGTGTAAAACCTTTTCATTAGGCAGGCTATAAAATGATAGTTTCTGCAGTACTTTGAAGCTGATATTTGTATAACCTGCTCGAGCCTGTTCTTTACATGGCTAAGAAACAACATACCTGCCTCAGTCAGGATTTAGTGCTTTTGAGGGCTTTTAGAATTCTCAGTCAGTATATTTGATTTCTATTTGGGTTTTATTGTTATTCTAGTGTTTGAAGTTTTTCTGTTTATTGAACTTTGGATTCTGGTTTTGGTTTCCTTACATTTTTAGCAGACTGTGAGTTTTATTTCTGGTAATAATATGAAGTGTTTGACCCCTGCTTTTGGTTTATGGTTGTTCTAGCCATGACTCTCACTTTTGTAGTTTTGTGTTTTGGTTCAAGTTGATTTTTATTGGTTTCAGTTCCTCACGCCTCATTTCTGTGGTAACATCTCAGTTCTCCTGTGTTCCTTGATAAGTGCTGCTATTAATGTCTGTGTTACTTCTCTTCTGTGTTGCTTTAAAACCGATGGTGATCCAGCTTTGATCTGATTATTACCCCAAACTCCAAAAAATAATGACCTTCCACTCTTCAATTTCAATTACAGTCATCTTGTGGGCCAAACTGGATACTTTGGTGGACTGATTCTGCGCCACATGTCACATGCTGTAATTCATTATTATCAATATGCCCTAAAAACTCCCTGAAAAGCCTTCAGCTAATCCAAAATGCTGCAGCAAGAGTCCTGACAGGGACTAGAAAGAGAGAGCAGATTTCTCCTGTTTTGGCTTCCTGTTAAATCCAGAATTCAAAATCCTGCTCCTCACATACAAGGTCTTGGATAATCAGGCCCCATCTTACTGTATCACCCCATTAGAGCACTTCGCTCTCGCTCTGCAGGCCTACTTGTTGTTCCTAGAGTATTTAAAAGTAGAATGGGAGGCAGAGCCTTCAGTTTTCAGGCCCCTCTTCTGTGGAACCAGCTTCCAGTTTGGATTTGGAGACAGACACTATCTCTACTTTTAAGATTAGGCTTAAAACTTTCCTTTTTGCTAAACCATATAGTTAGGGCTGGACCAGGTGACCCTGAATCCTCCCTTAGTTATGCTGCAATAGACGTAGGCTGCCGGGGGATTCCCATGATGCATTGAGTTTTTCCTTTCCAGTCACCTTTCTCACTCACTATGTATTAATAGACCTCTCTGCATTGAATCATATCTGTTATTAACCTCTGTCTCTCTTCCACAGCATGTCTTTATCCTGTCTTCCTTCTCTCACCCCAACCAATCACAGCAGATGGCCCCGCCCCTCCCTGAGCCTGGTGCTGCCAGAGGTTTCTTCCTGTTAAAAGGGAGTTTTTCCTTCCCACTGTCACCAAAGTGCTGCTCATAGGGGGTCATATGATTTTGTTTTTTTCTCTGTATGTATGATTGTAGGGTCTACCTTACAATATAAAGCGCCTTAAGGCGACTGTTGTTGGGATTTGGTGCTGTGTAAATAAAACTGAATTGAATTGAATTGAATGTTTGAGACCCCTGGCCAAGGCTCTGTTGGTGATCTAAACAGTTCATCTAGGTATCAGAAATATTTGACATCGAAAGGTGTTTTTTTTTTTTTATGTTAAAAGGCAGTTAAAACTACTATTATTTGAAATACAGGGTTTAGTCTGTGTTTGTGGGGTCAGTTCAGTTTGGTGAGCAGGATCCTCCCAAAGCTTTTCTGCCCTCACAGACAGCTGCACGAGAACATCTGCCCACCAGTTCTGGTGCACATCAAGGCTTTTTCACCTCTTTGCTGACAAAATGTTATAAACACTGTGCATTTACGTTAAATCCAACCAGAACAATATGTATTCATGACCTTATTATAACTCCATCAAACATCACATAGACTGTCCTGTGACGTAGTTTAAGGAAATTCCAGATGCTTACTCGCACGGAATTCTTCAATAACTCAAAGTTTTCTTATCCACCATCACTACACACATTAATCCTGCTCTCCAGTCTTGTCATATTTGTTTATGTCCTCAGTCTGCTCCTAATCCATCTCCATTTCCTTTCCCCCTCAGCTGTGCATTTCTGCCCCCCTGCTTTATTTCAGAGGTTATTGATGTTTACAGAACTTGTTGCTGTCGTCTGCTAGTTGGCTGTTTTTTCAGACTGTGCCATCTCTCTAACTCTAACTCTAACAGAAAGTATGTGAAGAGATTTTGTCTGAATGAAGAGATGATGCTCAGTGTGTGTTTGTTTCAGTGTCCTTTTTGAGATTGATAAGCTGAAATAAAACAAATTAAAAGATAAACTGGGAATGTTTGGACCTAATCTTTGGTTAATACTCTTGTTTTTTTAGTCATCCACATCCATTCCTCCCAGCCAATCCAGAAGGTTGCCCACCCCCAAACAAAAAATGATTTGGTGCTTGGGATGCTTCCAAAACAATGAAGAGGTCTGACCCTGGGTGTATCCTGAGTCTGCTCCGGGTCTGTACTGGGTCTGGGCCTCTCCAACTAGGGTCTCACATTGCAGGTGTTCAGGAGGAGCATTACGTCTGTTTTGTTGCTTTAATTAATTTATTATTAACAATAATATAAAATTATGCACAAAAGGAATTACTAATGTAAAAAAAAGAAAGAAGTGGTTTTATGTATATATGTTCATATATAAATATATGCGGTGGCCCCTAGAGACAAAGCACGTACAAACTCCAAAACACATTTCTAGCATTAACTGAACTTCCAAAGCAGAGCTACTAGATCACTTAAATTACACAATTGAAAGCATATGTGTATTGTTTGTGTATTTATACACAAGCACTCATATATATTCAAATAATAATAATAAAAAAGGTTCATTTACCTGTTATTACCACACATCAAATCCGGTCGTTGGCACTTGCTGGCTTGTGTAGCCACTAAAGCTCAACACTGCCTCTAGCACCTCTAGTGTTTTGAAGTTTTTACGTGCTTTGTCTCTAGGGGCCACCGTAAATATACTTTTATTTATTCACTCCACATAAAATGTAATAAATAAATCATATAATACAAAAACCAACTATTTGCATTTCAACTTTTAACTATTTAAATTTTCAGCTTTTTCCTTTTAAACAAATTTAAAGTGAAACAACACAAAACACTGCAAACCACAACACAATTAAATATAAGTTAAAATATGAAAACAAAAAGAAGATGCATATTCTCTGTCATATGGGCCTGCATGAATAAACTTTCTGAATCCTTTATCATCCAAAACTGAAAGTAGTTGTGGATGATTACTATACCTTTCTAATGTGGCGTTGTTGTCCCTGGCTTTCTTTCTGTCTCTTCCTCCCGCTCTGTTCCTGTGCTACTGAGAGTGTAACTACCGCCCCCCTGCCCAGTGTAAAGCACAAGGCTCGCGTGCAGAGTGAAGCGGGAAAAAAGTGCGAGAGAGGGTGAGAGAAAGAAAAAAAAACAAAACCCACGGCTCCCAATAAGGAGCCGGCTCGCGTCGTTCACTTCAAAGAGTCGGCTCTAAGAGCCGTTTCATTCGCGACCGACACATCACTAGTGTGAATCATCACCTTACTGCCCCGGAGGGATTTATGCTCATGTGATCTCAAGAAATATGTTGTTAGGGGCAAAGCAAATTGGTCCTCCTTTAGGGATCAGACTAAGTGAAGAGGACACCAAGAACCTTTCCCGGATCTGCAACACTGACCTCAGCCTGGAGCCAGGCCTGAAGGATGGGGCTCAGAGGCTAAGCCATGAGGCCTGACTGGGCTCAGCCCCAGTGAGTTACATGCATTCATCCTCCATCTGCAGGAGGTGGCAGAGGCAGATGCTTTGGCAGTTCAGTCCCAGGCTTGTATGCACTTTACTCTGAAAACATCAGCGTAAATGTTCTTGAAGTCAGTCACTTTTTGTATAGCTCAAAGCAAACACACATGCAAATAAGGAATACAATAAGACAATAACGTGTTTAACAGAATCTCACCCAGATATGCTTCAGGGTGAAAGTGAGGAAAACACGTTGAAGCACAAAATCTCAACAATTCAGCATAAAATGGTTCATGGGTGGAAAAAAAGCAGATTAATCACAGAAGTAAACCCTCATCACTTTGATTCAAGTCAAAATGGGATAATAATGTTGGATAAACTCAAGCCAGTGCCCTCAGAAAATAACTGGAGGTTTTTTCCTTTTATTTAAAATGACATACATCGTCACATAGAACCTTTGTATTCTAAGAAATATTATACAATTATGATGGGAAATAAATAGCTTCTGCTTTTGTTTTTTATCATTTTGACGTCACAGAAGGATTAGACGTCAAAGAAGGAGGGGGACTAGATTTCCTGGAAGGATTTCACATCAAAGGCAGGAGCTGGCAGAAAGATAAAGACAACATGGATCAAAACAGCAGCATGGTTGCCTAACACCTTCAAACTACAAAGCATCCATAAAGCCCAGCAAGTACCCTTCAAAGTCTTCTTTAAAGGGAAAATCAAGTCAAATACTTAATAGGCTTTGTGTTTATGAAATGTAAAGTGAGCTGAAGCTGGAGGATCATGAAACAGAGACATCCACGACATTCATGTTATTATGGCTTCTCGTCTCCCTCCACTTTGCTTTTTTTTTCTTCCTCTGGATGAAACTCGTCGTCCATGAGGGAAAAACATCGAAACGCTGACACGTGTGTGGTTGTAAATGTGTAAAACAGCAGCTGTTCTGCATCATACACACAATCATGAGGGAGAAAGCCCTTCTCATACCAACTTGTCTGAGATATGCTGTATGAATGTTAGCCTTAACAATATTTTGTGTTGTGAATAAAAACATAAAACAATGTTTTGTGAACAAATTTTAACTTCTGGAAAATTTAAGTAGCTTCAGTGAAAACATCAGACTCTTGTATCATTGACTCACATTCTTCTACAAACTGATGTTTGTCTTGAAAATTCTTCAGAAAATTAGAAAGTAAAGAGTTAGTTCACTGAAACACAAAGCATGCACAATTATTGCTTTTGCATGGTTTCAATAATCATGATTTGTGTAAAAAATAATAAAGAAAGCTAAAATTGGCTCTTTTGACAGATTCATGTATGAGAGGGATGACTCAGATCAGATGTCAAAAAGTAACACTAGAGTGGCAAAACAATTTTCTTTTACATTAAAAACAATAATTAAGCATAATCAGCCACAAAAACAATCCACAGAGATCTTTGATTAATTTGATTGGTCAAATAAACAAACATCTCGTCCTGAGCAGATTCAACATTTGTTCAAGACAAACTGCAGAAGCAGCAGGTGAAAATCATAGACGACCCCTGGATTCAGTCGCTTGTAGAAACTCTTTAGCAGCACAAACTTGAAATAGTTGTTTCCTGCGTGACTTGATCAGTCTTTCACATTGCTGTGGAGGAATTTGAAGTTTGCTTCAGTTCAGCTCTCTTAGCACTTCAGTCGGTTACAGTCTGGACTTTGATTGGGGCCGTTGCAGCAACTTTCTTCATTTTTCAGCTATTCTGTTGGACATTTGCTGCTGTGCTTGGGATCATTAACTTGTTGTGTGACCCAGTTTGGGTCAAACCTTCACTGTGAGACAGAAGGCTTGACATTTGACTCTAACATGCTTTGTTATGCAGAGGACTTCACGGTGCACAGTAGGTCACTCTTGACCTACTGATCTCCAAAGGCCTGAGCATTTCAAAGGTTACTGTGTCTGATGTGGGCCTGTCTGATCATTACTGTGTTTTCTTTGAAAGTAAAATCTCAGCCCACACAAATATATCAACAACAGTGATCACAAAACGGTGTATAACTGAACACAGTAGTGCAATTTTTAACCAGGTCTTCCCATTAACACCTGACCTGCCCAGATGGTCAGTCAATGAGCTCGTCAATAGCTTCAATGCTAACATGTTAAATGTAATGGACACTATTGCTCCCATTAAGGTGAAGGTTATCTCTGGAAGGAAAAAGTCTCCATGGAGAAACTCCACACTGGTGAAAAATGAAAAAAGAGAGTGTAGGAAAGCTGAGCGCAGATGGAGAAAAACAAACCTCCAGGTTCATTATGACATCTATAAAGAGAAACTTCACAATTATAATTTACAACTGAGGAATGCAAGGAGGTCCTACTTCTCTGACATCATCACTAAAAACAGCCATAATGCTCGGGTCTTATTTTCTACAGTTGACAGGCTAACAAACCCTCCTGTGTCAGTGGCAGCTGAACTTCATTCGACCATGGCCTGCAATGACTTTGCCAAATTCTTCACTGAAAAAATCCAAAAAATTAGACAAGCAATTGGTACATCAACAGCAGATCCAGGATATGTACTGTGTCCACCGAAAAACTGTTTAAACACCATGAAACAGTTACAACCTATTAACAGCAAAGACCTGGAGGACATCTTAGGTCAACTGAACTCCTCCTCCTGCTGTTTAGATGTCCTGCCAACACGTTTTTTCAAAAAGGTCTCAAAGACTTTAGAGTCAGACCTGTTACAGATCGTCAACTTTTCTTTATTATCAGGTGTGTTTCCAGAACCACTAAAAACTGCTGTAATCAAACCTATACTGAAAAAGGACAATCTTGACAAGACACAAATGAACAACTACAGGCCGATCTCAAATCTCCCGTTTTTAAGTAAGATCATTGAAAAAGCAGTTTCTCAACAGCTCAGTTACTTCTTAAAACAGAATAATTGCTACGATGCCTTCCAGTCAGGTTTTAGACAGAACCACAGCACTGAAACCGCTCTGACCAAAGTGTTTAATGACATATGTCTGAATACAGACAGTGGAAAAATGTCAGTCCTAGTTTTACTGGATCTCAGTGCAGCATTTGATACAGTTGACCACAACATATTACTCAAACGACTGGAGAACTGGACAGGTCTTTCAGGAACTGTACTAAACTGGTTCAAAACATACTTAGAAAACAGGAAATACTTTGTATCAATAGGTAACTTCACATCCGAGCAGACAAGTATCACATGTGGAGTTCCCCAAGGTTCCATCTTGGGACCCCTTCTGTTTAACATCTACATGCTCCCACTGGCACAGATTATAAACAACAACAAAATAAACTATCACAGCTATGCAGATGACACACAAATATATATCACAATGTCACCAGGAGACCGAGGCCCTGTACAGGCTCTTGGTAAATGCATTGAGGAAATCAATGACTGGTTGTCCCACAATTTTCTCCAGCTAAACAAAAACAAAACTGAGGTAATAGTCTTTGGCGCCAAAGAAAAACGATTACAGGTCACCAGAGAACTTCAATCTATACATCTAAAAACCACAAACCAGGCGAGAAATTTGGGTGTAGTGATGGATGCAGACCTAAACTTAGAAAAACACATTAAGACAATAACAAAGTCAGCTTACTATCACCTCAAGAATATATCAAGGATAAAAGATCTGATGTCTCAACAGGACCTGGAAAAACGAGTCCATGCATTCATCTTTAGTAGGCTTGATTACTGTAACAGCATCTTTACAGGTCTACCTAAAAAATCAGTCAGACAACTACAGCTCATTCAGAACTCTGCTGCTCGAGTCCTCACTAAGACCAAAAAAGTGGACCACATCAGTCCAGCTCTGAGGTCTTTACACTGGCTGCCTGTCCGTCAGAGGATAGACTTTAAAGTTCTGATGCTGGTCTATAAAGCTCTGAATGGTTTAGGACCAAAATACATCAATGACCTCCTGACCCAATATGAACCATCCAGATCCCTCAGGTCATCTGGATCCGGTCTTTTATCAGTTCCCAGAGTCAGAACCAGACACGGAGAAGCTGCATTCAGCTTTTATGCTCCTTATATCTGGAACAAACTCCCAGAAAGCCTCAGATCAGCTGAAACACTCAGTTTATTTAAATCCAGGTTGAAGACTCACCTGTTCTCAGCTGCATTTGAATAAAGCACCAAATCCACACTTTAAGCTTAAATTTCAAAACTTACATTTAACTACTGATTTTATCTGTTTTGATTTTATATACTGTTGTTTGTTTGTTTGTTAATTAGTTAGTTAGTTTATTTGCTTGTTTTATTCAATTTTAAATCATGCTTTTTATTTGTTCTTGTTTCTAATGTCTCTGTAAAGCACTTTGAATCACCTTGTTGTTGAATTGTGCTATACAAATAAACTTGCCTTGCCTTGCCTTGCACTTAATGACTGCCAGAGCTCAACTCCTCACTCCCACCTCCGTGCCGACAGTGTGAGGTGTTTGATTTTCTCCAGATCTGGTGCTGTGCGTTACGGCCAAACGTCTCCACTTTGGACTTGTCTGTCAACATGACATCGTTCAGATGCAACGTTGACTAAAAATAAGCTGTGCTGCCATGTTCGGTTTCTCCCGGCAACCCTTCCAAACAAAACACACTTGTTTGGGCTTTTTGTAATTGTAATGTCATGACCTTTAAAATTTGCACGCTAACTGAGGTCTGTAGAGTCTTTTTGCTTTTTTGCACTTGCAGAGTCTGACCTTGGGGTGAAGTTCCTGGGATTTCCATTAATGGGAATACTGGGAACGGTCTTGAATATTTTCCACTTTTGAATAACCTTCCTCACCATGTGCTGGACTTCAAATTATTTAGACATATCCTTACACCCATTAGTGATGGACAGCAACACTGCTGAAGGTCAGTTAATAAGTGTATTTGATTAGCAGCATCTGGCATCTCAATAATTTTAGAATCTGGTGGGAAACAGATGATTTTGTTATTGTGTCCTGAGATGTAAAGGTTTATAATGTAACAAAGATGTACTTTCTTTCCTCTTTTCCCATTGCTTTGGATGTTCAGACACCAAAATTCCCCATGGCAGCAGAAATCCCTGTCCTAGTTTTGATTTGGCAACACTCCAAAATGTATTGATGATTGTGTCAGATGAACCTGAAAGGTTAAAGTGAATTTCAAAGTTAAATATTATTCTCTTGTTTTTGCATATAGGTAAAGAGGCTAAAGGTGACAAATACGAGCTCTGAGAACAATCACAGGTTATACAGCAACCAAGTTTAAGTTTCCAGAAAGCAGTTAAGGATTCCCAGTAAAGTGGGGAAAAAGGACAATACAAGCACGATGACACATCTTCCCTACGACCATTGACAATGTTTCTATGCCTTTGAGAAATGGTGCACACGTGTGACTCTGACTCTAAACAGCACTTTCCATGACTTGTGCATGGGCAGCATGCTTGAAGGCATCTCTGCTTGGGACTCTACTGTCCTGCTCGAGGACTTCAGCACTCATGTGAGCAATGACAGTGTGACCTGTGGAGTGTGACTGGCAAAGAAGGCTTGATCAAGTGGTCTTGGTTTGTTGGACTTTTGTGCTAAACAACAGTTTGCTCATAAAGAAAAACATTGTATTTGAGCATAAGTGCATTTAGATTGGTGGTCTGTGAGAGACCTACAGAGAGATCATGTCCCACAGCTGGTTTGGGAATGCCAAAGGTAGAAGGTGGCTGGGGAGAGTGAAGTCCCAACTTCTTTGTTTAGACTTCTGCCCTAGATAAGCAGCAGAAGATGGATGGATGGACTTTTTCAGCGCAAGAACATTTAAACACCTAGAATATCTTATTGCAGCTTTGCATTACAATTTCTATTGAACTACCTGAAAGAATAGCCCACCCTACCTTATTCAAATAACAATGTGGCAACTGATACGCAAATAATTTGAAATAAACTTTCAGCATTTCATTGAAGCATATTAAAAATAGGCTAGTAAGTGTTTTCTGCAGCTCTGTGCAGCTTCTTGGACCCTTTGAATTCATTCCTTTGATTTGATGACTCATTCTATTCTGTCTAATGAAACCTGAACCAGCAGCTGAAAGTAAAATGTTTCTTTATCAAACAAGGGCAAGTAAACCCACTGATTCCACTGAAGCGTACATCCAATTACTAAAAAGGTTAGCAAAACTGGAGTTGGTGGAGATGAAAGCAGAGCTACAAGCACCCTGGACTTTGGGACAGGCAGAAACACAAAGCTACAAACACATTAGACATCAGAGCTAATTGGATTCACCAGTGATCACGAACCCTCACAGTGTGTTTGGCCCTGAGTTTAATTTAGTAAATAGTCTCAACCAAGCTTTACTTCAGAATCATGGTCCAGAAAAACAAACAGTCTCATAAAACAATACAAAAGCCACGTTAAGAGGCACCTGGACCAGTGTCCACAGTGGAGACAGATATAAGACGTCATACTTGTTGAGCCCACATTCATCTCATTCTCACAAGTGTTGATGGATGGAGGGAGACTTCTTAATAAGGCACTGAATGTACTGACTCCAGCAGCAACAAACATTTAACCTGCTCTGAGCCACACAGGTCACTTCAATAATAACCTCATGGCATTAGAAGCTACTTTCCATAAACTTTCCTACAGTTTCTCCGTAAGTGTGCCATAAACAGTGGTGTGCACTCTGCTCTGAATAGTGAAGTCTTCACTGTGTACATGCAAAATTTGAATTAAATTTGCATAAGTGGATGTTTGCTTGGTCGTCCATCATAAATCATTTCCTATAAATATTTTTATCACACAGCCAGTAAAACAAATGGGAAACACAGGAGCTACTGGTGTGAGCTAACACACACATACGTTATTATCTGGAGACTTAATACACCTCATTTGATATTAGTGTTATACAGATCATGCTGATAACAATTAAACTAGATGCTTTAATGCTTTTGGCTTAATGCTACAATCTGTTGATCTGCTGATTGTCTGAATGATGCTTTTATTCCCGAGTGTTCGTTAAAATAATTTCCACATAAGATACATTTACAAAAACTTACAGTATTGGTGTTAAAACCTGGATAGCATGAAAGTTTAAACTGATAACAGTTTGATATAAACATGAGTTTATTAAGGCAGAATTGTTTGAATCGCTGCTTAATTCTGAGGAAATATTTTCAAAAAACAAAACAAAAAAGTTATAAATATGTTGAATCGCAAGTAAATGATTATTACCTGTGGAAGTTTATGCTGTCAGAATCTGCTGCCGTTTATGGATAACGGAAATGAAATAGAGAAAATGTTAAATGTTAGAAGCCTAATACCTGCAGACTCATTTGTATAGAAATGACCTGGCTGAGGCAGAAACATTCAACACTTATATTAAAATTCCTGTTTAGTATGGAAGTTTGTTTGTGCCACTGAAAACATGTTTTTTTTTGCCAAAAAAATCTATATTCGGGCTAACATCACAATTTGACTTAATAATTAGAGATTTCGAGTTGTGTATTTTGAAAGTTTTACTCAGAGGGATACAAAGCTAAATGTTCAAGGACTGAATCCACACCTTATGTCTGCCTTAGTTAACAATTTCAACTTGTCCCTAGTTTTGTTTTTACACCGACAAAAACTGGCAAAGGTGATGACAATTGTTTCTCTATTTCCAAATTAAATATTCACCTTTTCCTGGAAAGTCAGGTCTGTGTGGAATGTTAATAAAACTCCTTTTACCCCATGGCTGGCCACCAGATTCTGCATAAATAGTCTGGAAACATTAACCAGTTTGTTCTGCCTTTCTTTTCTTAAATGTGCACAATTGAAACTTGGTGCTGATGGATTTCCTGCTCTCAGTAGCTTTATTGTCTCTGGAAACCATTTTGGTTATCAATGATTCTTTAGTCCAAAAGAATTTGGGAGGGATGCAAAGCTAAATGTTCAAGGATACACTGAGTCCACACTCAATGTCTGCCTTATCGCTTCAAACCAGCTGTCGCCTGTCATCTCAAGGACAGGAGACCTCAGTTTTATCAGTGCTGCTGGGACCAGGTGGTTGACAGCACATGTTTTGGATACTGTGGTTTTGCAGCGTGGCCCACCTTGGATTTGGTCTGTGCTGCCACATCCCACAGATGCTCCTTTGGGATCTGGCAAAGATGGGTCAAGACTTGACCCTCAAGCTATTCCTGAGCAGACTGACCTGCTGGGCTATGTTGCTGATGTAGGACAGTGACAGTTTGAGTCACTCGAGCTATTGTCTTACTTTAACATTGCAAGTATTTGGTGTATTTAACTGTTACGTGGGTTGCAAACCAAGAAAAGACCTTAGTGAACAGTTTTCCGAACCACAGCAGATGATAAGATAAGAGTTTTGATTTAGAATGGGAGACTTTAGGCTTTAGACTTTAACAGTGGCTCAAACCAAGACACCACAAACAACTATTATTTTTATAACAGGGTAAGCTATAATTAATAATTTCATAGTGTGAGGAAGACTCAGGTAAAAAAGAACCTTCAGCAAAAATAACAAAAACCCTTTTTTTTTCAGCCATGGCATGAAACTTACTTTCCATTTAGTCAAAGGAGCTTGCAAAGAAAAGCGTCTGGTGATGATAATGCTGATATTACAGCCAAGTAAGAAGGTCGACTCAGCCAATCTTGCAATATTTCTTCCAACAGATGGCGCTCTATAGCTGCAGAACTAAGCAGCTTCAGCAGGTGTCCTCTTTAGAAGCTGCAGCTATGCTGAACATTACCGGCATCTAATGAAAGCCAGGGCCGTGCAGAGATGTTTGAAGGGGCGGGGGGGTCAAAGCTAAAGTGATTTCATTATCCACAGTTAACAACCTTGCACTTAATCCATAATAAAGTAATGATAGAAATGTTATAAAATATTGCGTTTACAATTGTTTTTATACTTGAGTAATAACTTTAAAAAATCTATACACATAAAACACGCACAGACACATGCACATACAGTGACATTTTATAGTATATACTGTACGTACTATGGTCAAAAGTTTGCATGATGTTGCTGATCCAGAATCCTTCCCATAGGATTTATTCCTAGTGCTATAATAATAAAGTAATAAGGACAAAATAAATAAATAAATATAAAAGAATGCATTTATGAGGATCCAGTTTGTTTGACTATCCACTCTGTGCAAACCCTAAAAAAAACAAACAAACTTGGGGCACCCATCAGGAAAGGGGCAGGTGCTCTGCTACCCCCCTCTGCAAGTGCCTGATGAAAGCATCCACAGATTGTTATGTGAGCCAAAAGTATGTCCAATAGTAATAAGTTAAACGTGATTTCAGAAAGTACAGATTACCAGATTTTGAAGTATTTACTAATTTCGGAGTATCTAATTGAATGATTTAAATCCAATGTCGCTCTTTTTGTGCGTGATTTTAGTTCGGACAGACTTTACTGCGAATATCCGCGTGCGTTCCAACATCGTGCCCGCGCGGTCAAACCGCGCAATGGTTCAGCTGGAGCAAAAACAAAGCTGGGGGAAAAACAGGACGGTGCAGCGGAGGGGCAGTTTGACCTCCCACCGGAGGAGTGGCGTTGAAGGAAGGATGGTCCAGGAGATAGAGGCTGCACGCTGAGCGCAGCTGCTGTCACAATGCCACATTCAAACTTACTCTAAGAAGTGGGAGCAGTACCTCTTATCTGCATGCCAGCGAAGGAGGGACAATAAGAACCAAAGACACAAAGCCAAAGATCAATAACACAGAGGTAAGTCCGCAGCTCCAGTTTCACTTTAGACAGCGGAACGTGTTCCGGCCTCGTGTACATGCGTAAAAAGACGCCTTGGTACGAAATCAGCTTTGTTTTCTTTTCATTTTTCTGCAGGTGTCTTCAGGAGCCGGTAGACTTTTTCTTGCTTTTTGTGACTTTATATGCTCAACTTGGTAAATTATCACAATACTCAAGAGTGGGCTGCGCGTAAAATGCGCAGCTGTTGTTTTGGTCAGGCCGTTTGCTCGTTCAACTTGATTTGATGGTGTTTTCTGGGAGCCAAAGGGTCTGCACACAAGTGCAAAGTTAATGAAGTCCGCTTGTTTGATCTTTCGGTGTGAATGTCAGCACCATATGTTGCATTTTTCCTGCGTTGTGATTTTAAGTCTAACCTTTGCTAAACTTTTACAGCGGCAGCAGCACATGTAGCACATTGTTGTGATTCCTGTGTGTAAGACTTGTCCGTGAAAGCAGGGAAATCACCTCTCTGTGTTACTTTGTCAGGTCAAACATCAGCAGCCGCTCGCTCCTCTGATCCGCTCTACTCAGCAGGGAGATTTATTGCACGCTGAAGAGATGAGTGGCACCAAGAAGTAAGTGATCCCGTCAGACGCTTTTTCACAGCATAGTTAAGACATTTTATATATTAAGATTGATTCGAACACACGTGTGTGAAAAAAAGCTGCTGATACTTGTGAGCAATTACGATGTTTTGATTTAAAAAGTAAAAGCGTAAAAACAGGCGTTTAATTTGTTCTTTTAGTCTCTGCCTTTCAGATTCATTTAAAATAAGAAACCTGTCAGTCAATTTGAGCGTAGCTCCCATAATAAATATCACATGTCGAGGCAGGACAGTCGTCCATTAACAAAGGCCCAGCCCTTTAAGGTCAGTTTAGGTTTAAAGATGTGAAAGTGTAAGCTCTGACACACATGATTCTGTCACCTAACGTGCAATTGTTTGGATGGTGAAGCTACTTTAAACACACCGCCTATATTTCTCTGATAAATATTAATCACAGAATATATTGGATATATTGATCTATCTTTGTATTTTAAAAACATTTGGAAGGTTTTTGAAATAACTGTAGAAACCCAGATCTTGGTGCGGCTTTATGATGGGGTTTTTCAAGGTTGCAATTAGAAACCCAATAAAGAACACAAAGAAGAAAGAAGAACACAGAGACGATAAAAGCAAAGCTTATTACAGTTAATCAATCTGATCAAAAATGAATCACAAAAAGTGTCTGAATATCTTTTGTTTGTTCCATCACAAAGATTGGAGCCATAATTTCAACATCCATCAGCACCTGCGTTTATTTAGACACCACACTTGAATCTTCAGGTGTGATAGCTGCCAAAAAACTATCCTTTTGCTGCACAACCACCCTTTTGGCTTTCAGAGTGATGACTTTTACTTCGCCCTAGTTGTTGTTAGTTGTTGTTAGGTGTTGTAGGGAGATTTTCCTTTACAAATCTGACCAGAGGTCAGAGATACTCGATACATGACCTGCATGCATTTTTTCATTTCTCACGTGAGCAGATGCCGTCAGCCACAACACAACGTGGATGCCTTTAGGCTGTTTGATGTTTCCATGGTTTGGAGACACAGACAGAGAGTGCACACTACATGCAGGTTGTAGTGAAGACAGAGAGACTGATAAGTTATCTGTGAAGGGACAGATTGCACCAATGTAAGTGCAAAGTTACAGCCCTCTAGGTTCTGATTGCTTGTACAGTTTTAATAGGGTTGTTTCAAGGTTTAGTTACTAATCTTTAACATATGCAAAGTGTCAATTATTGATTAATGAAACTTGCATAAGGGTTCATGTGATTTGCATTTTAGGTGCATTTATTCTCCATTTGTTCTAACTGGAGAGCTAGCATAGCATTATTTTAGCAGAACTTCCATTAAAAGCAAAGGTAATGGAAAGCTTTCTATGTTAGCAGCAGACTCGGAGCAGATCAGGTTCAAGGTCAAGTCCTGAACTTTTGTTGTATGAAAGAAGGAACATCTGTTGAAGTGCTGCCCAATAAAAGTTATGTAAAGGTGGACGAAGTGTATCGTCTTCTGCACTTTTTGGTAATATTGTTTTTCCCCCTTTTGGTCTCATAAGCCGCCACACATTCTTTTTACAAAGATGATTTCTTACTATAAACTTGACTGGAATCAGACTCTGCCTGTCACTTTTGGTTTAAATGAGTTCATTATGAACTATAAGTCACTCACTTGTTAAATACAATAAGACTCGTGTTTCTAAATAGCAAAGCATATGACAGAAGATGCAAAGAATGTACCTTTATGAACTCATGAGATCACATGACATGAGACTGGTCTTTAAGTCAACTTGGAAAAGTCTGAAAAGTTAAGACTGTACAGAAAAAAAACAACACATCCTTTCAGCAGAGGAATCAGTGAATGTTTGGATTGCTTGTTTTTCATTATGCACTTTAAATCTGTCAGATTATGTTTAACCCAGTACTAAAAGGTGAGGCTCAAAGGTTTTGGTTTCATATCATGCACACAAAATATGAAGCCAGATATCTATTAAACCTTTACCTCTTAAAACTCTAGAGTTAGGGTAGAAGCAGATACAAGACAGAGTTTTTAGTTTTTTATAACACGAGGTCGTTTCTTCTTCTCTTATGTTAAATTTAGTGCAGGCATGTGTGGGCGGTCAGCCGAGGCCGAATGGAGTTTTGCATGTTATGTCCTTGGTTGTTCCATAGGTGGCAATGAAGGAAGTGGGAACGGCAGCATTAGCAGGAAAACCAGTGAAGTGCAGAGATACAAAACCACAGCTTTAGCTGTGACTGAAACTTAGTGTTATTTTAAAGCTCTTAAGAAGTTGACTCAGGCACATCAAAACTCCAGTTTGTTCTTTAACCGGTAAAACCACAAACCAGGCTGCATGGGCATGGCAAAGGGCACCAATTAAGAAACAGTTTATGCTAAATTAAAGAAATATAGGAAGTTAAATCAACCAGTGTGCATGTGTAGTTAGTGCAGTCAGGAGCAAGCAAACGCTGAAGCAGTGTCTCAGGGAAGAGGGCACCACAGGAACTGAAGTCTGAGGGCTGCTGTGAGGCACAGGTGCACTGCGCCCAGGTGTGCTGGCGTATTGATTGAGAACAAATAACAACTTCTCTGCAATACCTGTGGCGAGACACACAGACAGGCAGAAAAGGATGGCGGGGCGAAGGAGCCCATCACACAGCCTTTATCTGAATATTAGGTAATATCACCAAATCCTGGATAAGAGACTCTGTAACTCAGATCATTTGGTGGATTGTTGCAAACACACACTTCTTCCTGCCCTGGCTTTATAACTTTGCCTAACAAGAGAAAAAGTAAACATGTTATTTTATATGCATGATAATTACACAGCACAACACATTAATGAGTCTCCTGACAGTTCTGTAGCTGACCTTTACCCTCTGAGCCCTCTCATCCCCAAACTGTCAAACCTTCTGTGACCTAAACCCCTCAAAATGTTGAAAACGTCCTTAAAGGTGCTGTTGTTATTTATCTGATATTGCCTAAATACACAGAATAACCAAATGTAGATCATTAATATATTTCCTGTCTTGGGGGCTTCAACGTCCGTTACCTGAGGCACTGCTGATCATTTTTTAAGATTACTGTTACAGAAAAAGGTGCTTTCATTTCCAATAGCTCAAAATGACGTCTACAGAGCGCCTGTTTTATGTACGCCTGTTTACAACACCTTAAACGTTCGATCTGAAAGTATGCCCCGCTGAAACAATGCTGCTAACTTAAAGAAAATTAGCTTGTTAGTGTTTTCTCATCTTTTAGCGTGTTTGTTCTTTTGGTTGAGTAGAAATAGATTTCTCAAAGAACGCCTCATAATCTTTTCAAATGTCACTCTGACCTTTCGACAACGGAAGACAACATTTCGTTGATGTGCAGAAAAGGCAAGAAATCCTATTTGAAAAGCTGCAAGAAGAGATTTCAGACATTTTCTTTTTTCTTTATAATCAATTAATTAGTGGAAGAAACGGATGTTAAATGAATTCAATATTTTATTGCTTTGCAGGTAACAGTTAGGAGGCTTTTAAATTCTGCAGACAGATTGGAAAAAATTGGACTGTTTCTTTGCAAAACACATGAAACAGTCTGTGTCTGCATTAAAACCTCTAAAACGACTGGTGTTGTTTTCACAGCAGCAGCAGATGTTTTGTTTGAACTTGAAGCTTTTTAAGGGCTTAAAAAGCTTCAGAATCTGACTGAACTGATGAGGAAAGATTTGTGTTTAAGGAAAGCATTATGTCATGCTTTTATCATCTGTTTCCATCCTGTTTATCATGCAAAGGCACCAATTCCCAACAATCACAACAAGATGTGTCACACAGTCTGTCCAATGTTAGACAGAAAGCTCCCACAGAGACTTTCCCTTTTGAGCAGCACAAACAACGGCAAAGAAAAGGCCAGTTATAACAGGAAGTGGCCTCCACCTGAAGCAGGTTAAGGGCGGGGCATCCAGAAACTTTTTATTAATTGACAGAATATTTAATTTTTACATGATTTTTACAGTGAACTGACAGTTCTATAGTAGGCAGTGCACTTTCTGGTATTTAATTGTTATCCTACTTTTTTGCTTTGGTATTGGACGGGGAGTCACCATCAAGAAAAACTGTAAAACTTGAAAATACAGGTTTAAAATTCATGTCCTCCTTCATGTTTTCCTAAGCCGCTCAGTGGCCCCAGGTTGGAGTCTTTGGTGGGCCAATTCTGGCCCCTGCACCTGATGTTTGGCACAGGCTTTCTGTCACTTTTCAACTGAAAAAATCATTAAGTGAACCTTGAAGATCTTAGTGATGAAAAGCGAATTTTAATAGACTGTTAAAACGACCGAATTCTGCACCCCTACTTAATTTTATCAGTTCAAAAGTCTTCGATCGGTCGTGTTAACAGACAGAACGACATGCACACAAAAGAATTGTCCTGGAAAAAAAATACTCAGAAATCTTTTGATTAAAACAAACGACATCAAAGTTTTTACCAGGAAGAAAAGCACACTGTAGGACAAACGAGGGTGTGAGGACGCTTGTGAATTATGAGGAAGATCTGGAACTTATAACTGTGAATGTTTTTGTGTGTGTGTAAAAAAACCCCCCCCCAAAAAACAGAGATTTGAGCTTAAAGACAGCAAAGTTTTTATTTCTGCTGTTGCTCGTCTTCCATAACTGGCAGTACATACTGTAAAGATCAGTATAAAATCTAGAAGGCAAAACCTGTTGTTACCTTCAAGGCAAGTCAGCCTGTAGAGACATTTGAATCCTTTTTTATTGTCAATGTTTGTTGGGAAACAGTTCGGCCCATTTGAGGTAACGTTACGTTTGTGAGGTTCTTGGAGAGTGGCGGAGGCGCCGGTACGCCAGCCTCTTACGGGCTTGTGTGAGTGTGATGTCACTTAAGTAAAGCTGGTGTAATCCTGTAAGGGAGGATGAGTATACAGACATGTGATGGCCCACTTGTTTCTTGGGTGGAGGGTGATGGAGGGGGGGCTGGCAGGCATTACCAAACAGATGGAGAGGCTTTGTAATGTGGGGGCGTGTAACTGATTAGACACAACATTTATTGACGCTCCCTTTGATGGTTTTTCACCTTGATTCTGTTTCTAATCAAAGTCAAGTGAAGCCAAAGTCACATCCGGATTTTACCGGGTTTAAGTCTCGGTCAGTCGGACATTTTTTCGCGCATGTCCAGCGCGGACACTCTGGACATCGTACTCAATTAGAGGACTTCCTGTCCTCCCCTCACCCCCCTCTTCTAGATTAAATCCATTACACCACACTTACCGACTGCACACTTTGTCCTCCGGAAGGACGACGCGTGTTCTCTAAGTTAGGATAGTTTGCTTGCTGAAAATTACATCTCAAGGCGCTGTAACTCTGGAGCCTTTGATGGGTGGAGATGAGCGCCACCAGCAGCACCAGACTGAACCCCAGTCCGAACTTACTGCAAGTGAACGAGCCCAAGCGCTATGGCTCCACGCTGTCGCTGGAGGAAAAGTGTGAACAGTCTTTCTTCCTTTTTTACTACTACAGGATGGAGGATGAGGCGGTGCTGGACCGCGGGGCATCCTTACTCAAGCACCTTTGTGATGAAGAGGAAGTAGAAGGTAAGTTTTACCTGTTGCTCTTTAGTTCTTCTATGTAGCTGCCTAAAAAAAAAGAGAAATAAAATAGATTTTTCCCAGTTTTTAAAACTTCTGAGAGGTTCCTCAGGTTCTGAAGTAAAAAACAATCCCAATTTGCCTAGAAACAATAGTTAACCAAGAAAACAGAATTTTATATATATATGTATATAATTCTTTTTAAGAAGTCCCAAAACACAGGGAGGTCGTTTAGCCTTTTCAAAACTGCCAGTTTCTACTTCCTGCATGTACAACCTGATGCTCAGCTATTCAGCGAGCTGGCAGGAGAAAGATGTGGACCACAGAGCGCGTGACGCTGTGTTTACCTCACTAATCCTGACCTACAGGACAGCGGACAGGAACAGGAAAACCTTTCAGCATTGCCGTCTTTAACATGCGCCAGTTAACAGCTTTAAAACTTTAGAATGAGCTGCATTCTGCTCTCTGCGCTCATTTAGGATTACAGGCAGCCAAGGCCTTTTGTTTTTGTTACATTTTAGATTGTGTCTGTAACAGACGAACTGAAACATTTTTTATACATGAAAGCTGATTTTAAATTCGAAATGAAGTAAATCTTAAATACTTTAAATCGAGGAACTTCAAAGTATGGCATGCGATCCACCTTGCTATTGTTTTGTGTTGCCCAGGGCCACTAATGAGACATTGGGGTATATTTACGTAATTTAAGTTCATGCCATGAACTAGCTGCACAAAGGAAGACCAATCTTCCCAACACTGACAAATACACCTGGAGTCAAGGAATGTAAGAGCCACCTAACCCGTGGTTAAAAAACTATAAACCTGTTCAATAATGAAAGCTGTCAACATTATAATAATAATAATAATAATAATAATAATAATAATGATGATGCAGGGCTCTAGAGTGCGACCAATTTGGTCGCAAATGAGACCAAATTTTTCAGTGGTGCGACTAAAAAAAATATTTGGTTGCACCAGTGCGACCAACTGTTCGGGTAACAAAAAACAAAAAAAAATCTCTGCAATTCTCCGTGTGGTCAACAACAGACACACATTATGCCCCTATAGTGGACTAAACCAATCAGAGATAGTCAGGGGCGGGACCTCTGTGATTGTCCGTGGTCCAGTTGAAAGTGCAGCGTGGATAGAGGGAGGTGAGTAGTTTGAATAAAGCGATATCGATTCATTAAATCCTGAATCGACTTTTAAATATAACTGTGTTTTGTCAGAAACGCCAGATTCTCAGATTAAAGCTCACAAAACTATTTCAACAACAACCAAACAGTAAATGAGAGCAGGTACACGGACTCCACACAAAGACGTAAACACAGAGCCGACGCATCAGAATCAGCTTTGTCTTTCTCGGCTTTCTCACCCGACGGCCCGTAGACGGACACGCCATCGGAGCTCAGCGATTCTGATGCGTCGGGTCCGCTCTGTGTTTACGTCTTTTTGCAGGTTTTGTCTCTCTCCAACCAAAATTCACCGAGCCAGCAGCAAAAGAAGCAGCAAACTGCGCTTCACATGTGATCAATGTCGTCATGAATTCCCTCTGACTTTTGCTGCTTTGCTTCCACCACGATAAAAATCACACTTCATGCACAGCTCTCTCTCTCTCTCTCTCTCTGTACTTCAAGAACAGTTTCTCGTCTCAAATCTCTGTTTTCTGCATTATTCATTCTCTTATTACCCACCAGTCTACTGTTGTTTACAGCGCTGTCGGCCGCTTTTTATTTTATTTTATTTTTTTTCACTTAAATGACCTCGGACAAAAAAAGCCTCATTTCTGTTGTTCAATACTGAAGAAATTTAAACTTAAAATAAAATAGCTTTTATGCAAAATTACAGAATATTGCAGAATATTTTCTGCAATATTCAGAATATTTTTAGCCAGCTCTGACACGGTGCCATCAACCTCTGAATGCTGAAAAAACACCAGTGTATCCAGAAAACACATTATATGCTGCAATAAATGCCCAAGTGTCCCCTCTCCCCACTGCCTGTCAGCAGCATGCAACAGCAAACAGGCCGTCAGAGGAGCCGAGATGATGATTATGTTTAACATTTTCTACAATATTGACAAAGCACTTTAAGCACAAGTTTGTTAGTTAATAATTTAGAAATGAATATTGTCTGTATGGACTGCAACTTCCTCCCAAAAAATGTGCACATGTAAAACTGCGGTGTTAAGCGATGCTAACAAGTTAGGCGCACCGGTGCGCCCATGGCAAAAAGTTAGTGTAGAGCCCTGTAATGATAATAATAATCTCATGAGTTTTATGTATATTATCAATACACACAGAAGACTTTTCACTTGAAGCTGGAATTGGGAGCAATGTTATTAAAGTGAAGTGAAATTAGGAGTGAAACAAAATAGTGAAAGAAAAATGAAAAACAGCTTCAGCAGTGATTAAATGAAGGAGTGACCGACGGCCTGTCATGGCATCGAAATACATCGAGCGATTGTCCAAACATTTATGGACCTGACTGCATGAACAAGTCATTTTTGAGATCCAAAAGGTCAGTTTCTACATATCCCACTTATTGTACTCTTTGGGGACAGAAGCTCCGCCCACCTGCTATTCAAACCTTCTGTCTGTGAGTGGCATCCAATGAGAAGAAACCTGGCTCATTAAGGTGAGGAGCTCAAACAACCAAGACCCAGAATAAACAACAGAATAATCTACTTTAAAGATGCGTATTTGTTACTGTGAAATCAGTGCTGGAGTTTACACGTCAGTCTCGGATCTGATGGCTACGTTTTGTTTTCCCCCTCTGTGCTGCTCTCTCAGAGGAGCCAAACGGACATACAGCCGGACATATAGTCTCTCCTGCTGCTGAGTCAGCAAAACCAAATCTGTATTCTTTCTGACAAAGAAGCCCAACAATCAACAACACGTTTAAAGGCTGGAGTATTAGTATGCTGTCAGTGCTGTGTGGTGTGCTGCCACTCCCCCCACCACTGGTCTGGCAATGTCCCAGCAGTGCTGTTACTGGGGAAACTGGCTGTAGCCTTGCCTCTCCTCAGAAATCTGGCGAGCTAAACAAACCTCCTGGCAAACACAAGATTTCATTCACTTTGTGCTCATGGGCGACCCCAAAAGAAGTTCTTCTTCCACCCTCCAAAAAAGAACAGGAAGTTGTTTCACAAAGCCGCTCTGGCTCCCTGCAAATCTTCCCTTCCAGCTCCTTGACTTGACTATTTTTTTATTCCTTCGCCTTCATCGCTGTCCTCTCATTCAGCCGCCTCCTTTCTTGTTCTGCTTCGGCCTATGCAAGCGTCTCGTTTTTATCGCTCGTCTCTCAGCTGTAATGGCTCTGTGTTCTTTATTAGCGCCGTCTGTCTCTTTTAGCTACTGTTCAGCCATCTGTGTCTCAGCTTTTCTGTCATGTTGAGTCACAGCAACAGGAAAATCTCCACATTAGTCTCCAAATCCACCATTGATCCAATTGTTTAATTACATAACTGTCATTTATTGACACTTTGAAGTTGCTCATCAAACACAGGCGTTTGAAATGTGTTTTAGTTTCCCTTGTACCTATTGCACTTGATGTATCCAGGTAGGCTGTGTTTCCACTACATTTTAATTTGACACTGAAGATGGAAGCTCACCTGAATTTAAAGCTTGTTTACGACTGCGTCAGGGTTCAAGCTATCTTCTCCTATGCCACCTGTGTTATGTTAAACTGAGCTACCTTGCTCTGCTATACAAATACCAGCATGCCGGCACAGAAATTCACCTAGAAGCAAGTCTTGCCACCCAGCATCATCCCTGCACCCCTGGGCAGTTATTTCATTTTAACAATTTTCAGTGGTCACCAGCCCAAAATACATGCACCGATTAAAAAGAGATTTAAAAAGTTTGATGACTTTGACTCCATCGCAGGGTTTCCCCCACAGCAGGTCTTATCCTGCTACGTTAGGCTGGAGAGACGCAGACTCGGGCAGCTAAGTGAGTTCCTGTTCAGATGCTGGCATCTCCTCTCCTTTCTTTTGTACATGTTCCATAAGAGAAACAAGCATAAAAACATAAATAAATAACAGATCAATAATTAAAAATAGATTTGAACCATTGTTAGCTCTGCCTCGGATTTGCACCCTGTCTAGAGTGTACCCCACCTCTCACCCTGTGGTACCTCTGCGAGGCTCCAGCCCCTGATACTGATAAAGAAGAGAATTGATGGATGGACATGAACTGTAAGGAGGCAGGGGAAGGGCTGATTTTGTGCACAAAGGATGCAAAAGCTGGAAAAAAAATCTCCAGAAGACTGGAAAGAAGTAACAGCTGTTTTTGCCCGTCTGAAACTAAGGAACAGATCAATAATGATCTGCTGCTACAGTAACTTAAACGTGTTAGTGTAACCAAGGCTGCTGGAAGATTTCCCATGATGCACTGAATTCTTCTCTACTCCCTCTTTTCACTCCTGATGCATTTATGTGCCATTACTGCAGGGATGCCATTAACCTTTGTCTTCACTCTCCTGTAGTTTGTGTTGGTCCCTGTCTCTCTGTGTCCCTCTTGTCTCAGTTCTCTTTCCTCCGACCAGTCGTAGTCGATGGCTGTCCCTCCTTGAACATGATTCTCTTAAAAGTCTACTAATTTTAAAATGATGGTCTTCCTCCCCACTGCTGCTGTTCAAACAAGATAAACAAGATACAAAGAGGTATCAACCAAACCACCAGTTTAATAGTTACTTTAGTTTAGCAGTAATTAAATCTAACAACTAACTAAATGCATAACACAAGAATCCAAGGAAGTAAAAACTATATTTAAAGTAAATGACACCAGTCGTCCCTCCATCATATAGCAGGCTTTCTCATTTCTCAACCTGTACTTCCTGTATTTAATAGTTTTGCTTTCAAAGACCCCAAGCACCACGCACAAAACCTTAGGGTGGGCAAAACTTTAGGGTGTCACGAGAGTTTACATTTAGCTGAAGGCTCGTTTCTTAGAGTACATGAATTCTGTTTGGATGTTTCTCCTCCTTGGCACAGGATCCCAGAGTTGTAGATTAATCTTGTGTTTGCATGTTATCATGTAAACATGGGAGTTGTGCCATCTTTGCTGAACCAAAAGCACAGAGGGCAGGAGGTCAGGTGTGGGTGATGGTGGCTCGGTCTCCAGTTTTGTCTTCCTCTGTCTCCGTTTTTATTTCTGTCATGCTTTTTATTCACCACCTCCCACACTGACTTCAGATATGTGGTCTGATTAAGCACATCAAGTTTTTGAGATACCCAGCATTGACGTTTTTAAATATTAATATAACAACACTCCGTGTGGAATTTTAACCAACCATCCATTCTCTTCCACTTATGCTTGTCAGGGTCACGAGGCTGCTGGAGCCTATCCCAGCTGCATTAGGGCGAGAGCCAGGTTCACCCTTGACAGGTTGCCAGTGTGCCGCAGGGCTCGCATAGAGACAGACAACCATTCGCATTCACATTCACACCTGTGGGTAATTTAGTTACCAATTAACCTGTCCCCACCAACTGCATGTTTTGGACTGTGGGAGGAAGCCAGAGTTTAGTTCTGAGAACAAAACAGAAGACCAGAGATGTGTTGAAGCATATTTCTGTCATTTTAGATGAAAAAAAAAAAAAGAGTTTTAAACAAACCACATCCAGCCGACCCGACGGGCCAAGGAAAGAGCTCAAGCTCTCCTAAAAGTGACGGAGGTAAACGTTGGGGGGCAGCTGTAGATCAGCCCCTGGCTCAGTGTAATATTTGCTCTTCACTCTGTTTGGACGTCATCTGAAAAATGTAATAAATGATCACAGACAGAGGAGCACAACGCCCGACCACCTAAAATAGTCCCCTTGGTTTACAGAAGCCTTCACAGTTGTTGACTTTCTCCGTCCCTGCATCAGCTCGGTGTTGTGAACTGTTGGTGTCACTGAATTTAGATGAATCCCTAAAAATAAAACACAAGGCGTTGTGGTACGAGTGAATAATGAACACTGTTGTGCTTCTAAGAGGTCATTGTTTGTTGTGCTGAGGGGTTCAGCCACTTCCTGGTTGGGTCATGTGCAGTGCTTGGCTCAGCTTCGCCCGACCTGCTCCAAAGGAGACATTTGACACCGATCGCACAGAGCTTTTTGTTCCTGGAGCCCGTTTGATGTTTGCTCTGTGATGTTGCTTTTATTGGGTTTATTGGTGAAAATAATAGATTATATAAAACAGATTGTATTAGCTTAAGTTAAAGGTTTGCAGGTATGAGAGAAGATGATGAGAATTATTCTTAGTATTCACATTTTTACTAATTTACTACAAAGAATAAACATCTGAAATGAAAAACAAAAAAAAGTTTTTTGTAAAGTTTTGGTAAACTGGCGTTCATGATTATTTGCTAAGTATTAGTGGCGTTAAACACCAACTAATCTGTTGAAACTGCAAGAAATGAAGCGTGCAGAACTAAATTATTACTCTGTTATCACTAAAGTAGCTTCAGGGGCACTTCCGATGTTTGATGCTATGAAAGAAAGTGTGTCAGGATCAGATTCAAAATTAATAAACTAATTTTATGACCATTTAACTCACAATGTAACACTCAGGTACGTGTGGCTTCAATTCTCACATACCCGCATTAGTAATAAGTTAAAGTTCAGTAACTTATGTAAAAGTTTCTCGCCTTATTCTGCACACGTGTAGATGTACAGTGAAGCCTGCTGGCATGAACCTCACATCCATGCAAATAATATGTTATTAGCATGCAGTATGGTCTGCTTGTCAGCCTGTATACGAGGGATGTAGCCATGCAGTCGGTGGTGGCTTCACTGCAGAGTGTGACTTGATGGCATACTGCTGCCACTGTTACGCTGCTCTGGTGCCATCGCTCTGCTCTGATCCATGTGAGAAAGCTCGAACTGAGGTGAGAAGTGGTCAAGATCAGATCGAGTCCACAGGTTCCTCGTTCCTCGTCGTTCTTATTGTAGTGATTAAAAACCAGGCTTGGGAAAAATGCTAGAATGCTAAAATGCTATGGTGTGTTGTTAGGGATAAGAGAAATATTTTTAATGTGTATCTGCTCATTATATTGTTTTATGTACTTTAATAAAGGCTTGTAGAGCAAGGCCGCTTTTGACTCCCAAACTAAGTGCTCAGCCAGACTGAAAAACAGGAAGTTTTAGTGCACAGCCATATTAATAGATAAGACACTGAAATGAGGAACTTGCCATATAAGCAATGTTTGAGACTGTGTGATGTGTAAAGTACCAAAATCACACCTATATGAAGCACAGTTTATGATTCAAATGTTAGAGCTCTTGCAACTGGCGTTTGAGCTGTGCAGGGGTCTCTCTCTTCCGGAAGATGATTGAATAAAAGAAATGTCAATATTTTAACACACTATGAGTCGGTTTTCTCCGTTCTGTCATGGGGACAAAAGCATCGGGTTTAATAGTGTTTAGGAAACAGGAAAATATATAAGAAGTTGATCAGAGATGAAGAATTATGGTTAATAAGTTTTCTGTCAGTGATGTTTGATAGTTTAAAATTGTATTATCTAAAGGTCAGAGGCACATCTGCTCCACTGTTAGGCTATGTGTCCTGAACTTCAGCACTTTTGGGTGCCAATATTTGCTTTATTTATCTCAACATTGCATAAAAATTGTATGAACTTCAAAGTCCTACCTTTAAATCTTGTTTGTATTCTAAGATCTACTCTGCACTTCTGAGAAATATGCCCCCGACATATAATATAAATGAAAAAGATGACTATAAATGTCAATATATAAAACTAAAACTGAGCATTGTTAAATAACAGCTGACATGAAGCGAACAAATCCCCTCAGGAAAGCCACCGAACCACACCTGAATTACAAAAATAAAAACCTAAAATTGAATAACTGGTTTTCACTAACCAATAAAAATGGTGGGATGCTTTAACTTTTATCAGCTCCTGAAATGAGGTGTTTAAAAAGCACTGCTTTAACATCTGTGTATGTAGTGCAGACAGTGCATCTGGTTTATTTTAATGCTTTATAACAATGTAACTATTTTCCTCATTTAAATGATTATAACGTGTTGAGCTGAGGGCTGTATTCACAGGGTGACTATGAGCGCACAAGCCTTCATAGATATTCTGGCCTTGTTGTCATTTCTGGAAAGCTCGGACGTTTGTCTTTGCGGTATCATGGCGCTGTGAATTTGTCAGGATGTTGCGTGTCAGAGTTCATCTTCCTTTCTGCTTTATTTACAGGTCACCACACCATTTACATCGGCGTGCACGTGCCCAAGAGCTATCGACGTCGGAGGCGTCACCGCCGGAAAACCGGCCACAAGGACAGAAAGGAGAAGTTGATGGAGAATGTCTTTGACAAGTCGGAGACAGAAAACAACGACGAGGCCAGCAACAGCATCCTCAAACCTCTCAGTAAGTTCTGATGGACTCGGTGTCAGGCCTGATTAGAGTTCACGTCTGTCTTTGCTGAAGGCTGCTCTCTTTTCCAGAGAAAAACGCTTCTGTGACTCTGCGTGACCTGAGCAAAGTTGCTGAGTCCACTTAGTGGCCAGAAATAGCTTTGTATGTCCTGCTAAGTGACAAGTCTGCCTCGACAGAGGACAGTGAATTTCTTAGGAAGTCGTGGTTGTGAAGATGCGAATGCAGTAGTGCTGAATCGTCCCGTGGCTTTGTCATAATTTTAGACAGGAATATGTCTGTTTTGGGTATACGGTAGCATGTATGTTGTATGTGCTGGTGTTTGTTTTTTGGTTGCCTTAACCTTCTTAGAAGTGTAAAGTGCAAAACGCCCTCAGGCTGCTGAGATCAGTGGATGCTCAGACAACCAGTTGTGAGGAAACCAATAGAAGAGGCGGGTTATACTGGGTGACATAAGTATAAGCAAAGCTCTTAATGGTATCAGCATTTTTCTCGGTCATTGCCGTGTTCAAGTTAAAGTTTCAGGTCAAGTAAGACTAAAATCCTTCTGGCACCAGAAACCTTTAGTGATGTATTCAGTCACAAAGAGAAAAGCTCACGACTTAGTCAAGTGAACAAACTGAAAGGAAGCTCAGTGTTTTCGTCGAACTGCATGAACAGTTTGGTGAAGATGGGACTCTCCTGGCAGTTTTTGGAGAAACAGAGCATCATAACGCTGATGAGTCCTCGTGAAAACAGCTTAAGATGTTCTTGTGTTCTGCCAAGTCGTATAATGAGGCAGACCGCTGTCATTTCCAGAGAATGATGCAATTTTACACATGCCTGCATGCGCGTGATGTGACAAGAGGACTAAAGTGTGCCAAAACTGGATTTCACAGTGTGCCCACATCACTCCATGAGAGGGATTTTCATAAATCCAATCACAGAATAGATTACAGCCGGCCCATCTGGTTGGTGCTGGTCACTGTCCACATGCATGTTTAGCAAAAACTGTGTTTTTTTGGTTTCTGGGATATTTTTTAAATTACAGTTAGGAGTATTGAACAGCATGGGGCTGAAGTCAACTGTAACTGGCTTTTATAGTGTATGAATTCATTTTTTTGGTATGTTTGTTTAGTAAGAGCTTTGTGTTTTTATTTGTTTATTGCAAGTAGAGAATGTGTCATGTATTAAAGTCTATGATTATTCATCATCAGTGATAGCTCACCAATCAGTAATACATGTTTCATATGGTAAATGCCTGTATTTGTATAGCGCTTTACTAGTCCCTAAGGACCCCAAAGTGCTTTACACAACCAGTCATCCACCCATTCACACACTGGTGATGGCAGTTACATTGTAGCCACAGCCACCCTGGGGCGCACTGACAGAGGCGAGGCTGCCGGACACTGGCGCCACCGGGCCCTCTGACCACCACCAGTAGGCAACGGGTGAAGTGTCTCGCCCAAGGACACAACGACCGAGACTGTCCAAGCCGGGGCTCGAACCGGCAACCTTCCGATTACAAGGCGAACTCCCAACTCTTGAGCCACGATCGCCCTCGTATAAGTTCTAATTCGTGAAAGGGAAGGCTGTGTTTTTGTTCCTAAAACTCTCTGGTGCTGTCGGCGCCTCGATGGGGGAACAGATGAAACCTTACGCACTCTGATTTGTTGATTTGACCACTAATAAAATGTCCGTTTTATTAGCGGTCAACACTGTTTGCTGTGTGGAACACCACAAACGCAGAGCATACGGTACAGTTGGTGTTGTTGTACAGTCGGCTGTTCTTATGTTTTATTGTACGTAAACAGACTTTTGCACATTGTGTTGATGTGCTCCATTTACTACTACACGCGAAAAGTCTCTCTTTTTAAAGTTATGAGCTGATTACTTCATAGATGAGTGCCAATTGTAACGTCAAGCTTAGCTGCATATATGAGTAACTTTCAGATTTCATTGTCGTCATAGTGAAATAACATGAAATATTCTCTGATCGATAGACTACAGGTAGGGGTGGGCGGTATAAATGGTATACGGTCGAAGCGATATGAATTTGGCCAACTGTAGAGATTTTGACTATACCGCTCTACCGCGATAGCGCATGTTGATGATGTCATCAAGCTGCACCTGTTTTGGTTGAAAGCATTGCCACTGTCACTACCCGATCTGTACCGAAAACCCGATCGGTACCACGCATGTGCAAATCTTACCTCACTTCCTCTCTTTGCCAACACTGCGACATTTAATGTATTGGAATGACACGGTCAGCGCCCAGTTAGCTGCTAGCATTTCTCGACAGCTCTGCCTCCTTTTCGACTGCCCGGGACATTTAAATAATGGATACCTCGTATACAAACAAATTCAGGCTTTTCTCCTCAACAGAGAGTGTCCCCCGATTGAACAACGACGCTGTAAAATAAGAAGAATGGCGCCTAATTACAGACTTAATAGTACAGACTTAGTAATGTGCCACGTGAAGATTCATCAGCCAGATTAAGTGTTTACTGATGACTGACAGTGATAGCGGACATCATCATCATTATTCCAATCAATCCTCTCCACACAGAAAAGCTTAAACACACTCGACTATCACTAAATCAAATTTAACACGCACACACAAACACGATTTGTAATGACGCAAATTGATACGATTGATGCATCTACTTAAAATCTTGTACGAGTTCGAATCTTAGTGATCGCAAGGTTAGAGGTCAAAGGTCAAGTTTTCTGAAAATCTTGTGAATGCGATAACTTGAGAGGTTGGAGATGTAGGAATTTGAAATTCATACTGTATCACCGGCCATCGGCAATATTTTTTAATTGATAAAATAACACAAATTACAGGTAATTTTAAACAAAAGGGCAGAGACGGGACAAAAAAAATTAATTACCTTGAGGGTTGATTTCATTCGACATATAGATTAACTACATTCACCGTCAAGCTTATGATCAGTTCTCCTGCAGTCATTTCAGTTTTTTTTATATAATGTCAAATCACAGCAACAGTTGTTTCAAGGTGCTTTATGAAGTAAAGACTCTGCAATAATACAGAGAAAACCCCCAAATCAAACAACATCTTGGAGCAACCACTTGGTGACAACGGGAAGGAAAAACTCCTTTTTAACAGGAAGAAACCTCCGGCAGAACCAGGCTCAGGTGGGAAAACCGCCTGCTGTGACCAGTAGAGGGTGAGGAGAGGGAGACGGGACAAAGACACTATGCTAAAGAGACCCTAATTTTAAAAAAGAAGACTTTATTAAATTCTTTCCATAAATGAATCCCCATCACCTCATGACATCCACAACATGGGTCCTCCCAAGTGTCATCCTCTACAATTGTAAAACTCAAATCTGCAGGCATTCAAACACTGACAGGCATGCAGTAATGTCATGCTGTTATTCACTCCATGTTTGTCTCTGTGGAAAACATGGCCGCCCCCAGGGGAGGGCCGTGTTCTTTCTGAACTCAAATCCTCTTGTTTGGTCAGATGGACACTGCAGGGACTGCAAGTGCGTCCTCCCGGCTACGTGCATGTCCACTGCACAGCTTTCTGACCCTGCTCATTTTGATGAGTTTTGGTTTTTCCTTTTAAATCCTAACCTTTTACTCATCTTTTTCTGCTCTGGGGTCAAATGCTCTTTCAAAGTGGATTATAGGGATTACTTAGAAACTTAGCTTGCACACAGATAATAGCTTTAGTTTCTCAAAGTCACCGAGAGCAAGCTGTGATTGCTATAATTGTTTTTTGTATACGGATTCCTAAATGGAAAGAATGGAAACCTTTATGAGCTTTTCCTGTTTGATAAATGCAAAGATTTAGAGAGCAAAGTTTTCTTCTTATTCCTGAAAAGCATAAATGTGTGGCATGTATGCTATCCCAAAAACATTTCTAGGTAACAACTTAACAAAAAAACTATGTTTACACCACAGGATGGTCTGTGGTACTTTAGGATTACCTTAATCCTAAACATATTCCAGCTGTTTGCTTACCTGGTCAACACACAAGAATGATTTTTAAAAAGAAACACTATACAGAACACTTCACTGTACTTTTCTGTGTGTTCACTGTAAAGCCTGAATGATTAAAGTGCTGCAAAAGTATGTTGAAAACTATAGATAGAAACATATCACACTATCATTTTATTTACTTTAGTTATTCTTCTACACTTTTTGACACAAACTACTGAGACATGCATGAGGACATGCAGAGGTTTGGTGTGACAGAGGAGGATGCTGGGGATCAGGTGAGAGGGAGGCAAATTCCCTAAAGGGAGCAAAAGTGCCATTAAACTATCGTGACATAGTAATTTTTCAGGGATCAATGCCATAAACGGCCACTGACGAGCTGAATATTCGAGGGCTTATTTGGATGCTTTTGGTATAATTTTGTTAGAGAACTTGTCTAATGAAGTGAGACAGAGCAGCGAGTACCAACTCATTTATTTTACTTGCAAGGAAGCAAAAGCATAATCTATGTAAATGCTCGCCCACACAATCCCACGAGTTTCATTTATACACTTCTTTGAACGTTATCCTGGTAACAGATATGTGTGCGACACTCTTGCAGAGAAACAGTTCAGTTACACAGTGAACTCGGACATCTGGATAACAGATAGCAGAGGAGCCACAACAAGGCCTGAGACAAGGACAGAGAAAGATTCCTTCAGCTTGCAGTAAAGAGTGTTGCATGGCTTTAATAATTTTTCCATCAGATATCTAATATTAATAACAATAACTCATTATTATCTCATTTTAGCTGTCTTAGTGATTATCTCAGCACTTTTTGCCTAGTTCACTTATAGTGATTAGCTTAGCTATAAGTTAGCAAGCTACTGAAGCTAGCTAAAACATGCACACATGGAGTCACTGGACTTTTTTTTAATGATCCACATTTAACGCAAGCTGCAGTGTTTCAAAAATGTTTGTTTGAAGTATCGTAACCTAACAGTGTTACTGATGGGCCTGCAGGTTTTTAACTGTTTTTGCTGATGCTTGCTTCTCATTGCTGGAATCTGGTTTAATAACTTGTAAAATTATTTAAACACATTTTGTTGTAGTGTGCAGCCTACTTTAAATCTTCCTTTAAATGCACAGGCTCTACTTCATTGCATAGCAGATTGATATCAGCTGCTTCTCTGCCACTCATTTCAGTTTCCTCCACTGTGGCAGCTGCAGCTGGAGCTGCAGGCATCGTTCTCCTCTTACAACCACCCAACACCCAGGCACTCCACATTTCACTCTTACAGACCTATTCTGTTTTTCACCCACAAATTTAAAAGTGATGTGAACATCCAAAGTAAAGAGTAGACAGGAAAATGGGGAAGAGAGCAGCAGCAAAGGATCGCAGGTCAGAGTCCAACCCAGGCCGCTGCATTTCAGCCGTAAGGCTGAATCAACCAGTGAGCTAAACTGACAGCCGTATGGTTAAACAGGTCTCTATTTGAAAAAGTAACAAACAATCTGTTTAGTAATGCGTCTCAGCACCGCCTTCTTATATCAGTTAAACATGACAACAAAGTGGAGCGCGCTCCCAGCTGAGCTGTCGTACGCAGGAGTGAAGGTCCTGCACGAAATCGAGCTTTCTAACTAAGTAACAGCACATTTATTTCATGTGAATTAAACATTACTTGGGATGAATGTGGCTTGGAATCAAACTTACATTTGAGCTCAGTGGAGGCACAGAGAAAATGTTTTTTACATCCAGCACACCTGCAGACAGCACAGTGGTTTCATTTCAGGTTATTTCCCGCAGCTGGAATTTGTTATATTGGCCACCTCAGCTATCACAGCAAAATACCAGAGCTAGATGTTCTTGATATAAATACTGTGTTCTCAATGAATCACCCTCAGGGTGTCACTCTGTATTCAAGCCGGTCCCTGCTCGCTGCCTGTGTGCTAGCTCCTCTGCATACTGAATGTCAGACTTGAAAACATGTCCTGCACTTTTTTTTGCTTTGAATGAGGTGAAATGGAGACACAGATATCATTGCATGTGTGGCCAAAGACAATGAGCATGTTACTACATCCCATGTAGCATTTATACTGCACTGAGATTTTCAGAAAGGTCAGAGTAGATGGAAGGTATTTGTGTAGGATGCATGTCAAGAATGGGACTAAACAGGCCTTTAGTGGCAGTCGCACTAAGCTTTCTGCCGGGCAGCATTCTTCCTCCGTACCCTATCCCATGAGCCTTTGCTGCTGGGACAAAGTCCTCTTTGTGTGCCCATGGCTCTTGGCTAGAGCACACAGAGCTTTGAAATTGTGTTTGAACGATGGGATTTTCATTTCTAGCCCTCCTTTTCGTGCTTGCTCTCACCCCTCTTTGCTTTCACTCTGACTCAACCCGCACCCTCCCCACCAAACCCACCTTTCTCTTAGCAACTGGCCGAGTAGGACGGTATTGCTCTGACACTAGCACTATTTGTGTTACCTCTTCATTTTTATATTGGATCACAGCATCTATTTCTCATGAGAAATTTCAAAAATCCTCGGACACATTTTTGTGTAACAGCAGTTTAGGTTGCGCGCTGAATATTTAGCTGTAAAACTTTGGGGAATTCATTTTTAAAGACGCTTCTAATTTACAGCTACATATTTGCATTCTTTGACTCTGTTATAGTAACTTTGGGTGAATCACAACTCAAAATAATCCAGATTTGAGAACTGGTGCAGCTCGTCAGTCTAGCCTCATCATTTAAGCCACTTTTCTTCTGATTGTCTGCCTCTGATAATCAGGAGGGTTGAACTAAGATGATCATATTAAGTGTATCCCCTCTTGTTGACATCATGCAGAGCCAAGAATAGAAAGAATTGTGTGAAACAGCATTTTATACCAGTCTGAATTCCGAGCTTCCAGCTCACAGCATGTCCTCCTCCCCAAAGGGATTTTTTCCTCCCCACTGTCACCAAATGTGAACATCTACTCAGGTCTACATCACCGTTTGATTCTTGATTCTTCCAAACTGCATGTCAAAGGATCCTTGGGCAAGATGCTGAACACTGAGATGCCCCTGGTGCATTCATTAGAGGGCGAGTGTGTACATGAATGTTAGACAAGGCGTTTGGAGAATAAAAGCGTTGTATGAATGTGTGTGATTGGGTGAATGAAGCTGGTAGTATAAAGCATTTTGAGTGCTCAATTAGAGTAGAAAGGCCCTATGTAAGTACCGATCCACTTACCATTGTACGAGGAAACGTGTGACAGGAAATAGAGCCATTCATAAAAGGCCCTTTAAAATGTGTTCCTGGCCTTATTATGAGGATTGTAGATGCCCCCTCACACCCAAACGTGCTTCTTTCGTTTCCCTTGTGTTAATTTCTTTGCTTGTGCAACATAGTTGATGATAAATGTATATGTAGCTCTTATTAGTAAAACCAAAATGTAAAGGCTGTAACTTGAAAATGCGGATAGGCATAGTAGTGGATTACAGCCGTATACAACTGCTTGCATGTTGGAAAAAATTCCTCTGGAAGCAAGTCTCACCACTAGGCGGCCATCTTGAAACTGCTCCGGGAACTTATTTGTATTAAGGTGAGGTTGGCCGTTATGAATGTCTCTCTTCCACAGCATGTCTTTATCCTGTCTTCCTTCTCTCTCCCCAACCGGTCACAGCAGATGGCCCCGCCCCTCCCTGAGCCTGGTCCTGCTGCAGGTTTCTTCCTGTTAAAAGGGAGTTTTTCCTTCCCACTGTCACCAAAGTGCTGCTCATAGGGGGTCATATTATTGTTTGAGTTTTCTCTGTATGTATTATTTTAGGGTCGACCTTACAATAAAAATTGCCTTGAGGTTACTGTTGTTGTGATTTGGCGCTGTATAAATAAAATTAAATTGAATTGTATGTATTTTTTTATTTATTTTATGTAAGTGGCTTTTCCCCCTAGAAATTGCACTTCTAGCACCATCTTAATTTCCGTTCTGGATTATTTGAGAGCCATGCCTCTCTCTCGACATTTCTCTGCTGTTAGCTTGTCCTAACCCATGCTAAAGCTGATTTCTCCTAACATAATGCTTGGCTTCATCTGGAGTGTCTTTACTTTGAATTCACAGGAAAGAAAATAAATACTTACTGTCCACAGTTTGGTTTGTTACACTTAATGCCACTTTAAAATATTTCACGATGATTTTTGATGAAATATTTTGCACATTTGCTGCTCCTCTATTATTTTTTTTGCCGCTTCTTTTTTTAACCAGAAGTACCTGAAAATTACAGCAGTAGATCCTCGGTGTGTGGCCGCATCACTTGGCTCTTTGCACCCACCTGCCTGCCATTGTTTGCATGTAATTTTGTCCATACAGGTATTTAAAGCTTGTTTTAAATGTTTACTATAATCAGCCTAAATCGCTCTGGATGTGAGTGTCAGCTGAATGTGTGAAACACACGTGTGCTTTACTCCCTCTAAGATGTTATTAAACAGGTTGTGGTGTCTTAAGCTAGTTGCAGCTTGTAGAAATGAGTGAGTGTGTGTATGTGTGTGTATGTCTGTGTGTGCGTGCCAGCAGACAGTTTATCCCCTAACTAGTAATCTTACAGCTGCCTGTCTGGCTCATACCTGCTGCTGTTCCTGTGCCACAGAAAACACAATCGGGAAACTGCAGCCCTTCACCCCCTTTACTATTGGGCCATGAATGAATGAATGAGTCAGTGTGGTGGATGATATGATGTTAATTGTGTTTGCCAACATCTAAATTTGTCCTGCAAAGTAAAATCCAGACTCTTATAGTTAACTTGTAATTGGACCATGGTGGTGGCTTCAGAAGCTCCTACAGACTCAGAAGATTAAGAAACAAAAGCAAATTTTTACTAATTACCTGTTGAGAAATAAAGATGCTCCATGGTAAATATATCCATCACTGTAGTAGCTCTCTGGTGCTACAGTATTAGCAAGCTGTTGTGTAATCTGATCAGCTGGCTTTGCTATCACACAGAGACACACACACATGTGTGAGCAGAGTTATAATTCTGTGCTCTTAAGGCGATTCATTCCTGGATCTTTACCGTAAATCCAAGTCTTAACCCTCAAAAAAGCCACTGAAGGAATGGTCACTGAAAAGACCTGGGACTCAAAGTGATGCTAGTAACAACAGGGATGCAAGAACACCTCATTAGTAATGTCACAGAGTAAACTCGCTGTCCATATTTAACTTTAATCACTGCCTCCTAATATTTACTAGTTTTCTAAGTTTTGCACATAGCTGTACATACACAACTTCATTTTCAAAACCTTAATTCAGTCACGCTGTGATCATTGTTTCTGTTATGTTGTGTTTTGTTGTGACTTCGACGCTGTGGGTGATGTGGTTCCAAGAGTTTGTGTGACGGTTTAGCTAGCAACAGCCTGCAGAGATGAATGTTGAGGGTTAATGTTGCTGAATGTTGATAAATGTTCATAGTTTCTTAACAGGTAATAATTGTGTAGAAACACTTAGCTCGCTATGAAAAACAGGAAATTACTGCAACATTTTCCTGAGTTTACACTTGCAAACTAGGGTAGTATAAAATGCATTTACCTTTAAACTTTGAAGCCATTTACTTTGGTAAACCATCAAGTTCATGCGACTTCTTAAGTGCTTCACATTCAAAGTACAAAATTTAGCATAGATATATTAAATTGAGAGTATTTACTGATTTACGCAGCTTATGTTTTGCAGTGTACAGTATTATCTACTAGTTTTGTGAGCAAATGTTTGCTTTTTTGGCTTTTTTGGGGGATCCGGGCTAAAATCTGAAGTCTCACATGTCAGGTCGCAGGAAAGCCTGGAGAGCCATCAGAACAGATCAATAGAAGCTGTAAAATCAAGCCCCCAACACCACATTAATCGGTTATTGAATAACCACGTTATCTGTCTAACTGCGATGCGTGCTGCCAGCTAATTAAAAGCCAGGGCTATTCATTCTGGATTTAAACATTTAAAAGCTGGAGCCCAAGACAAGCACAAAAAATATCAGCAAATTAGAATTACAGCCCCGCACTATTCACGCCACAACAATACTAGAGATGGCACGATACCACTTTTTTATGTCCGATACCGATACGTAATATCGGATCGGTCCATCTCTAGACAATACTGAAGTAAACGTTAAATTTTAAGATCAGCAAAATGTTAAATGAAGACATGATCTTAAATGTAACATGAGCTTCTGCATTGAGCAGTACAGAGTCTGAATTTCAGTGACATTTGCTTTAAAAAAGTTCAAGGTGTAATTTTGACATGTGATACCAGCCAAAGGACAGAGTTACTAAATAATAGTAATTATTAATGGTAGTTGTGCTCTTTTTATGTCTCACTGTTCAGTTTTAGGCACTCGTGGATACTGTGCAGGTTTCTGGTGTCTGTGTCTATAGTGATGTTGTGTGGGTCCAGTAAAAAGTAGGGTTCAGAAGCAATGTTCAGATATTGTCTGTTTCACTCAGTGAAAGACGCTGTTGTCACGTCGACTGTTTGCACCATGTTTAATACTGAGGAGTATTACACCGTTATTGTTCCTGCTGGAACTGTGCTGGGTTCACTTATGTGTCACTCTCTCAATATTCAAATGAGAAGACAAGAGGAAGGAAAGCCAAGCCTGAGCTGAAGAATGGACCAGTTTGTGAACCATTTCCTAATTGTTAATGAGGGGCTTCAGGACAGCTTGCCAAGGCTGGAGGGCCAATGGCGAAGAACTGTTTGAAAAGTGAAGGGGGGGTTGGGGGGGTGGACTGGGGCTAGCTGTTGGGCCACTGTCACTGAGGGGGACCCTAAACCCAATCAGCCCCCTCCTACCTGCTTCACAAAGTGCTGGAGCAGGCAACTGAGAGTTGCTGTCACTTCCACCGAAGATTTTAATGAGGGTCTAGCTGGTGCTTTGGGACTGTGGTGAGCCTGTGACACTTGCAGACTACAGTCTGTTAAGCAAACGCTGTGTCAGCTGACTTGGAGAGCAAAGGGGGGTCAGATTTTAAAGATGTCCAACAACAACAATAATCAAGAAGAGAAGGAGGAAAAAGAAGAGGACGCTGAAGATAAAAGAGAGGAGGTCACAGTGAACACTGCGCTGCTTCCACCTCCTACTGAGGTCAATGTGAAGAGTCCAGCTGAGGACGAAAAGCCAGTGCCCAAGCCCTTGCCCAACGGGCACCACTGCCAGCCTATGAACCTCAGTATCTTTCCTCTCTCCACAGTCTCACCAGCAGCAGAGAGGATTCGCTTCATCCTAGGTGAGGACGACGATGGCCCGGCACCCCCACAGCTCTTCACTGAGTTGGATGAGCTCCTGTCAGTGGACGGACAGGAGATGGAGTGGAAGGAGACGGCCAGGTAAGATCCTCTTTGTGTGTATCTGCTTTGTTAAAATCATATCCTTTCACGGAGTCACTAAAAATGTGAATAAAAATGATGAAAAACCAGCCTCACGTTAAGTTTTTATCTCAAAAGGAATGAATATTTGTTTTTTATGGAAAAACAGTGAACAGACATTTGAAAACAGCTCCAAGTTTAAAACTGAGCTCAGAGTTTTACTGGTTTCTTCTGAGTGGCTCTCTAGTGGGACACACTGGGACAGAGATGGGATGATTGTTTATACATAATTAGCAGTGGATGAGTGAAGTTCTTTCAGGAGGAAACAGAGTCTCTGGACCGCTGCTCGAGGCACCCAATCAGCGATTCATTATCCTAAACTCAGACATACTGTAGAAGTTTTGATTCACTGTTGTTTAAACAGTTTGCAGAAGTACTGCTGACATTTTTAGTGCACTTTAAAATTGCTTTTAATTAAACTCAGTGAAGCTTTTAATTGCTAAGTTCTGCTTTAAATCTAGTTGACTGTCGTTTTAAATTTGGCCTTTTTGCCAGCGTTTCTAATGACTGACGATAAAATTGTCCAGCCTCCGCCCCCGTGCCTACTGCACACAGGAAGTTATTATATATGACTGAAGGATCAGATGAGGGGCTGATCCTTCAGTCATATTCGGTCAGCTCTGGAGAAACTTCAGCATAATTTAACCTGCACTGGACCACATGTTTGAAACGCACTATGATAGGTAAGTGTGGCCTCGGGAGTAATGATTCCCATCATTTCATGTCAGCCGTCTGAAAAAATCTAATAAAAAGCAATAAAAAAGCTGATCTACTTGATAGAAGAGGATGCAGCATATTTTTTCAGTCTCTAAAAATAAAAATCTTTAGCATACAGAAACTGTATGGAAAAAAAAAAACAGGCTGAGGACAGCAGTGCAAGAGTTGTAGTTCAAAATTTAAGAACTTGTGCAGCATCTCGCCGAGTACACTCAGAGGACTCAAACTGAATAAAAGCTCTGCGACGTGCTGGGCAGTGCTGACTGCCTGCCAAGTGCGGTTTTGGCAGCCAGATTAAAACCGCAGTAGAGAAACAGCCGCTCAGTAACACCTCTGATTCTCAGGTCTCTCACTCTGAGCTGTCGAAATGAAGAATGGCAGAAAAAATATAACAATGCAGACTCAGAATCCAGTTTTTTTCCCAATAATGAAAAATGAAAAATTGATTGATTTAAAAAATAATGGCTGACCCTCGTCAACAGGTCCACCAAGCGTACATTTGATGGCTCATAATTTGGACTAAAGAGCAAAAAGCATGAAATAATTCTTTAAGTTTGTCATATATTTGACAATATTTACTTTTCCTTTTTTTCCCAAGACAAAGTTTAATTAAATTTTATTCATACAGCACCAAATCAACACAACAGTTGCCTCAAGGCGCTTTATATTGGATGTTAATGACCCTACAATAACACGTACAGAGAAAAACCCAACGGTCATGTCGCACTTTGGCAACAGTAGGAAGGAAAAACTCCCTTTTAACAGGAAGAAACCTCCGGCAGACCGGATGGGGTGAGAGAAGGGCGAGAGTACAAAGACATATTACAAGTATGATTCAGTGCAGAGAGGTCTATTAAAACATAGTGAGTGAGAAAGGTGACTGAAGAAGAAACACCCAGTGCATCATGGGAATCCCGCAGCAGCCTACACCTATTGCAGCATAACTAAGGGAGGATTCAGGGTCACCTGGTCCTGCCCTAACTATATGCTTTATATGCTTTAGCAAAAAGGAAAGTTTGAAGCCTAATCTTCAAAGTAGTAGAAGTGCAATACATACTTGCATAGATATTTTTAGTGGTGGCATTTTTCACCAGGCTCTTGTTCATTGTGACGCTCTACATTCTGACATTATGAGAATAGCTTGGGCTAAAATTAGACTTGTGATGCCTCGAAGCCACCCATACTTACTCTCTAACACTGATATCTCTCCTCTTGCATCCTGACTGTACAGCCTGTTTTTGGTATGCCTGCTTCCCCCCAAGTTAGCAGGTTACTGCTTAGTACATTTCTATAAAATAAAATAATGTAAATGTTTATCCAAGACTATGATAAAAAGATTTTCATGTTAAATCGTGTGCCTGTCTGAGTCTTTTTTCTTTAAATCCAGGTGGATCAAGTTTGAGGAGAAGGTGGAGAAAGGTGGAGAACGCTGGAGTAAACCTCATGTGGCGACGCTGTCCTTACACAGCCTATTTGAACTGAGGACATGTATAGAAAAAGGCACCATCATGCTGGACCTGGAAGCTTCCACGCTACCTCAGGTTGTTGGTAAGCTCATCTCTTCAAAAATAATTTGTTTGTTTTTTTTTCTTTTTAATTCCAGCAGCTACAAATTAATTTAACCCATCGAGTGATTATCGCCATGATGTGTAATCACAGCTGTAACAAATTCATATAAAGCTGCAGTTCATCCTGTGATTATGAGGTTAAAAGTGCAGTAGAACACCTTTTACTTCAATAATAGATGTGTTGTATCTTTAAAAGGTTATGTTCACATAGTTCAACCACAATGGTTGAGAGAAGGTTAAAGTGGAAGGAGCAGCAGGACCAAAGTGTCTTCATCCCACTTCATATGTAAATTCAAGTGGTCTCACTGCAGAGATACATAAGTGGACAATGTTTCAGCTTCATCTCCTGGTTGGGGCTATGATGGGAACCTCAGACTGCATATAAATGATGGCTATAGCCACGGTGATCTCATCCAGCATGTGAAGCCCTCTTTTAAGTTATTTAATTTAAAGTTATTAGCTGATGGTACTTTACCAAGTCATGACATTTGTCAGATAATTTCATGAAAAATTCAACCTCAACTCTGCTTTTAAAAGCTGAGATTAGTGATGCGAACTTTTAACTTCGATAACATTTAAACAAATGTGTTATTTAAAAAAAAAACAGACCCTGAAGAGCTGTTGTGAAGGGCAAAATGGGCTATAGTCCGGTGGCCAAAACAGAACAATGCTCAATAAAACCCCCAAACAACCCCAAAAGCCCCCAAAACAAACACACAAAACACGACGTAAGTGTTTTTGGGGAGACAATAATGTGACGGACACTTCCACAGCTGGTCCGTCATGTTATTGTGTCCCCAGAAACACTTCCATTATGTTTGTGTAATTGACCTCTCAGGGCCACCGTACTACAGATACCGTGAAGGTTTTTTGTAGCAGGGTGTGTCACTACCCGATCGGTACCGGAAACCCGATCGGTACCGTGCGAAAGGCCACTACTCCGGGTAGCGACAGGGTGTAAAGTTTTAACATGGGAGTAAATGGGGGTTGACTCACCTTTGCAGCAAGCCTCAAGTGGCCATTCATGGAACTGTAATAGAGCGACCTCTATGAAAATATTTTAAGTTTTTTTTTGAGTAAATAAATTTTATTTTTCATTTTTTACCATTCCATGAACTCTAAACTTTGAATTATCTCTATGATTAGAAGTAAAATTATTTTTGCTGAGTCTGAATATGAAGAAATTGAATTTTTGGGAGATACAATATAAAATGTAAATAAGTCTGGATCTCTATCCCTAAAAAATCGTATTACTTAACAAAGTCCAGCACAAAAGTGCTTTAGAGTGTGAAAGAACTGAACTGACAGATTTCTTTGATGTAAGAATATTTTTTTCTGCGGTTTGATCGTTTTGTTTTTTTCTCCCTTACACATCACTATTTTTTACTGCTGCGTAACGATACTAAAGGTCAGCATCTTCCTGCTCTGAAACAACAGCCCGTCTGCCAGCTTGATTAAATCAGCTGTGTGATGTGCAGCGTGTGCAGAGCAGGTCGGCAGGTTCACGGATTGATGCGCATCAAAACACTCAGGTTTCTTTTCATTCCCGTCTTTTAAGAGCGAGAAAAGAGCTGAGTTGCAGGCCACGCTGTACTTTACATTACAGCACTAGTTGACTATAGTTTGGACTAAATGGCCACACAAAAACTTCCTAATCTGAGGGCAGCTAACCTTCTCCAGTTGCTCTAAGATGATTATATCTCTGTGTCCTCCTATCTCATGCCACCACCCCAACATTTTTGTCTGCATGAGGGAGCAGGAAGAAGAGTTACCACTTGGAGTGATTAATGTGAAGTAATTGTCTGTGCTGCGTGAGCTGCACTGGGCGGAGTGGAGCTGGGCCTCTTGCTCTGAGGCCTGCTGACTTGACTGATAGGCCATTAACAGCACTACCCTTACACAAGAAGAGGAACTGCCCCGGGCTGCTTTCATTCAGCATTCAGGCTTCTGACCTTCTTTTCAAAAATAGACTAGACCTTTTGATTGAGCCATTTCATGATGCCATAAAGAGGAGCATTAGAGTCTGGGAGGCACTAATTGAGTCCTTAAAGTATGAAGAGACTTTTATGGTGACCTGTTTTGGGTGATAGTGTTGCCAAGTCTACCTTTTTGAGTAAAATGCTGCAGGGTGGGGAAAGAAAGAGACCCCAAATTAAAGTGTCATTTGACAGAACAGCACAATATAATTTTACTCTTTGTGCTCATCTTTTAATTTATAAAACTTGAAACAGGTGGCACCTTTGCAATAAACTTAAAACAATATTTTATTTTTGTTCATGTTGCAAAAAAGTGTTTATTCAATCTAACATGTTAAATTTCATGTTTTGTTCATATATATATATATATATTTTTTTCTTTGGATTCTTCTGAATTCTTCTGCTCCTAATTAAACCTAAAGCTCAAGAAATTAAGCAGTAATTAAAAAATGCATCCACAGTGTCTTTGCTTTAATGCAGAGTATTTAAAGCCTGCATTTAAACTTTAACTCAGCTTTTCACCTTCTCTTCCTCGCCTCGTCTCTTTCTGCATTTTCAGAGATGATCACTGACAACCAGATAGAGATCGGCCAGCTGAAGGCCGAACTTAAGGACAAGGTGATGTACACGTTGCTGCGGAAACATCGCCACCAGACCAAGAAGTCCAACCTGCGCTCTCTGGCTGACATCGGGAAGACGGTGTCCAGTGCAAGTAGGCTGTTTTCCACCCCGGAAAATGGTAATACTGATGCCAGTTTGGTGCAGTCTTAGCTTAAATAATTAAAGCTCGATTGCTATTTTATAAGAATAAACTAATTGCAGAATGGAGTCGACATTGAATTTTGTTAGGTGAAGAAAAAGATGTAGAGTGGGTTCTGAGGAATACCACAGTGTGTCATAAGGGGCACACTGCTGCCCTCCTCTGCATGAACCCACTAATGGGGCTTTAAACACAGTTCCAGCTGGAACCAGCAGATGAGGGAAAACACTAAAGAACCAACCTGAATAACTCGACCTGCATTAACACCAAAGCTAAAGAATAATTGAGTAAAATTAGTAAAGTTCAGAAATGTCTTTTGCAACGCTTTAAGTGGACTCACTGCAGGGTACTGTACTAACTACATAAACAGAGGTAGAGGTTTAAAGGGGACCTATTTATTAGTCATCTACAGTCAAGTATAAAGGAAGTGCACCCTCTGTCAATTCTAGGTTTTTTGTATCAGGACATAATAAAAAAATAATCGTATCCTTAACAGGTTTAAACTCATTCAATACAACATCAGATGGACAACCTTAATTAACCTTAATTCTGATGATCATCAGCAAGTGTCAGTAGCTCTATAGCAGGGGTGGGGAACTCCAGGATTTAAGGGTGTCCTGCAGGTTTTAGATCCTGGAGGTAATTTAGCCATTTAAATCGTCTGTGTTGGATCAAGGACACATCTAAAACCTGCAGGACAGCGGCCCTCGAGGCCTGGAGTTCCCCAACCCTGCTCTACAGAGATATGCATGTGATCAAGGATACTGTAAAAAAACACAAGACCAGACTCTGTAGGCCTCTGTTAGCTTTTTATGGCAAAGTTCATGATGGTACAAAAAAGTAAAGAAGTAGTGTTTGGAAGGGCAGCCAGGAGAAAGGCTCCGCTCTCTAGAAGGAACATGGCAGGACAGATCAGGTTTAAGTTCAGTCTGATCAAGCAAACTTGTGGAACAATATCCTTTGGACTGAAGTGGATGCATTTGGCCATAATGCACAGTGCCATGTTTGGAGAAAACCAAACAGCTGATACCAGCTGTCAGCACTGGTGGAGGGGTGATGAGCTGGGTTATTTTTCTGAGTCACAGGACCCGGACACCTTGCACTCGACCAGTCGATCAGTCGAAGTATCCTACAGTCCGACGTGAGGTCATCTGTCCTATGACCAAAACATGATATAAATTTGTTCATGCAAACTGGTCATTAAAACAGAAAAAGACAAGTCCAGACCTGAACATGACTGAAGAACTGCAGCGGGACCTAAAGAGAGCTGTGCATCAAAAAAATGCTCACTAATCTCTGTGCACTGAAGCAATGCTGTAAAGACGACTGGCCAACATTCCTCCACGATGATGTGAGACTGATAAAGTCATAAAGAAAGATTATTACTTCGAGTTATTACGTTCTTCCACAAGCTGTTGTTAATTTTAGAGCCTGCTCAGATGATTTTTTATGTCCTCATGCATAAAACCTTAGAACTGAAAGAGGGTTTTTTTCAACCATAGCCGTTGCAGTTGTTCTTACATCTGATAAATAAAGTCACATGAACAAGTCATTTCTGTAAACCTTAACTTTAATATGAGAGAGAACAATGGGTCCTCTTTAACTCTGAAGAAGTGAGCTGGGGCAAGACTTCACGACCCACAGGAGTAATCATAAACCTGAAATCATAGGATTCTGGTGTTTGCTACTTTGGTCACAATCTTCTAGATTTATGATTCATGTTAACAGTAACATTTCAAATCAATTAACTCTTAGTTTTGATTAAATTCATGGAAATGCATGTTTTATTTACAGAGCTGTCACTTTGTTTTGCTGAAAGTTGTCAGAAAATTAACTTTTTTTAAAAATTCTTCTTTAAAAAATAATCATTAGTTCACTCCCGGGATAAATTTCATTTGTCCCGGGATAAATTTCATTTGTCCCGGGATAAATTTCATTTGTCCCGGGATAAGTTTCATTTGTCCCGGGATAAATGAAATTTCACTCTGGCACAAAATCTTCAGAAATATCTTGATGAAGAACTCAAAGTGACAGCCCCACCACACAGCTCTTACTGATGTTAACAACATGTGGATTAGTAGTCTGTCAAATATTGATTTACTAAATGTTTATTGTGTTGACAGTGGAATGAATCTGTTACTAGTCATGGGCCTTTGGAAAGTGAAGTTATTTATTAGCCACTATCAGATTTCAGGAACTTTGACGATCAAAGAAAAGGCTTTCTGTGTTCATGACCCAGCTCTAGCTGTGCTCGTCCTCTTATCACGGCAAAGATAAGGAGCCACTCTGATAAATATTGCTTGATTACCATCTTTTCAAGGATAAAGTTTATTTTCTGACTTATTAAAGTGCAGGTCAAACTTCTGTCCAAAGACCCATGATGTCCTCATTTAATGATGCCCCTCCTCTTTCCTCACTGTATCTCTGCACGGCTTGTCAATTGCAGCAATATCATGTCTTCACATATTTTAACAGCCACTTGATCTTTTGTGCATTTAACAAATCTTCTGCTTTGGCTCAGCGGGCTTTTCTGTCAACTCTGCTTTCCATCTCTCTTTCGTCCTCTTTGCTTCCCTGGATTGGCTTTGATAACCTGCTGCTGCCACTAAAAGCCCGCAGTCCTCTCGAGAACTCTGTGACTTGCCTGTCAGGTCGCATCTCAATGGAGGACTTGCAGACCCAAAGGAGTTCCAGTATGGACTGGCTCAGTAAGTTCACTGAAGTCTACATTCACACTGCAGACCCCTGGTGAGCTTCCATTTGGCGACAAAGAAACGAAGACCAGAGAGTTCAAATTTAGTCTCAAACTGAGGCTTTTTTAAAAATACAGACAGCGGATCGTAAAGTTGTGTCCGAGGGCATCTTTGTGCTGATGACCTGCAGCTTGAATGTAGTCACGACTAGCTTGAAATTTCACTAGATGCAAGTACTTGATGGTGAATAATCCCTGTCAGCTCAGGTTGTTTTTAAAGAATATTTTCTCTCACCTACACTACACCTATAAAAAAAATTATCTGGCTGCATCATACTGACATGCACGTTATTACCAACAGTGCCAAAGGTGCAGATGCATGAAAGGCTGCAGTGGCACCAGATTGTTGCATTCTTTGAGGTTTTTCTTTCCCTCTGATCTCTGGACTGAAGCCTGTTCTGCTGTCACATTTCAGGATCATCTTCTACTTATTTTGTGTCTGCACCCATTAAGTCCATCCACAGAGTAAGGCTTTAAATGTGACAGTAAGAATGATGACACTAGATCTCATTATTATCAAAGCACAACAAGCTGATTGAACCTCAAGAAAGATGCATTAATAATGGTAATTTTACTCTTCGTTTTTGACCTCCTGCCTTCTTTTATTTGAAATTCAAAGTAAAAAGTTGATATTTGATCTGATCACACATTTTATACCCGACGGGTTAGACCTAAATATCGGCCAGTTACTTTATCACAGACAATAGCTTTTGTCCTACAGCTTGCACGAGTATTTCTGTTGGATTTTTTCTTCTTTTGGCAAAGCATGTAAGGAGCTAATTGTCTGGGCCACTTTGGGTTTCTGCCTCTTTTCCTCTTGAGTCTTAGACCACAGTGGGGGTGAAGCTGGTCTAACTAGTCAATGTTGCCCTGTCTGAACAGATAGTCCCACCACAACTCCCAGGAACCTGACATCCACCAGCCTGAATGACGTCTCTGACAAACCGGAGAAAGACCAGGTAAGTCGCCCTCATGCATCTGCTGTACTGTTTCTGGACACCAACCCTCACCAATCCATCAGACTCAGTGGTGAGAGGTTTATATTTCCTGGAAAATGAAGGGGATGGATCTCTGTATTCCCAAGTTCCCAGTTTAAGGTGGTGTAGTTGTAACAATACGCTTGATTATTTTTATTAATCTGTTTTATTCTGAAACATTTATAATGAACCAGCTTGTCTGAGTTCTCGAGCTTGAGGCTAAAAACAAGCTAGTGCATTGGCAGAAGAGATGAGAAAAGCCTGACTAGACTCCATGACAGAGCTGCATGGTGTAGGCTGGATGTAACAGAGCTGAGGAGTATTTCGTGGTTGTTGCTTCACAGCAGAGATAACATTGTCTAAAGTGCATTGTTCCAGCTCCTGGTATTATCACCCAGCCTGCTGTAGCTGCTCTGAACCTTCCCCGCCTTTTCCTTTGATGGTTAAAGTGGAAATTTTTGTAGCAACTTTAGACTGCAGTGAGGATCAGGCTGTGGCTGATAAAGGATGATGTCATCAACAGCAAAGAGAGACTGAATTTCCTCTGCAGCCTTACAGTCGACAGCAGCGGTCCCCAAACCCCGGGGCACGGACCGGTACTGGTCCGTGAGTCGTTTGGTACCGGGCCGCGAGAGTTGAGGCTTGGGTGTGAAACTGATGGTTTTCAGGGTTTTTAGTGTTATTGTTTTTATCGTTGACTCGGTTTCCCTGGGTCTTTTCCCACGTGTTATCAATAAATCTTCTTTTTTTGGTACTGGTTTTATTTTGTTGTATTTATCTGCGACACCTTAAAGGGCGGTCCATGAAATGCTGTTGGCCATAAACCGGTCTGTGGTGCAAAAAAAGTTGGGGACTGCTGGTCTACAGTGCCATTAAACTGTGTTTGCACCGTTCCTGATTTCTCACTTTTAGTTCAAACAAATTTTAATATCAGACAAAGATTACTCGAGTAAATACAAAATGCAGTTTTCAAATCATGGTTTAATTTATTAAGAGGACAAAAAAGACTAAAAAACTTTTTCCTACCAGCCCTCGGTGAAGAAGTAACTGCCCCCTAAACCTAATTACTGGCTGTGCCACCCTTGGCAGCAAGAAGTGCAGTCGGGTGTTTGTGATAACTGTCCGTGAGGCTTTCATGTGATTGTGGAGAAACTTTGGCAGAATCTTTTTTGCAGAATAGTTTTCATTCAGCTACAGCTGGGGGGATTTGCCTGTTAAAGGCATACCAGAGCATCTCGGGCTTTGAGGAGTCTTCACCAAACCCTTTATTTGTCTTTTGAGCCATTCTGAGGTGGAGTTGCTGGTGTGCTTCAGATTATTGTCCTGCTGCAAAACCCAAGTGCACTTGAGCAAAACTCATGGCTTGACATCCTCCTTCAGGATTTTCTGGTAGAAAACAGAATTCATGGTTGCATCAATTACAGCAAGTCTTCCAGATCCTGAAGCAGCAAAGCAGCCCCGTGCAGCGAACACATTATCACCACCATGTTTGACTGTTGGTGTGATTTTCTTTTCATGAAATGCTGAAGTAGTTCCACACCAGATATAACAGGTATGAAACCTTTTGTTTCATCGATCCACAGAATATTTTCTTAAAAGTCTTGGGGATCATCAAGATGTTGTTTGGCAAATCTGAGCTATGTCTTTGTATTGTGTTTGGTCTGCGGTGTTTTTCTCTTTACATTTTTACTCTGTGTCTTTCTTATTGTCTTTTGGATGCTGAGTCAGATGAGTCATTGTTGGGCTCTTGGAGTAATTTTTGTAGGCTCACCACTCCTGGAAAGGTTCACAACGGTTTCATTTTTTCCATTTATTTTTTCCATAATGGCTCTTACTGTGTTTCACTGCAGTTCCTTATAAATGGCTTTGCAACCCTTTCTAGACTGATAGAGACAGCTGTAGATCGTGGCATGATGCGTTTCATTTTGAGATTGTTGAGCCTACTTTACTTTGTCTTGTTTAGCAGGAATCAGTGACATTTGTTACTGAGTCTAGAGGAATGATTCTCACTTCGGGTGCGGATGAGCCCCAGTTCATGTTACAACCCGTCTAGGGGCCAGGTCATAGCATGGATGAGGCACTCGCTCCCCCACTTCCTCAACTGTTACGGAGCACTGCACCCGGCGGCTGTCACAGGCGTGGCTGCTCAGGCGTTAGGGGAAGCACAAGAACCTCTCTTGCCGGCGGTGCTCCAGGCTATATTTATAAGACGGGTCCTCCAGCTGGAACCAGTCATTCCGGAGCCATACTTCCACGCACCAATCGCAGCAGGGATTTACCATAACACAGTGAGCTGTTCAGACAGAAACAAACACACATGACAGGTGTCGTAACCCAGGTTTTAAACAATAGGGTTCATCACGAATTACGTGGAGGGGGCAATGACTTTTTCACAAGGGCAGGTGGATAGTTTGGATAGTTTTCTTCCCTTAGTGAATGAAACCATCATTTAAAAACTGCAGTTTGTATTCACTCAGGTTATCTTTGTCTGATATTAAAATTTCTTTGATCTGAAACATTTAAGTGCAAAAAACATACAAAAAATGGAGAAATCGGGAACGAGGCAAATACTTGGCGCTGTTGCTATATTTAGATCATCTAACACGCCCACAGGACATAACACAGTTTTCCTCTGGGTTTTTGTCAGAGGCTTCCACACACTTGAGACACGCTGCTCCTTTGCCCTCACGCTATCTTATCCTTACTACTTGTATGCCAACATGTGTAGTAGCATCTGCAAAGGTTGTTTATTACCAAAGTGTAGCTCCTGGAATATTTCTCATGTAGTCTACCTGTGTGAGTCAGAAATGTGACATGTAAACTCTTCTGACTGGATAAATGCAAAAACATTGTAGCAGTGCTGATTACTAAAACGAACAAATTATTTTATTTTCCAGACTGAGTAGATTTAACAAAGTCAGATTAATCTAAACTAATCAGTGAGTTACTTTCTCATGAAAATATCCAACCCAGTATCACGGCAAGATGGAGAATAGACACACCAGTCGACCATGTCATAGCATGCAGAAATTGCATTACCACCAGGGGGCGCTAATACATTTAAAGCCGTGAGGTGAAGATCTACAGAAGCTCAAAAAAAGTACATTCCAAAGGCCTTAAGCAGTTAATGTGTACATACACATATAAATGTGATAATAATGTCTGTTAAACACTCAAATAAAATCTCCCCCTGCTGTTACTGCAGAGTACTGCAACTTACTGCAAATTCTGCATGCGTGTCATACGATTCATAGAAGCAAAGTGCCAAATGGACACAGTGGACCGGCGTTTCTATTACACGTTTTGTTGTGATGTTGGGTTGAAATGGCAGCTCTTCTCTGGACTGTACTCTATGCATTCTCATTGTATGTATTGTCATATTCCATGTGTCATGTTACCCCAGTTCACAGCAGACAATGTTTTATATGCCCTCATCCCAGACGAGGCCTGTGGGAGAGAGGAATTAGGTCAGCGCGACCCAGTCAGAGGGACCCAGTGAGTCTCCTGTGGGACAGATTAGAGACTCCCAGGCAGGAAACGAATCTCCTAAACCGAAGCTCCTCCACACCCACTCAGCCCATAAATACCATAATGACGTTTCCACATGGAGCGATCGTGACTGATAACTTGTTGCTAATGTAGAGATAAGATAAAGACGGGAGCTGTTCAGATTAACATACAGAGACTGCAGCCACTCGAGGTGCACAGATGAATTACAAACGTATATAATTAATTTTCTCTTCACAGTGTATTACTTTTGCAAGGACTTACAAGTATTAGTTTAAATTTGAACCTGAGTAACAACATCTAAATATTATATTGTATCATATTCAACAAACGCAGTTCTGAAAATGTTGGGATGCTTTTAGTGGGTTTTTGGTGCCTCTAATTTCTTAACACGTCACATCTCAGATCTCACTTTGATCTTTGCACTGGCTCATTTTAAACGTGCTAATAAACATTTCAGGTCCATGCATATTGCGTTTGTGTCTTAGGGCAGTAAACAACAGATTCAGGTGTACGTGGTTTACGAGCGCGGTGTGGATTAGCTGGGATTGGACACAGGCCGTGGTGTGCAGTTACACAGGTTTAACCTCTTGACTTGAATCATTTACAGACAAACTCTTTGCCAAGATGGCCCAACAGCCTGTGATTGGATCTGTTTGGCTGTTAACAGTGGAAGGTCACAAGTTTATGGGATTTCAGTCCTTAGACGCTGAGAAAGCCCAGTATGTCATCTGCATTTGCTTGTCATTTGAATATGTATGTTAGTCTGTGTGTACAGCAGGCTATCGAACGTCTTTTAGCAGCATCAGTCTGACCGCACCAAGCTGGCAGAGCTGCTTTTCAAGTCACTTTTAATAGTATTTGTTACTCAGTTTGGTGCCTCAAAACTTGTCTGGACCGATAATTGTTGGTTGCCAACAAGAACTCTAGTGCAGCGGTCTCCAACCCTTTTTGCGCCACGGACCGGTTTATGCCCGACAATATTTTCACGGACCGGCCTTTAAGGTGTCGCGGATAAATACAACAAAATAAAACTAGTACCGGTACCGAAAAAAAGAAGATTTATTCATAACACACTGAAAAGACCCAGGAAAACCGAGTTAACGATAAAAAACGATAACAAAATAACGCTGGAAACTGATAAAAACCCTGAAAACTATACATTTCACACCTGAGCCTCAACTCTCGCGGCCCGGTACCAAACGACTCACGGACCGGTACCGGTCCGAGGCCCGGGGGTTGGGGACCGCTGCTCTAGTGCACTAAAAAGGATAAAAAAGAAAACATTAAATCCACGACTGCAACAAAAGCATGAAAAAACAAACCTCTGAAAAATGACCGAATCCAAACTGAAGCCGTCTTTAACACCTCACTGGTTTACTGCCGCCCCTCTCTGTCTATGCAAACACATTAATGACATAAGGATGAGCCGTCGTACAGATAAAAGTCCCATGAAAGACACACATGTAGCTGACCTCCTGGCATGTCTGTGTCATTACGTCGAGAAGAAATGCTCATTTTACTGCTTGCTTCTTATTTAGGCACCATGGGGGACGCCTGGTTTGGTATTTAACCTGAATGGGATTGCCTCGTTTGATATAGGTTTTTTAATTTCGAGTGCGTGCTTCTAGACGGCTTGCTGGTGTGAACGGAGCACCTCTCAACTCCTGTTGCTTTTCTCTTTTGTGCTTTTCAGCTGAAGAACAAATTCATGAAGAAGTTGCCAAGAGACGCAGAAGCCTCCAACGTGCTGGTGGGGGAGGTGGACTTCCTGGACGCGCCCTTTGTGGCGTTTGTTCGTCTGCAGCAGGCCGTGATGCTGGGAGCCCTGACGGAGGTTCCTGTTCCCACAAGGTGCCTGAAATTTTGTCCAATCCAGACTCCTGGTTGTCCGTTTGCAACCTGGATGTGTTGTTTATACATTTTGACAGGAACCTAATACGTTTTCCTTATTTTCTGTCACATCTTCTGAATGTGAATGAATCAGAGTGGATATCTCAGGCACACAGCTCTGACAATGAGCACAGGAGGCCGATGTTCAAATCTTTCTTTTGAGAGCGGCAGCCAATCAGAATAAACCTAGCTTAAAGGGAAATGATGATAATGTTGAACTGTGAATCATGCAAAGCTGCTGTAGCATCACAGTCCACCAGTAACATAGTAACTGTGGAGCTGCAAAATCCAATAAAAAGTGGATTATATGATAATTCCGGATATTTTATTATGATCAACAAACAGTAAAATATGAAAGAGTATTGCATCACAGCTGTAAAACACAGATGTATGACGGTGTTTCACCTGATGTTTGTTCACTGAAACAAGCATCATAAAGTTTGATCACTGACACCTGATGTCTTTTCTCATATTTAAGCAAAGGAGCCATAAAACAATTTAACTTTCAGTACTTTTCAGTGAAAGTATTTAAAGCTAGTTCATGGTATTTATACGACAAGGCCTCAGTTATGGTGTCATATCCATTATATCATCATTTGTTTATTCTTATAGTGAGCAACATCCTTTACTGCTCGTATCTGTATTGGAGAGTAGCTGAATAGATGATTGTCATACAAAGCAGCATCTTTGCAGCCAGAACAAAACAAAAATGTCTCTGAGCTTCGAGTTATGTTTTATAAACTGCACAGGGACCCCAAGTGTGCGCATGGCATCTGAATAAATGCAAACTGCCCCAAAAAGGCTCTAATTAAAATAAGAAAATATATTTTTAACCTGTAATCTTTTTGTTAAATTTGAACTCTGTTTTTTTTAATGTGGCTTCAGATTTTTATTCATCTTGCTTGGACCCAAAGGCAAAGCCAAGTCGTACCACGAGATCGGCAGAGCGATCGCTACACTGATGTCGGATGAGGTAAGATCTTAGATATTAGACATTAAAATGTGATCCTCACGTAAACCTGTTTAGGATAAAGTGCTGGTGCCAAGTGAACTCTTGGACATCGTGTCTGGGGAACGAGCTGAATCAGTAATCTTTGCAGTCGTGCAGCGACATGTCCTAGCTGCAGTAGCAGTTAGCATTATTTTAAGCTCTCCAATGAGGAAAATCGACCTCTTTAACATTTGTATTTGCCAGTATTGAGATAGATATAATCAATAGATACTTTATTGTCCCCACTGATAAACATGGTACACAACCCCAGCTGAAACAAAACAACAGGCATCACACAGAAGTGACCCTGCAGTGTAACCTATGTAGGGTTCATTTATTTCACACTGCTCTGTAAAGTCCTCAGCAGGCTCTTAAACCTACCCGATAGTAGCAGCTCATGCTGAGAACATATATTGTGCTGGATGAATCATAAAGTTTTATTACAAAATGTTTAAAAACCAGTTTATAATAAAACCTGAAACCAGTTTGGAGGCTATAGCGGTCTTTTTAACAATCGCTGCAGTCTGAACTAAGCAAGCTAACTTTGATTTCAGTGACACAGGAGGGTTCCCGTCCCATGCAGTTATCCCACACCTGATTACACTCAATAAAACAAGCCTGATTAAACATGCTCCCCTCCAAACACATGCCAGTGTCTGGAGGAGAACTTAACCAGTGAACCACATTATCCTCCCATGAATATGAAAGGTTAATGTACTGTATCACTGTGGACACTGAGATATTTACAGCACTGTATAATTGAGTGGTTATGAATAACACCTATCGCTTTGTGGGACCAGGTCTTAAATGCAAACTAAATAAAACTAGATGGGACAGGCACCTCTTTAATGTTATATTCATGCTGGGGTACATTATGAGAGTTATTGTTTTGATGAAAACAAACTGCATCTCTGTCCCCCTCCAGAGTTTTGGGATTTACCAGATGGGATTAGTTCACAATCCTTAGATCTGATATTGCAGTTTGCTGCCCCGTGACCCTGGATTCTTTGACAGGTGTCTTTTACACTTGAATGCCCCATCTCTCCCCCTCTGTGTGTTCAGGTCTTTCATGACATTGCATATAAGGCCAAGGACAGACAAGATTTGCTGGCCGGTATTGACGAGTTTCTGGATGAGGTGATTGTGCTTCCTCCTGGAGAATGGGACCCAGCCATCAGGATAGAGCCTCCAAAATCCCTCCCCTCCTCTGACAAAAGGTCAGTGAGCTCAAACTTGTCTGTTTTACATGATTCAGATTTGATGATTGAAGAAAAAGCTGCCTGTCACTAAAGAAGATACGCAGAATGGGTCATATCAGAGTTTGTGGGAAAAAAATATGTTAAAAAATAAGCGTTAGTGGTTCAGAGGGAAGTTGTCACTGTGATCTTATCTGAAACCAAAAGAGTTGATTGATTTAAACACCTGGGGCTGTATATTAGTGTGCTGGTCATTCATTAAACCTGTGTCAGCACAAACACTTCATCTAACTTCATGTGACCCAAAGTCTGCTCTAACTCTGGCAGCTTGTGTATAAAAGAGCCATTTAATAACCAGCAGCATGAAAATATGTCTGCCTAGATGTTAACACAAATCCACAGAGGACCAGTGCGAGATTAGAAGACGTTTGTAGATAAAAGACGGAAAAATGAGGAAAAATGAGATGTTCCAGGAGAGTAAAATCACTGAGGTGCATCCAGGTGGACAACAGTGTTCAATTATGAAAGAGCTGGTTACATAAAGCTGGCATGTAGTAACTCTAGAATAACTTGACCTTCTATGATTCTTCTATGATCGATCGATCTCCCAGCACATACCAGTATCTGTAGGACCTGGATCAGGTACTCTGACTTCCTGCTGCTGAACAAATCTGTGCCTTCATGTGTATTTCAGGAAAAACATGTATGCAGGAGGCGACTCTCAGATGAACGGAGACATGCCTCACGATGGAGGTCATGGAGGAGGACATGCTGTGGGTGAAGAGCTCAGGAAGACGGGAAAGTATGACACTTTGAACAAAGCGATGTCATCTGCATGCAATAGTTGGGAGCACTGTACTGTTTTTACCTAACATATTGAATATTGAGTGAAACGACACTGTCCAGTGTCGCGTGTGTGAATGTCATGTTCGGTGCATCAAAACGAGTTGCTGGCTTTAGTAGTCCATACCACTGACAGCGACTCACCTTTTGCTTTGTCCTGTTTCAGGTTTTGTGGGGGTCTCAAACTTGACATCAAGAGAAAAGCGCCTTTCTTTGTCAGTGACTTCACCGACGCGTTTCACATTCAGGCCCTGTCGGCTATTATGTTTATTTACCTGGGAACTGTAACGAACGCCATCACCTTTGGTGGTCTGCTGGGAGATGCTACGGAGAACATGCAGGTCAGGCTTTTGCACCATGTGACGGTTTGAAGAGCGTTCACCGTTTACACTGTGAGCATTTCCCTGACTGCTTTCCAACATGTGTGCAGGGTGTGCTGGAGAGTTTTCTGGGCACAGCCATTGCTGGTGGCGTTTTCTGTCTGCTGGGTGGTCAGCCTCTCATCATCCTCAGCAGCACTGGCCCCGTTTTGGTGTTTGAACGGCTGCTTTTCAACTTCAGCAGGTAGGTCTCCATTCTCTCTGTTTTTTAGATGCCTGGTTACTGCCCTGTGTTTTAGAAAATCTCAGCTGTCACTGTGTCTTTTTGATTCTGTTAAAGGCGATGCGTTTTATTCTTGGACTATGAATGAGTCACAGTTTAAAATGATCCTTATTTATACTTATCACCGTGCTTCAGTGCAATTCTTAGCTGATTCAGAAATAAGGCTTTTAGCTCTGTTTAATCCAGCTCGATTCTCATTTGCTGTCTCTTGAAACGGTTTGAGTAGAGGGCAGGTGGTGCAGAGCTTTCTGCACAGCCACATTAGGTACATCTGCTCTGACCTCATGACAACAGCACTCAACAGAAAATAAGGAAAGTTGTGCTTATGTTGTACTGAGCAATAACTTTTTAAGAAACAATATTCACAGTTCTTTGTGCTGTTTTTGTGCAAATTGTGTTCAGTGTCTATAATTCCAATAATACTATTGTTGTTTTACTCTGAAAGTCACATCCCCGTCCCATCATATGGCTCATTGCCCCCCCCTTTTTTTTTTTAGAGATAATGAGTTTGACTACTTGGAGTTCCGCCTGTGGATCGGCCTGTGGTCGGCTTTCTTCTGCCTGCTGCTCGTGGCGACTGATGCCAGCTACTTGGTCCAGTACTTCACCCGCTTCACTGAGGAGGGCTTCTCCTGTCTCATCAGCTTCATCTTTATCTATGATGCCTTCAAGAAGATGATCAAATTAGCTCATCATTATCCAATCAACCCTGACTTCAGAATGGAATATGTCACGCAGTACGACTGCCTCTGCATGGCTCCTACTGTCTTGGGTGAGTAGTTACTAAATTAAAGGCATATCTACACACTGTACAGCCTGTTTTGTCCACGCATGCCAATGAGCCGGTCTGCTATTCAATGTTACAGGTTTTGCCAGAATCTTTAAGAACAATGCATGAAATTTATCTTCTTGTGAGAATAAGAACAGAGATCTTTTTTTAAACCAATATGATGCGTTTAATGTCTAATTATCAGTTAGAACAGAGGTTTAATTTAACACAGCTGGTGCTGTTCAGCTCTGTGTTCAGCTTACAGTAATGCTGCTGCATTGTGTAATATAGAAAAGAGGAAACGACAGTTGTGTGGATCGTCCAGTCCACTGGCATAAAGTTAAACCAGCAGTGCATTCATAGCTAAAGGTCTATGGTGCAAAGGCAGCAGTACACATGTGCATTTTCTTTAATCAGATTTGCTACAGCTGTACTTTTTATTTGTGTAACACTTTAAAAAACACAGATTAATAAAGTGTTTCAGTTTGAATATTACATTAAAGCTAAATGCACATGTTCACACAGACATCAACCAAATTATGGCCCAAAACAAAGGTAAAGATTAAGGAAAAGCTAACCTATAAAAACGAGTTTATCCTGCACCTAATCATAGCTGTCAGGTTGTATTGATGCTTTTCCCTCTTATTGTAGCTGCTTCTTCTGTGGCTTGGTCCAGAGTTTCCTAGCAGACATAAATGCATAAAACGTTTGTATCCTTTGTGTCAGATTACAAGAAGTTACAAGCATTGATGTCTCAATGTCAGATTGTCTGAACACTTATTATGTCTGCTTCAAGCTGTTCTGTGTAGATGGGACATTATTGAAATGAAGTAGCTGTTGAGTTCATTGTTAGCAGATTGCTGCTGATTTTCTTTGACATTCGGATGCACTCAGGTAACAAAGGCTGTTCCCAAGGGCACTTTAACATGATAGCTAATACTTATATTGAGATAGTATCACAATGAATGCAAAATAATCACTGTAACAAGTTAAGTCATAGCTGAGCTTTGTACTGTACTGCAAGTATCTTAACCTTGACCAGAGTTTACCAGGCTGATTGTCAGATGTCATAAATGGCCTCTGTAAAATTAATTTTCCATATAAGATTTCAGTCGTGTCACTTTGGAAACCTTTAAACGTATTAAAGCTCTCATGCTGAGAGGAAACATGTTTTGTTGTTTTCTTGCAGAAAACAGCACAGACATCATTGGCGATCCTTTAGAAGGCACTTCAGACTGGTTCTGGAACAATACAGATCTGGTGCGTCTCTCTCCTTTTATTTGATGCTCTTTAAGAAACAAACTAAAATGTATCATTTTCAGGTTAATAGTTTCTTTTGATGAGTCACCTGAGCAACCAAACCTTCTCGACTAAACCCCTCGCTGTGCTTTGCTGTATTAACCTCTGCAGGAGAGTCACCACATTAACACTGATGCTCTCGGTTTTCTCTCCTGTGTTTCTGGGCACTGTTTTATGAATCTCTTACACTGTAAAAGATGGAAATTCTCAAGCAGCTATTTTGGTTTAATTTAATCTGGAAGTTTGATCTCAAACTTTATTTAACCTGTTTGTTTCTCTCACGCAGCCACCGAATGCCACGTGGTCGTCCCTCTCCAGGACCGAGTGTTTGAAGTATAATGGAGAGCTGGTGGGCAAAGGCTGCGACTTTGTCCCAGACATCACCCTCATGTCCTTCATATTGTTCTTTGGCACTTACACCTGCTCCATGTGTCTAAAAAAGTTCAAGACAAGCCCCTTTTTCCCCACCACTGTGAGTCAGTGTGCCGAGCTAATTTAACTGAACAAGCCATGTGTGAAGGAACTAAATGAAATTTCCACCTGTTTGTGGATCAGCAGGTTCCAGAGTCTCTTTGTGTTTTCTTTTCATTCAGGTGCGAAAACTCATCAGTGACTTTGCCATCATCTTGGCCATTCTTATCTTCTGTGGAGTTGATATGCTCGTAGGAGTTGATACGCCTAAACTTCTTGTGCCAAGTGAATTCAAAGTGAGTGCCCTCCTCCACCCAGAGAAATTAAAGTCCATATTAGTTATGCATGGCTTTATGAAACCTGAGGCAACAATAAACTCTTGTTAAATTGTCCTGCAAGTCAACATCATAGACTGTATGTAAAAGATGGCCAGTCGGCATAAGCGGCTACAGACAGTGGTGTAGCACTTTGTACCAGGTTCATCTTTCACTAAAAGCAGCCACTCTAATTGTGCACATAATGAACCTTAACACAGTTTCAGAGACAGGTTAACAAAAAAAAGGTTTTCTGGAGTTTAAATGAACATGTTTGATGGACAGGAAGCCTTTGCAAGGATATGTACAATTTAAATCTCATGGACTGACTCTGTGTGTCTTCTCTCCTTATAGCCAACAAGTCCAAACCGAGGCTGGTTTGTGGCCCCATTTGGAGGAAACCCCTGGTGGGTTTATCTGGCGTCTGCTCTTCCTGCCCTTCTGGTCACCATCCTGCTCTTTATGGACCAACAGATTACTGCTGTGATTGTCAACAGGAAGGAGCACAAGCTAAAGGTAAGTCAGAAATCCTTCTGACAGAATGAGCTTTGTGAAGCGTCTTTACAAAGCTGAACGTTGTTGCTGCGTAAATACTGATAAATCCAACAAAAACAGCTTTTCATAAGGTGCAAACATAAGAGGTTTTTTTCATTTGGTTTCTCTTTTATGATGTATGGAACTTTTAGTGTGTTTCACATAACAAACTACAGTCCCTCTATTATAACAGGGGTGTCAAACATAAGGCTTGGGGGCCAGAATCGGCCTGCCAAAAATTCCAATCTGGTGCACCGGACGGCTTTGGAAAATGTGAAGAAGGGCACAAATTTTCACATTTTCTCTGTATTTTCAAAGGTTTTACAGCTTTTCCTACTGATAAAGACCTCCCCCATGGCCCTTCATACTAGAGATGGCACGATACCACTTTTTTATGTCTGATACCGATATCATAAATTTGGATAGTTTTAATCAATAAAAGTGTTTTTTTAGTATGTTGCTGCATTTTGTATAAGTTCATACTCAAATTAAAAAAGTCGCGACAGCTGATCATTGATCAGTTTCATGATTGAAGTAGCAGCAGGAGAGGGAGGGAGAGAGGCAGTCGCTCCATATATCTGTTGTTATGCTTAACGCTGGAATGCTTTACAAACATTCAGAGATGAACTTACACACTTGCTTTACTTCTGTCTGGGATCACTTTCTCGGAGATGAAATACCAGTTTGGTAACGAGGCTCCAAATGCTCAACCAGACCACCGACAGGTCTCGCACGCCACAGCCGCTCTATCAGGTGACGCACACTGCTCCGACGTGCTACGGTTATGAGCTGAGTTACGCCATGTTGCAAGTTTTTTGAGGTGCTTTCATGATATTTAATGGATCGGATTACATTTTTTATTTCTCTCCGATATCCGATCCAGTAATTTAGGTCAGTATTGGACCGATACCGATACGTAATATCAGATCGGTCCATCCCTACTTCATATAAGAACAAAGTAAAAAAGCATTAGACAAACAGTCAAGAAAGTTCCTGTGTTTTCACTATCTGCTATAGAAATGATGATTTTTACAGTGTTAAAAAAAATGAAAAAATTAACAACACTGTTTTATAATTACAGGATGTATTTAATTACATTTTTTATATTAAATATATCTAAACATCTTCATGTTGACATGAAGACGAGTTTCACTGGTCTGGCCCACCTGAGATCAAAGTGGGCCACGATGTAAAATGAGTTTGGCCTCCCTGCTCTAGAACACTGGATCCTTTCACACTGGAGCTAAACATCATTCTTCTCATAGGGGTGAGAGAGATGTCACGACAGTACTACCTGTTATTTTTAGGCAGTAACTGCTGAAGTAGACCAATAGGATTCTTTCAGCGGGGTAATTTGCCCCTTTAAACAATAAATGATGGAGCATCGCGTTGGTTCTTCTGTCTTATTCTGCAAACAAACCATAAATGAGCAGTTTGCAGGGTTTTAGGTCTGCCTGTATCTGCAGCTGTGCTCTGCTTACTGCCTGAACATACACACACGTTACCTCTGACCTTGTTTTTGTCTGTACCAGAAAGGGGCAGGTTACCATCTGGATCTGTTTTGGGTGGCTGTTCTGCTAGCAATTTGCTCCTTCATGGGTCTGCCGTGGTACGTGGCCGCCACCGTCATCTCCATCGCTCACATCGACAGTTTGAAGATGGAGACTGAAACATCGGCTCCCGGAGAGCAGCCAAAGTTCCTGGGTGTGAGGTAAGAGCAATGCTTGTTAGGAAGACGCCCCCTTTCTGGACTGTGGTCACATACAGCCCGATGACAGTTTTAGTTTGACTGTGAGAAATGAATGGCTTTTACATCTGATCTGCAGGTGAGATTCCAGGAAGAAGAAGGCAGAATCACTTGGTTAGATTTGGTCAACATGCATCAAAGAGCAGTAAATGGATAATCTTTCAGATATTTCATGCACTAAATTGAAAATGGAATTAAGTGCTTTCAGATGAAGGGCTGTGGTTAAAACTGGAAGGTCCATGAAGAAGGACTCGTGCTGTGATCTGCTCAAACACCAAGTGCTCTGCAAATGGCCCGAGTGTTGCAGCAGCAATGAGTCATTTTGAGATGTGATGAACACAGAAGCAAAAACCTTCCTCAAAAATAGTTACGCTAAGATGTTGAATTGGCTCATGAGTTAAACTTTTTCTTTTATTTTCTTAGCACATATGTCATGTGCACTGGAAAGAAGGCTGTTCATGCCAGAAATGCTCAAATTAGCCACACTTGTTTCGATTTCTGACTGTTAGATTAGCTGATTAGTCTTAGTTTAAAATTTATTAACTGATTAGCAAATAAGCAGCTAAAGACACCCCTGCCTACTTCTGGTAGATTCATGTTGAAGGACTCGATGACAGATGTTGCAGCTGTGGCCGCTGATCAGGGAGGCAGTTTGAAGCCTCAGATTTCTTTAGCCGATCACTCTGAATATGAAACCATATACTCATTGTTAATGACCTTTAACTGACAAGTATTGCTCCATTGTGAAACATGTTATTACCACGATTTATGAAGCAGACCACGATTTGTTATTCAGTATGACCCCAAACGTGTGACTGAGCCCATAAACTCGTCACAACATGTTCACAGAGGTCATGGCAGAGAGGTGTTTTTCCATAGACTGCTATAGGACCAAAGTCTTTTTTTGCAACCGCATCTATCGCCATCTGGTGGCCTTCAGATAGAACGCAGGCTTAAGGCACGTCAACGCTGGCTTCGTTTTTCTGACCTGGAAGTTACGTCTGTGCTTTTTAACGTGCACACGATCTCTGAACAAAGTGTCTCGATCACTCTTATCATTCAAATCATAATCAATAAACACTTATTGCTGTTGGCTTGTTGATCCTAGCTGGTCAATATTGTTCATTCAGTGTTTGGTCTCAATAAATATTTCAGAAAAAGGCAGCGTGAGACAACTTTAACAAATGTTCTTTTTTTTCTCATCATCTCAGGTTTTTAATGATTATCTGTATTTAAATTAAGCTGTGTTATTGGCAGTATTAACATATTTTATTTTCAGCATCTTGCCTGGTTCTTCCTTTGTGTTCATTTTAGTTTTACGGGGCTTTTGATTGTTTTCATGTCTGACGTCCTCCCCGGCCTCCTGATGTGTCAGCTGTAAGCTGAGCTAACAAACCGTAACACCAGAACATCCACACTAACTCTGAACCCTCTGCAAACACTGGTGCTGTTTTCTTTTTCTTGGCTAAACTAATTTATGAATTGGTAACTGACTGCCAGGCTGCTTCAGATCATGACTTTATAGCAAGCAGACAGCTCAGACGCTGCAGTTTTGTTCTTGTGTAAAATGTATTTTTCTGTCCTTTGCAGAGAGCAGAGGGTCACGGGTGTGTGCGTGTTCATCCTCACAGGGCTGTCTGTGTTTATGGCTCCAGTTTTAAAGGTAATCAATCAGATATTGATTTTATTTCTTGTCTTGTGATTGATTTGTTAACTTGACATGCCAGTTAAACGGTTTATGAGTTTAATCAATGTCCTTCTAGAAGCAGGTCTTACCACGTAGCAACCATGTTGGTAACAGCTCTGGGGAGGAGTTTGAATTTATTTTCAAGCCTCTGACTAGAAATCAACAAACAACAATACATTTTTAATAGATCTAGAGACATACAATGCAAGTACTGCTTAAATGTGATTTACAAAAATGCTAAAAAGCTCTCTTTAGTTATACTGCACAAAGTTAAACAATATAAAGGCAGTGTAACTTGGCTTCATCGCCATCTCTGAGCAAAAGTCATGCTGCTTCACACTATGCTCCTGCAAAAAATGCAAAAACAAAACACAGCTAATGTCTAAGGAGCTTGGAAAGAAAAGCATCTGGACGTCTTTAGGTTTCTTAAAGATGTTTCATCCGAGAAGCTTCTTCAGTTCTAAGAGCAACTGGTGGAGAGCCCCAGATTTTAAGCCCTATGGGAGTGTCCCCAACAGGGTGATGGACCCCTTATTGATCCTCTACCTAATCACATGAGCCAAGGTGTCATCTGGGACCCTCTTTCCAACCTCCTTAGGCTACGATGACCTGGATCACTGAGAGCCCTCACAGACACGATTAGCTAATATGTCCCATTTCAGTTTAATGTGTTTGAATTCCAGTTGCTCTTACGTGACTTTTCAAATCTGCATCAAAATGCAACGACACAATAAAGTGGTAATAGTCTGTCTAATATGGCCGGTGGGTCATATTATTATGAAGAGGATCTGTAGTATTTAACCTGTTCTTCAGTTACCAGGACATATATGAAATCGGACTTCTCTGCTTTTTAACATAGTTTTCATTGGTCAAATTAAATTTAAAAGAATAAAAGGATTTCTTTATCAGGCTGCCCATAAACCTGCATAATAAATACACTCACTGATTACTGATAAGCTGCTATCTTATCAGAATCAGAATCTTTATCGTCCCTGCAGCAACGAGGCGCTGAAAAATGACATTGAGGTCCAGTTATCTCAGTGCAAAAGAAGATCGCTCAATACAATAAAAATTAAGTTAACACACACACACAATAAATACTTATGTGGATGAAGTCAAAGATCAGTGGAATTTTTTTTAAGTCCTTCTAGACGTCAGTTGTCTCTCAATGAGTTTTACAGCAGCGCCATTAACTTTGATCTTCGGCCACCGAGAGGCCAGACTCTCTCACAAACTTTCATAAATGTTCACAAACTTTATAACTCAAAGACTTTTGCATGCCGAACACGTGCCAAGTTCCTTGAGAGAGTTTTATATGCAGCTTTCCCTCGATTTATACAAATCAGCCAATCTATCATTAGATTACAAAGATTAGATATACTTATTCTCACCTCATATTTTAAATTCAACCTCTGAACGCTGGGTTCAAAAAGCTGTCATTGGTTCCCTTTGCAGCACAGTAAGTAATTTCAGACTTTTAAATGATATTCAGCTGCTCTTCTTTCCTGCGACTGTCGACAGCTGTGGAGTAATACGACTTCTCTTTTTGGAGCTGTGATGCACAACAGTCCACACGCTGTTGTGGGAATCTTTGAGAGCACTACACAACTCATAGGCGACTCCTCGAATTCAGAACAAATCAGACAAGTTTCAGTGGTTTCATTTTGCTCACTAACCTTTACATATTCTGTGTTTCCTAACAAACCAGGATCTAAGTATCATCTGTGATGTGCATTCTTCTTTTCCCCTTTACCTAGTTCATCCCCATGCCTGTGCTGTATGGAGTCTTCTTGTACATGGGGGTCGCTTCTCTCAATGGAGTGCAGGTATCATTTTAATTTTTAAAAAAAACAAGCCACAGAAAAAATTTGACTAAAGAGAAACTGATCTGAAAAAACAAAACAGCAGCAACAAAAAAACAACTACAATTACCATATTTCCACAAATTAGACTAGTCGGGGGGGGGGGATATAACCCAGTTGTTTAACCATCATTTCCTTTTAAGAAATGGACGGTTAAATGGTAAAAACAGACACAGGAAGCGCTGAGTTGGCAAGGGGAGCGTGGAGGATGGTCCAGCTTTGAAGTAGCACATGTAATGTTATGCTTGTTGCGTCAGAGCTGCTGCATGTTTGTTCTGGTTTCCTTCATGTTAGAGAAGCAAGCCTGTGACACCATAGGTGCAGAGGCTCTTTGGATAGAAGACCATCTGTGCATCAGCACAGACAGATGTGCTCAGAGTCAGAGAAACTCAAGCTGCCTTGCTGCTTTCTCCCCCCTTTGAGGTAGTCACTCAGCACTTGTGTAGGATAAACTGCATTATGCTGTAAATTTAAGGATACCAGCTGGAAATGATTGGCTGAATCTTCACGCTTAAACATAAAAAATCCAAACATGCTGCAGATGATGCCTGGGTACCTTCGGCAGCCGATATCAGTAAAAGTCTCAGAATAAGGACTTGCATAGTTTCCTTTACTTTAGTTGCAGTGAAAAGCAGTGATGGTTACTGAAGCTCTGTCATATTAATTGGTACCACGGTCTCTCTGTAGTTCATGGATCGTCTTAAGCTGCTTCTAATGCCGGCGAAGCACCAGCCGGACCTGGTTTACCTGCGACACGTTCCTCTCCGGAAGGTCCACCTCTTCACTTTTATGCAAATCCTTTGCTTGGCTCTGCTCTGGATCCTCAAGTCCACCGTGGCTGCCATCGTCTTCCCTGTCATGGTGAGACATCTTTTTATTGAGATGCTGCTAATTAAGTTTGCAGCATCCTAGAATGTATAGTTTTAATTAATATTAGTGAGTAATGTCTTGACGCACGCTCAATCACCCAGGTAAGTGGATCCCAAAAGGTTGATTCTGTTCATCTGGACGTTTTCAGTGTGAGAAACATTTTGTCACAGAAGAGCCACCTCGTCAGGCCAGGACTCTGCAGTCTGTTTACGCCTACAGGCCAGTGGACACTCTTTCAATGATGAGGATGTAACATCCTGGACAGGGAGGAACGCTGGTTTGAGGGCGGAGTCAAGGAGGCCATTTACGTGAAAAGGGAAAGACCATCTCTGAATGGAGGAGGGGGCCTAAGGGTCCATCTGTCACCATCTTACAATGCTGTGATTGCAGTCATTCCCCGATTCTTTGATCAATGCTCCGTGGGCTTTGATCAGTGGTCATGACAGTTAACATATTAACGATCAAAGAACTGACCTCACAGAACTTTGTTCATTCAGTGGTGCTGGTTTCAGTCATTGTGCAAATGTGCTGTTTATGAGAAACGTTTCTCCCATTGAAAACGTCCAGATGAACAGAATCAACCTTGTGGGATTAGTGAGTAATACTAACACCTTTTAGTATTATTGTAAGAGTCATATCACAGGCATCAGCAGCAGAAGGACTCTGATCTAGGTACATAGGTATTGGGCAGATTCATAATGGCGTGACGAAAGTTTCATATCAGGACACATTTTTACAGCTTAAATGGAAAGTTCATTAACAGAGAGTTTGTGCTGTTTTAAAGCTAAGCAGGCACTATGTTCAGCATTACACTCACCAAAGCAGAATTAAAGAGGCTGTGACCAGAAATGCATTTTCAGTTCAAGTTCAAACCGTTTCTCGAAAGTTTGTTTTGTGTACGTAGACTTGAGTTTATCTGGGTGATAAATCAGCAGAGATCATCCCAGTACTTCATGTAACAGTTATATTGCAGGATGTTGTTATAAACTTCATTGAACGATAAAGTTTGTTGTACTTTTCAGAATCAAAGTGAAATAATCAGGTTTGACGTGTTAATGTGGGTTAATGTATTATTTTATTTTACAAATTACGTCGATTTCAGCTCATGTTTAAAAAAGAAATATCGATAGAATTAACGCTGACGTCTTTCTGTCAACGAATGATCTCAAAATCAGATCCTCGCTCTGGTCGCTGTCAGAAAGGGGATGGATTACCTGTTCTCTCAGCATGACCTCAGTTTCCTGGATGATGTCATCCCAGAGAAGGACAAGAAGAAGAAAGAGGATGATAAGAAGAAAAAGAAGAAACGTGGCAGCATAGACAGCGACGCTGACGACGTAAGTTTGGGATATGTTCATCTCTTACATTTCTAACTCACTCTTAGGTTTATTTGAGATTCTTCATTCTTAACTCTTTTTGTTTGTTTTCTGTTACAGCAGCTCATCCTAACTCGGAGTTTATGCACATTTCTTTCATTTTTAGGTTGTAGTTCTTCCAGTTAATGAACATGAGAATGTTTAAGAGGCGACATATGCTGAAATCATACCTTCACCGTGTAGACCGGAGAACGCCGTGGGTTTTATTCAAGCACTTTGCATTTTTAGATATTTGCAGCACAGAGAGAGATCTTATTGCAAGAGTTTTGACTAAAGGCTAAACAGTGCACCTCAGCACAGTTATCGTTAACTAACAGTTAACGAGTCTCCTGCAGCCCAGTCTGTATGATTGCATAGTAAATGAGGTGAAAAACAGCCACACCCCTTTCTTTTGAATACATTTAATGAACTATCGCTTTAAAAACAGATGAGTCTGTGACGCATCCGTGTTTTTCCACCCTCAGTGAGTTTGCTGGACATTTACATTATGATTTACAATCACAGTGGGCATTAAAAAGTACAAAACTTCATATACATTGGTTTTAAAAACTAGACAATATTATTTTATGTCTACATGAGTTTAAAAACAAGTTAAAATTTCCACATATTTTTACTCCTGTGTGTTAACGCCATCGTCGTGCTGCATTCAAAATATAATGAATGACTTTGCTCCAATTTCTACACTTTGCAGAGATGTGCAGTGGGCCCAGTTGGACCCTCTGGCAGGCTGCTCTGAATTATTCACTCATGACTGATTTTCTTGTAGCTCTGAACTGGATATGGCTGGAAACAAGCCGGTGAAGAGAAAAAAGAAAGTTTCCAATGATGATGTTTCCTCTCTCCAACAGTCTGACTTTCCTTACAATGAGAATATTCCCAGCATTAAAATCCCCATGGACATGATGGAACAGGAGCCCTTCTTAAGTGATAAGGCTTCTGACAGTGAGTAACTACCTGCAGCACCGGAGAAAACTACTTCTTGCGCCTGCCTAACTTGCTGTACTTAGTGAAGATGTGGTGCCTTTTTGTCTGTAACTGCATGATATTTAAATTTGCTTCACTTCTTTGCCGTTCTTTGTGCTTACTTCCTTTCAAACATGCATGAAAGCTGCTCGCTTTCTACCTCGTCCTGCTCAATTAACTTCTTTCCCCCCATCAGTTTCCATTTTCAGTTACGTGCTGTTAAGTCTGACTTTGTGGATCCTGCCTGTTTAAACATATTTAACAGTAACTTTAGTTTTATGTACAAAAGTCTTCTTGAATTCTAACTTTTGCCTTAATATATAACTAATGTGTGTTTGCTGAAGGACTAGTGTGTAGACTTAATTACATTTATTGGAGGTTGGAACTAACTGATTGGCCCTGCTTTTCAGAGGGTGTTGATTATTATATGTTTTAGGATCACTTCACCTAATAAAATCAAATAGAATACAACACAGCAGACCCTCTCCTGAGCTTTGTCTGGGCTGGTGTAGAAATATACTAGAACAACCTTTAAAGACTCTGTTGAAGCAGATAAAAGTATGATACACGCTGGATGGGGAAAAATAAATGACCCCAGTATCACACACTGGTCCTTTAATGTTAGAACAAATGCCTGTTTACAACATTAAATGAACTGACTGGTTTCTATATGTATTCATTACAGTATCTTTGATCCACACTGTGTTCCTGGTTTTACCCGCTGCTTTGCTCTTACAGATGCTATGACACACACAGGATGTCAAACATTAAAGTGTGTCAGAGGCTATCTAACAAGTTACATGGATATCTGTGAGCTAATGGCTGTTTTCTTTGGGGTTTTTTCGTAGGAGACAAGTCCTCATCATTCCTTGAACGACACACATCGTGCTGAGCAGCTTCGCTTCTACCAGGCCAACTACTTGTCCAGGTGAGATGTGTGTGTGTGGATATCAGAGTGTGTACAGACGGGAAGCTGAGAGCCACAGACTGTCACAGTGCAGCTCACCTGCCAGACTAAACAAAATGGCAACGAAACAAAACAACCTCCACCAATTTCCTTTTGCATTTAATAAAGACAGTGGCATCAGAGATGGCAAAAGGTCAGAAGGCACGCTAACTATCCCCACGCGTAATGCTAGCCTGAACTTTAAAGGTCAGTTAGGCTAATTAGCTTACCTATGGCTAAACTGTATTTTCCTCAAGGGGAAGCAAAGCGCTGGGCGCCATATGCCAGCTCGTCTGTCTGCCCCGTCATGCTGTTTGCATGCTGTATGCTAAAAAGTGAAAGGCTTCTGAATACTAGTTTTTTGCTGTGCTTTTTTTCTGCTATGTTCACAAAAGAGTTTTTTCTCTATTTTATTTCCTTCAGTAAAACAAAGGAGCTGCTTCAGTGAGACTTTTTCTTTTTTAGTGAGCTAATATTTTATTTTGTTTTTGGTTTACTTTTCCACAGCTTTAGAGATAAATAAAGTTTGTCCTAAACACATTTTGTGACTTAGTCTGTGTTTTACTCAAATTAACTGACATCTGTAGATGCTGGCTAACCTAAGCTGCCACGTAACTGTTAAGCCTTTTGAAAGACAGCAAACTGAAATCTTCCATGCTCGGCTGCAACTTGCACCCAAAGTGCTTTCTAATGGCCAATGATGCCTCCAGAATCTGCATTATCACAGATAATACTTTATTATTTTCAGCAAATATGCATAGGATTAAAGCTACATAATAATTATGGCCCCAAACTATAGCATTCAGACCCGACGGGTGTACTTGGAAGCAAAATTAGCCCATATTTTCAGTCTCATGGAGACTCATCTGTTTGTATGAGTTTTAGTTAAAGTCATATGTAAGTTTTCCACACTTTCCCGTTTGTGTGATTTAGTTTCTGTGCCGTAGCAATGCAAAAAGTATATAAAACAACAAAGTGTGTTTCACTAATTTTCCCATCTTTATGGGAAAGCGTCAGACATCAAATTTCAAATTTTTTCAAATTCAAATTTTATTTGTCACGTACACAGTCATACACAGTACGATATGTAGTGAAATGCTTGGACAACTGCTCGTGACCTAAAGAGAACAAAAAAGGAAAGGCTATGAATAAGATAGGAAATAAATATGAAAAATTAAAAAGGGTAAATTTAACTAGGAAGGAATAAAATATAAATTAAGGTTAAAAATGAAATAACTGTACAACACAAATTAGAATGAAGGGTAAATTTAACTGGGAAGGAATAAGATAAAATATATAAATTAAAGTTGAAAATAAAATAACTGTACAACAAAATACACAATATAGAACTATATAAGAATGTATGAAGAAATCTAAATATAAATAAATATATACACAATGACAGTAGCTGTACAAGTATTAACCGGAAATGAAGAATATAGTGACCAGTGTTGTGCAAAACCAAAGTCCAGAAAGTCCAGTGTGTGTGTAAGAACCATATGTGTGGGTCAGTACTGTGTGGTGGTGTGATTGAGAGACCGTATCGCCTGCGGGAAGAAGCTCCTCCTCAGTCTCTCTGTGTTGGTCTTCAGGGAGCGGAATCGCTTTCCTGACCTCAGCAGAGAGAACAGTCTGTTGTTGGGATGGCTGAGGTCCTTCACCATCTTCCTGGCCTTGGTCCAGCACCGCCTGCTGTAGATTGAGTGCAGGTCAGGGAGCTCGGAGCGGATGGTGCGCTCAGCTGACCGCACAACCCTCTGTAGAGCTCGTCTGTCCTGCATGGTGCTGTTCCCGAACCAGGTTAAGATGTTTCCCGTCAGGATGCTCTCTATGGTGCACGAGTAAAAGTTCCTGAGCACCTTGGAGGGCAGTTGGAAGTCTCTCAAGCGTCTGAGGTGGTAGAGACGCTGACGGGCCTTTTTCACCACGGTGTTGATGTGACAGGACCATGACAGGTCCTGCGTGATGTGAACTCCGAGGTATTTGAAGCTGTCCACTCTCTCCACTGGGCACTCGTTGATGACGGGGGTCTGGTAGTTCCTCTCCTGCTTAGTGCTGAAGTCCACTATCAGCTCCTTTGTCTTACTGACGTTTAGAAGGAGGTTGTTCCTCTGGCACCAGTTCTCCAGATTCCTAATCTCCTTCAGGTAGGCCGTCTCGTTGTTATCAGAGATCAGGCCCACCACGACGGTGTCGTCAGCAAACTTGATGATGGTGGTGGAGCTGGTAGTGGCCACACAGTCATATGTGTACAAAGAGTACAGCAGGGGGCTCAGAACACACCCCTGTTTATATCCGTTTGTGAGTCCTTGTGTCTTGTTTCGCTCCTTATGTTTCGTTGCATGTTCCCCTGTCTACCATGTTTATCCATGTTCCCCTCGTGTTCCCTCGTGTTCCCTCGCTCCCTCTCATCTGCCTTTTCTCCACTCCAGTGTCAGTCTTGCGTTCGTTTCCTGTTTTATTGTGAAAGTCTTGCGTTCCATGTTCAGTGTGTTTCGTTTTGCTTCCTCGTGTCTAATTTGTCTCCGCTGTGTTCCCCATGTGTTTCCTGTTCCCTCATCATCCTATTGTGTATTTAAGCCCCGTGTTTCCCTCTGTCCAGTGTCGCGTTCTCCCTCATGGTTGTGTGTCATTCTGTTTGCCTCCACATGTGTTTAGTTCTTATCATTTCCCACTGTTGTTTTGTATTTCCATTTACTTAATAACGCTGTGTTATATGTTATCTGCATTTGCGTCCTTTCACAGCCAGTTCACGACAGTTTCTCTCATGCAGACAAAGTTGATAACCACCTTTGTGACATCCATCATCTCTGACTGGGATTTATGGTTTTATTGAGCCAGCTAATGCTAACAAAGTCTGACTATGTTGAACTTCATTGAACGTCTGCAGGAACATAACCTGCAGGATTATCAAAAGCAACCAGCTGAATAACAGCTAAACTGGTTCGTCTTAAATTTGCCTGTGACTTGTAAGAGATTAGTATCTAAAGCTGCATCTTAGGCCATTTTGTAGTGTTTTTGTGTATTTAGGAACACAGATCAATCTGCTGTGTGGATGTTGTAAGTCTATACTGCATGATAAATGCACACTGTGTTCCACTGATAAGAGCTTTAAGGAGACAATCGGTCTTAAAAAGGCATGACAGGAACTGTTTGTGTGCAAATATTTATAGCAAAGATTATGCTGCTTAAGAGAGATTATGTTTTTCCATCATGTCCGCAACTTCTCACAATGACCAGGATCTGCGCATTGTGAGCACATGCAGGGTCAAGCTGCCTTCCCATCACCCCATCTGCCCCACAGTCGTCCCACTAATCCTCTTCCATCAGCACTGTTACCACAATGTGTGAAAAGCAGCTGCGATTACAGGACATCTGCGATGTCAACAAACCACAACCAGTGACATAATTGGTCCGCAGCCACAGCCGCAGTGCTCTTCAGTCACATGTTGTTTTCTTTTAGGGTTAATTAGCTGGGTGCTTTTTGATGTCATTTTACTTTAAAACATTTTAGGCATTTTAATAGTTACATGCTCATTATTATCACTGGCATCGTTCCTGGGTATCTATTGTAGTAATGACGTTACGCTGACCCTGCTGTTAAAGTAATCCTGTCCCACTAAGACTGAAGGCAAATTGTTTTGAGCTCAGACGACCTCAGGAAACATCAGATCTATACTGAGGTATTAGTGAAATACCACAATAAAGTGACCTAGAGGTGAGATGTTAAGTCAGCTAAACATAAACTAGTAACCAAGATAAGCAACAATGCCAAATAATCACCGGGTACAACCTTTGAGATGTGAGCATGATTTTTTTGGTGGGCATCTATCAGATCTTTGTCATATTTACTCTGCTCCCAAAAAATTACAGGAAAACTTTGAAATCCTCCTGGATATCTACTGAATACTGATAAGGACAGGATGATGTGTTAGGAACAGAAGGATGCTGCGTTGTTTCAAAGAAAAGAAAGAGCTGAATTTAAAGACACCCTAAAAACTGAAGTGAAAAGTGATGCAGCAGGCGAGTCTGCTGAAGCTTCATCTAATCGACCCCGAACACCTAGATGATATAGTCGACGCACTACGTCTGCACACATGTACTTAAAATATTTTATTTTTGTGTTTCAGTCCTGAGATGAGTCCGCTGAAGTCTGTGCCTCAGATTAGAATAGACATGGACCCAGACGATGATAACACTTTCTACTGGAAGAGCAGAGGATCCGAAACATCTCTGTAGATCTCCACCAACCTGCAGCACAACTTTTCTTTTTACTGACCTTCGGTGATTCTTTTAACTCCGATCTCCTTCATGACTTCAAGACTTTGTTGTGAAGAGCGGCACGCTTTAGAAGAAGCATTACGCTGCACGCTATATGGTCTTTCCTCACCACGTTTCTCTCACAGCTCCACAGCTAGTCTTTGCTTACAAAGGTAACCCCTGAATATTCTTCTATGCAACTCCTCCTACGCATCACCGACCGAGGCTGCAGCTCACTCTGACCACGCATGGACCTGCTCTTTTTATATAAACATATACAAATATCATCTGTCTGAGTTTTTATATAAACCGAATTATTCTAATAACATTTTCCTGTAGCAGGAAAATCATGTTTTTATAGCTCTACCTCTTGTTTTAGATTCAGTGCTTATCATGAATGATTGCAATGTGTTGACTTTTGATGGGGTTTTGATATTTTCTCTCTGTCCTCTTGTAGAAATGATTCACACAGATTCACTCTATGATCATAGCTTGTGAAGGAAATACAGTAGATATTTAAGTAAATTAATAGCAGATTAACAATGCACATTTGTATGTGCAGATGAGGAAAATATTTTTATTCTCACTTTGTGATGCAGTTTTACTTGCTTCAGTTTCTAGTTTTCTGAATCTTTTACTCTTTTGCTTTTGTTACTCGTTTAATTTAAATCATTTTCTTCTTTTGTTTTGCTTTAAAAAAAAGATTTTATTGTGTGTGTGTTTGTAACATTTCTTATTTTTTTTCTGTTCGAGTAGAAAACAATCCAGCGACATAATCATCCGATTTTCCTCCGCCAAACTTAAACTCTAACTAGAAATGCATATCATAATAATTACTTTTGCTGCACAAAGTACTTTACCTAAGTGGCTTATAAGAGATTGATTCTTAAAGTAACAATGTGAAAAAGAGGAGACGGGAATCAAATCCATGCGAGCTCAGTTCGGTTCACGGCAGGTTTTCTTTGTTTTTCTCAGCTGTTTTTGGAATTATCTGATGATGTGAAGACGTTTTTCATAAGGATGTGTTTGGGCTGTAATACAACGGTCACATGCCATCTGTGCTTACATTCAGAGACTTATTGGTCGGTGTTATGCAATCCTATCTTCTTCAAATCCACACAAAGACCCGTGCGCACGTCAGCTGTCAAACATGTCTTTGAATCTCTGATTGCTGGTCAGTGTTTGACTCAGTTTTCTTCACTTTAACTCAAATTTCTAATTATCAGGCAAAGCATTTTAATTTTGGCCCCCATAATAAACTTGCTGAGCTTGTAGAGTGTGCACAGGGCATGTGAGTGTTATGTTTAACCCACACACATCCTTTAAACAGTTGTTAAAACATCATGTCAGTGAGGCAGAAGATGCACAAACTCCATATTTGCTCCAATGTTTTTACTTCAGACGGTTTCCCACAGAATGACTGCGTGCATCTCTCTGACTGCTCGTCTGTTTTTGGCCAGTTATAAAGGATAATTCAGGTTTATGTGAACTTATATTACATGAATGTGGCTGCTGTGTGGGTCGTGCTAACTTTGAACTCTTCCCTTCTGTTGTAGTAATCAGGCAGGAAACAGAAGTTGTATTTAGAGAAATACAAGCTCCAAAGGTTGTTTGAAAAAACAAAATTGCAGCTGACCCATTATGCATCAGCTGTAGGTTTCTTGGTATATACAAAGAAAAATGTTCTTTTCTTCAGTGCAAAAACATTTTACAATTTCCCCCAAACTGCAGTAAGTATCTCACTGAAACAACTGAAAGCAAAGTGCTCTGCTCCTGGTACAGGTAATTAAGTAAAAAGAGCTGCTGTACACCCACTTTCACCTGACATGCATTTTACTTTAGCAGCTTTGTTATATAATTTCCCATCAAAATAACTGGTGGGAATTATAATAATAACTCCATCAGATAGCAGGACATACAGGTGCATCTTTAACATACTTATTCCTGGAGATTACAGATTACCTTTGCATGGTAAGATAAATAATCCATATTTATCTTACAGTAGTCATTACTGTTTGAAACAAGTAGTTTTAGCCTCAGTTCTCCACATCTGAAGAAAGTGACTGGATGACTCTCATAAGCAAAGAAAAACAACAACAACAGCACAAAAGAGCCGCTTTAAATGTTGAACGACACACTCTTGCAGTTTGATCTGAACAATAGACACAAAAAGCTTTTACATGCTGTTTTCTGTTTTTGTTTTGTCTCTGTGGTGAAGATGGAGCTCAAAGTTGGCATGACCCACATTGAAAGGTTAAAAATAACCCACGGTTATCTTTTAACTCCAGTACAGTGATCGACACCATCTCCCCACTGAATCTCTAATGGGTGCACTGAAGCACTTTCTCACTTTTTTCATTTTAATTTGAAACCTCCGGGCCTCTGTACAGATCGCCACGGTAGAGATTTCAAAGACGTAGATAAGAGTCACGACATACTTAATATTCCACCTCAGTATTTACAGCTGTCAGCAGCGGCGAGTGGAAACGAATGTGAGTCAGCGCCCGGGACATCTTCTGTGGGGAGTGGTTAGTTTAAAGTGTGATTCTGTGTAAGTGTGTCGGACAAAAACCTACAACACGACGTGAAAATCTTCTGTTAATCCTAGTGTTCGGAATACTGATGCAATTTTTTTTTATTATTATTAACATTTTGTGACTTTAGAATAGGTGAAATTGTTTATTTTAGAATTTATATTTTTCAAATGAAATGTATATTGGAAATAAAGAGAATTATCAAACAGCACTCGAGTGCTCGTCAGTCTGATGTTGGGGATAATTAAAGTGTTCCATATTGAAAAGCCAGCATAATTACATTTAATGTCACATTTATGAACTGAAACTATTTGAGGATTATTTATGTTAAAGTAAATTTAAGTCACTATTTTGTGATTTAACAAACAAGTGAAACCTGATCAACTGAGTCACTGCTCTTTAAACCTTCCTTCAGAACAATCATCAGAAACCACTTTTACTCTGGATAAAAGAAGTCTGAGGTGAATGGTTGCTGAGTGATGGACAGTTAATGATTTTGCATTTTTGCCTTTTGAACATTAGTTAAAAAATCTCCTTTAATCTCTTTAAGACACATAAAAAGTTCAAGGACATTCATCAGTTAGACATGTGCTCATGGACTATATCCCCCATAATGCAATGCACCAAGAAGCTGGCAGACCTGAAGCACTCACTAGAAAACACCTTAAAATAATAGTCTGTAAAAAAATATATATATGATGGTGCTGGAAGGGTCCTCTTTGCACAGGTTTTTGATTTTACTCACCATTACTGATTATGTAACTCCCTCTACTGTCAGCTGAACGCTATTAAAGACTATAGTACAGATGTTTCAATAAAAGAGCAGTGTGTGTGTGTGTGTGTGTGTGTGTGTGTGTGTGTGTGTGTGTGCTTTTGAAGGCTCAGTAGTAGTTGTTGGCTATTTAATTTAAAAGTTTCATAATACTGTAAATACTGCACTTGGTGGTACAGTTTTTCTTAGTTATCAAAGTTCAAAACAGTATGTGTGACAAGAGAACAAGACTGAAAAGTGTAAAAAGACCCAAACAGCACAGGAAGATGCAGAAGAAGAGATGCTTCTTCACTCACCTTTTTGCTCACCATGTGTTTACACACCACTCTGCATCTAACCATTAGTTGTTATCAATCTCTGTCTTCTTCCAAAACTGTCTTCTGACCATAAACAACATAATGTCATTGTTCATGTACGATGACAATAGAGGGCTCTTCTATTCTGTCACTTCAGCTACAGTTTAAAATACCTGCAGGTCATTTTCAGAGCAGCTTCAAAGCTCCCGTTGGCTCTGTAACAAAAGGCCAACAGTGCTCTCAGATGTCAGCTAATTATTCTACACAGAGTGTAAGAGGCGCTGCAGCTTATCCACCTCATCAGCATTTAGAAACACCATCAAAACAAAGCACTAATCAGCAATGTGGGATTCCTGCTCTCCCATGTAATCAGGGACTTCCAGTTCATTAGCAGACATGCAGAGATAATTACAGAATTACATGAAAAGCATGATTTCACGTCAACTTTGATACTGTGTCAGAGGTTATAAAAAGGTAACTGCTCAGTGTTTCCACTAGGGGGCTATAAAGAGCTGTGGTAGAGATAAAAAGCACCGGTGAGGATGAAGCTGCATTCAGCTGGAAGCAGGTTGAAGGGAAAATAGGTAAAAAATACAGCTAGACTTATTCTGACAAGACTTGTAGCTGAAGACTATAATTTATGTTAAATTGCTGTGTGAGCAATTGTGGTAGTTTGCTGCCAAGTGAAAGAGACAAGAAAAAGTCCATTAAATGAGCTGAATAGACTTAAATCATAGCTTGACATGAGCCGTCTTTCAGATGAAAGAGGACATTTCTAGAAAGTGCAGCAGACATGGATGTAACAGTAACTTTATCACAAACCTGGTCATGGTGTGACTGCAAAAACTGTGCAGATCAAACAGAAACCAAAAGGTCACAGTTTGAAATCTCAGTATCTACTGGGACTGGCACTACATCAGAGTTAGAATTTATTAGTTAATTTCCTTCACACTTCACACACTACAGGTATTTTCATACTGGAAATACCTGGAAAGAGCAGCAGCATACCATCAACTCAGAGAGTTTTCTTCACATATCTTTGAATTTTGTTTCTGATTTGTTGAGGGGCCAGCACGCCTCATGTATTCACCGTTAGTGAATTCCCTAGAGAATGAGTAGATTGTCCATCGGATCAGTGTTGGGCAAGTTACTTTGAAAAAGTAATTAATTATAGTTGCTAGTTACTTCTTCAAAAAAGTGGCTCCTATCCCCAAAGCCGCCTCCTATCCGCCGCATAAATGTCCTTGCGCTTTTACACCAGTCTTCACGGTAGCGCCTTTTCGCTTTATATCCTGATTGAAAGCCTAGACGCGCACACAAATTATAACTTTGTGTCCTTCTCTGGGACACCTACTGTACCTGTGTGCCAAGTTTCATCCAGATTCACTGTAAAATTCCTCAGAAATTAAAGGACATTTATATACAATTCAATACAGCCAATACACTACAATTATGTAAATTTCGAAAATTCATTAAAAATCATCCTGAGTAGTTGAGGAATCTGTTGAAAGTTGGACCTCAACTATTCTGGAAAAGGCGAAAAGGCGCTACCGTAAAGACTGGTGTAAAAGCGCAAGGACATTTATGCGGCGGATAGGAGGCGGCTGGCTTGACCGCGGCTCACAAATGACGGCTCACTTTACCGCGGTCCCATGTTACTTACATAGACAGCAACCTCCGCGCAGCTGATATAAGATGCGGTAACCTGAAGACAGCTTCAAACGTCTGTTTGTTGAAAAATAGTAATGCGACCGCATTTTCTTGTTAGTAATGGTAACGGCGTTGTAACGATAGAAATAGTAATTAGATTACTCGTTACTGAAAAAAGTAACGCCGTTATTCCCATCACTGCATAGGATGTATACAACAAAAAGGAGGAGGCAGCTGCCATGTCCTGACAGTGAAGGCAAGGGCATGAACCTTGCATTCTTCTTTATGGCCAGCAGGGGGCGACTCCTCTGGCTGCAAAAAGAAGTCCAGTTATGCAGACGTTTGTGCAAATGATGGCTCTCAGCTCTATGACCTCACTAAACATCTTCTTCATGGCATATGGTGTCAGTCACTCCTTTCAAGTCATGTTGAATACAACATGGATCTCATTCAGTAAGTTATGGCGCCCGTTAGAGTCGCCTCGTGATTTAGATGTTGCTAAATGATCATGTAGTGTTCCTCAGTTAAAAAAAACCCTAAATAACTAATAATAATAATAATGGATACTTTATTGATCCCCATGGGGAAATTACTTGTTTTTCTCTGCATTTGACCCATTCACTCAGTGAAGCAGTGGGCAGCCCACTAAGCAGGCGCCTGGGGAGCACCTTGCTCAGGGGTACCTCAGGGTAGCCGTTAAGTGGATTCGAACCGCCGACCTTCCGATCATGGGGCGACCACTTTACCTACTGAGCTATCCCTGCCCCCCCTACTAACTAACTAACTAACTAACTAAAAAAATTGTAAAAGGCTCATTTTAATCCTGGAGTGGCATGTGGACCTTTAGCAGTGTTACTGGTGTGATGGGTGTCTTTTAGCACAGAGTACAGGTTGTAACCGAGCAGATTTCAGTGGCTGAACATGAGCACAGGCTCCACAGGAGAAGAGAGGTGACACTTGAGTTGGGGAGCGAGAGCAGGATCCACCCACACGAATAACACAGTCCTTCTAGCTGTGTGTCTGGGGTAAAATAATATTATTTTACTTTTGTACATGCAGTACTGGTGTGCATTTTGAGCTACAAGCACATTTGTGGACAAATGCAGCGGTCTGATTGGTCAGATTTGCTTATTTGCATTCGACAAAACAAAACAAAAAAAGCATCAACCTTAGTCAGAAAAAATAAATGCTGCAAATTCATCCGAACGTCTGCGGTTCAACTGAATTTTTAACACTAAACATATTCACACAGATCCTGTGTGTGAAAGGCCTTTAAAGCTAGTGATCAGAGACCATAAACACATGAAAAACGTGATGATCGAGGGCACACTTTATAGGGTTTTTTTCCTATAGACTTCTAAACAATCGGACTTATTCCTGCAACCAGAGTCGCTGCCTCCTGCTGGCCATGAGAAAGAATGCAGGTTTAAAGCATTTTTGCACTGATTGAACTTTGCAGACGCTGAAGCTTTGTTGTCCAGTGTCGACGCTCATCATTTTTACTTTCATGATGAGAACTGACACAGCCTCATAAAAAACCAGCTCATTCTCTTTAATGTGTTAAAATTGGAAGCTCATTGTGTGGCAGGTTGGGAGTAACAAAAACAAGGTATACCCGCAGAGAGGATGAGTATAAGCTCTATAAACATAAACTGTATTATTAAGACGTTGTGTCCCTTCACCGGAGGAAACCGGGTGATTAATCGCAGTGCACGAGTGATCTGTCACATCTTAATCAGTATGTGTTTGCCTGCTGACGTCAGGATATTTCACTGTTGTGTGAACACAGACCAACACTGACAGGGAAGCATTCAAGAAGAGGAACATTTTGTGACCGATTTAACAATAAATTCATGGTTGTTCTTACAGCACAGCTATTTCAAGGTTCAATGTTCTGTAACTACAAAGGACAAACAACAACAGAGTGCAAGGTTTAGGACCTGAATGATTTGCAGGACGAGCTTCAGTTTGCACGTTTCTTTTAGAAATGTGCATTTGAGCCTCGGTTTGATTCTCCATTTACAGTAGTGACATAACTAAGTGTGCAGTTTTTATACAGTGGCTTGAAGCACAAAGGAACTACCTTCTGACAATAGTGCAGGTTCGCCCTTTGTCTGTATGTGGAATTGTTATATTGATGTCTTTGACCCTGAAACAACCGAGCTGTTTCAATAAAAGGACTGAACTGAACTTTTAAAGTATTTTGTACAAAAGCACTGAAAATCAAGCCTGCTGCAGCAGGACGTCTTTCTACTATATTTATATTAATTAATTCAGGAAATTACAATGTAGTGATTATAGGTGCAAAATCACAATAAAATCAAACCCAACCGTGATAGAAAGAACAAAAATTAATGGGCTGTAAATGACGTCACACAACTTTACAATACTCTCACCACACAGTGGGCCACTTCCTCCAAACATGAAAACATGTTTTTATGTTTGGAGGAAGTGGCCCACTGTTCGTTGCAACGAAAGGTTGTAGGACTAGTTATAGGGTGACAAATCTATGGGACTAGACACTTTTAAGACTGAAAATCCTTTTTTTAAATTAAAAAAAAAACATTTTATTACACTGATCTTCAATTTTTTTTTTTCAGTCCTTTATGCTGTTTTTGCCACACACCTACTGGAGAGGAAATGTTTACAGGAAGTTTCCTTCATTATGATTCAGCTGTTGTTTTGTTGTCTGCTTAGCTTCCTTAATCTTCCTCCTCAGCTCTTCATTTGCTCTGCTCTGTCACTCACAATATGAAGGCTCAATTATAACCTAACTGCAGTCAACAATTAGTTTATTGACAGGTTAAATTCAGATGAAATTAGTTTGGACATTTTGGGCTTCACAGCATCCTCAGTTTCCATCTCTCCTGTCTGTCTTTCTGTTACCAATAAGGGCTCTATGAACCCTTCCAGTATGGCTTCCATACACACTGCAGTGCTCAGACTTTAGCAAAATAACTAAAAGCTTCTCATTCCTGCTGACTCTGGCCACATCAGCATCCCCATCCTCCTGGACCTTTGGAGCCTTTATCAACCTTTCTCTCACCATCCTTCTGTCACATCTATCCAACTGTCTTGGCTTCACTGGTACTGTATTCTCCTAGTTTCAGTCCCGTCTCTCTTGTCACCAGTGGGAGGCTCCTGATCCACTCCTGCCCCAGGAAATCATGGTGTGCCACAAGGTTCTGTGTTTGGACCCCTTCTCTTCACATCTATTCTTCTTTTACTCCCTGTTGGTCAGATGGGAGAACATGTAGATGTGTAAAATCTCCCCTCTTACTCATCACAACAAAAGCAAAGGAGGCACCATCCTGTGACGCTATGTAGCAACTGTGTTTTAGGAGTTGCCAACACCAATAAAACAACAGGCCCGGGACTCTGGGACCACTGAGAAATGTGTCATGACCTCTGGGATGCAAAGTTTACATTTTTAGTCTGATGAAGTCCGTCTGCGTGATGTGGGACTTATGTGGAGAGATTATTGTACAGTTAAGTAACATCTTTGCTCCAGATCCATGAAACCCCCACTTTGTCACCACAACAACTCTTGAGCCTGACACAAGCCTTTGTCCTGTTTATGCCGCTTATATCTGTGACAGTGGGGGGAATGTTATCACTAAATTTAAGCCTGCCTCGCTGCGCAGATATTCACCTCGTCCAGTGAACCCAGATGGGGCCCCGAGGACGAGGGAGAGAGGACCAACAAAAACACAACGTCTACAACCCTGATGCTCTGATAAACTCTGAGGCTGCTATTTTAGGTCAGTGTCAACATGGAAAAGTATTGAGCATCATCCAAACATGAGTCATCCTCCTCAGTCCACAGTTTACTTCTTATTTGGATGCATTTCATCATTTCGCAGCATTAAGTGTGTGGCTGCAAAACACGTCAACGAGCTGAAGAAGAATTAAATTTTATAGCTCTGTAATTAAGTAGGACAAAAAGCAAATGAGATAAACAGAATAAACCGAGAGACTCATTATGAAATATGTTTACAGCTTCAGGATATATATATCGCCACTGATTTACATAACTATTGATCAAAGGAAGCCACGCCATTGGATCTGAAATTCACCCTGATGTGCCAACCTCACAGCAGGACTAGAGGAAACATACAGGAGGCAACAGTTAGTAGGATTCATCCTTTGGGAATCCCGAGTGTTTCTCAACATTAAACGTAGCTGTCAGTCTGAGGGCCGAACCACAGATCCGCTGCTCCCAATAATATAATGTATTTCCAGAAGTTTTCAAAACCAGAACAAACAAATCACAGCCTTCATTCATTTTATTTTATTCACAACCCTACTTCCAAAAAAGTTTGGACACTATGTATAACTTAAAAAAGAAATCAGTATTTCAGTATTTTGAAAATTTGGTGACAGAAACAGCTTAAAAACAGTTGGCAAACATCTGGGGACTGAGGAGAGCAGCTGCTGGACCTTTGGAGGAGGAATGTGTCCTGTTCTTGTCTGATTGGCCGTCCGACTGCGGTCTGGAGTGTGGAGCCTTCCTGCTGCTGTGGAGTCGGGGCGGTCTGCCTCCCCCCACCGCAGGGAAAAGGGAAACACCACCTGGGTCTGGGTGCAGTTCCCCCCTCCAGGGGCGGGGGCACCTAGACCCGGTTTGTAGAGTACGCTTGGGGAGTGTGATCGTGTGTACAGCGTCTCTTTATGTCTGTCTCCACGTTGGTTGAGTGTGGAGTAAGTGCATATGAGAGCATGAGGGTGGGAATGGATGTTTGTATCTGTGTGTGCCTGTATGTCTGTGTCTATATGTCAGGTTGGGTGTCAGGCGCCACCTCTCTGGGGACATCTCAGGCCCTCCAAGGTTTGGAGGCCTATCTCCCCCTACCACCACTTCCCCTGCCAGTGGCGGACCCCCTCAGACATTGGTGCGTTGGTGGTTCTTTGTGTCCGGGGATGGGCGTCCAGGTACACACCGGCTCACTCCTTGGCGGCCGCTTATCGGGGCCTGGAGCCTGGGGCTCGCTCGGGCCACTTCGGAGGTGGGGTGCCCCCGGCCTCTCGGCCTGGGGCTCGGTCACTCAGGCGCAGCTGGCTGCCGGCGGAGCTCATGGGCGCGTCACTGCAACTCCCCCTGACTTCTGCTCCGCGGCTGCTGAGTGAGCCCTCATCTGGGACTCTCCTCAGCTCTTTCTGGGACAGTGGCGCGGCTGCCCCTCTGTGGGTCTTCCTTGGTCTCTTGTGTTCTGGGGGCCTCTGGATGTCTGGAGTTTTGATCTCCTCCACACCTGCTTCACGCCCTGGAGGACGGGGCTGTGGCCCCCCCCACACCCTCTAGCAGATCATTACATGAAGGAACCTTTTAAAAAAAACAAGCGCGTCCATGCTCACAGGTGTACACACGGGTGATCACACCCACAAACTACACCCTTTTTGGCTCCTACCTCAAAGCACACTGTGTTCTGTTGATCTTATGTGCTGCACAATAATGTTTAACATTTAGTATTTACTGTCATATTCCCATATATCATTGTGATGTTGTTTATTCTATTACTCTTGTTCTCTTCTGCTTGTTTTCTTTTTTCTTTCTCAGCAGGTGATCCAGGTGATTGATATATGCATTTTTTTTCTCTGCCCGTTCTGTTGGTTTTTGTCTTTTGCCCTTCTCCCCCGTCCCTCTTCTCAGCTGTTTCCCTTTCCCTCTTTCTTTCCCCCAGTCAAGTCTGTCCCGTATTCAGTAAGTGAAAATAAAATAAACAATAAAAGGTGAATCAAATGGACCATTACGGCAAGGCTGGGATGGTCAGTTTGGTAAAGTAAATCCGTTGGGCATCTTTCTTTGCCTTTAGACAACAATTCTGATGCAAAAGAGCCAAACGGGACAGGCCAAAAAAAAAAAAAAAAAAAAAAAAAAAGCAATGTTTCAAGTTGCATCTTTAGTGATTCTCCTACTGTTAAGTCATCATGTTTTGTCCAAAGGGGTGTACTTGCAGTTTTTCTTTGAAAAAATGTAAAAAGATCACAAAAAGATATTGCCAGCTTTTTCTGCAAAAAATAAAAATAAAAATAACACATTTACTTAAGTTAAAAAAAAAAAAAAAAAAAAAAAAGAAATCAGTATTTCAGTATTTTGAAAATTTGGTGACAGAAACGGCTTAAAAACAGTTGGCAAACATCTGGGGACTGAGGAGAGCAGCTGCTGGACCTTTGGAGGAGGAATGTGTCCTGTTCTTGTCTGATAGACGATTGTAGCTTTTTGGTTTTATGATGAGCCGAACGTTGTTGGTTGGTGAAAGGTCTGTTCAGGCCAGTTCAGCACCTGGACCCTTCTGCTATGAAGAGTCCAGGTCATTTATGAATTTGAAATGAGCTTTGCCCCAGAGAAGACAGCGGTGTTTCTGCATCATGTTCACACATGGCTGCTTCTTTGTATGACTCAGCTTTAACCTGCATTTGCAAACATTTCCTGAGCCCATGATGAGCTGATGTCCAGGATTCACGGGCATCCAGGACTGATTTTCTGATCAACTCTCACACTGCTGATGATGAGATATTCAGTCTTTGCAATTTTAACATTATTTAACATCATATTGAAATTGTTCCACAGTTTATAGATGCAGTTCTTTTTGCAGATGGGTGATGCTCTCTAAGATGTTCTTTTTCTATTCCCAGTAGGGTTTCTGACTTGATGCCATTTAAGCTGATTAGGTGCAAAATGTTCCTAAAACTGTTTCTTTTTATTACCGTTTTCCCAAATATCAAAAGGAGCAAATATTCTTCAGGAAACAGTGAAATGTTTACACATTTTATACTTTTTCTTTGTTCTATCTTGAATAAAATCCGGGTTTATGAGATTTGCAAATCATTGTCTTTAATGTACATTTTACATGGGATCAGACTTTTGGGATATGGGACTGGAATTTGTTGGCAGGAGATTTGATCTCTGGTGACTTGTGTAAAACAGCATACTTCATTACCAAGTGTGTCAACTTTATTACACTGATTAACAGAAAAGGCACCAGAGAAGAAGAAGTTGAAGACATTTTGGTAGTTAACACAGCTGTAAAATAATTGAAACCTCAAAGCATCCAAGAAAAATTTCTGATGCACCAAAGAAACTGAAAACGTGCTTTAAAAGGATGGATTACAGTCACCACAGGTAAGGACACGTTTTTAAAGAGGAAATGACATTGAGGGCAGACCTAGATGTCACATTAGTGCTGTCGGACAGTTTGCTCTTGAAAAATAATTGAATCAGGCTGCGCAGATGTTACATTTATTCAGTTAAAATGATGGATTATTGCCTTGGGGCAGCAGAAATTTCTCTGAAGTTCTGAAAGTACATCATTAGCGTGTGTTAGTGTTTTTATAATTACACTGTTTTAATGGGACAGAAACTTTAGTACTCGTGGTTAAAACATCACACTGTATATTATCATCTTAATTTTAATCTTGAGAGCACCCGTGTGCGCACACCCTGCAGAACTGGCTGGAGGTAATACAGAAATACAGAAGCACAGTGTGGTTGTTTTTTCCTCGCCAGTTATCCTGCTCAGGTTTTCAGTGCTCTCAAATTTAGATGAACATGTGGTTACCAGTATTTATAGATTTTCTAATCTTTCCCTATTTCACATTAGAACAGCCACAGACTGCTTTCGCTTCTAGCTTCTGTACGGTGGCCCCAAGAGGTCAAATGCACTGCAACTCAAGAAAACACCAGCAATTAGAAGAATGCTCCACAATGAGCGGAGCCAGTTGAGGTGGCTTGAGGATCTGAATACGACGTCTCCTGAGCACCTCCTAAGTGAGTTGTTCTAGACACGTCCTGGGAGCAGGGCTCGGGGTAGACCCTGGACAGGGAGAAAAAGATGCAAGGTAATGTGTATTTTGACTGCATTATTTACAATCAGCCATTCCTAAAGTAAAGAGAGCTGTTACCACTTGTTGGCTAGAAACTAGGAATTTCTACCCAGTCATAGTCAAAGGTTTCAGTCCAATGTGTGACCCAGCTGCTACTGGGGCACAAACTTTAAAATCAACAGTAAATTTATGTCAGACTAATGAGTAATATCACAGACTAACCACCTGCTATTACACGTTTTAATTCACTTTTTATATAAATAAAATCATTTATAGAAATATGTAACTGTACATACCTTTAAGCTGTATTTCTGTTCTGAAGCCCACCTGCAGTACCGTCACTGCCCACCAGGTGGCCCACACTTTACAAATCACTACTGTCGATAACAGTTTGCCATTTGCTGGTTACTGTTAACTCGTCACTTCTGTCACCTTATAAAAACACATCTGTCATGTTTTGAGCTTTTGCAGCATTTTTCTACTTTCTGGTCTTTCATTAAGTGTGTTGACCTCTCTGGGTCACTGTAGAGAAGCACTCGATTTATTGCATAAACCATTTTTGCTTCTCTGTAGTTTGTATCTGAAAAATAATAAATAACTTGAAGGACATTTTTAAACTTTAGTTTAAATGCCTCTCTGCTGTGCTGAGACGGTTCTGCTTACACTGAAGGAAAGAAAAGCAAAACACAAACATGTGGATCCATGCTGGGTTGCACTTATTCGTGCTTCCACCCAAAACCTAGAATTACTAAAATAACACCCCCACATTAAGCTTGTTACCAAAGGTTTCTCAGAGACCGCGGCAGCACTGCAGCTTCACTTCATACTAACTGAAACTCCAAAACCCAGGTGGTTTATCAGGGGTCCACAACCGACCGGTTTAATGTCCAACAGTATTTTCACGGACCGGCCTTTAATGTGTCCCGGATGAATACAACAAAATAAAATGACACGACCAAGACAAAAACTGTGGTATTTTGTAAATATAATAACAATCGCGAATTCAGTTTAATTGTGTAACTTTATTAGCAGCGTCCTCCTCCCCTTAATGCTCTCTGGTCGCTATGGTAACAGGTAAATATTTCTTTCAACATAAGACACACAACTACAGCACGGTAAAGGCCCAGTGAAACCGAGTTAATGACAAAAACCCAGAAAACCATAAATTTCACACCCGAGCTTCAACTCTCACAGACCGGTCCATGGCCCGGGGCACCGCGGGACGATCTTAGACGATCTTTTCTCCCGTACGAGCATCCCAAAATGAAAACAAGTCACACAATGAAATTAAGACCAGGCAGTGATCCAAAAGCTTTTCAAAAATATATATATTTTTTTTACAATCTTGGCCCAGGAGAACATTTCAAAAATGTATTTCTTTACGGTAAACACAGTGAAAACTTTGGAGTGGTGTTTTCACGCAGCTCTTTCACTGCTCTGGCTCGTTTTAGATCGATGTGGGCAGCATGTGGCGTATTAACTACAATGAGTCTGACACCTCCGCTCTGAATGCAAAAAGTTGTCTTCTGATAAAAGCCAATATTCCTCCTCAAAAAAGGCTTTCAACGATGCTTCAAGTGTTGAATGTGCCATTTGGAGGACGCTCGCCAGACAATAACATATTGGCTTTGGAAAAATCTGTCTTCACTCAAATATGAGATGAAATACGCTCCGAACTCCAGCTCCTCCAATTCTGCTAGAATTAAGCTTTTATTTCTGGGTGCTATTTACCAGCAAAACCCCTCCTGACATGCATTCCTGCCATTTTCATCAATTGTGTCAAATTTAGGGTAAAGTCTTTTGTTTAAGGCAAGCATCAGTCCATTCCATGGTTTCATCATCGTTTCCAGGGAGAGATATTGAAACCGTTGCTGCTTGGACACGTCGTCCTGTTCTAAAAAAAGAAAAAGAAACATGACTGCTTGGCTTCAAAGCAAAGCCCCAGAGTGGGCACAGGAGTAGATTTGTTTCTGGAATACTTTTGCAAATAAAATTTGTGTTAACTTGCAAACTTTTGTGCTATTCTACAATGTACAGCAGCAGTTAATGTGCTGTTCCAGTCCAGATTTGATGACGTGTCACATTCAGAGAAAGCCTTCTAGGAAGAGAGCAGAGATAACACAACACTTGAGCTCTGTGATATGGAGCAAAAATCTTGCACTCATCTTAAGACACTGATTGACATAAAATGTGATGATGTTCATTTTCATTCAGAAAACCGTTTCCACTTAGTTCATTTTCTTTAGAATAAGCTGGTATTTTCCCTCAGACACAGGACATAATGACAGACATGAAGCCAGAGTGAAAGAAAGAACATGCACAGTAGAACAGATGAATAAATTAGAGAAGCTGGATGGAGAGAGAGCCTGACGGCACACGTTTCTATTAATATGACAAACTCAAGACAAGTGAAAATTAAAAAGACCTCAGCAAGCTTGCATCTGCAGAAGTGCCCGCGCTGTCATTTTTGTCACATCCTTGCTTCACCATGAGAGCTCACCACGGCTACATCACAGGTATGATGGAAAAGAACTCACACAGTGAAGCACAGTGACATTAGGTGGAGGATTTGATTTGATATACCTTTATTAGTCCCACAACAACAATCAATCAACAGATCCATGCAGGAGCTTCAAAGGAAAGGACCCCCAACTGTGCAACCAAACATCAGTCTAAGGCCTCAGCACAGCAACCCTGATGTTTCACTGACACAAACTCAGACCTCGGGCACTTGACTGAATATCTTGAACATGAACTCATCCTTTGATCTGTCACATGAAATGCTGAACTCCCGACACAACAAAAAAGGAAGAGAACACAACCCTTTGGCTTTACTCATAACCAAACCTTATGAGTTGTGACTCAATTGTTCACAGAGAAAAATCAGTCGGCAAATCAGATGTAGACGTGCTCCTATTCATTTAACCGTAATGTGTTATGGGACAATAAAAGCCTGAGCATGCTTCTCTTGTTGAAAAGTAAAATACGTTCAGCTTGATTTGCCTGTGTCAGCTTGTTTGTGTGTCACTTACCGTTCTCCTGTTTTCAGGACGTCCTCATTCAATAATGAATAAAACAGAGATCAAGAAATTTATTTCATTAAATGAAAGATAGAAGTTTGGACACACCTCATTTAATGGGTTTTCTATGTTTTTAAAGCCTGTTTACATTGTAGATTCTCACTGAAGGCATCAAAACTATGAATGAACACATGTGAATTATGTAAACAAAAAAAAGTGTGAAATGTCTCAAAACACGTTTTATTTTTTAGATTTTTTCAAACAGCCACCCTTTGCTTTGATTACTGCTTTCACACTCTTGGCATTCCCTCAATGAGCTTCATGAGGTCGTCACCTGAAAGGGTTTTGCAGCAGTCTTGGAGGAGTTCACAGAGGTGCTGAGCACTTGTTGCACTTTTGCCTCACACAGCCTGGAGGTGTGTTTGGGGTCATTGTCCTGTTGAAAAATAAATGATGGTCCAACTAAACACGAACCTGATGGGATGGCATGTCGCTGCAGGATGCTGTGGTAGCCATGCTGGTTCAGTGTGCCTTCAACTTTGAATAAATCCCCAACAGTGTCACCAGCAAAGCACCACCACACCACCACACCTCCTCCTCCATGCTCCACAGTGGGAAACATGCATGTAGAGACCATCTGTTCACCTTTTCTGAGTCACACAAAGACACGGCGAGTGGAACCAAAGATCTCAAATTTTGGCAGTCAACTTCGTCGCAGTGCTTGATGGTTTTTGCAGCTGCACTTGTGGACACGTTCAACATTTTAGCAACGTTTTACTCCATCATTACTTTAAGAACTGACCCTCAGTTCTTATAGTTTCGTTTCTCTTTACTTCGCAGATTGGCTCTTGCAATAATATGAATTCTAACAGTTCTCAAGTAGGGCTGTCAGCTGTGCACCAACCTGACTGCTGCACAACACAACTGATGGTCCCAACCCCATTAAGAAGGCAAGAAGCTCCACAAATGAAGCCTGACAGGCACAGCTGTGACGTGAAACCATTCCAGGTGAATACGTCATGAAGCTCATTGAGAGAAGGCCGAGGGTTTGCAGCGCTGTCAACAAAGCAAAGCGTGGCTACTCTGGAGAATATAAACTATGAGACACATTTAGAGTTATTTATTGATTGTTTCTTTGCTCCATTTATCTTGCTCTGATGTTTTCAGTTTGTAGCTACAGTGTAGAAAGTAGTAAAAATAAAGAAAAAACATTAAATGAGAAGGTGCGTCCAAACTGGATTTGAAAACCTTTAAATGCAGCCAACATGCATTCAGTGATAAATTGTAATGCAGCTGACTGGAGGGAGTGCTATGCACCAACCTCTGATATTTGGAGGACAGCAGATAATGGAAATGCACCTTAAAAACAAAAACAAGACACAAGTACTACAAATCAGAGCTCTAAATATGTCTAAAAACCATTCATGCAGCGAATGGTTGCCTCCTGCTGTTCTTGTGAATGTTCACCTTGAACTATGTCTCTGCTTGTTTTTAATGTCATAAAGACATTTAAATAAAAAAACAATGCAAGAGCCAATTTGTCAGGAGCCAGTGCATCATCAGCTTTGGACAAGGTGATTATCAGTCCTCTGCCAGCAGTGTGTACATCATCACTTAGCTTAAAATGACTACATCAGTCATCAGCCATTGCAGCTACAAACCACTTTATTAGGCTATAATGAGATTAGACTGGGTGATGCTTTCACCTGACACACACCTGACACACACACATCACAGTGGATAAGAATGTAGTTTTCTACAACAGGAATGTCCTGCAATCTGCACATTAGCTTCACTTGTATCAGTCATGCAAACTTGCTTCAGAAATGTAATGTAACAAAATCCCTCCTGACTTCTGAATGCAGCTCATTAATACAAAAAAGATGATCAAGATGACCAAAGAATCGATCGGTCATTAAAGCATTTTACTGAAAGCATAAACAGAAGCAGGACTGTTCATCAAATTCAACTCCTACACTCCCCAAACTGTGAAATAGGTAAAAACAATGTTAGTGCAGTAGCACTGAAAACTGATACACAGGATGATACAGAAAACTTCACTTTCAGTGCAATCCTTTAACCAGCAGTCTTTGGTCTTACAAAAGGTTTCACACAACCAGCAGCTCTGCAGACACGGTGACTTCTTCGATTGAGATCAAAGATCGATGCTGTTATTGAGGTCGTTCATTGACAGTCTGGCCAGGAGGCAGATTTAACAGCTGTGTTTTAATCAAACTATAATAACTCATTAAGAGTCTGCACTTCTCACTCTGCAGCTGGAATATTACTCAGGGTGAGACAGAGGGGAGAGAACCAAGGAGCAGGAAGGACGGCTCGGTCTTTATCATCTATCAATAGCGAGCAGCTTTCCGCGGCGTGAAAGCGACTCTACGACGTGGGTAATTTTTACTGTAGATTGCTGGAGCCGCTGAACGACAAGGAGACAAAGCTCACGCCGAAAGGAAGCAAGAGGAAGTAAATTAACAGTTTATGACCTTTGTGATGCTTGTAGCCCTTTTATAGGAGCGTTCATGGTGCTGCTTCTAGTGGAGGCTAATGTGGAAAAAATGACTGTCTGCCACTAGTGCTACGAATCAGTGATCTGACCTTCAGGCCAAAGTCACTGGGATTTGAACTCATCTGAGATTTTCAGTAGACACAACTATAGTACAGCTACCACAGGGCGAGAAGCAGGATGCACCCTGGACAGGTTTCCAATCTGACACAGAGAGACAGACAGCTACACCTCTGGGAAATTTAGAATCGCCAGTTAACTCAACTCCACTAACCGAGTGTCTTTGAACTGTGGCAGGAAGCTGGAGTATCCATTTTATTATACTTGACATACCTGACAGGTGATAAAAGGCAGATCAGGGGTCAGAGGTCAAATGTGGAATGATATTTGGATACAAAGCATAATGTGATATTTAGAATCCTCTTGTAGCAGTATCATTTCCTAACTGTCAGCGATACAACCAAAGGAATTTTAAGTTTTAAAGATCAAACACATTTTAAGAAAATTTGATCTTATTTGACCTTGAAAAAGAGGTCAGAGGTCCAAGGTCATGTGATATTTTGAATCTCCATATATCATTCCCTGTATGCCTCTGTAATGCCAATGCAGACAATGACAGTAAGAAATATAGTTTTAAATAGCTTCATAGGATTATTATCATTTTGACCAGATCAGATTCAGATCAATCTACTGAGAGGTCAGAGGTCAAATGGGACATATTTTAATTAGTTATACAATACTTTCCAAATGTTGCTAACATACACCACACTTATAAGAAGCATAGTTTTTGTCTGTTTTCAACCAACAAATTGTGAAGTTGACCTTTACAAACTTGGTAGTTTAACACGTTAACCGTTAACACGTCCTCCTGCTACACCACCACAAAGTCTCATCAGAATTTGCTGAAAACTTTTCGAGCTATCGTGTTTACAGAGCGAACGACATGCACGCATGCACACAAAAAAACGTAACTTCCTTGGAAGAAGTAATCAAATCGATTCCTTGCAGGTCTAATCAGTTGTTTGTTTTCAGCAAAGCTTCAGCATCCTCAGATGTTCATTATGTGTTTTTCTCATTGTCACAGCTGTTAAAGTTTATTAACTAAAATCAGTATTTTTGGAAGAAATGTTGTCATCACACACAACAAGGCCCAGGAGAACAACAAAGGCAGGAACACAGACAGCATACTAATTTTACTTCTTCTTCTACTCTTTTTGCAAACAGTCAGTGTATTTTCTGCCAGCTTTATCTGAAAGGATAAGATGAATGCCTGTAGGAAAAAAAGCCCTACGCTAATTTGTTGTAGTAAGGTGATCAAAGCTGGGATGAAATTAAATTTGAGTCTGTAAAGGTTGAAATGATGACTCTAGAACAGCTTAAAGTGTTTTCCATGTTACAGCTTTTATCCTTTTCTTTTGGTAGTTTTGGTCGACATTGAACCGCTGCGCTCCGCATCACAGTCTGCCTTTTTGCAACTTCTTGTCCCTGGATTTGTCTCATCTAAATGCACACATCCTGAGGTAACTGCTTACTGCCCAAGAACATGCATAACAAACAAACAGAGACTCTTAAATCCTCAGGCAAGGACGGCTGTCCCAAAAGTCTAGACCGGAGATCAAAACACGACAGTGCTTTTCATCCTACTTGAAATGTGTGTTTTAAGTGGCACCACCTTAAGTCATTAAATGTATTTCTGACTTTTGTTTTCAAAATTGACACGGTGCTGCATCATTCTGTTTTTGCCTGTTATTATGTAACCAGCTTTATTCTGACTGACAGCGTTCTTATTTTATAAACAGGGTTTGTATTAGCAGAAATACGCCTGTCTTGTTATGTTCTGCACATGAGCTTGTCTAATCCCGGGGGAGGCAATTGGCTTCCTGCGAGACTGAGGTGCCTCTTGTGAAATTATTAATTAGTCTCTTGGATGTTTTTTGATATTTCCATTTCAAAAGATACCCTGCAGTGGATTCCTGCCACATAAGCTGTAATATCACCTGGGCAGGAAGCTGGGCAGCTGTGAGATCCAAATATCACCATCACGAGTGAGCCGGATGTTTCTTATTATGTTCCAAGATGCCTGGCAGCTCACTATTTCACTTATTTTGTCCAGTATATTCACTATCTGCCCTCTGCACATGTCCAAAACATCTAAACCTCACCTCTCTAACTTTGTCTGCCTGCTCTCTTCTTCACCTCTCCTGTGCCCAGGTATTTAAACTTTCTCTCTTATTCAAACTCATGTATTGGAGGTGTGCTTTCTTTTCATACCTCCACCTCTAATGCGTCTCTACCACCTGCTCCCTACTCTCACTACAGGTCACAATGTCATCGTCTGCAGACACTCCTGCCGGTCAGCCTGTCCATCACTGCTGCAAACAAAGAATGAGCTCAGAGCTGATCTCTGATGTGAGCCAACCTCCATCTGTCACTCCTACTGTACACCTCACCACTGTCTTCCTGTCCTCATCCATGTCCACCACACTCACATACTTCTCTGCCACTCGTGTCTACCTCAGTTCTTCTCCCTGTTATGTCCTTTTTTCACAAAGACAGAGTGAAGTGCTGTCTGACCTTCTCAATACTTGTTTTCTTCCAGGACTCTTTTCTGGATCTTCGCGGTGTGGCTGATCAGCTTTGTGCAGTTACCACAGCTCTCTTATTCCTGAAACTCAGTATCAACACACTTCTTCTCCATTCCTCAGAAATCCTGTCATTCTTCAATATTGCGTTAAACAACCACTCTCCTAGACATCCTCACACCTGTGGAAGTACAGAGATTCAGCTGGACCAGCTACCGTTCTTCATCCTCTTCAAAGCTTCCCTCGCTTCCTTTTTACTAATTCACTTTCCTCCATCTGTCCTCTTCTCTCATTTTCCTCATTCATGAAGTCCTAAAAGTACTCCTTCCATCTTTTTTTTGTCTTTGTTTGTATTTTTGTCTTTTTAATCTGTTATATCTTGTAAAGCACTTTGTGATCTCTATCTAGAAATGTGCTATATAAATAAAATTTTACTTACTTACTTACTTACTTACTTTTCATCTCACTCATCGCTCTCCTTTCCAGCTCAATGTCTGTCAATGTCTCTGTCAAGCCAAAAATCTCTTTCTTGTTTCTTAGTTCCTAACAATCTGTAAACATCACAGTACTTCAGCTTTCAGATTTCTGCTATAAATATATCCACAAAAACATCAAGTTGGAAAAATGTTCAATCCGTAGACAGCACTGCTTTGATCTTTCTGCACTTTGTTAAAAATATAGACATATAAAGCACTTTCTACTATGTGCTATATATATAGATATAGGCTCCAACCCTGAGATATGTATGAGTTAATATATACAGTATGCAGAAAGTGTAATTCTCTCTTGGTTTGTGTGGGTGTGTGTTTAAAAAAGAACGAGCTCTGCCTCGCAGGAAAACCCCTTCTGGCAGATGGCAGCGTGTCTGAGAGGACAGACTCCCCAATGATTTCCAAGCTTGTTAAAAGAAAAAAAGGACAGTACTGTGGAAATATCTTTTGTTCCGATCTTTGTTAAAGTTATCAAAAACTGCTTCGAGAAAACTGAAATTTCTCATTTGGGTTCATCACTCCCTGCCATTGACTGTCAGTCCAGTTCTGTGTAATTTGGTATACCTCAGTCTTTTCTCCCTGATCCTCCCTGATCCTGTCTTCCTGACAGCCACTCGGCTGAAGGATGAACTGAAGGCTCTGATGCATCTCTCAGGCTCCGTATCAGGTCTTTGCTGGATTTTCTTTTCGTATTTGTTAAGCACGTGACTTTCACATGCTGTTCATCTGCTGTAGATAGTTTTTATGCCTGCCGTTTCTTTGTTTGCCCTCCACTTCCTCAGATTTTTAAGGGAACGCTGCACAGCATGCAGAGATGTGCCACATTTTCAGCTAACAGCTCTTTTGGAATCGCCTTGTTGATGCTAAAATCTTATTTCATGTCTGTGAAACGGTTACCTTTAACATTTTTATTAGATTCAACTAAAGAAAGCCTCGCGAGTGATGGATGTCTGTGGAGGGACGTCAAAGTGCTGAAAATTGGCACATTGTTCGTTGTGATCTGTCAGGTGGACTTTAGTGACAAAAGAAACAAAAGAAAATGTGCTGGTGACAAATTCAATGAAAAACTGTGAACCGGCAGAACAGCCGACAAGTTTCCAGACTTTTTTTCCAGACTGTTGGTTTTTTTTGGGTTTTTATCATATAGTTTATTCCAATAAAGAAAAAAAGGGAAATAGATCACCAACTTCCTTATTTAGTGAAAACTGAAAGGGCACTGAGCTACATTCAAGATGTATATTACAGGCTGTGGTTGGAGCTAGTTTGCATGTTTCAAATTCATGAGCCGATAGAAAGAAAATTTGTGATGCTGATGAACCTGTTGCCCTGAGGCCTGTCAGGTGTGCAGAGGTAGACGTTCCAGCTGTATCAACCCTCCTGTCTGTAATAATCAGGATCTAAGGGTCGTCCCTGGGGTGCACTTTTATAACCCTGCAGTGCATCTCACCCTCAGCTGCTCTACACTTTTCTGTCTTAGCACTCTTTTCCCCCAGATTCACGTCACCTGACACCACAGTTTAGTCAAACCAACTGTGGGTGGATGCAGGGAATTTGAAAGAGGAAAGACTGTAACACACATGCGCAAGACATATAAGTGCAGGACAAGACGTCATTTGATTATCATCCTCAGAGACTTAGCAGCTACTAGTGTCTTTAACAACCAAGCGCATTTTAAGAAACTATATATTAAAGTCGTAACCAGGACTCTTATCTAATCTTGAGTCTGATAGTTTTTCAGTTCTTTAAAGGGCTATTACCATGGTGACTGATCATATTAATGATGAAAGAGAGCATGACCAATCCTTAATTAACTAATTAAATAACTCATTTATAATGTTAATGTTTTTAAATATGCCAGAATTACTTTGTATTTTCTGTATACATGTCAGAAAATATAATTTGTAGCAGAAAGAGTATAGACAAATCTCCCCGGTTTATCTGCTTTTAGCCTTTATGAATAGTGGTGGCAACACAGAAGTGCTGAAAAATGTTTGAACACAGTGCGGCTGCTGGTTGATCGTAGACGGGCTGATAGGTTTGTTTAAGGATGTAAAATAAGCAAAAGGAAAAAAGTGAATGAACAAGAAAAGTTGCAAATGATTTTATGCTGCAAAAAGCGTATAAAGGAAAGTCAGACTGATACAACATCAAAGCTGACAAATTAAGCGGTTCAGGAACGTGGTGATAACTGGGCACCAGGAAAGACTTGACTGTTGGGATGTGTGTCTTCAAACATATTCGTAACTAGGGATGGGTATCGTTTAGGTTTTATCACTGCCGGTGCTTAAAGAATGGAGAACACAAACTTTGTCCAAAAACCTCATGTTCAGCTGTTTTTTTGTAAAAAGATAACAATGTTAGCCTTTTCTGCAGCTATGGGGCATATATGGTATCACTCTTGGCTGGAAGCAGTGCTTAAACAATGGAAAAAACACAAACTTTGTCCAAAAACCTCTCATGTTTAACTGTTTTCCACTTTTTCTTTGGTCATTTTAAGCTTTTTGGCCAGGGTGAAGGGAGTATCTGCCATCAAACAAGAAGACAGCTGCATGTAGCTATGATGGTGTTTGCTAGTTTACCTTACATGCATTAATATAATAAAGTGGTTAGAGTACTCAACGTAAATTACACACGAACAACATTAAGCTACTCACGCAGAGAAGAACGGCTGCTGCTGCATCATCATCCTCATCATTTCTGCTACACTGGCAGGGCTAGGGGCCAGGACTCTATTCTTCGGGTTTTTGGGGGATGTTGCTAACTCCGGGTCCGATAACAGGCACCACACCGCAGTAGATGTGCTCGGTGTGAGGTCTCGCAGCAAGCTATCAAATACAGCACATTTCTCGGCTTTTAACAGAACACTATGCGTCGCCAGGTGTTGTTGCAGGCTGCTGAGTTTGCATCTTTTGCTGTGAAGTACAGCCAGACTTTTGACCGCTTTTTAAATCTGTAGCTCTGCTCTAAAAGAACGTATGTACCTGGCCCCGCCTACTATCCTCGGAAACGTAAAATGATTGGCTAGAGTCTAAAGCGTATCACATCTCAGGGGGAAAAAAGCACCGAAATGTGCTCTGCTTTTCGGTCTGGTTACTACCGTTTATGTCAGAACCGGTGCCATCATGGCATCAGATACCGGTACCCATCCCTATTCGTAACAGTTTATAACCTGATCATTTAAGCTAAAATGCAAAAAACAAAAAATAAAACAACACACACACACACACACACACACAGCAGTTAAATCCATGTTGGACCAGGAGTTCTTCCTCTTTCCTCTGTGTGTACTTTTGTTCCTCGGTGTTTGGGGAATCCATTCTGACAGTAACACATTTTTCATTCACTCCCCAACCAGTGCCAAAAAACCTGTATAAATGTCTGAAGTGGGCCAGAGGTAAAGCAGTCGCTCTGATTAGCATCCTGCCTTCACCGTCACTGGAGACAAACAGCCTGCTGCATGTACAATACTTCAGAAGAAAAAACGGCTGACAGATGCTTCCCACGACCACTCCAGGGGGGAAAAAAGAGATGTTTCCCTGAATTCCCTCATTGTTGCTGTGAGATAAGACAGAATTTAAACAAAGAATAACACGTGTTCTGCATTTTAAACATATCAGACTTCAGAGAGTTAACCCATGACTTCACCTTCTTTTCACTTGTTGGGTAAAAACTGTTGCAATAAAGTGAATGTGAAATCACTCCTGTGTGTCCAAATATGAACTGTGAACGTTCACATAGATTTATATAAAAAGGAAAATGCATGCCGTTTTCACATTCCTCTGGATACTTCAGTCTGCTTAGCTCTAAACATGCAAAGAGAAGGTCTCATTTTTCTCTTCTGCAGGGATCCACAGATGCATGATTAATTTTATTCATAGCTTTAGCCTCAGTCGACTTAGTCTACTGTGGACTTGTTGTCTGCAGGTATACACACATTAAGTCTGTAACTTTGTGACCTTTTTAATGGCATATTAAATTATATTTGGGACCAAACGTCAATGGAAAAAAACCTCATTAACATCCAGTCGTCCCAAGTTTGAAACACCTTCAACACAGCCGTGTTTGCTTCTGCATTTTCAGGCCTTTAATATTTGTCATTAAAGGTTTGTGGGTTTGACAGAAGACTGGATGGAAAGATCTTCTGACATCTACAGAGTTCATGCTGTCTGATATTTCTAAAGCTTTACGATGTTCTCTGGAACACATTGCTCTACAGTCATTTTGTAAACTACGAGTTTGGACTGGCTGAAGCTGCTCAGGCATCCCCAGAAGCCTGTCTGCCTCATCCACAACAAAGGGATGCCGTGCAGAGTGATTCACAGTGCACGTGAGACAGAGGAGTGAGACAATCCATTTAGATTGTTCTGGTTAATGACCGGATCATGAAGTCTACTGCCAGCAGTAAGAGGGATCCAGTGGACACTTTGTGGATGACCTTGAGCTCCTGTAATTATACCTACTCAACACCAGCAACAAAGAACCTGTTTGGCTTGATGCTGCGCAGCTTTCATGTGCCTTAGCAGCACGATGGATAAGAAGGTGGGACAAATGATGATGTGAAGAGCAGAAAAGTCCAGCACCTTTGTTCGGATAAGCTCCGAAGCTCCAAGGAGATCAGCCAACACACCAAGCTGCATTCTATCAGCCTTACTCTGAAAACAGCATCTGAGCAAACAGAACAAGAAGATATTCTCGTGTAGTAAAATATTTATCTGGAACACATGAGGAAAAGGATGGAAAGTTTGAAGCAAAGTCCTGCATGTTAAACATGTTTTAAAATCAGAGTGTAGGAAAAGTCTCCAGGCAACAACATTTCTGAGTCATGAGATGAAAAGTAAGATAAAAATCAGCTCCTTGTTCAGTCTGAAAGCACCTGCCTGACACTAGATGTCATTTACTGATGATGCAGGTGAGTACAAGGTGAGATGAGACACTTCCTGCCAGAGGCACCTTTAAATCAACAGCATTATGGTCACGTAAGACACAGACATTACATGTCATGACTCACTGAAAAGTCAGATTTTTATCTTCAAATGCACTGCTTAGAAACTTGAGATAGGTCATTTGACATTTCTTTCCCCCCTTTTTTATCATTTGAAAGAAAAACAGCATGAAAAGATTATTTTCTGAAGCTGATACTTCTTTCAGTCTGACCAAGAAGAAATCATCGTCCGTAGAAAGGCCAGCTACATAAAGTAGTTCCCGCTGTTCTTCTTTATTCACACTTGTCTTAGCCAAATTATGCATAGATCATAAGCTGAATAAAACTAACTGAATAAAGATCTGGCCTCGCACTAAAGCCAAATGTCCAGTGACTCTTAGATCCAGCATGCACATTCATTCCTGCGGGGTTTGGTTATGGCTTGGAGCTGCAGGTAGGTGGTGCTTATCCTTTTTTATTTGTCGTCTGTGTAGATCAGGGTAAACAAATGTATGAATCTCATATTTATTTATCAACTTGAGAATCCAAATAATAATCTTTTATTTTATTTTCAGTAGTAAAACGGGCGAACATACCGAGACAGAAAACAAAGAAGAGCCCTACAGTTTGGCTAAGCAGCTGGAGAATGATGTATGCACTTATTTGCAATTGATCAAACAGCTTTGCTGCAAGTAAGCGCATATGTATGTAATATACAATGACAGAGCTGCAGTAACATTTCTTTATCAAAGCCTTTATGAAAATGTTTCAAATTACCATGGAAACAATATAAATCATTTCAAAGACCAGGCACTAAGCCATCTATGCAGCCTTTCTTCTGGAGGCAGAGTTTATTTTTGTACAGGTTTTCATATTGTAAAGCAGAATGAACTGATGATTTTATTTTTATATGTGTACCAATATACAATATATACATACTTACAATAAAAATGTTAAATGTTATACAATCTTTAGCATTAAGTGACCCAGTCTAGGCCGACTGGAGGCTGTGATCAGCTCCAAACGTCGTGCTGTGTTCCTGGAGTTAACCTTGCTAAAGGCAGGCTTTCCATGTAGACTTCCTGTTCTGTTTGCCAGTTTTTATCAAAGTGGTTCTGAGACTGAACTTCACCAAATGCACAGTCCAACCGCATGAAGCCAAAGCTGGTTTAACCAGGAAAAAAAACAGAAAGCATTTTGCTTCCAGATGTCTTGTCCTTTGTCTAAAGATAATGCACAAATGTACATGGAGTAAAATAACATTTAAATACGCTGCCAGATGTGTAGCTATATAGCTCTAACAAAGCTTAAAAATGCTGTGGTTTAGACAGAGACATGCGTAAAACTGTAAATTTGCCTCAGTTTTAATATACGGCGCAATCTTACTTTCTGTTTTCGATTTTGTTCAATTTAAATTATTACGGCTTTAGTAAAGAGCCAAACAGATTTGGACAGACATTTGACAAACATTGGATTGATGATTTGGATTTTAGGTCTCTATGTAAAGTTCTGATAATGATGAGGAAACTGAAAAGACCTAATCACACATAACTCAACCAGCCCGTAAAATAATCAGAATCAGAATACTTTATTCATCCCGAGGGAAATTAGGGGTTACAGCAGGCAGCACGCTAATGGCGCATGCGCACTCACAAAGGAACCTTCTGACCAACTTTACACAAACATCACATTGGGGAGACATGTCAGTAAACACTCCACTGCAGGCAAGTTCAGTAAACAAAGCACAGGGTCAGGGAGCTGCAGTGTTTGTAAAGTTTGAAAAAATAATGCAATCCTATCTATCCTTCCACATGAGGCCAGCTCTCTGCACTCTCTACAGCTGCTGTGCATATAAAACAATGTTATTCTCAAGGCTCGACCTGCATATACTGCAGGATGCCTGTCGTCCACAAACTGCCTTCTTGTTACCATGGTGACTTTCATCAGCGCACACACACACACACACACACACACACACACACACACACACACACACACACACACACACACACACACACACACACACACACACACACACAGGATTCCCAGAGAGTAATCCAATTGTTTGAGGTGTCCTGAGGGATGACCCAAAAGTTGCAGCAAGTTCAAGTTTTAAACTGGTGTCATTTTTGGATTTTATTAGTGCAAAAAGTGTTTGGCATCACTTTATTTCAAATGACAAAACCCCCTTGCTAAAACAGCTGTGTTGCCATACTGCAACTCCCACAGGGGGGGTGCAGTTACTACTGCACGATTTCTTACCACAAAAAACCGAAGTACAATGCACAACATTGCTTCTTTAATAGAAGGGCAGCCTATTTGAAGCACCCACTAATCTGATATGTTCGACCCTGTGCCACTCGCTCCACCGGTCACCCACAATTTAAGTTTAATTATAGATTAACATGGTTCAGTGACACATTCATTACTTGGTATGAAGTTGGACCATCAAATCAAAGCTCGGTCCTAAAAGTCTGTAAAAAAAGAAAAAGATTTAAAATGAAGAGCAAATGTGGCAAAATTTAAGAATGAAAATAAAACATCACAGTGAATAAATTAATTAAGAAGAAGCCAAGTGTAAAACTGGGAACGCCAGTCATACCTAAATCAGCTCTTTGTGGGAATGACCCATCTTAATACTGGGAGACAAAAGGAGCAGGGAAGCAAATACATGCACATGCATGCCCTTCAATAGGTGGAGAAGGTTTAAAAGGCTACTTTAAACATGTCTGCCAGCAAGATCTGCATCGCTTCATCTCTGGTTCTAAAAAACCTAAATGTGGATCATGTTACTACAATTAAATCATTGGGTGGGTAAACCAAATTGGAGTTAACCAAACATGTAAGTGCTTTTCTCCAAAAATAGTGTTTCATTGCATATCTGCGCAAACAAAAAGAAAAAGTGAGATGTTTTCAAAATAACACAAAGTGAAGGCAGCAATGAGCAAATATATAAAACAAAATATATAATGGGAGGAATTCAGTTAATAACTGAAGGGATAAGAGAGCAAGAAATCCATATAAACATCTGCATAATGCCTCAAGCCTTCTGCAACACTAACATACACTTTCACTACTGGTAGCTCCTGCAGCACAAGTGTAAAGCATAACCACGTCTCTCAGCCCACACGGGTTTCCCAGCCTTGCAGTCCTCTAAAGCACGCACATGTAGCAGCTCACAGCACCCCAGGAGTCAGCCTTTCCTCCATTGAGAACCACTGCACTTCTTTCCAGCTCACACAGGAAAGAAATACAGCAAGTCATGCTTTCTTCTGAGTCCTGTCTGCAATGAGACAATTTGCTCCTGGCGTGCTGAGAACTGAACTCAGAGTCTATGTTCCTGTGATTTGTGTGTGTAAGTGCACTTGGCTGCACTGTTCACCACCAGTTGTTCACATTTGAGAGTGAGAAAAAACATTCTTCATGTGCAGCTGAGGTGAATCTAAAATCTCACAACTTTTGTGCAATGTGCTCAGAGGCAAGGTCAGAATATCAGCACTCGTCTGCACAGAAATAAAAAGATAAAGAGTTTTATTTACATTACAGGTTAAGATTTTTAAAAATATCTTGCTTTTCTATTTTTTTCTACAGTTTTAAACTCGCCGAGGTCTCACATTTATTCTGAGAAATAGAGAAGATGTTCAGCAGGTTATCCCGTTAATACACACCAGCCTGAGAGCCTGAAGCCAAATAATCCAGCAGACCGACTGGTAAACTAAGACTTCAGGCTGCAATCACTACAAGCAGAGAAACTGTCTCAAGAGAGAGTCGGCACACTTTTAGATTCAGGGTTGGTAACTAAAGTTTATTTAAAGACAAAAAAGAAAAGACATTTCTTTTAGAAAGAGAAAAGAGTGACTGTCAAATCTAAAGGTTTTTTTTGTTGCTCAGCAGGTAACATGGAAAAATGAAAACACCACAAGATGGCAATCACAGTCCTCCACAAACGCCGCACAAGCCTAAATCAATTTTAAAAGAAATACTATGATATTAAGATGAGGCAACATCTGCTAATACTTTCGTGAGAAAAAAGTGAAAAAAAAAAAAAAAAACAGCTGACAAGTAGATTTGAGATCAAGACAAAACAGGAAAAGGAAAGAGTCCAGAAAATACAAGCAGCATAAAAGCAAAAGTTTTAGAAAGTACAGCAAAGTTGTAGCAAAGCAGCAGGAAGAAAAATCACAAGGGGCAAAACAGAGACACGAGGAGACCGACAGGGAGGTGCAGAACTATGATTGGCTAACAAGTCACAGGCGAGTTTACAGGAAGCAGAACCAACTGAGACACACGAGCACGTAGCAAACAAAATAAACAGTAAATAAGAACAACGAGCGACACAAAGCTCACACAGACAACAGGGAGGGAAACACAGGAGATATGGTTTAAAAACAAACGTGTTTCATGATGAATCCTCACATATCAATAAAAGACGCAGCAATAACTGTGACTGACTACGACAATCGTCACAAAATCATGATAACGTTTATCTCACTTAATTGGTCGCTTTAGGCTTCAAAGATAAAGCATCTAAGGGTAAGGCAGCCAGGAAGGCCGCCATTAACGATGCTTCTGCAGGTTAGATCTTGTTGCTCAATAACTTTTTCTCAATGATTCAGACTTGAGCCGAATCAAACATGCCAGAGCCTGGGGAAGAAAGTTTGGGCTTTTAACTGCAACGCTTTCTCAGTGTGTACGCAGCAAAACAGCACTCTCTTCCATCTGCCATCTACAGGGGAGCATACTGTGTGCTGCACACACGTTTCATCATCAGAGTCCAAAGAACAAAAAAGAAATAAAATACAAAGTGGGAATTTGCATTAATAGAAGCTGATTTAGAGACAGATTAATACTTTCTTAACATATTAGCGCAATGAAAGGAACACATGCAGGAAAGGTCCACAGCAAGATTCAAACCAGTAACTTCATAGTTCAATTATTTGACCAACACATTAAACCCACAAACCACAAAGAAACCCAGATAAGAGAAGTGACCCTGTTAGACCAATCCCTTGATGAGGCAACAGTCAAGCTGTGGGAGCTGAAGCAGCGCAAGCAGGCGGGTGGTGGTGGTTTTAATGCAGCACAGCAGCTACCAAAGCAGAAATACAGGTTTTTAATGTTGGGCTATCAAGCCGACCGCATTTGGTCCAATTTGATCTCAAGTGAGCCACATCAGTAAATTATAAATAAATCCATCTATAGATATACAAAAGCAATAAATGCTACTTTTCATCGTTACACACTTAATCTTCTCTCATTACATTTGCATTCAATTATATGGTTCACAAATAGACCTTTAAAAAAAGCATAACAACACATAAAAATCATAATTTGTTAGTTCTTAATAATCCAAAACAACAAATGAAATGCTGTATGTACATGGATTTCCACTGGAAAGGCATTTTATTGATAAAATCTGAGGTTATTATTCATTTCTCTGCAGGGAAGTTCGGCCTCAGTCACACAGGTCTAAAGATTAGATGACAACAAAAAATTGGGTGGCAAGTTTCACCTTTCAAAACACGTTGGCTGCAGCATTGAGGCACTTTTACTTTGAAACAAGTGTGCGTCACACTTTTTCTAGTTTCACTATTGCTCGTTGATTAGTTGGTGGGGGCAGACAAGTTTCTGTCTTCAGTGCAAACTATGGGCAACCAAGCAAACTGCTGGCACCCAAAGCAATTGCAAGGTTTTGTTGTGCAGCACCCTGATTTAAGGACTGATTTTAGCTAGCACCATTCAGCAACAGACAGCAACCGCTCTCCAACTGGTTGGGGAATAGCCAATTTTCCTAGCGACCAGTGGTTGCCAGGGGAGTGCAGACTTAATAAATTCTGGCATCTCAGGGCTTCCATAAATTTGTTGACCGTGGCTTTGAACATTTTTAGAAAACATCCACATGACTATATGGGGTGTTGTGTGACGGTTCCTGAGGCTATGTTTTACTGCGCAGACCATCTGTGTTCTGCCCCCCCACACTTCCACCATCACAGACAATGACATTTAAGAGTCAGCAGCTGGGCGAGATCGTGGCGATATCACTCAACCATTAGCCCGTTCATCCTCATCCTCTAATCCCACCCCTGCGCCCCCGACGTCACAGCATCAAACACGGCTGGATCTGCACAAATCCCACAATTGCGCTCTGAGCGGCCGGCAGAGCGCACCATGTGCCACGAGAAGCGCGCTTTCAGGCGACGCGCTTGAACGTGGATTGGTACGGAGCTGAGTGAGAGAGAGAGACTGGCTTCTTTCTGTTTTTTCTTCGGTTTCATATAAATATGTCTCATTCGGAGAAAAGTAGAAATTTGGACATTTTCTTTAAATGAACGCTGCCCGTTGAGGTGAAAGCAAACAAGGTAGGACAACATCATAAATAAGGCAATGGTGAACATTTCAGTGTTTGGCAGGGCGACGTGAATCTGTAGAATTAATTTTCAGTAACTTTTACTTATCTTCAAGCTGAATAGTTAAAACTGGACAGCGTTTAAAGCTCGTTGGGGCGTGTAGAGGCAGGGAACAAGTGCGCATCCATCCAAACCATTATCACCGCGTTTTTGTCCGCTGCCTGACAGGACGCTCTTTGTCCAGGAGCGCTCAGTCATTCAGCTCCTGAAGTCTGCATCCAATTCCTCTCCTGTGAGATTTACTGGGAATCTGAAGAAGCGATATTATGTCCTGATTAACTTTAATGTTTCATTAAGTGATGTGCGCATAATGGTTGCACAGTGTGTTCATGGAGCTGTCTGCTCGCCTCGATGCATCAGGCAGAATGCTGCTGGATGGACGCGAACTTAACGAGCTCCTGTGTACGTGTTATCATTATCATTAGTGGGAAAGAGGATCATGCACAGTCATCACTGGGGACTTTTGGAGCTCCATTAGAATTACATTTGAATTGTTTGATTAGTTAATAAAAAAACGTAACTTCTTTTCACCTTTTTCATTAAAATATGAAATTTAACTGGGTTTGACTCTAATTAATTAACTTCTAAACACGTAATGAGCTCCTCTTGTCTCATGCAGACGAAGGTGGAGCATTAAAATCTGAATACAAACGTGCACAATGCAGCTCTATTAATGCCATTACAATGGCTGCTTTTAATACATGCTTAAAGAATGATGAGAAATGCAAAATCTGGGGTTGGTGAAAGATGATGAAGGACTGGATCTGACATTTAAGTTTATTTTAAGCTGCATGTTTGACAAACATTAGAGAAGGCAAAAGGATCTTATTCGTTTTTGAGCTACATTTCCAGTTACACCCTGGATAAATGCACTGTGATCGCAAGTTCACCAAAAAATGATCAGTGGCATATTAGGGACATGAACACAGTCTGGAATTCCCTTGCGGCTCCCAGCTCATATGCAGTATCATGTGAAGAGCATGTTTAATGACAGCAGAACCTCCACTGTTTATTGTAATAACTTTATTGTTTAGTGAACATGAGTGAGAGGAGGAAGCTGCTCTGAACGTGGTCTTCTGCCTGCTAAAGGAGAAGCAGTTATGGTTGGATAGTGAGATTAGTGTTTAATTAAGAGGTCACGATCAGTCGATTGAATTTTAGAGGGTTTTTTAACATTAAGATGTAAATTTGTTTTTTCACAAAATGTAAATGTTTTAACATGATAACATGTATTGTTGGGCTGCTGTGGACCACTTAACACAGTACCTCCCCAGTGCAGTAATGTAATTAGTAAAAAACCTTATTTTATAAAGCCTTATTTTAACGCAGATCTTAGTCAGATGACTGAGACGAGGCTCGTTTTGCTGGTCAGCTCTTCCCCTTTCATACTTGTGCTGTTGAAATACAGAGAATTACCCAGATAGAAGGATTGATACACTTTTATGTTGAAGTTCAAAAGCTTTTAGCACAAACCAGAACACAAACTGAGAAGTTATCATGTGATTCCTGAGGTCCACCTAATGTGCTAATGTTGTAAACCCGCTCAACATTTGGCAATAAAACCCTTTCTGATTCTGATTCTAAAACCATGTTTAGATATTTCCAGCTTACAAATGATTTCCTTTGAAATCCAACAATGTTTCTGACTGAAATTTCATATAGTGGTGCTTTCTTTTACCTGCAGTATATCTGCTGTGGAAGTAATTCACTGAAGGAGGAAGACACTTCAGTTGCACTTTATTTTACAGTTCCCTAGTGAAGTGTCACACAGTGTACCAGCGGCATCAAACACAGAAAAACACTCATACACTAACAGATTCAGACACTCTGATTAGAAACCGATCTCCAAAATGGACTTGATTTTGTTGGAGGGTGGGCTGCTTGGAGTGGCTGATATATCTGTGTCCACAGCACATGACTGTCCTGCAGAATTCAGTCGTTTTCGCACTTTTCTCATCGTTATAGGTAATGTGGTGGTTGACAATGTGAACATAGTGTGAAAAGATGGCTTCATAGCTGCACAATGAAGCTTTAAAGTGTAGTGTGCATTAGTATGTCCCCACCAATTATACTGAAGGCTCAGCTGCTGTGGGTTAGCACATTAGGACAAGGACTGAAGTCCTTGAGTGTTTCTGGGTCAAATTTTGCTTCTCATATGGAAATTAGCATCCAAGTCTACCATAGCTTGGAGCCTGTAACAAGCATTGTTGCCTCCTCCTCACAAACACTAGCCGGCTGAGTGGGGAAAAGCTCTTTTGCCCTTTTCGGCGACTTTCTTCCCAAAGGTTCCTTAGAGCAAGTGATGTCCTTGTAATATCAGTCCTGGGGTAACTGTGGTGCTTGGAGCCAGTATGTGAGAGATTTAGGAGATTTGTGCAGACCAGTGCACAAGTCCACAGTGTGTAACATGCACAAGGCAACCAAAGGTGCTACCTTTTCTAAGGGTTTACAGGTGATAGACCAGCCCTGATTACGCTGGAGCTTAGTGGTGCTGTTGATACCGATGCAATTTTTTAAACCCATTTGTTCTCTTGTTAAAAATCATCTTTAAACGCAAATCTTTTTTTGGCTTTTCGTGATCTGGAAGTTCATCCATTCCTTTATTACTTTATGTCTGCTTTTTTGGAGATTCCTGTACCTTGGTGTCACCTGTGTCTTTAAACACGTTAACAGAGTTCAGCAGCTAGATTTTATTGCTGATTTCTTACATTTCCAATATCACATTTGGAGTAACAAGGTAACCATCTTTGCAGTCACTGCTCCACAGCTATGGAATCACTTAATGCTTGAGATAAAAGGAGAGTCTAGGCTCAAAACCACCTTTACTCTCTGGCCTTTCCAACCCACTAACCTCTCATTTGTTGTTATATCTGTAACCCTGCTGTCTTCTGGTTGATGTAGTAGTAGTTATGTACCTGCTACTGAAGGCCACTTAATTCTGTATTCTGCATCTCCACTGTTTACTTTACATTGTACAGTGGAACCCCGACTTACGAAATTAATTTGTTCCTGAGGGTCTTTCGTAAGTTGAAAATTTTCGTAAGTCGAAGCACCCGTCGCGCCTTTTGAGTGAGGCGATGCTGAACGATAGGCTGTAGGCTAATTGCTAACTAGAACAACAACACGTTGTTCAAGTGGAACAGCGAAGCGCAATTACGAAAGCCAAGGGGTTGTCACATGATTCGGAAGGCATTGTGGGCTCAGCCAATCAGAGCCAGCGGATTTCGTAACTCGGGCAGAAATATTGCCGTTCAGCGCCTTCGTAACTTGAATTTTTTGTTTAACGGGGTATTCGTAAGTCGGGGTTCCACTGTATTTGTATGTATTTTTAATGTAATTACATTTAATGCAACTGTATTCTTTGCACAGCAATTCAAAAGCTCAATTTTAATTGTGCTGTGTAAATCTGATTTTGTTATACCTGTGAGAGGAAGTAAGAGACGGCCCCTTTTTTAACTTTCTTGGCTGATTACATTTTGCTTTTTAAAAGTTACATCTGCTTATTACAATTTTTTGAGGTTTTTGATTTTCTGAGAACTATAATTCACAGCATACCTAAGAATTTTTATAACAATCTGCAGCAGCTATTAGAACCTGGAATCAAACCTCAGAAAAACCTCAGGTTACTGGACTTAGGTTAACTTTTGTTGATTGATCTAACTGAAAGTGTAGCCAGCTTGCATGAGTCTGTAACTATGTTGCAGTTTAGTTTGCACTGGGCTTTCTATGCGGAGCTGGGCTTTTTTGTGCATTTCAAACAATGGCAGCTAACACTGAGGTGATCCACCTGCTGTTGGACTGATTAAATGTTGAATAAGACTTAACATAAAAAAAGGGTTAGAATCGACAGAGTATATACATGCATTGGAACTGTGAGAAACAGAAATCAGGATGTGGCTACACTGGCAGATTAATGACTATTACATTAGAATTATAATTTATTTGCAGGCTATTAAATCCTACACTTTTTTGAAAATAATATCTTATATCAAATCACAGAAATGCAGAGACGCATGAAGAAGAGCTCGATACTTCTATCAAAAAGGTGTTACAGAAACCATTTGTCAACAACACCAAATGTGATACACTTAACTGAAGGGGAATTGTTGATCTTGGGTTCAATGATGAAATTGTAAAAACTGTGATGCATCATAAAGGAGACTCAGAAAATGTGATGGGAGGATGACGGTGATTGAAGGAATCAATTTAAGACATCAGCAAAGCACAGGAAGTCAGCTCCAAAGTAATATTGTGTTTTCTTCCATCTAGACTTTCATATTACTCCATGTAAGTAACATCCAATCATGACCAGACAGTTCAAATCAGACTTAATGATTCTCAGCAGCTACCCTTATCTGATCCAAATCTCTTCTATATAATTTCTTGAGTAGACGCTATCACAGCTGTTAATTTGCTGTCTGCTTGAAGGCACACGAGTGTGACACTCAGACAGCTGAGAGGAGGCTGACTTTTTCATTGGCCCATTTTGTTGTTCACATATAATCAATAGTTATTTTACTTTTCTTCACGTGTGTCAAATTCAGGTGGACCTACTCTTAGAAAACAGATTAAGTTCTGTACGAGCAGAGAGTAAAAAATGAAAGTGTTAAATTCATAGCTTTTCATTCTAACATCAAACATGATATGAGATACCAGTACAAGGGAGGGAGGCTGTCAAAAGGTTTAAGAGACTGAATAAGCCTGTCAGAGAGAGAAAAAAAATAAAAAAAAGCTGAAAGACTGCAGAAAGCGCCTCGAGGAGACTGTTGTTGTGATTAAATAAAACTGAATTAAATAGAGGCCAACTAGAGTGGATGACATCTAACCAAGGCAAGACCCTTTTTGAGGGGGTAAGCGTGTCACTGTCAACATTTACAAACCAAAGTTGGCTTAATGAATAGAAACACATTCAGGGTTTATTACAAAGCATAAACCACTGGTTTCACTGAAAAAGAGGAAGATTGCTTGAAACGCTCTAAAAGAGCCTTCACAGTTCTGAATGCAGAAGGATGTCAGAGTAGAAATGATTAGCCTGTACTTACAACATGTTCACCTTTGAAATGTTTTCGACAGCATACGAACATAAATTCACAATTGCGAGTTTGTTGACTTGGTGGGTAATTTTTTCTTTGGCATTTTCTTTTTCCCTCAACAACCATCTCATCTCGTTTTATAAAACACAATTAGACAGCGACAGCAGGATCCCACAACAAGAGCTGCTCCAGTGTGGCAATGCTCGGGTTGAAAAAGTGAAGGGGGAAGAAGTGCTCTTTTCAAGTAGCAACACAGATGGAAAATAGGACAGTGAAGTAGCGCGCTGCTGCTGGCACGGGGCCGGTTTGACATGTATTGAAAGAGATGCTGATTTATTTATTTTATTAAAAAGGCTTAAACAAAATGTTGAGGAAAGGTTTGATAATCTCATTTATACCAGAGACTGAAAAGATGGACACAGCTTGGGATCTGTAAAGTGAAACAAGTGGTTGTAAAACCAAGTGCAGCTGTTAAGAGGACGACTGGGAAAACTTAATCCATCAGCTTTTCCAATAACGAGTTTGAGTTGCAAGTTTCAAAGTCTTATTGGACACTTTAATATTTTCATTTTGTACTTCATAATGTACGGATGTACTGAATGCTGACTATACTAAACTACGTTTGAATAATGGCCAATAAACGCCCAGTAGGTAAAAGTTGGACAAGAGTTGGCAGTTTGTCTTGTAATGGGAAGGTTGCTGGTTCGAGCCCCGGCTCCGACAGTTTCGGTCGTTGTGTCCTTGGGCAAGACACTTCACCTGTTGCCTACTGGTGGTGGTCAGAGGGCCCGGTGGCGCCAGTGTCCGGCAGCCTCGCCTCTGTCAGTGCGCCCCAGGATGGCTGTGGCTACAATGTAGCTGCCATCACCAGTGTGTGGATGTGTGGATGACTGGATGTGTAAAGCGCTTTGGGGTCCTTAGGGACTGAGTAAAGCGTTATACAAATGCATTTATATTTTAAAATCAGACTTACTCCAGCCTGGAAAACCTCAGGGGATAAAGTACAAGCAGTTACAACAACGTTGCTCAAAATGGAGCTTTTAAAAAATAATTTATCATCACCTCCATTAAAATAACAGACAAATAAAACACAGCGGGTGATCAGATAACCATCAGATACATCAGCCGACTCGAGCTTTTTTGATAAGAAATGATCAAAATCAAAATGTATCTGCCCACACTCAACATCTGGTATCATGCAAAAATCGCAGCATTGTTGTAACACAATAAAAACCCAACACGCTGCACTGATGTGAGAGTGAAAGGAACAAGGTTTCATCACAGATTTCTCTGAACTTTATCATTCAGCTACAAAGGCAGAAAACTTCTCTTTGAAGAGGTGAGGGTATTTCTTTTACTTTTAGAGGAGCATTATCTTTCTTCATTTTGATTTCTTCCCGTTCTTGTGTAACATTACACATTATAATCTGACAGGATGATATGTTTTTAAGGTATTTTTGTACTCCTTAATGGGTGCTTTTTTAAAAGATTGGGATTAAAACTTTTTGATTAAGCTTATAGTTAAGGCTGGATCAGGTGACCTGAATCCTCCCTTAGTGATGCTGCAGTAGGTCTAGTCTGCTGGGGGATTCTTCTTCACTCACATCTTTTTTGTTTGTTTGTTTTTTAAATACTATTAATCTCTGGCTCACTTCCACAGTGCGTCTTTTTCCTTTCTTCCTCCCTAACCCCCAAGCAGATGGCTGTCCCTCTCTGAGCCTGGTTCTTCTTGTTTTTCCTTCCCACTGTCACCAAGTGCTTCCTCATAGGGTCATCTAATTGTTGGGGTTTTCTTTCCAGTATTGTAGGCTCTTACAGTATGATGCACATTCAGGTGACTGTGACTGTGATTTGGTGCCATGTGAATAAAACTGAAATGATTTACAACACTAGAGAGGGATTCAGCCGTGGTCAACAAACATGTTTTCACCAAAAATCCTTTAACAAACCTTCGATTGCAGGATTTTACTTAATACAAAACTAATCTTAAAATAAATAAATAAATACTCCAGTACCTTCTCATTGCACTTTTCTAACGACTTTTCATATTACAGGGTTAAAATGAACGAAGGATTTGAAAACAACTTGACTCAACTGAATGACAACTGGACGTTGTACAACTCCTCCCTGGAGTCTGTCATACCCAGGAGCAACATCACTTATGTTGGATTTTACCTGCATCAGCCATCCACGGCAGCCATCTTCATCGTGTCCTACCTGCTGATTTTCCTCGTGTGCATGGTGGGAAATGGAGTGGTGTGCTTCATCGTGCTGAGGAGCAAAAATATGCGGACTGTTACCAATTTGTTCATCCTAAACCTTGCCGTGAGTGACCTGCTGGTGGGGATTTTCTGCATGCCAACAACGCTTCTTGACAACATAATTACAGGTGAGCAGACAGTAATAGAGGTGTGTTGCTCTTTTGTGCTATCAGTGGCAACACTACCCAAAAACTACCTGGTGAAATTGCATCAAATTTGAGAGGTTGAGCATGGAGTAGGGAAGAAACTATTACCTTTTAGCACAGAGGAATTTCTGCATGTGGATTCTTATAAATTAGATGATTTATTGCTTCTTGCTTTCTGATAACCCAGATAGAGGACAAACTTCTATTGTGATTAACATCCCGAAAGGCGTATTTAAGCTTCAGTGTGTAGACTGAACAGCAATAATGGACAACAAAATAAAAGGTTGCCAACATGAAAGTTAAAATCTAATTTCCTTGATGAAAGTTTTGCAGATTATCTGCAGAACTCAGCAAATACTAATGAACAGAATCATAACCAGCTACTTACCAGGTTCTGAAGCAGAAAATAACCACTTTTTGGTAGCGATAGAACATCTTAGAAAGATTTGGTATACCCACTGCACACATAAACCTAAATTACAAATGAATGTTAAGGCAGCCGGAGTATGGTAAAATCCAGTCACTGCAGTGGAACCAGATCTGATTCCTGGTATCCTGAAACGGCCACCGAGCAGAAGGGTTAAGGTTTTTCTGTCGTCTTCACTTTTGCCCTGTTTTACCAAGACTTGCTTCACATTTCAGTGATCGCAAAGAAAATGCTGTATGAAAAAAAGTGTTCTCACCATCTTTTCCAGAGTTCAACCAGCCATTTAGCTTTCTACTGTGAAATCACAGCGTCAGAGCTGCTGGCTTTGAGTTGTATTAATGTGGACTACCCAAGTTTTCTGTAGAGCCATCCCTTGCTAAATGAACCTTGTGAGCACTGAGACATGACCCACCGCTTTCTTATCGCCTGTGGTGGTGAGAAACAGAAGAGGCTCGGCAGAGTTGAAATTGTGAGCTGAGATGGAGAAACCGGGGCTTTTTCCACATTGTGCTCCAATTCCGTTTGACAGTTGGTTGCTGATGACTAAATCACACATGAGCAATTTTTAAGGCAAGTGATAGTAGCTGGGGGTTCAGATACTGTCTACAGTTACACATTGAAATTAAATGACTAAAATTTTCCTGACAATGATTTTATGATAATTTACTCTTGGAAAGTGTTTTCAAATTCCTTTGATTCTGATATGAAATGACAGTTTCAAACTAAAGCCCACGAGCTTCTGTATTTTGCTAACAATAAGAATGTCAACTGAGTGACAACGAAATTGCTTTACTCATTTAGAGCAACAATTTTGGATGTATAACGAGAGTGGAATCTGCAATTAGTGATTACAGTTACAGACCAATTATCCACATCTTTCCTCTTTGTAAGAGCAGATATTTGGTATGAAAAAACCCCATTATAGTCTGAATCAAGAGCCAAACCAGACATGTGAACGTACAGCTGGCTGGAATTCTTTGTGTGATTAAATTCCTGCTGCGATGACATAACAATGAATTTAATCCAGAAATGTAAGGGACGGCTTGCACCCACCAGCAGGAAGCATATTCCAGATTAGCTTTCCAGTAGATTATCGCATTAAAAATTATGCAGAGTTTTAGAAAAATCTCTTTCAGTGCGAACCTCTAACCTCAACAGTTCAAGAATACACCAGTGGGTAAGCATTTGCTGCACTATGAATGGCACTGGAACAGCTAAAAATAACAAAAGCATTTAATAAAATAAAGCGTGTATGCAATCCCAGTGTCATCCATTAATAAAAGAAACCTAGAAGAGAGACATGTCAACGGAGTAGGAATTGAGCTCTGGAATCAACACCTGCCGAGCACAAAATAATAGAAATAACAGGATAATAGTAATAATAGAAAAAACATCAGTAAAAATTATTTTGTGATGTAGCTTATTGGAGAGAATGATGATTACATTTGGCTAATAATAGCAAGATTTTTGCACTTGTGCAACTTGGATATATCCATATCTGCAGGGGAACAAACGTCTTGCACAGAAGAAGCCTAATGTGTAAACACTGAACCCAGGAGATACAAGTATACCGACCCCTGCTCGCCACCTCTCACTGAGGACGACTTTACAGACCGTCTTTAGGACATAGGCTTCAAAACCCGAGCTGTGCGTTGAAGAAAGCATGACTATATACAACTGGCATCTCTCAGCCTGGTGCAATAGCTCCAGCTGCTGCTGTTCGAAGTGCCAAGAACCAGTTTGGATCTGACTGCCCAGACCTCCCCCCCGACTGCTTCCCCATTCATATTGCATCAGACACCAGTGGACCCCCCAGCCAGTAGGAAGGGTGATTGGCAGGGCTGGCCTATGGGGCTGTCTCTGGTTGAGGTCAAGTATTGACCAAACTCAGGTCATCTGCAGAGCACGTCTCCATACAGAAATCTAAAATATTTGATTAGGCTTCATCAGATATGGATTTTAAAAGGATTACACTTTGGTGGGAGGTGCATGCTTATAGGTCATAATTAAGCGGGGATCCTGATTGCTTTCCAGAATGCATTAGCCTTTGCAAAGGATGTACCACCCGAGAGCTTTACATTACCTGACTCTCTTATCAGCAAGATTATAGAAAAAATGAAATGTGGATATACCATCTTATTATGTGACGCCACCTGCAGCCATAACTGTTTTTGATCGCTCCAGAAGGTGATTATGTGAAGATTCTGTCAACATTAAGGTGTCATGGCCACACAATTTCATGCAATCATGAAATGATAAAGCGGGATAGGAGACATCAAAATGAAGGCCTGGTTCAATAAAGGGAGGAACAAGTGGCTGATGACCCCGACCACTAGATGCCTATTGCAACACTTTTATTTTTTGGGTCTGTTCTGAGAATTCATGAGTCAGCTTGTCACATTTCATGTTACACAAGATAGGATAACACAAGATGTTTTAGAAGAATATACTCCAGTAAATTCTCTGCAGTTTCTTTAGTGTGTTATGTTGCATGACCTAGTGGAGAGGCCGTGTTAACAGGGCAAGAAAGATTACCGTCGGCGTCTCCAGCAGATTTTTCATGCCACTGAAGATCCAAACATTTGAGCAAGAAGGGAGCCCAAAGTGATGATCAGGCGAAAAAAGATGGCCCTCTATGTTTGCTGATCGACTGTTGAGATTTGAGTAAAATATCAGTGGACATAATGGTAAATGTGATGCAGCAGACAAAAAAAAAAGGTTCAAGGTGAGTCAAGCTGCAGTTTGTATGAGGACAAAATGAAAGATTCATTCAGACGCCAGCAGGCCAAAGAGCTTTTGGCACAGAGATGAAAATTGAGCTCACTCAGCTGGAACGTAAAGGGCTGTGTCAATCATAAAGTGGGCAGAGCTCATCACCAGTCTGCCTGCACTCCATCTTTCAGTTCTTTCAGTGTTAGGAGTAGGATACAGAGAAATTCAGTGGCATTTGGCCAATAAATCACTCCGACATCTCAATTCAGCTCTGCTTTCCATTATTGCGTCAGAACAGATTAGATGCCATTGTAATCTGTCTGTCTGCAGTTTGCATGTTACTCAGGCTGCATGTATGAAAACATGACCTTATGCATAATTTTTTCTCCTTGTAGCGTAATAGTCATGTGTTTACAGTGATCGTGCACCGAGCTTCGAGTGCAGCCAAGCATGGGCGACCTACAGCTGAGTGATAATGCACGATGCATTCAGGCACAGACAGAGTATGGGAGCCGCTGCTGCTGATACTGCGCTCGTGTGCTGCTCACACCTGTAAAGGCTCAGGGATGTGATGCATATCCTTTTTTGTATGTTAGTTTCGGTTGTCAATGAAAACTCTGGGTGTTTGATTTATATTTAAAATTTCACAAATACCAAAAAGATATATTTCTGTGAAAAAATGTGTTGATGAGAGATTGTGGACAAAAGGAGAAAAGCACAACTTAATTTTGTAGGCAATAATTAAAAGTTAGGACAGGGGCGACAAAAACATGAAAAGTGATAATAATACATTTTAAAAAACACACAGTGGAACATCTGATAACTAAGATGTTAATTAGTAGCATTATTTGGAATAAACAGACATTTCCTGAGAGGTTGCAAATTTAATAGAGACTAGAAGAGGATCACCACTCTGAAGGACTGCGTGTGCAAACGTCTCACAATTATGAAGAATTTTTGGTACATAAACAAGTAAATGTGAGGTTCGGCCTCTCAGGAGCACTCTCTCTGCGATCAGGAAAACAAGTAAAAACTCTAAAATGCAAACAAACAGATGCATAATGCACATTTTCGAAATGCTGATATCTCCTGGGTGCTCAGCACTCAAATCTATGTGAGCTATGAAACTACAGCTAAGCCCTCAGTGGCTGAAAACACCTAGAAATGTTGTTAAAAGGAGAGGTGATGCAACCAGAGGTAACTTGCCCCCATCTCACCTTTCTGAGACATGTTGCTGGCATGAATTTAAAAATGAACATACTAAAATGTGTTTCTGCATTTTTAATTCACATTTTTTCAGCTTTTTTGGAAACGAGACTGGATTCAATGTTAATGGAGGTCAGGGGTCAGGGCTTTAACACAATGAAGTGAAGCAATAAATAAAATGTACAGCTCTCCATTTGACAATGAGACTGTGAAGCTTCCCAACACCAACGAAAAGCAGTGCGATGACGGTTACAGTCATCTTCTTTCAGCTATAGTGATAAGAGGCTCTTGTTTAGCCCATGAGTGCTCTGAAAAGACTGGACTACTCGCAATCTGCCGCAGTTTCTAAGAAAGCTTTCATCTACAGCCCATGTGATGATGCTCTAGTTCACCGTGATTGATGGTATTGAATCTGCATCAGTGCTTACTGGCAATTCAAATTATATGAAAGAGGCATCGCAAGAAGATTAAAGACGCCCAAAAATCTGCCTGCTCGTCTGCTCAGCACTGTGAGCAGATTTGGCAGATGCTGTGTAATTTTGGTTAATAACATATTGTGTGTAACAGAAGTGCACTATCGCACTGTATAATATAATTTTGTGAACAGAAATTATTGTAAAAAACAGTAACTGCAGACCTCCAGCAAGAAGGAATTGGTGTTTGAGGATATTTTTTATTATGGAAACCGTAATTAATAATGACACTAGACCGTGTCTGCTGGTTCTAAATCCAGTATGCGGATGGATGGCAGCTCAGGATATCAGCATATTGTCTGCCTACACAGAAGAAATTTGATGAAAGTGGGTCTGTCTCTGCCTTATTTAGAGTTTTCTGTTCTGAAAGGGATTAAGAAGCTGAGCGTATTATGTAGACAGCTTGTTAATCTGTTTATTCCTTAAAAAATGAAAGAAAGGAAGACAAGGAGGTAAACATATACACAGTGAAATAAAAATACGCTTTCAGTCCAGTTATTTCTGCCATTATATTTATCTGACATCATCCATGTAAGAGAGCAAACTTCCAGATCGTTGTGCTCCCAGCTGTGCGAGGCTTAATCCTCAAATAATTTACATAGTTCAAAAACAAGACTATCCCCTCCTCTTTCAAATCCCTTATTCTGTTTCCTAGATATACATTTTTATATCTTAAACCAGTAATTAATTCATTATGGCAGTCCTGGCGTTCCATAGTAACAGAGATATGCCTTATGTTATTATTAGAAACTGAAAAGAAAAATTATTTCATTAATTTTTTTGTATTTCATTTTGATCAATTAATTTTAATTTCAGCAGGTGGTATCACACTCGAACAGATTGAACACGGACTGAACAGTGGGAAATACATGATTTAAACCTCCCTATACCACAAAATATTTTTTTTCATTGTAAACAGCTGTGTTATACTTGGTGAGACTCTAGAACTTAAAGAAATATACATATTTTTTTAATTATTAGTAATTGTTTGTATGTACTGTTAACATATACTGTTTTATCAAACAGCCTGAGCTTATTAATATTAAAAACATTTCACCGTAATTTTGACAATAATTCTAACAATGTTTTGACATTTTGTTAAAATTAAAAGTACGGTATGTTTTAGGTAATATACAGTTGTAAATCGTAAATTCAAATGAAAAAAGCAGGAAAGATTGCCATTCATACAGAGTTATTATGTAAATTGTAGGGTGATTCATTGTAAATAATGTTACAGATTTTTCCTGTTGTTTTCAAAGACAATGTGCCATATTACAGTACATTAATTTATTTTCAACATATTAGCAGTGTAAAAATAAAAGCAAATCACCATTTTTCAATTTACAGAAATGTAATGTCCATATTACAATAAATTACTCTTTTTGATTTAATGGTAATTTACCATTTTACAGTTATTAACTGTCATTTTTATGTACATTTCTTACAGTGAGGTTCATTTTCAAACTCAAAGAGCCCTCATCAGATCCCCCAAAACGTAGTAATACTGCTGGTGGGTGGAGATAGAAACACTATTATAAAGTTCCCTGAAAATCTCGTCCTATAAATGTTTTTCTCGTCACTGTTCAATGCCAATATTTTAAACCTCAGATTTCAACTTCACTAATAAGAACAACACGCTCTGCCAGGAACCCCGTGAGGTTTGTTAGTCTCATTCAACCTTCATCTGGTATAACAATTAATTGCAAGTGCAGATAAATGGCTCATATCAACATCCTTCTAGCCTGCTGGCCTCTCGGGCGCTTGTTTGTGCAGTGAAGCTCCTATATGAATGAACTGGAGAGGGATTCACACGTTTTACTGAATGCTTAAAAGCATTTTCTGCAGATTTTACTAAACTATTCTTGCACAAAGGGCGGATTGAGGATTCCTTGAGTACCGTGTTTCTTCTTCCTGTTCACTCTGTACTGATGATTGTCTGCAGGCATATTAAACATCAACACTGTAGGTGTTACTGTTACCAGCATCACTGATTACGTATTGTTCCCAATCAAAACACTTGCTTATGGCATTAAGACAAATCCCCTCAGCTTCAGCGTACACTGGTGAGTTTGTGGGTGTAATCTTTGTTTTCTCGTTTCTTATTCTTCTCCAGAATTTACATAGGTACTGGAAAACTATCATATAGAGCAGTCGTGCCTCTCAGGCCTTTGCATACATGTGGGTCGCATAATTAAGACTAACCGGCAGTGTTTAACACTATGGTCTGGATTATTAAAAGGTTGTTTTGAAAAGTGTTTCCTAAATGGCCTTCTGGCTTTTTCAGAACTCACTGGTTAAATATTTCTTAGAGGAACTGATGGTTTCTTCTGTGTCCCAGAAGTATGCCATTACATGAGAGTCACAGCCTGGGGCTACAGTCATCATGCCAACTGTCACAGTTTGTTGTCTCAGTAGTAAATCAGCTGAGTGCATCTCTCTTGTCAACAGGATGGCCTTTCGGAAGCTTGGTCTGCAAAATGAGCGGCATGGTTCAAGGCATCTCTGTGTCAGCTTCTGTCTTCACGCTCGTCGCTATTGCTGTTGACAGGTAACGTAGATGTATTTTATCTTTTAAGCTGCTTTTGAAAAATATAAAGGTCGCAGCGTCTTTTATGCAATTTGTTCAATATGTGCTTTCCATGAATTTGTGTAATTAAGTACTTTGAAGTCCTGTCATGATCCTGGGCTTTTTGTGAGCTTGTGATTCCTTTTAGTTGTAAGAGTCTCTCGTTTGGAATCTGTTTGTACTATTTTTATATTCTCGTCCTCCTTTGTCATCCCTCTGTCTCCTCAGTCATGTCCCCCCATCTGTTTGGATTTCTTTTTCTATGTCAGTTCGGTGTTTCTTGTTTCGTGTCAAGTTTGTATATATCAGTCAGTCACCTGTTCACTTAGTTCCTGTTTAATTTGCCAGTCCCTTGTCTCATGTGCTTTGCGTGTAGCTTTGTTTCACTCTGTCATGCTTCCCCTGATTTAGCTCAGCTGTGTTTCCCCGGTGCGTCACATCTCCCAGATTACCTCTTGTGTATTTGAGCCTTCAGTTCTCCTGCAGTTCCACCCCCAGCTTTATTTAAAACAGTCTTTTAGAGTGAATGATATCATTAAGCTTATGACAAAGCTCAGATGGGTAATAATAATAATAATAATAATAATAATAATAACTAGAAAGTGCATTTTCTGAAGAAACTGCAGTGTGAATGCTTGAATCTGAATGTATGCACTGAAATGAATTAATTGCTGAATGAGTTAAAAATATTGAATGAGATTAAAAAAAAACCCAAAAAAAAACAAACGAATTTAACCTGAAAACAAAGGTGCTGAACTGCTAAAAGCTGAAGGTTACACAGAAGAAGGAGTTGGAAAAAAACTGAAAATGTTTTAAATGTAAATTAGAAAAACCTAAGAAATGAGAAAAGAACATTTAGAGTCAGAAAACATCTGAAAGAATATTAAAAGGTCATATTCTTTGAATCACTGAATGACTAAAATGTGATCCCTCCACTTGGACCCACACAGTTTAAAAAGTTTACATCTCTGAGCTTTGAAAGACAAGATGTTGGAAAAAGAACAACGATGGCGACGTTTTGAGGGTAAAATGATGGCTTTAACACTGTGGACACAGCAGCAGTTGAAAGAGAAGTGCTTAAGATGAATCTTGGCAGAGTGGCAGGCAGAGCTCGTTAAGCAGGCAGGTGTGAGCCTGGTTGCTATAGTGACCGCACCCAATGGCTCCATACACACGTACACAGACATGCGCCTCACTTTTGCTGCTTAAAATGAACAGAAAAGTCAGGCCGAAACAAATTGTTCCCAAATGAAAAGTAAAAGTCGTATTGACAAAATTCTTTCACCGTGAGTGACAGCAATGTCCAGTCTACTGAATTCTCAGTTTTCATGCCTGTGGAGTTTATTATATGGACGTGGTGACAGTGTAAAGACACCATGCTCTTCTGATTTTCAAACGAACCTTCTGAGCCATTTTAACATTAGAGTCTATGGAAGAGTTGGAGGGAGGAGGCTGTGCATTGGTGACATTTACGAAAGAACCATAACACCTAGGACAATAGTAAACACATTGGATGAAAGAGGACAGCGATGGCTACGTTTTGAGGGTAAAATCATACCTGTAGAGCAAACGCTGCAGACACAGCAGCAGTTTTAAAAAAGATTTTAAGATTAATTTTTTTGCTCCTCTCACTCTAGCAGTTGAGCTGCCTCACTCTAGCCCCAACATTCCGTCCCATACACACCCATTATAAACTCTGAAACGGGTGAAAAAACATCATGAAACTTAAACTGGAACTGAAGAAAAAGTATAATAGATATTGAAAAGATAAATACAAGTTGAATAGTTGAATGTCTTGTCTTCGTTTTAAAGTTTGAATGGTGGCTCTATGTCAATGTATGTGGAAGTAGATACAGTTTAAAGAGGAGGAAGTTGAATGAGAATTTGAAGGGTCTCCCCATTGAAATACATTATAAATTTTTGTTGAAAAAAGTTGAATAAAATTAAAAATATAAATGTTAAAAATGAGAAAAATAGAAGCAATGTTGTCCAAAAGAATAGGAATCTAACGGTGTTTGAATGGTTTTTCTAAGTTGAACGGTTTTGAAGGAGATAGATTACAAAAAACGTACGGAATACAGAATAATAACTAGAAAGTGCATTTTCTGAAGAAACTGCAGTGTGAATGCTTGAATCTGAATGTATGCACTGAAATGAATTAATTGCTGAATTTTGAGTTAAAAATCTTGAATGAGATAAAAAAAAAACCGAATTTAACCTGAAAACAAAAGTGCTGAACTGCTAAAAGCTGAAGGTTACACAGAAGAAGAAGTTGGAAAAAAGCTGAAAATGTTTTAAATGTAAATTAGAAAACCCTAAGAAATGAGAAAAGAACATTTAGAGTCAGAAAACATCTGAATGAATATTAAAAGGTCATATTCTTTGAATCACTGAATGAAGAAAATGTGATCCCTCCACTTTGATCCACACGGTTTAAAAAGTTTAAATGCCTGAGCTTTGAAAGACAAGATGTTGGAAAGAGAACAATAATGGCGACAATTTGAGGGTAAAATGATGGCTGTAACACTGTGGACACAGCAGCAGTTGAAAGAGAAGTGCTTAAGATGAATCTTGGTACAGTGGCAGGCAGAGCTCGTTAAGCAGGCAGGTGTGAGCCTGGTTGCTATAGTGACCGCACCCAATGGCTCCATACACACGTACACAGACATGCGCCTCACTTTTGCTGCTTAAAATGAACAGAAAAGTCAGGCCGAAACAAATCGTTCCCAAATGAAAAGTAAAAGTCGTATTGACAAAATTCTTTCACCGTGAGCGACAGCAGCTTCTAGTCTACTGAATTCTCAGTTTTCATGCCTGTGGAGTTTATTATATGGACATGGTGACAGTGGAAAGACACCATGCTCTTCTGATTTTCAAACCAACCTTCTGAGCGATTTTAACATTAGAGTCTATGGAAGAGTTGGAGGGAGGAGGCTGTGCATTGGTGACATTTATGAAAGAACCATAACACCTAGTACAATAGTAAACACATTGGATGAAAGAGGACAGCGATGGCTACATTTTGAGGGTAAAATCATACCTGTAGAGCAAACGCTGCGGACACAGCAGCAGTTTTAAAAAAGATTTTAAGATTAATTTTTTTGCTCCTCTCACTCTAGCAGTTGAGCTGCCTCACTCTAGCCCCAACATTCCGTTCCATACACACCCATTATAAACTCTGAAACGGGTGAAAAAACATCATGAAACTTATACTTTTTCTTCAGTTCCAGTTTAATAGATATTGAAAAGATAAATACAAGTTGAATAGTTGAATGTCTTGTCTTCGTTTTAAAGTTTGAATGGTGGCTCTATGTCAATGTATGTGGAAGTAGATACAGTTTAAAGAGGATGAAGTTGAATGAGAATTTGAAGGGTCTCCCCATTGAAATACATTATAAATTTTTGTTGAAAAAAGTTGAATAAAATTAAAAATATAAATGTTAAAAATGAGAAAAATAGAAGCAATGTTGTCCAAAAGAATAGGAATCTAACGGTGTTTGAATGGTTTTTCTAAGTTGAACGGTTTTGAAGGAGTTGGCTTTCAAAAAACGTACGGAATAGATAATAATAATAAAATATAATAATAAAGATTAGAAGAACAATACTGTGAATGCTTTTCAAGCATTCACACTAATAACTAGAAAGTGCATTTTCTGAAGAAACTGCAGTGTGAATGCTTGAATCTGAATGTATGCACTGAAATGAATTAATTGCTGAATTTTGAGTTAAAAATATTGAATGAGATTAAAAAAAAACAAAAAAAAAACGAATTTAACCTGAAAACAAAGGTGCTGAACTGCTAAAAGCTGAAGGTTACACAGAAGAAGGAGTTGGAAAAAAACTGAAAATGTTTTAAATGTAAATTAGAAAACCCTAAGAAATGAGAAAAGAACATTTAGAGTCAGAAAACATCTGAATGAATATTAAAAGGTCATATTCTTTGAATCACTGAATGACTCAAATGTGATCCCTCCACTTTGATCCACACAGTTTAAAAAGTTTAAATGCCTGAGCTTTGAAAGATACGGTGTTGGAAAGAGAACAATAATGGCGACAATTTGAGGGTAAAATGATGGCTGTAACACTGTGGACACAGCAGCAGTTGAAAGAGAAGTGCTTAAGATGAATCTTGGTACAGTGGCAGGCAGAGCTCGTTAAGCAGGCAGGTGTGAGCCTGGTTGCTATAGTGACCGCACCCAATGGCTCCATACACACGTACACAGACATGCGCCTCACTTTTGCTGCTTAAAATGAACAGAAAAGTCAGGCCGAAACAAATCGCTCCCAAATGAAAAGTAAAAGTCGTATTGACAAAATTCTTTCACCGTGAGCGACAGCAATGTCTAGTCTACCTAATTCTCAGTTTTCATGCCTGTGGAGCTTATTATATGGACGTGGTGACAGTGGAAAGACACCATGCTCTTCTGATTTTCAAACGAACCTTCTGAGCCATTTTAACATTAGAGTCTATGGAAGAGTTGGAGGGAGGAGGCTGTGCATTGGTGACATTTATGAAAGAACCATAACACCTAGTACAATAGTAAACACATTGGATGAAAGAGGACAGCGATGGCTACGTTTTGAGGGTAAAATCATACCTGTAGAGCAAACGCTGTGGACACAGCAGCAGTTTTAAAAAATATTTTAAGATTAATTTTTTTGCTCCTCTCACTCTAGCAGTTGAGCTGCCTCACTCTAGCCCCAACATTCCGTCCCATACACACCCATTATAAACTCTGAAACGGGTGAAAAAACATCATGAAACTTAAACTGGAACTGAAGAAAAAGTATAATAGATATTGAAAAGATAAATACAAGTTGAATAGTTGAATGTCTTGTCTTCGTTTTAAAGTTTGAATGGTGGCTCTATGTCAATGTATGTGGAAGTAGTAAGAGTTTAAAAATGAGTAAGTTGAATGAGGATTTGAAGGGTCTCCCCATTGAAATACATTATAAATTTTTGTTGAATAAAGTTGAATAAAATTAGAAATATAAATGTTAAAAATATGAAAAATAGAAGCAGTGTTGTCCAAAAGAATAGGAATCTAACGGTGTTTGAATGGTTTTTCTAAGTTGAACGGTTTTGAAGTTATAGGATTACAAAAAACGTACGGAATACAGAATAAAATATAATAACTAGAAAGTGCATTTTCTGAAGAAACTGCAGTGTGAATGCTTGAATCTGAATGTATGCACTGAAATGAATTAATTGCTGAATTTTGAGTTAAAAATATTGAATGAGATTTAAAAAAAACAAAAAAAAACCCGAATTTAACCTGAAAACAAAGGTGCTGAACTGCTAAAAGCTGAAGGTTACACAGAAGAAGGAGTTGGAAAAAAACTGAAAATGTTTTAAATGTAAATTAGAAAACCCTAAGAAATGAGAAAAGAACATTTAGAGTCAGAAAACATCTGAATGAATATCAAAAGGTCATATTCTTTGAATCACTGAATGACTCAAATGTGATCCCTCCACTTTGATCCACACAGTTTAAAAAGTTTAAATGCCTGAGCTTTGAAAGACACGGTGTTGGAAAGAGAACAATAATGGCGACAATTTGAGGGTAAAATGATGGCTGTAACACTGTGGACACAGCAGCAGTTGAAAGAGAAGTGCTTAAGATGAATCTTGGCACAGTGGCAGGCAGAGCTCGTTAAGCAGGCAGGTGTGAGCCTGGTTGCTATAGTGACCGCACCCAATGGCTCCATACACACGCACACAGACATGCACCTCACTTTTGCTGCTTAAAATGAACAGAAAAGTCAGGCCGAAACAAATTCTTCCCAAATGAAAAGTACATGTCGTATTGACAAAATTCTTTCACCGTGAGCGACAGCCATGTCTAGTCTACCTAATTCTCAGTTTTCATGCCTGTGGAGTTTATTATATGGACGTGGTGACAGTGTAAAGACACCATGCTCTTCTGATTTTCAAACGAACCTTCTGAGCCATTTTAACATTGGAGTCTATGGAAGAGTTGGAGGGAGGAGGCTGTGCATTGGTGACATTTATGAAAGAACCATAACACCTAGTACAATAGTAAACACATTGGATGAAAGAGGACAGCGATGGCTACATTTTGAGGGTAAAATCATACCTGTAGAGCAAACGCTGTGGACACAGCAGCAGTTTTAAAAAAGATTTTAAGATTAATTTTTTTGCTCCTCTCACTCTAGCAGTTGAGCTGCCTCACTCTAGCCCCAACATTCCGTCCCATACACACCCATTATAAACTCTGAAACGGGTGAAAAAACATCATGAAACTTAAACTGGAACTGAAGAAAAAGTATAATAGATATTGAAAAGATAAATACAAGTTGAATAGTTGAATGTCTTGTCTTCGTTTTAAAGTTTGAATGGTGGCTCTATGTCAATGTATGTGGAAGTAGTAAGAGTTTAAAAATGAGTAAGTTGAATGAGGATTTGAAGGGTCTCCCCATTGAAATACATTATAAATTTTTGTTGAATAAAGTTGAATAAAATTAAAAATATAAATGTTAAAAATATGAAAAATAGAAGCAGTGTTGTCCAAAAGAATAGGAATCTAACGGTGTTTGAATGGTTTTTCTAAGTTGAACGGTTTTGAAGGAGTGAGATGCCAAAAAACGTACGGAATATATAATAATAACTAGAAAGTGCATTTTCTGAAGAAACTGCAGTGTGAATGCTTGAATCTGAATGTATGCACTGAAATGAATTAATTGCTGAATTCTAAGTTAAAAATGTTGAATGAGATTGAAAAAAAACAAAAAAAAACAAAACGAATTTAACCTGAAAACAACAGTGCTGAACTGCTAAAAGCTGAAGGTTACACAGAAGAAGAAGTTGGAAAAAAGCTGAAAATGTTTTAATTGTAAATTAGAAAACCCTAAGAAATGAGAAAAGAACATTTAGAGTCAGAAAACATCTGAATGAATATTAAAAGGTCATATTCTTTGAATCACTGAATGACTCAAATGTGATCCCTCCACTTTGATCCACACAGTTTAAAAAGTTTAAATGCCTGAGCTTTGAAAGATACGGTGTTGGAAAGAGAACAATAATGGCGACAATTTGAGGGTAAAATGATGGCTGTAACACTGTGGACACAGCAGCAGTTGAAAGAGAAGTGCTTAAGATGAATCTTGGTACAGTGGCAGGCAGAGCTCGTTAAGCAGGCAGGTGTGAGCCTGGTTGCTATAGTGACCGCACCCAATGGCTCCATACACACGTACACAGACATGCGCCTCACTTTTGCTGCTTAAAATGAACAGAAAAGTCAGGCCGAAACAAATCGTTCCCAAATGAAAAGTATAGGTCGTATTGACAAAATTCTTTCACCGTGAGTGACAGCAATGTCTAGTCTACTGAATTCTCAGTTTTCATGCCTGTGGAGTTTATTATATGGACGTGGTGACAGTGGAAAGACACCATGCTCTTCTGATTTTCAAACGAACCTTCTGAGCCATTTTAACATTAGAGTCTATGGAAGAGTTGGAGGGAGGAGGCTGTGCATTGGTGACATTTACGAAAGAACCATAACACCTAGGACAATAGTAAACACATTGGATGAAAGAGGACAGCGATGGCTACGTTTTGAGGGTAAAATCATACCTGTAGAGCAAACGCTGCGGACACAGCAGCAGTTTTAAAAAAGATTTTAAGATTAATTTTTTTGCTCCTCTCACTCTAGCAGTTGAGCTGCCTCACTCTAGCCCCAACATTCCGTCCCATACACACCCATTATAAACTCTGAAACGGGTGAAAAAACATCATGAAACTTAAACTGGAACTGAAGAAAAAGTATAATAGATATTGAAAAGATAAATACAAGTTGAATAGTTGAATGTCTTGTCTTCGTTTTAAAGTTTGAATGGTGGCTCTATGTCAACGTATGTGGAAGTAGTAAGAGTTTAAAAATGAGTAAGTTGAATGAGAATTTGAAGGGTCTCCCCATTGAAATACATGGGAAATTTTTGTTGAATAAAGTTGAATAAAATTAAAAATATAAATGTTAAAAATATGAAAAATAGAAGCAGTCATGTCCAAAAGAATAGGAATCTAACGGTGTTTGAATGGTTTTTCTAAGTTGAACGGTTTTGAAGGAGTTAGATGCCAAAAAACGTACGGAATATATAATAATAATAAAGATTCGAATAACAATACTGTGAATGCTTTTCAAGCATTCACACTAATAATAACTAGAAAGTGCATTTTCTGAAGAAACTGCAGTGTGAATGCTTGAATCTGAATGTATGCACTGAAATGAATTAATTGCTGAATTTTGAGTTAAAAATATTGAATGAGATTAAAAAAACAAAAACAAAAAAAACCCGAATTTAACCTGAAAACAAAGGTGCTGAACTGCTAAAAGCTGAAGGTTACACAGAAGAAGGAGTTGGAAAAAAACTGAAAATGTTTTAAATGTAAATTAGAAAACCCTAAGAAATGAGAAAAGAACATTTAGAGTCAGAAAACATCTGAATGAATATTAAAAGGTCATATTCTTTGAATCACTGAATGACTAAAATGTGATCCCTCCACTTTGATCCACACAGTTTAAAAAGTTTAAATGCCTGAGCTTTGAAAGATACGGTGTTGGAAAGAGAACAATAATGGCGACAATTTGAGGGTAAAATGATGGCTGTAACACTGTGGACACAGCAGCAGTTGAAAGAGAAGTGTTTAAGATGAATCTTGGCACAGTGGCAGGCAGAGCTCGTTAAGCAGGCAGGTGTGAGCCTGGTTGCTATAGTGACCGCACCCAATGGCTCCATACACACGTACACAGACATGCGCCTCACTTTTGCTGCTTAAAATGAACAGAAAAGTCAGGCCGAAACAAATCGTTCCCAAATGAAAAGTAAAAGTCGTATTGACAAAATTCTTTCACTGTGAGCGACAGCAATGTCTAGTCTACCAAATTCTCAGTTTTCATGTCTGTGGAGTTTATTATATGGACGTGGTGACAGTGGAAAGACACCATGCTCTTCTGATTTTCAAACGAACCTTCTGAGCCATTTTAACATTAGAGTCTATGGAAGAGTTGGAGGGAGGAGGCTGTGCATTGGTGACATTTACGAAAGAACCATAACACCTAGGACAATAGTAAACACATTGGATGAAAGAGGACAGCGATGGCTACGTTTTGAGGGTAAAATCATACCTGTAGAGCAAACGCTGCGGACACAGCAGCAGTTTTAAAAAAGATTTTAAGATTAATTTTTTTGCTCCTCTCACTCTAGCAGTTGAGCTGCCTCACTCTAGCCCCAACATTCCGTCCCATACACACCCATTATAAACTCTGAAACGGCTGAAAAAACATCATGAAACTTAAACTGGAACTGAAGAAAAAGTATAATAGATATTGAAAAGATAAATACAAGTTGAATAGTTGAATGTCTTGTCTTCGTTTTAAAGTTTGAATGGTGGCTCTATGTCAATGTATGTGGAAGTAGTAAGAGTTTAAAAATGAGTAAGTTGAATGAGAATTTGAAGGGTCTCCCCATTGAAATACATGGGAAATTTTTGTTGAATAAAGTTGAATAAAATTAAAAATATAAATGTTAGAAATGAGAAAAATAGAAGCAGTCATGTCCAAAATAATAGGAATCTAACGGTGTTTGAATGGTTTTTCTAAGTTGAACGGTTTTGAAGGAGTTAGATGCCAAAAAACGTACGGAAGATGATATAATAATAAAGATTAGAAGAACAATACTGTGAATGCTTTTCAAGCATTCACACTAATAACTAGAAAGTGCATTTTCTGAAGAAACTGCAGTGTGAATGCTTGAATCTGAATGTATGCACTGAAATGAATTAATTGCTGAATTTTGAGTTAAAAATATTGAATGAGATTAAAAAAAAAACAAAAAAAAAACGAATTTAACCTGAAAACAAAGGTGCTGAACTGCTAAAAGCTGAAGGTTACACAGAAGAAGGAGTTGGAAAAAAACTGAAAATGTTTTAAATGTAAATTAGAAAACCCTAAGAAATGAGAAAAGAACATTTAGAGTCAGAAAACATCTGAATGAATATTAAAAGGTCATATTCTTTGAATCACTGAATGACTCAAATGTGATCCCTCCACTTTGATCCACACAGTTTAAAAAGTTTAAATGCCTGAGCTTTGAAAGATACAGTGTTTGAAAGAGAACAATAATGGCGACAATTTGAGGGTAAAATGATGGCTGTAACACTGTGGACACAGCAGCAGTTGAAAGAGAAGTGCTTAAGATGAATCTTGGTACAGTGGCAGGCAGAGCTCGTTAAGCAGGCAGGTGTGAGCCTGGTTGCTATAGTGACCGCACCCAATGGCTCCATACACACGTACACAGACATGCGCCTCACTTTTGCTGCTTAAAATGAACAGAAAAGTCAGGCCGAAACAAATCGCTCCCAAATGAAAAGTAAAAGTCGTATTGACAAAATTCTTTCACCGTGAGCGACAGCAATGTCTAGTCTACCTAATTCTCAGTTTTCATGCCTGTGGAGCTTATTATATGGACGTGGTGACAGTGTAAAGACACCATGCTCTTCTGATTTTCAAACGAACCTTCTGAGCCATTTTAACATTAGAGTCTATGGAAGAGTTGGAGGGAGGAGGCTGTGCATTGGTGACATTTATGAAAGAACCATAACACCTAGGACAATAGTAAACACATTGGATGAAAGAGGACAGCCATGGCTACGTTTTGAGGGTAAAATCATACCTGTAGAGCAAACGCTGCGGACACAGCAGCAGTTTTAAAAAAGATTTTAAGATTAATTTTTTTGCTCCTCTCACTCTAGCAGTTGAGCTGCCTCACTCTAGCCCCAACATTCCGTCCCATACACACCCATTATAAACTCTGAAACGGGTGAAAAAACATCATGAAACTTAAACTGGAACTGAAGAAAAAGTATAATAGATATTGAAAAGATAAATACAAGTTGAATAGTTGAATGTCTTGTCTTCGTTTTAAAGTTTGAATGGTGGCTCTATGTCAATGTATGTGGAAGTAGTAAGAGTTTAAAAATGAATAAGTTGAATGAGAATTTGAAGGGTCTCCCCATTGAAATACATGGGAAATTTTGGGAAATTTTTTTTGAATAAAGTTGAATAAAATTAAAAATATAAATGTTAAAAATATGAAAAATAGAAGCAGTCATGTCCAAAAGAAGAGGAATCTAATGGTGTTTGAATGGTTTTTCTAAGTTGAACGGTTTTGAAGGAGTAGGAGTACAAAAAACGTACGGAATACAGAATAAAATATAATAATAATAATAAAGATTCGAATAACAATACTGTGAATGCTTTTCAAGCATTCACACTAATAATAATAAAGATTCGAATAACAATACTGTGAATGCTTTTCAAGCATTCACACTAATAACTAGAAAGTGCATTTTCTGAAGAAACTGCAGTGTGAATGCTTGAATCTGAATGTATGCATTGAAATGAAATAATTACTGAATTTATGTTAAAAATTTAGAATAAAATAAAAAAAAAACCCGAATTTAACCTGAAAACAAAAGTGCTGAACTGCTAAAAGCTGAAGGTTACACAGAAGAAGAAGTTGGGAAAAAGCTGAAAATGTTTTAATTGTAAATTAGAAAAACCTAAGAAATGAGAAAAGAACATTTAGAGTCAGAAAACATCTGAAAGAATATTAAAAGGTCATATTCTTTGAATCACTGAATGACTCAAATGTGATCCCTCCACTTTGATCCACACAGTTTAAAAAGTTTAAATGCCTGAGCTTTGAAAGATACGGTGTTGGAAAGAGAACAATAATGGCGACAATTTGAGGGTAAAATGATGGCTGTAACACTGTGGACACAGCAGCAGTTGAAAGAGAAGTGCTTAAGATGAATCTTGGTACAGTGGCAGGCAGAGCTCGTTAAGCAGGCAGGTGTGAGCCTGGTTGCTATAGTGACCGCACCCAATGGCTCCATACACACGTACACAGACATGCGCCTCACTTTTGCTGCTTAAAATGAACAGAAAAGTCAGGCCGAAACAAATCGCTCCCAAATGAAAAGTAAAAGTCGTATTGACAAAATTCTTTCACCGTGAGCGACAGCAATGTCTAGTCTACCTAATTCTCAGTTTTCATGCCTGTGGAGCTTATTATATGGACGTGGTGACAGTGGAAAGACACCATGCTCTTCTGATTTTCAAACGAACCTTCTGAGCCATTTTAACATTAGAGTCTATGGAAGAGTTGGAGGGAGGAGGCTGTGCATTGGTGACATTTATGAAAGAACCATAACACCTAGTACAATAGTAAACACATTGGATGAAAGAGGACAGCCATGGCTACGTTTTGAGGGTAAAATCATACCTGTAGAGCAAACGCTGCGGACACAGCAGCAGTTTTAAAAAAGATTTTAAGATTAATTTTTTTGCTCCTCTCACTCTAGCAGTTGAGCTGCCTCACTCTAGCCCCAACATTCCGTCCCATACACACCCATTATAAACTCTGAAACGGGTGAAAAAACATCATGAAACTTAAACTGGAACTGAAGAAAAAGTATAATAGATATTGAAAAGATAAATACAAGTTGAATAGTTGAATGTCTTGTCTTCGTTTTAAAGTTTGAATGGTGGCTCTATGTCAATGTATGTGGAAGTAGTAAGAGTTTAAAAATGAGTAAGTTGAATGAGGATTTGAAGGGTCTCCCCATTGAAATACATTATAAATTTTTGTTGAATAAAGTTGAATAAAATTAAAAATATAAATGTTAAAAATATGAAAAATAGAAGCAGTGTTGTCCAAAAGAATAGGAATCTAACGGTGTTTGAATGGTTTTTCTAAGTTGAACGGTTTTGAAGGAGTGAGATGCCAAAAAACGTACGGAATATATAATAATAACTAGAAAGTGCATTTTCTGAAGAAACTGCAGTGTGAATGCTTGAATCTGAATGTATGCACTGAAATGAATTAATTGCTGAATTTTGAGTTAAAAATATTGAATGAAATTAAAAAAAAACAAAAAAAAAGAAAACGAATTTAACCTGAAAACAAAGGTGCTGAACTGCTAAAAGCTGAAGGTTACACAGAAGGAGGAGTTGGAAAAAAACTGAAAATGCTTTAAATGTAAATTAGAAAACCCTAAGAAATGAGAAAAGAACATTTAGAGTCAGAAAACATCTGAAAGAATATTAAAAGGTCATATTCTTTGAATCACTGAATGACTCAAATGTGATCCCTCCACTTTGATCCACACAGTTTAAAAAGTTTAAATGCCTGAGCTTTGAAAGATACGGTGTTGGAAAGAGAACAATAATGGCGACAATTTGAGGGTAAAATGATGGCTGTAACACTGTGGACACAGCAGCAGTTGAAAGAGAAGTGTTTAAGATGAATCTTGGTACAGTGGCAGGCAGAGCTCGTTAAGCAGGCAGGTGTGAGCCTGGTTGCTATAGTGACCGCACCCAATGGCTCCATACACACGTACACAGACATGCGCCTCACTTTTGCTGCTTAAAATGAACAGAAAAGTCAGGCCGAAACAAATCGCTCCCAAATGAAAAGTAAAAGTCGTATTGACAAAATTCTTTCACCGTGAGCGACAGCAATGTCTAGTCTACCTAATTCTCAGTTTTCATGCCTGTGGAGCTTATTATATGGACGTGGTGACAGTGGAAAGACACCATGCTCTTCTGATTTTCAAACGAACCTTCTGAGCCATTTTAACATTAGAGTCTATGGAAGAGTTGGAGGGAGGAGGCTGTGCATTGGTGACATTTATGAAAGAACCATAACACCTAGTACAATAGTAAACACATTGGATGAAAGAGGACAGCCATGGCTACGTTTTGAGGGTAAAATCATACCTGTAGAGCAAACGCTGCGGACACAGCAGCAGTTTTAAAAAAGATTTTAAGATTAATTTTTTTGCTCCTCTCACTCTAGCAGTTGAGCTGCCTCACTCTAGCCCCAACATTCCGTCCCATACACACCCATTATAAACTCTGAAACGGGTGAAAAAACATCATGAAACTTAAACTGGAACTGAAGAAAAAGTATAATAGATATTGAAAAGATAAATACAAGTTGAATAGTTGAATGTCTTGTCTTCGTTTTAAAGTTTGAATGGTGGCTCTATGTCAATGTATGTGGAAGTAGTAAGAGTTTAAAAATGAGTAAGTTGAATGAGGATTTGAAGGGTCTCTCCATTGAAATACATTATAAATTTTTGTTAAATAAAGTTGAATAAAATTAAAAATATAAATGTTAAAAATGAGAAAAGTAGAAGCATTCATGTCCAAAAGAATAGGAATCTAACGGTGTTTGAATGGTTTTTCTAAGTTGAGCGGTTTTGAAGGAGTGAGATGCCAAAAAACGTACGGAATATATAATAATAATAATAATAATAATAATAATAATAAAGATTCGAATAACAATACTGTGAATGCTTTTCAAGCATTCACACTAATAATAATAAAGATTCGAATAACAATACTGTGAATGCTTTTCAAGCATTCACACTAATAATAACTAGAAAGTGCATTTTCTGAAGAAACTGCAGTGTGAATGCTTGAATCTGAATGTATGCACTGAAATGAATTAATTACTGAATTTAAGTTAAAAATCTTGAATGAGATTAAAAAAAAACCCGAATTTAACCTGAAAACAAAGGTGCTGAACTGCTAAAAGCTGAAGGTTACACAGAAGAAGAAGTTGGAAAAAAAGCTGAAAATGTTTTAATTGTAAATTAGAAAACCCTAAGAAATGAGAAAAGAACATTTAGAATCAGAAAACATCTGAAAGAATATTAAAAGGTCATATTCTTTGAATCACTGAATGACTAAAATGTGATCCCTCCACTTGGACCCACACAGTTTAAAAAGTTTACATCTCTGAGCTTTGAAAGACAAGATGTTGGAAAAAGAACAACGATGGCGACGTTTTGAGGGTAAAATGATGGCTTTAACACTGTGGACACAGCAGCAGTTGAAAGAGAAGTGTTTAAGATGAATCTTGGTACAGTGGCAGGCAGAGCTCGTTAAGCAGGCAGGTGTGAGCCTGGTTGCTATAGTGACCGCACCCAATGGCTCCATACACACGTACACAGACATGCACCTCACTTTTGCTGCTTAAAATGAACAGAAAAGTCAGGCCGAAACAAATCGTTCCCAAATGAAAAGTAAAAGTCGTATTGACAAAATTCTTTCACTGTGAGCGACGGCAATGTCTAGTCTACCAAATTCTCAGTTTTCATGTCTGTGGAGTTTATTATATGGACGTGGTGACAGTGGAAAGACACCATGCTCTTCTGATTTTCAAACGAACCTTCTGAGCCATTTTAACATTAGAGTCTATGGAAGAGTTGGAGGGAGGAGGCTGTGCATTGGTGACATTTATGAAAGAACCATAACACCTAGTACAATAGTAAACACATTGGATGAAAGAGGACAGCCATGGCTACGTTTTGAGGGTAAAATCATACCTGTAGAGCAAACGCTGCGGACACAGCAGCAGTTTTAAAAAAGATTTTAAGATTATTTTTTTTGCTCCTCTCACTCTAGCAGTTGAGCTGCCTCACTCTAGCCCCAACATTCCGTCCCATACACACCCATTATAAACTCTGAAACGGGTGAAAAAACATCATGAAACTTAAACTGGAACTGAAGAAAAAGTATAATAGATATTGAAAAGATAAATGCAAGTTGAATAGTTGAATGTCTTGTCTTCGTTTTAAAGTTTGAATGGTGGCTCTATGTCAATGTATGTGGAAGTAGTAAGAGTTTAAAAATGAGTAAGTTGAATGAGGATTTGAAGGGTCTCCCCATTGAAATACATTATAAATTTTTGTTGAATAAAGTTGAATAAAATTAAAAATATAAATGTTAAAAATATGAAAAATGGAAGCAGTGTTGTCCAAAAGAATAGGAATCTAACGGTGTTGGAATGGTTTTTCTAAGTTGAACGGTTTTGAAGGAGTAGGATTACAAAAAACGTACGGAATACAGAATAAAATATAATAATAATAATAATAACTAGAAAGTGCATTTTCTGAAGAAACTGCAGTGTGAATGCTTGAATCTGAATGTATGCACTGAAATGAATTAATTGCTGAATTTTGAGTTAAAAATATTGAATGAGATAAAAAAAAACCCAAAAAAAAAACCGAATTTAACCTGAAAACAAAGGTGCTGAACTGCTAAAAGCTGAAGGTTACACAGAAGAAGAAGTTGGAAAAAAACTGAAAATGTTTTAAATGTAAATTAGAAAACCCTAAGAAATGAGAAAAGAACATTTAGAGTCAGAAAACATCTGAATGAATTTTAAAAGGTCATATTCTTTGAATCACTGAATGACTAAAATGTGATCCCTCCACTTTGATCCACACAGTTTAAAAAGTTTAAATGCCTGAGCTTTGAAAGATACGGTGTTGGAAAGAGAACAATAATGGCGACAATTTGAGGGTAAAATGATGGCTGTAACACTGTGGACACAGCAGCAGTTGAAAGAGAAGTGCTTAAGATGAATCTTGGCAGAGTGGCAGGCAGAGCTCGTTAAGCAGGCAGGTGTGAGCCTGGTTGCTATAGTGACCGCACCCAATGGCTCCATACACACGTACACAGACATGCGCCTCACTTTTGCTGCTTAAAATGAACAGAAAAGTCAGGCCGAAACAAATCGCTCCCAAATGAAAAGTAAAAGTCGTATTGACAAAATTCTTTCACCGTGAGCGACAGCAATGTCTAGTCTACCTAATTCTCAGTTTTCATGCCTGTGGAGCTTATTATATGGACGTGGTGACAGTGGAAAGACACCATGCTCTTCTGATTTTCAAACGAACCTTCTGAGCCATTTTAACATTAGAGTCTATGGAAGAGTTGGAGGGAGGAGGCTGTGCATTGGTGACATTTATGAAAGAACCATAACACCTAGTACAATAGTAAACACATTGGATGAAAGAGGACAGCCATGGCTACGTTTTGAGGGTAAAATCATACCTGTAGAGCAAACGCTGTGGACACAGCAGCAGTTTTAAAAAAGATTTTAAGATTAATTTTTTTGCTCCTCTCACTCTAGCAGTTGAGCTGCCTCACTCTAGCCCCAACATTCCGTCCCATACACACCCATTATAAACTCTGAAACGGGTGAAAAAACATCATGAAACTTAAACTGGAACTGAAGAAAAAGTATAATAGATATTGAAAAGATAAATACAAGTTGAATAGTTGAATGTCTTGTCTTCGTTTTAAAGTTTGAATGGTGGCTCTATGTCAATGTATGTGGAAGTAGTAAGAGTTTAAAAATGAGTAAGTTGAATGAGGATTTGAAGGGTCTCCCCATTGAAATACATTATAAATTTTTGTTGAATAAAGTTGAATAAAATTAAAAATATAAATGTTAAAAATATGAAAAATAGAAGCAGTGTTGTCCAAAAGAATAGGAATCTAACGGTGTTTGAATGGTTTTTCTAAGTTGAACGGTTTTGAAGGAGTAGGCTTACAAAAAACGTACGGAATACAGAATAAAATATAATAATAATAAAGATTAGAATAACAATACTGTGAATGCTTTTCAAGCATTCACACTAACTAGAAAGTGCATTTTCTGAAGAAACTGCAGTGTGAATGCTTGAATCTGAATGTATGCACTGAAATGAATTAATTGCTGAATTTTGAGTTAAAAATATTGAATGAGATAAAAAACAAAACAAAAAAAAAAAACCGAATTTAACCTGAAAACAAAGGTGCTGAACTGCTAAAAGCTGAAGGTTACACAGAAGAAGAAGTTGGAAAAAAACTGAAAATGTTTTAAATGTAAATTAGAAAACCCTAAGAAATGAGAAAAGAACATTTAGAGTCAGAAAACATCTGAATGAATATTAAAAGGTCATATTCTTTGAATCACTGAATGACTAAAATGTGATCCCTCCACTTTGATCCACACAGTTTAAAAAGTTTAAATGCCTGAGCTTTCAAAGATACGGTGTTGGAAAGAGAACAATAATGGCGACAATTTGAGGGTAAAATGATGGCTGTAACACTGTGGACACAGCAGCAGTTGAAAGAGAAGTGCTTAAGATGAATCTTGGTACAGTGGCAGGCAGAGCTCGTTAAGCAGGCAGGTGTGAGCCTGGTTGCTATAGTGACCGCACCCAATGGCTCCATACACACGTACACAGACATGCGCCTCACTTTTGCTGCTTAAAATGAACAGAAAAGTCAGGCCGAAACAAATCGCTCCCAAATGAAAAGTAAAAGTCGTATTGACAAAATTCTTTCACCGTGAGCGACAGCAATGTCTAGTCTACCTAATTCTCAGTTTTCATGCCTGTGGAGCTTATTATATGGACGTGGTGACAGTGGAAAGACACCATGCTCTTCTGATTTTCAAACGAACCTTCTGAGCCATTTTAACATTAGAGTCTATGGAAGAGTTGGAGGGAGGAGGCTGTGCATTGGTGACATTTATGAAAGAACCATAACACCTAGTACAATAGTAAACACATTGGATGAAAGAGGACAGCCATGGCTACGTTTTGAGGGTAAAATCATACCTGTAGAGCAAACGCTGCGGACACAGCAGCAGTTTTAAAAAAGATTTTAAGATTAATTTTTTTGCTCCTCTCACTCTAGCAGTTGAGCTGCCTCACTCTAGCCCCAACATTCCGTCCCATACACACCCATTATAAACTCTGAAACGGGTGAAAAAACATCATGAAACTTAAACTGGAACTGAAGAAAAAGTATAATAGATATTGAAAAGATAAATACAAGTTGAATAGTTGAATGTCTTGTCTTCGTTTTAAAGTTTGAATGGTGGCTCTATGTCAATGTATGTGGAAGTAGTAAGAGTTTAAAAATGAGTAAGTTGAATGAGGATTTGAAGGGTCTCCCCATTGAAATACATTATAAATTTTTGTTGAATAAAGTTGAATAAAATTAAAAATATAAATGTTAAAAATATGAAAAATAGAAGCAGTGTTGTCCAAAAGAATAGGAATCTAACGGTGTTTGAATGGTTTTTCTAAGTTGAACGGTTTTGAAGGAGTAGGCTTACAAAAAACGTACGGAATACAGAATAAAATATAACTAGAAAGTGCATTTTCTGAAGAAACTGCAGTGTGAATGCTTGAATCTGAATGTATGCACTGAAATGAATTAATTGCTGAATTTTGAGTTAAAAATATTGAATGAGATTAAAAAAAAACAAAAAAAAAAAAACGAATTTAACCTGAAAACAAAGGTGCTGAACTGCTAAAAGCTGAAGGTTACACAGAAGAAGGAGTTGGAAAAAAACTGAAAATGTTTTAAATGTAAATTAGAAAACCCTAAGAAATGAGAAAAGAACATTTAGAGTCAGAAAACATCTGAATGAATATTAAAAGGTCATATTCTTTGAATCACTGAATGACTCAAATGTGATCCCTCCACTTTGATCCACACAGTTTAAAAAGTTTAAATGCCTGAGCTTTGAAAGATACGGTGTTGGAAAGAGAACAATAATGGCGACAATTTGAGGGTAAAATGATGGCTGTAACACTGTGGACACAGCAGCAGTTGAAAGAGAAGTGCTTAAGATGAATCTTGGTACAGTGGCAGGCAGAGCTCGTTAAGCAGGCAGGTGTGAGCCTGGTTGCTATAGTGACCGCACCCAATGGCTCCATACACACGTACACAGACATGCGCCTCACTTTTGCTGCTTAAAATGAACAGAAAAGTCAGGCCGAAACAAATCGTTCCCAAATGAAAAGTAAAAGTCGTATTGACAAAATTCTTTCACCGTGAGCGACAGCAGCTTCTAGTCTACCTAATTCTCAGTTTTCATGTCTGTGGAGTTTATTATATGGACGTGGTGACAGTGGAAAGACACCATGCTCTTCTGATTTTCAAACGAACCTTCTGAGCCATTTTAACATTAGAGTCTATGGAAGAGTTGGAGGGAGGAGGCTGTGCATTGGTGACATTTACGAAAGAACCATAACACCTAGGACAATAGTAAACACATTGGATGAAAGAGGACAGCCATGGCTACGTTTTGAGGGTAAAATCATACCTGTAGAGCAAACGCTGCGGACACAGCAGCAGTTTTAAAAAAGATTTTAAGATTAATTTTTTTGCTCCTCTCACTCTAGCAGTTGAGCTGCCTCACTCTAGCCCCAACATTCCGTCCCATACACACCCATTATAAACTCTGAAACGGGTGAAAAAACATCATGAAACTTAAACTGGAACTGAAGAAAAAGTATAATAGATATTGAAAAGATAAATACAAGTTGAATAGTTGAATGTCTTGTCTTCGTTTTAAAGTTTGAATGGTGGCTCTATGTCAATGTATGTGGAAGTAGTAAGAGTTTAAAAATGAGTAAGTTGAATGAGGATTTGAAGGGTCTCCCCATTGAAATACATTATAAATTTTTGTTGAATAAAGTTGAATAAAATTAAAAATATAAATGTTAAAAATATGAAAAATAGAAGCAGTGTTGTCCAAAAGAATAGGAATCTAACGGTGTTTGAATGGTTTTTCTAAGTTGAACGGTTTTGAAGGAGTAGGCTTACAAAAAACGTACGGAATACAGAATAAAATATAATAATAACTAGAAAGTGCATTTTCTGAAGAAACTGCAGTGTGAATGCTTGAATCTGAATGTATGCACTGAAATGAATTAATTACTGAATTTTGAGTTAAAAATATTGAATGAGATTAAAAAAAAAAAAAAAAAAACGAATTTAACCTGAAAACAAAGGTGCTGAACTGCTAAAAGCTGAAGGTTACACAGAAGGAGGAGTTGGAAAAAAACTGAAAATGTTTTAAATGTAAATTAGAAAACCTAAGAAATGAGAAAAGAACATTTAGAGTCAGAAAACATCTGAATGAATATTAAAAGGTCTTATTCTTTGAATCACTGAATGACTCAAATGTGATCCCTCCACTTTGATCCACACAGTTTAAAAAATTTAAAAGTGTGACCTTTAAAAGACACGGTGTTGGAAAGAGAACAACGATGGTGACGTTTTGAGGGTAAAATGATGGCTTTAACACTGTGGACACAGCAGCAGTTGAAAGAGAAGTGTTTAAGATGAATCTTGGCAGAGTGGCAGAGAGAGCTCGTTAAGCAGGCAGGTGTGAGCCTGGTTGCTATAGTGACCGCACCCAATGGCTCCATACACACGTACACAGACATGCACCTCACTTTTGCTGCTTAAAATGAACAGAAAAGTCAGGCCGAAACAAATCGTTCCCATATGAAAAGTACAAGTCGTATTGACGAAATTCTTTCACCGTGAGCGACAGCAGCTTCTAGTCTACTGAATTCTCAGTTTTCATGCCTGTGGAGTTTATTATATGGACGTGGTGACAGTGGAAAGACACCATGCTCTTCTGATTTTCAAACGAACCTTCTGAGCCATTTTAACATTAGAGTCTATGGAAGAGTTGGAGGGAGGAGGCTGTGCATTGGTGACATTTATGAAAGAACCATAACACCTAGTACAATAGTAAACACATTGGATGAAAGAGGACAGCGATGGCTACGTTTTGAGGGTAAAATCATACCTGTAGAGTAAACGCTGCGGACACAGCAGCAGTTTTAAAAAAGATTTTAAGATTAATTTTTTTGCTCCTCTCACTCTAGCAGTTGAGCTGTCTCACTCTAGCCCCAACATTCCGTCCCATACACACCCATTATAAATTTTGAAACGGGTGAAAAAACATCATGAAACTTAAACTGGAACTGAAGAAAAAGTATAATAGATATTGAAAAGATAAATACAAGTTGAATAGTTGAATGTCTTGTCTTCGTTTTAAAGTTTGAATGGTGGCTCTATGTCAATGTATGTGGAAGTAGTAAGAGTTTAAAAATGAGTAAGTTGAATGAGAATTTGAAGGGTCTCCCCATTGAAATACATGGGAAATTTTTGTTGAATAAAGTTGAATAAAATTAAAAATATAAATGTTAAAAATGAGAAAAATAGAAGCAGTCATGTCCAAAATAATAGGAATCTAACGATGTTTGAATGGTTTTTCTAAGTTGAACGGTTTTGAAGGAGTTAGATGCCAAAAAACGTACGGAATATGGAATAATAATAAAGATTTGAAGAACAATACTGTGAATGCTTTTCAAGCATTCACACTAATAAAGATTAGAATAACAATACTGTGAATGCTTTTCAAGCATTCACACTAATAACTAGAAAGTGCATTTTCTGAAGAAACTGCAGTGTGAATGCTTGAATCTGAATGTATGCACTGAAATGAATTAATTGCTGAATTTTGAGTTAAAAATATTGAATGAGATTAAAAAAAAACCAAAAAAAAAACCGAATTTAACCTGAAAACAAAGGTGCTGAACTGCTAAAAGCTGAAGGTTACACAGAAGAAGGAGTTGGAAAAAAGCTGAAAATGTTTTAATTGTAAATTAGAAAAACCTAAGAAATGAGAAAAGAACATTTAGAGTCAGAAAACATCTGAAAGAATATTAAAAGGTCATATTCTTTGAATCACTGAATGAAGAAAATGTGATCCCTCCACTTGGACCCACACAGTTTAAAAAGTTTACATCTCTGAGCTTTGAAAGACAAGATGTTGGAAAAAGAACAACGATGGCGACGTTTTGAGGGTAAAATGATGGCTTTAACACTGTGGACACAGCAGCAGTTGAAAGAGAAGTGTTTAAGATGAATTTTGGCAGAGTGGCAGGCAGAGCTCGTTAAGCAGGCAGGTGTGAGCCTGGTTGCTATAGTGACCGCACCCAATGGCTCCATACACACGTACACAGACATGCACCTCACTTTTGCTGCTTAAAATGAACAGAAAAGTCAGGCCGAAACAAATCGTTCCCAAATGAAAAGTAAAAGTCGTATTGACAAAATTCTTTCACTGTGAGCGACAGCAATGTCTAGTCTACTGAATTCTCAGTTTTCATGTCTGTGGAGTTTATTATATGGACGTGGTGACAGTGTAAAGACACCATGCTCTTCTGATTTTCAAACGAACCTTCTGAGCCATTTTAACATTAGAGTCTATGGAAGAGTTGGAGGGAGGAGGCTGTGCATTGGTGACATTTATGAAAGAACCATAACACCTAGGACAATAGTAAACACATTGGATGAAAGAGGACAGCCATGGCTACGTTTTGAGGGTAAAATCATACCTGTAGAGCAAACGCTGTGGACACAGCAGCAGTTTTAAAAAAGATTTTAAGATTAATTTTTTTGCTCCTCTCACTCTAGCAGTTGAGCTGCCTCACTCTAGCCCCAACATTCCGTCCCATACACACCCATTATAAACTCTGAAACGGGTGAAAAAACATCATGAAACTTAAACTGGAACTGAAGAAAAAGTATAATAGATATTGAAAAGATAAATACAAGTTGAATAGTTGAATGTCTTGTCTTCGTTTTAAAGTTTGAATGGTGGCTCTATGTCAATGTATGTGGAAGTAGTAAGAGTTTAAAAATGAGTAAGTTGAATGAGGATTTGAAGGGTCTCCCCATTGAAATACATTATAAATTTTTGTTGAATAAAGTTGAATAAAATTAAAAATATAAATGTTAAAAATATGAAAAATGGAAGCAGTGTTGTCCAAAAGAATAGGAATCTAACGGTGTTGGAATGGTTTTTCTAAGTTGAACGGTTTTGAAGGAGTAGGATTACAAAAAACGTACGGAATACAGAATAAAATATAATAATAATAATAATAATAATAATAATAAAGATTAGAAGAACAATACTGTGAATGCTTTTCAAGCATTCACACTAATAATAAAGATTAGAATAACAATACTGTGAATGCTTTTCAAGCATTCACACTAACTAGAAAGTGCATTTTCTGAAGAAACTGCAGTGTGAATGCTTGAATCTGAATGTATGCACTGAAATGAATTAATTGCTGAATTTTGAGTTAAAAATATTGAATGAGATAAAAAAAAAAAGTCCGAATTTAACCTGAAAACAAAAGTGCTGAACTTCTAAAAGCTGAAGGTTACACAGAAGAAGAAGTTGGAAAAAAGCTGAAAATGTTTTAATTGTAAATTAGAAAAACCTAAGAAATGAGAAAAGAACCTTTAGAGTCAGAAAACATCTGAATGAATATTAAAAGGTCATATTCTTTGAATCACTGAATGACTAAAATGTGATCCCTCCACTTGGATCCACACAGTTTAAAAAGTTTACATCTCTGAGCTTTGAAAGACAAGATGTTTGAAAGAGAACAACGATGGCGACGTTTTGAGGGTAAAATGATGGCTGTAACACTGTGGAGACAGCCGCAGTTGAAAGAGAAGTGTTTAAGTTGAATCTTGGCAGAGTGAGAGAGAGAGCTCGTTAAGCAGGCAGGTGTGAGCCTGGTTGCTATAGTGACTGCACCCAAGGGCTCCATACACACGTACACAGACATGCGCCTCACTTTTGCTGCTTAAAATGAACAGAAAAGTCAGGCCGAAACAAATCGCTCCCAAATGAAAAGTAAAAGTCGTATTGACAAAATTCTTTCACCGTGAGCGACAGCAATGTCTAGTCTACCTAATTCTCAGTTTTCATGCCTGTGGAGTTTATTATATGGACGTGGTGACAGTGGAAAGACACCATGCTCTTCTGATTTTCAAACGAACCTTCTGAGCCATTTTAACATTAGAGTCTATGGAAGAGTTGGAGGGAGGAGGCTGTGCATTGGTGACATTTATGAAAGAACCATAACACCTAGGACAATAGTAAACACATTGGATGAAAGAGGACAGCCATGGCTACGTTTTGAGGGTAAAATGGCGGCTGTAGAGCAAACGCTGTGGACACAGCAGCAGTTTTAAAAAAGATTTTAAGATTAATTTTTTTGCTCCTCTCACTCTAGCAGTTGAGCTCTCTCACTCTAGCCCCAACATTCCGTCCCATACACACCCATTATAAATTTTGAAACGGGTGAAAAAACATCATGAAACTTAAACTGGAACTGAAGAAAAAGTATAATAGATATTGAAAAGATAAATACAAGTTGAATAGTTGAATGTCTTGTCTTCGTTTTAAAGTTTGAATGGTGGCTCTATGTCAATGTATGTGGAAGTAGTAAGAGTTTAAAAATGAGTAAGTTGAATGAGAATTTGAAGGGTCTCCCCATTGAAATACATGGGAAATTTTTGTTGAATAAAGTTGAATAAAATTAAAAATATAAATGTTAAAAATGAGAAAAATAGAAGCAGTCATGTCCAAAATAATAGGAATCTAACGATGTTTGAATGGTTTTTCTAAGTTGAACGGTTTTGAAGGAGTAGGCTTTCAAAAAACGTACGGAAGAATAAAATAGAATAAAGATTAGAAGAACAATACTGTGAATGCTTTTCAAGCATTCACACTAACTAGAAAGTGCATTTTCTGAAGAAACTGCAGTGTGAATGCTTGAATCTGAATGTATGCACTGAAATGAATTAATTGCTGAATTTTGAGTTAAAAATATTGAATGAGATTAAAAAAAAACAAAAAAAAAAAACAAATTTAACCTGAAAACAAAGGTGCTGAACTGCTAAAAGCTGAAGGTTACACAGAAGAAGGAGTTGGAAAAAAACTGAAAATGTTTTAAATGTAAATTAGAAAACCCTAAGAAATGAGAAAAGAACATTTAGAGTCAGAAAACATCTGAATGAATATTAAAAGGTCATATTCTTTGAATCACTGAATGACTCAAATGTGATCCCTCCACTTTGATCCACACAGTTTAAAAAGTTTAAATGCCTGAGCTTTGAAAGATACGGTGTTGGAAAGAGAACAATAATGGCGACAATTTGAGGGTAAAATGATGGCTGTAACACTGTGGACACAGCAGCAGTTGAAAGAGAAGTGCTTAAGATGAATCTTGGTACAGTGGCAGGCAGAGCTCGTTAAGCAGGCAGGTGTGAGCCTGGTTGCTATAGTGACCGCACCCAATGGCTCCATACACACGTACACAGACATGCGCCTCACTTTTGCTGCTTAAAATGAACAGAAAAGTCAGGCCGAAACAAATCGCTCCCAAATGAAAAGTAAAAGTCGTATTGACAAAATTCTTTCACCGTGAGCGACAGCAATGTCTAGTCTACCTAATTCTCAGTTTTCATGCCTGTGGAGCTTATTATATGGACGTGGTGACAGTGTAAAGACACCATGCTCTTCTGATTTTCAAACCAACCTTCTGAGACATTTTAACATTGGAGTCTATGGAAGAGTTGGAGGGAGGAGGCTGTGCATTGGTGAGATTTATGAAAGAACCATAACACCTAGTACAATAGTAAACACATTGGATGAAAGAGGACAGCGATGGCTACGTTTTGAGGGTAAAATCATACCTGTAGAGCAAACGCTGTGGACACAGCAGCAGTTTTAAAAAAGATTTTAAGATTAATTTTTTTGCTCCTCTCACTCTAGCAGTTGAGCTGCCTCACTCTAGCCCCAACATTCCGTCCCATACACACCCATTATAAACTCTGAAACGGGTGAAAAAACATCATGAAACTTAAACTGGAACTGAAGAAAAAGTATAATAGATATTGAAAAGATAAATACAAGTTGAATAGTTGAATGTCTTGTCTTCGTTTTAAAGTTTGAATGGTGGCTCTATGTCAATGTATGTGGAAGTAGTAAGAGTTTAAAAATGAGTAAGTTGAATGAGGATTTGAAGGGTCTCCCCATTGAAATACATTATAAATTTTTGTTGAATAAAGTTGAATAAAATTAAAAATATAAATGTTAAAAATATGAAAAATAGAAGCAGTGTTGTCCAAAAGAATAGGAATCTAACGGTGTTTGAATGGTTTTTCTAAGTTGAACGGTTTTGAAGGAGTTAGATGCCAAAAAACGTACGGAATATATAACTAGAAAGTGCATTTTCTGAAGAAACTGCAGTGTGAATGCTTGAATCTGAATGTATGCACTGAAATGAATTAATTACTGAATTTAAGTTAAAAATCTTGAATGAGATTAAAAAAAAAAACCCGAATTTAACCTGAAAACAAAAGTGCTGAACTGCTAAAAGCTGAAGGTTACACAGAAGAAGAAGTTGGAAAAAAGCTGAAAATGTTTTAATTGTAAATTAGAAAAACCTAAGAAATGAGAAAAGAACATTTAGAGTCAGAAAACATCTGAATGAATATTAAAAAGTCATATTCTTTGAATCACTGAATGACTAAAATGTGATCCCTCCACTTGGACCCACACAGTTTAAAAAGTTGACATCTCTGAGCTTTGAAAGACAAGATGTTGGAAAAAGAACAACGATGGCGACGTTTTGAGGGTAAAATGATGGCTTTAACACTGTGGACACAGCAGCAGTTGAAAGAGAAGTGCTTAAGATGAATTTTGGCAGAGTGGCAGAGAGAGCTCGTTAAGCAGGCAGGTGTGAGCCTGGTTGCTATAGTGACCGCACCCAATGGCTCCATACACACGCACACAGACATGCACCTCACTTTTGCTGCTTAAAATGAACAGAAAAGTCAGGCCGAAACAAATCGTTCCCAAATGAAAAGTAAAAGTCGTATTGACAAAATTCTTTCACCGTGAGCGACAGCAATGTCTAGTCTACCAAATTCTCAGTTTTCATGTCTGTGGAGTTTATTATATGGACGTGGTGACAGTGGAAAGACACCATGCTCTTCTGATTTTCAAACGAACCTTCTGAGCCATTTTAACATTAGAGTCTATGGAACAGTTGGAGGGAGGAGGCTGTGCATTGGTGACATTTACGAAAGAACCATAACACCTAGGACAATAGTAAACACATTGGATGAAAGAGGACAGTGATGGCTACGTTTTGAGGGTAAAATCATACCTGTAGAGCAAACGCTGCGGACACAGCAGCAGTTTTAAAAAAGATTTTAAGATTAATTTTTTTGCTCCTCTCACTCTAGCAGTTGAGCTGCCTCACTCTAGCCCCAACATTCCGTCCCATACACACCCATTATAAACTCTGAAACGGGTGAAAAAACATCATGAAACTTAAACTGGAACTGAAGAAAAAGTATAATAGATATTGAAAAGATAAATACAAGTTCAATAGTTGAATGTCTTGTCTTCGTTTTAAAGTTTGAATGGTGGCTCTATGTCAATGTATGTGGAAGTAGTAAGAGTTTAAAAATGAGTAAGTTGAATGAGAATTTGAAGGGTCTCCCCATTGAAATACATGGGAAATTTTTGTTGAATAAAGTTGAATAAAATTAAAAATATAAATGTTAAAAATGAGAAAAATAGAAGCAATGTTGTCCAAAATAATAGGAATCTAACGATGTTTGAATGGTTTTTCTAAGTTGAACGGTTTTGAAGGAGTAGGCTTTCAAAAAACGTACGGAATACAGAATAAAATATAACTAGAAAGTGCATTTTCTGAAGAAACTGCAGTGTGAATGCTTGAATCTGAATGTATGCACTGAAATGAATTAATTGCTGAATTTTGAGTTAAAAATATTGAATGAGATAAAAAACAAAACAAAAAAAAAACCCGAATTTAACCTGAAAACAAAGGTGCTGAACTGCTAAAAGCTGAAGGTTACACAGAAGAAGAAGTTGGAAAAAAACTGTAAATGTTTTAAATGTAAATTAGAAAACCCTAAGAAATGAGAAAAGAACATTTAGAGTCAGAAAACATCTGAATGAATATTAAAAGGTCATATTCTTTGAATCACTGAATGACTAAAATGTGATCCCTCCACTTTGATCCACACAGTTTAAAAAGTTTAAATGCCTGAGCTTTCAAAGATACGGTGTTGGAAAGAGAACAATAATGGCGACAATTTGAGGGTAAAATGATGGCTGTAACACTGTGGACACAGCAGCAGTTGAAAGAGAAGTGCTTAAGATGAATCTTGGTACAGTGGCAGGCAGAGCTCGTTAAGCAGGCAGGTGTGAGCCTGGTTGCTATAGTGACCGCACCCAATGGCTCCATACACACGTACACAGACATGCGCCTCACTTTTGCTGCTTAAAATGAACAGAAAAGTCAGGCCGAAACAAATCGCTCCCAAATGAAAAGTATAGGTCGTATTGACAAAATTCTTTCACCGTGAGCGACAGCAATGTCTAGTCTACCTAATTCTCAGTTTTCATGCCTGTGGAGCTTATTATATGGACGTGGTGACAGTGGAAAGACACCATGCTCTTCTGATTTTCAAACGAACCTTCTGAGCCATTTTAACATTAGAGTCTATGGAAGAGTTGGAGGGAGGAGGCTGTGCATTGGTGACATTTATGAAAGAACCATAACACCTAGTACAATAGTAAACACATTGGATGAAAGAGGACAGCCATGGCTACGTTTTGAGGGTAAAATCATACCTGTAGAGCAAACGCTGCGGACACAGCAGCAGTTTTAAAAAATATTTTAAGATTAATTTTTTTGCTCCTCTCACTCTAGCAGTTGAGCTGCCTCACTCTAGCCCCAACATTCCGTCCCATACACACCCATTATAAACTCTGAAACGGGTGAAAAAACATCATGAAACTTAAACTGGAACTGAAGAAAAAGTATAATAGATATTGAAAAGATAAATACAAGTTGAATAGTTGAATGTCTTGTCTTCGTTTTAAAGTTTGAATGGTGGCTCTATGTCAATGTATGTGGAAGTAGTAAGAGTTTAAAAATGAGTAAGTTGAATGAGGATTTGAAGGGTCTCCCCATTGAAATACATTATAAATTTTTCTTGAATAAAGTTGAATAAAATTAAAAATATAAATGTTAAAAATATGAAAAATAGAAGCAGTGTTGTCCAAAAGAATAGGAATCTAACGGTGTTTGAATGGTTTTTCTAAGTTGAACGGTTTTGAAGGAGTAGGATTACAAAAAACGTACGGAAGAATAATAAAATATAATAATAATAATAAAGATTCGAATAACAATACTGTGAATGCTTTTCAAGCATTCACACTAATAACTAGAAAGTGCATTTTCTGAAGAAACTGCAGTGTGAATGCTTGAATCTGAATGTATGCACTGAAATGAATTAATTGCTGAATTTTGAGTTAAAAATATTGAATGAGATAAAAAAAAAACAAAAAAAAAAAACGAATTTAACCTGAAAACAAAGGTGCTGAACTGCTAAAAGCTGAAGGTTACACAGAAGATGGAGTTGGAAAAAAACTGAAAATGTTTTAAATGTAAATTAGAAAACCCTAAGAAATGAGAAAAGAACATTTAGAGTCAGAAAACATCTGAATGAATATTAAAAGGTCATATTCTTTGAATCACTGAATGACTCAAATGTGATCCCTCCACTTTGATCCACACAGTTTAAAAAGTTTAAATGCCTGAGCTTTGAAAGATACGGTGTTGGAAAGAGAACAATAATGGCGACAATTTGAGGGTAAAATGATGGCTTTAACACTGTGGACACAGCAGCAGTTGAAAGAGAAGTGCTTAAGATGAATCTTGGTACAGTGGCAGGCAGAGCTCGTTAAGCAGGCAGGTGTGAGCCTGGTTGCTATAGTGACCGCACCCAATGGCTCCATACACACGTACACAGACATGCGCCTCACTTTTGCTGCTTAAAATGAACAGAAAAGTCAGGCCGAAACAAATCGTTCCCAAATGAAAAGTAAAAGTCGTATTGACAAAATTCTTTCACCGTGAGCGACAGCAGCTTCTAGTCTACTGAATTCTCAGTTTTCATGCCTGTAGAGTTTATTATATGGACGTGGTGACAGTGGAAAGACACCATGCTCTTCTGATTTTCAAACGAACCTTCTGAGCCATTTTAACATTAGAGTCTATGGAAGAGTTGGAAGGAGGAGGCTGTGCATTGGTGACATTTATGAAAGAACCGTAACACCTAGGACAATAGTAAACACATTGGATGAAAGAGGACAGCCATGGCTACGTTTTGAGGGTAAAATGATGGCTGTAGAGCAAACGCTGTGGACACAGCAGCAGTTTTAAAAAAGATTTTAAGATTAATTTTTTTGCTCCTCTCACTCTAGCAGTTGAGCTGTCTCACTCTAGCCCCAACATTCCGTCCCATACACACCCATTATAAACTCTGAAACGGCTGAAAAAACATCATGAAACTTAAACTGGAACTGAAGAAAAAGTATAATAGATATTGAAAAGATAAATACAAGTTGAATAGTTGAATGTCTTGTCTTCGTTTTAAAGTTTGAATGGTGGCTCTATGTCAATGTATGTGGAAGTAGTAAGAGTTTAAAAATGAGTAAGTTGAATGAGAATTTGAAGGGTCTCCCCATTGAAATACATTATAAATTTTTGTTGAATAAAGTTGAATAAAATTAAAAATATAAATGTTAAAAATGAGAAAAATAGAAGCAATGTTGTCCAAAAGAATAGGAATCTAATGGTGTTTGAATGGTTTTTCTAAGTTGAACGGTTTTGAAGGAGTAGGCTTTCAAAAAACGTACGGAAAAATAAAATATAACTAGAAAGTGCATTTTCTGAAGAAACTGCAGTGTGAATGCTTGAATCTGAATGTATGCACTGAAATGAATTAATTGCTGAATTTTGAGTTAAAAATATTGAATGAGATTAAAAAAAAAACAAAAAAAAAACGAATTTAACCTGAAAACAAAGGTGCTGAACTGCTAAAAGCTGAAGGTTACACAGAAGAAGGAGTTGGAAAAAAGCTGAAAATGTTTTAAATGTAAATTAGAAAAACCTAAGAAATGAGAAAAGAACATTTAGAGTCAGAAAACATCTGAATGAATATTAAAAGGTCATATTCTTTGAATCACTGAATGACTCAAATGTGATCCCTCCACTTTGATCCACACAGTTTAAAAAGTTTAAATGTCTGAGCTTTGAAAGAGACTGTGTTGGAAAGAGAACAATAATGGCGACATTTTGAGGGTAAAATGATGGCTGTAACACTGTGGACACAGCAGCAGTTGAAAGAGAAGTGCTTAAGATGAATCTTGGCACAGTGGCAGGCAGAGCTCGTTAAGCAGGCAGGTGTGAGCCTGGTTGCTATAGTGACCGCACCCAATGGCTCCATACACACGTACACAGACATGCGCCTCACTTTTGCTGCTTAAAATGAACAGAAAAGTCAGGCCCAAACAAATCGTTCCCAAATGAAAAGTAAAAGTCGTATTGACGAAATTCTTTCACCGTGAGCGACAGCAATGTCTAGTCTACCTAATTCTCAGTTTTCATGCCTGTGGAGCTTATTATATGGACGTGGTGACAGTGGAAAGACACCATGCTCTTCTGATTTTCAAACGAACCTTCTGAGCCATTTTAACATTAGAGTCTATGGAAGAGTTGGAGGGAGGAGGCTGTGCATTGGTGACATTTATGAAAGAACCATAACACCTAGGACAATAGTAAACACATTGGATGAAAGAGGACAGCGATGGCTACGTTTTGAGGGTAAAATCATACCTGTAGAGCAAACGCTGCAGACACAGCAGCAGTTTTAAAAAAGATTTTAAGATTAATTTTTTTGCTCCTCTCACTCTAGCAGTTGAGCTGCCTCACTCTAGCCCCAACATTCCGTCCCATACACACCCATTATAAACTCTGAAACGGGTGAAAAAACATCATGAAACTTAAACTGGAACTGAAGAAAAAGTATAATAGATATTGAAAAGATAAATACAAGTTGAATAGTTGAATGTCTTGTCTTCGTTTTAAAGTTTGAATGGTGGCTCTATGTCAATGTATGTGGAAGTAGTAAGAGTTTAAAAATGAGTAAGTTGAATGAGGATTTGAAGGGTCTCCCCATTGAAATACATTATAAATTTTTGTTGAATAAAGTTGAATAAAATTAAAAATATAAATGTTAAAAATATGAAAAATAGAAGCAGTGTTGTCCAAAAGAATAGGAATCTAACGGTGTTTGAATGGTTTTTCTAAGTTGAACGGTTTTGAAGTTATAGGATTACAAAAAACGTACGGAATACAGAATAAAATATAATAATAATAATAACTAGAAAGTGCATTTTCTGAAGAAACTGCAGTGTGAATGCTTGAATCTGAATGTATGCACTGAAATAAATTAATTGCTGAATTTTGAGTTAAAAATATTGAATGAGATTAAAAAAAAAAAAAAACCCCGAATTTAACCTGAAAACAAAGGTGCTGAACTGCTAAAAGCTGAAGGTTACACAGAAGAAGGAGTTGGAAAAAAGCTGAAAATGTTTTAAATGTAAATTAGAAAACCCTAAGAAATGAGAAAAGAACATTTAGAGTCAGAAAACATCTGAATGAATATTAAAAGGTCATATTCTTTGAATCACTGAATGACTCAAATGTGATCCCTCCACTTTGATCCACACAGTTTAAAAAGTTTAAATGCCTGAGCTTTGAAAGATACGGTGTTGGAAAGAGAACAATAATGGCGACAATTTGAGGGTAAAATGATGGCTGTAACACTGTGGACACAGCAGCAGTTGAAAGAGAAGTGCTTAAGATGAATCTTGGCACAGAGTGAGAGAGAGCTCGTTAAGCAGGCAGGTGTGAGCCTGGTTGCTATAGTGACCGCACCCAATGGCTCCATACACACGTACACAGACATGCACCTCACTTTTGCTGCTTAAAATGAACAGAAAAGTCAGGCCGAAACAAATCGTTCCCATATGAAAAGTACAAGTCGTATTGACGAAATTCTTTCACCGTGAGCGACAGCAGCTTCTAGTCTACTGAATTCTCAGTTTTCATGCCTGTGGAGTTTATTATATGGACGTGGTGACAGTGGAAAGACACCATGCTCTTCTGATTTTCAAACGAACCTTCTGAGCCATTTTAACATTAGAGTCTATGGAAGAGTTGGAGGGAGGAGGCTGTGCATTGGTGACATTTATGAAAGAACCATAACACCTAGGACAATAGTAAACACATTGGATGAAAGAGGACAGCGATGGCTACGTTTTGAGGGTAAAATGGTGGCTGTAGAGCAAACGCTGTGGACACAGCAGCAGTTTTAAAAAAGATTTTAAGATTAATTTTTTTGCTCCTCTCACTCTAGCAGTTGAGCTCTCTCACTCTAGCCCCAACATTCCGTCCCATACACACCCATTATAAACTCTGAAACGGGTGAAAAAACATCATGAAACTTAAACTGGAACTGAAGAAAAAGTATAATAGATATTGAAAAGATAAATACAAGTTGAATAGTTGAATGTCTTGTCTTCGTTTTAAAGTTTGAATGGTGGCTCTATGTCAATGTATGTGGAAGTAGTAAGAGTTTAAAAATGAGTAAGTTGAATGAGGATTTGAAGGGTCTCCCCATTGAAATACATTATAAATTTTTGTTGAATAAAGTTGAATAAAATTAAAAATATAAATGTTAAAAATATGAAAAATAGAAGCAGTGTTGTCCAAAAGAATAGGAATCTAACGGTGTTTGAATGGTTTTTCTAAGTTGAACGGTTTTGAAGGAGTAGGCTTTCAAAAAACGTACGGAAAAATAATAAAATATAATAATAAAGATTAGAAGAACAATACTGTGAATGCTTTTCAAGCATTCACACTAATAAAGATTCGAATAACAATACTGTGAATGCTTTTCAAGCATTCACACTAATAATAAAGATTCGAATAACAATACTGTGAATGCTTTTCAAGCATTCACACTAATAATAAAGATTAGAATAACAATACTGTGAATGCTTTTCAAGCATTCACACTAATAATAACTAGAAAGTGCATTTTCTGAAGAAACTGCAGTGTGAATGCTTGAATCTGAATGTATGCACTGAAATGAATTAATTGCTGAATTTTGAGTTAAAAATATTGAATGAGATTAAAAACAAAAAACAAAAAACGAATTTAACCTGAAAACAAAGGTGCTGAACTGCTAAAAGCTGAAGGTTACACAGAAGAAGGAGTTGGAAAAAAACTGAAAATGTTTTAAATGTAAATTAGAAAACCCTAAGAAATGAGAAAAGAACATTTAGAGTCAGAAAACATCTGAATGAATATTAAAAGGTCATATTCTTTGAATCACTGAATGACTCAAATGTGATCCCTCCACTTTGATCCACACAGTTTAAAAAGTTTAAATGCCTGAGCTTTGAAAGATACGGTGTTGGAAAGAGAACAATAATGGCGACAATTTGAGGGTAAAATGATGGCTGTGACACTGTGGACACAGCAGCAGTTGAAAGAGAAGTGCTTAAGATGAATCTTGGCACAGAGTGAGAGAGAGCTCATTAAGCAGGCAGGTGTGAGCCTGGTTGCTATAGTGACCGCACCCAATGGCTCCATACACACGTACACAGACATGCACCTCACTTTTGCTGCTTAAAATGAACAGAAAAGTCAGGCCGAAACAAATCGTTCCCATATGAAAAGTACAAGTCGTATTGACGAAATTCTTTCACCGTGAGCGACAGCAGCTTCTAGTCTACTGAATTCTCAGTTTTCATGCCTGTGGAGTTTATTATATGGACGTGGTGACAGTGGAAAGACACCATGCTCTTCTGATTTTCAAACGAACCTTCTGAGCCATTTTAACATTAGAGTCTATGGAAGAGTTGGAGGGAGGAGGCTGTGCATTGGTGACATTTATGAAAGAACCATAACACCTAGGACAATAGTAAACACATTGGATGAAAGAGGACAGCCATGGCTACGTTTTGAGGGTAAAATGGTGGCTGTAGAGCAAACGCTGTGGACACAGCAGCAGTTTTAAAAAATATTTTAAGATTAATTTTTTTGCTCCTCTCACTCTAGCAGTTGAGCTCTCTCACTCTAGCCCCAACATTCCGTCCCATACACACCCATTATAAACTCTGAAACGGGTGAAAAAACATCATGAAACTTAAACTGGAACTGAAGAAAAAGTATAATAGATATTGAAAAGATAAATACAAGTTGAATAGTTGAATGTCTTGTCTTCGTTTTAAAGTTTGAATGGTGGCTCTATGTCAATGTATGTGGAAGTAGTAAGAGTTTAAAAATGAGTAAGTTGAATGAGGATTTGAAGGGTCTCCCCATTGAAATACATTATAAATTTTTGTTGAATAAAGTTGAATAAAATTAAAAATATAAATGTTAAAAATATGAAAAATAGAAGCAGTGTTGTCCAAAAGAATAGGAATCTAACGGTGTTTGAATGGTTTTTCTAAGTTGAACGGTTTTGAAGGAGTAGGCTTTCAAAAAACGTACGGAAAAATAATAAAATATAACTAGAAAGTGCATTTTCTGAAGAAACTGCAGTGTGAATGCTTGAATCTGAATGTATGCACTGAAATGAATTAATTGCTGAATTTTGAGTTAAAAATATTGAATGAGATTTAAAAAAAACAACAAAAAAAAAACGAATTTAACCTGAAAACAAAGGTGCTGAACTGCTAAAAGCTGAAGGTTATACAGAAGAAGGAGTTGGAAAAAAACTGAAAATGTTTTAAATGTAAATTAGAAAACCCTAAGAAATGAGAAAAGAACATTTAGAGTCAGAAAACATCTGAATGAATATTAAAAGGTCATATTCTTTGAATCACTGAATGACTAAAATGTGATCCCTCCACTTTGATCCACACAGTTTAAAAAGTTTAAATGCCTGAGCTTTGAAAGATACGGTGTTGGAAAGAGAACAATAATGGCGACAATTTGAGGGTAAAATGATGGCTGTAACACTGTGGACACAGCAGCAGTTGAAAGAGAAGTGCTTAAGATGAATCTTGGTACAGTGGCAGGCAGAGCTCGTTAAGCAGGCAGGTGTGAGCCTGGTTGCTATAGTGACCGCACCCAATGGCTCCATACACACGTACACAGACATGCGCCTCACTTTTGCTGCTTAAAATGAACAGAGAAGTCAGGCCCAAACAAATCGTTCCCAAATGAAAAGTATAGGTCGTATTGACAAAATTCTTTCACCGTGAGTGACAGCAATGTCTAGTCTACTGAATTCTCAGTTTTCATGCCTGTGGAGTTTATTATATGGACGTGGTGACAGTGGAAAGACACCATGCTCTTCTGATTTTCAAACGAACCTTCTGAGCCATTTTAACATTAGAGTCTATGGAAGAGTTGGAGGGAGGAGGCTGTGCATTGGTGACATTTACGAAAGAACCATAACACCTAGGACAATAGTAAACACATTGGATGAAAGAGGACAGCGATGGCTACGTTTTGAGGGTAAAATCATACCTGTAGAGCAAACGCTGCAGACACAGCAGCAGTTTTAAAAAAGATTTTAAGATTAATTTTTTTGCTCCTCTCACTCTAGCAGTTGAGCTGCCTCACTCTAGCCCCAACATTCCGTCCCATACACACCCATTATAAACTCTGAAACGGGTGAAAAAACATCATGAAACTTAAACTGGAACTGAAGAAAAAGTATAATAGATATTGAAAAGATAAATACAAGTTGAATAGTTGAATGTCTTGTCTTCGTTTTAAAGTTTGAATGGTGGCTCTATGTCAATGTATGTGGAAGTAGTAAGAGTTTAAAAATGAGTAAGTTGAATGAGGATTTGAAGGGTCTCCCCATTGAAATACATTATAAATTTTTGTTGAATAAAGTTGAATAAAATTAAAAATATAAATGTTAAAAATATGAAAAATAGAAGCAGTGTTGTCCAAAAGAATAGGAATCTAACGGTGTTTGAATGGTTTTTCTAAGTTGAACGGTTTTGAAGGAGTAGGATTACAAAAAACGTACGGAAGAATAATAAAATATAATAATAATAATAAAGATTCGAATAACAATACTGTGAATGCTTTTCAAGCATTCACACTAACTAGAAAGTGCATTTTCTGAAGAAACTGCAGTGTGAATGCTTGAATCTGAATGTATGCACTGAAATGAATTAATTGCTGAATTTTGAGTTAAAAATATTGAATGAGATAAAAAAAAAACAAAAAAAAAACGAATTTAACCTGAAAACAAAGGTGCTGAACTGCTAAAAGCTGAAGGTTACACAGAAGAAGGAGTTGGAAAAAAAACTGAAAATGTTTTAAATGTAAATTAGAAAACCCTAAGAAATGAGAAAAGAACATTTAGAGTCAGAAAACATCTGAATGAATATTAAAAGGTCATATTCTTTGAATCACTGAATGACTCAAATGTGATCCCTCCACTTTGATCCACACAGTTTAAAAAGTTTAAATGCCTGAGCTTTGAAAGATACGGTGTTGGAAAGAGAACAATAATGGCGACAATTTGAGGGTAAAATGATGGCTGTAACACTGTGGACACAGCAGCAGTTGAAAGAGAAGTGCTTAAGATGAATCTTGGTACAGTGGCAGGCAGAGCTCGTTAAGCAGGCAGGTGTGAGCCTGGTTGCTATAGTGACCGCACCCAATGGCTCCATACACACGTACACAGACATGCGCCTCACTTTTGCTGCTTAAAATGAACAGAAAAGTCAGGCCGAAACAAATCGTTCCCAAATGAAAAGTAAAAGTCGTATTGACAAAATTCTTTCACCGTGAGCGACAGCAGCTTCTAGTCTACTGAATTCTCAGTTTTCATGCCTGTGGAGTTTATTATATGGACGTGGTGACAGTGGAAAGACACCATGCTCTTCTGATTTTCAAACGAACCTTCTGAGCCATTTTAACATTAGAGTCTATGGAAGAGTTGGAGGGAGGAGGCTGTGCATTGGTGACATTTACGAAAGAACCATAACACCTAGGACAATAGTAAACACATTGGATGAAAGAGGACAGCCATGGCTACGTTTTGAGGGTAAAATCATACCTGTAGAGCAAACGCTGCGGACACAGCAGCAGTTTTAAAAAATATTTTAAGATTAATTTTTTTGCTCCTCTCACTCTAGCAGTTGAGCTGCCTCACTCTAGCCCCAACATTCCGTCCCATACACACCCATTATAAACTCTGAAACGGGTGAAAAAACATCATGAAACTTAAACTGGAACTGAAGAAAAAGTATAATAGATATTGAAAAGATAAATACAAGTTGAATAGTTGAATGTCTTGTCTTCGTTTTAAAGTTTGAATGGTGGCTCTATGTGAACGTATGTTGAAGTAGTAAGAGTTTAAAAATGAGTAAGTTGAATGAGAATTTGAAGGGTCTCCCCATTGAAATACATGGGAAATTTTTGTTGAATAAAGTTGAATAAAATTAAAAATATAAATGTTAAAAATGAGAAAAATAGAAGCAATGTTGTCCAAAATAATAGGAATCTAACGGTGTTTGAATGGTTTTTCTAAGTTGAACGGTTTTGAAGGAGTAGGCTTTCAAAAAACGTACGGAATAGATAATAATAAAATAGAATAATAACTAGAAAGTGCATTTTCTGAAGAAACTGCAGTGTGAATGCTTGAATCTGAATGTATGCACTGAAATGAATTAATTGCTGAATTTTGAGTTAAAAATATTGAATGAGATTAAAAAAACAACAAAAAAAAAAAACGAATTTAACCTGAAAACAAAGGTGCTGAACTGCTAAAAGCTGAAGGTTACACAGAAGGAGTTGGAAAAAAACTGAAAATGTTTTAAATGTAAATTAGAAAACCCTAAGAAATGAGAAAAGAACATTTAGAGTCAGAAAACATCTGAAAGAATATTAAAAGGTCATATTCTTTGAATCACTGAATGACTCAAATGTGATCCCTCCACTTTGATCCACACAGTTTAAAAAGTTTAAATGCCTGAGCTTTGAAAGATACGGTGTTGGAAAGAGAACAATAATGGCGACAATTTGAGGGTAAAATGATGGCTGTAACACTGTGGACACAGCAGCAGTTGAAAGAGAAGTGCTTAAGATGAATCTTGGCACAGTGGCAGGCAGAGCTCGTTAAGCAGGCAGGTGTGAGCCTGGTTGCTATAGTGACCGCACCCAATGGCTCCATACACACGTACACAGACATGCGCCTCACTTTTGCTGCTTAAAATGAACAGAAAAGTCAGGCCGAAACAAATCGTTCCCAAATGAAAAGTAAAAGTCGTATTGACAAAATTCTTTCACCGTGAGCGACAGCAGCTTCTAGTCTACTGAATTCTCAGTTTTCATGCCTGTGGAGTTTATTATATGGACGTGGTGACAGTGGAAAGACACCATGCTCTTCTGATTTTCAAACGAACCTTCTGAGCCATTTTAACATTAGAGTCTATGGAAGAGTTGGAGGGAGGAGGCTGTGCATTGGTGACATTTATGAAAGAACCATAACACCTAGGACAATAGTAAACACATTGGATGAAAGAGGACAGCCATGGCTACGTTTTGAGGGTAAAATCATACCTGTAGAGCAAACGCTGTGGACACAGCAGCAGTTTTAAAAAAGATTTTAAGATTAATTTTTTTGCTCCTCTCACTCTAGCAGTTGAGCTGCCTCACTCTAGCCCCAACATTCCGTCCCATACACACCCATTATAAACTCTGAAACGGGTGAAAAAACATCATGAAACTTAAACTGGAACTGAAGAAAAAGTATAATAGATATTGAAAAGATAAATACAAGTTGAATAGTTGAATGTCTTGTCTTCGTTTTAAAGTTTGAATGGTGGCTCTATGTCAATGTATGTGGAAGTAGTAAGAGTTTAAAAATGAGTAAGTTGAATGAGGATTTGAAGGGTCTCCCCATTGAAATACATTATAAATTTTTGTTGAATAAAGTTGAATAAAATTAAAAATATAAATGTTAAAAATATGAAAAATAGAAGCAGTGTTGTCCAAAAGAATAGGAATCTAACGGTGTTTGAATGGTTTTTCTAAGTTGAACGGTTTTGAAGGAGTAGGCTTTCAAAAAACGTACGGAATAGATAATAATAACTAGAAAGTGCATTTTCTGAAGAAACTGCAGTGTGAATGCTTGAATCTGAATGTATGCACTGAAATGAATTAATTGCTGAATTTTGAGTTAAAAATATTGAATGAGATAAAAAAAACAAACAAAAAAAAACGAATTCAACCTGAAAACAAAGGTGCTGAACTGCTAAAAGCTGAAGGTTACACAGAAGAAGAAGTTGGAAAAAAGCTGAAAATGTTTTAATTGTAAATTAGAAAAACCTAAGAAATGAGAAAAGAACATTTAGAGTCAGAAAACATCTGAAAGAATATTAAAAGGTCATATTCTTTGAATCACTGAATGACTAAAATGTGATCCCTCCACTTGGACCCACACAGTTTAAAAAGTTTACATCTCTGAGCTTTGAAAGACAAGATGTTGGAAAAAGAACAACGATGGCGACGTTTTGAGGGTAAAATGATGGCTTTAACACTGTGGACACAGCAGCAGTTGAAAGAGAAGTGTTTAAGATGAATTTTGGTAGAGTGGCAGGCAGAGCTCGTTAAGCAGGCAGGTGTGAGCCTGGTTGCTATAGTGACCGCACCCAATGGCTCCATACACACGTACACAGACATGCGCCTCACTTTTGCTGCTTAAAATGAACAGAAAAGTCAGGCCGAAACAAATCGCTCCCAAATGAAAAGTAAAAGTCGTATTGACAAAATTCTTTCACCGTGAGCGACAGCAATGTCTAGTCTACCTAATTCTCAGTTTTCATGCCTGTGGAGCTTATTATATGGACGTGGTGACAGTGGAAAGACACCATGCTCTTCTGATTTTCAAACGAACCTTCTGAGCCATTTTAACATTAGAGTCTATGGAAGAGTTGGAGGGAGGAGGCTGTGCATTGGTGACATTTATGAAAGAACCATAACACCTAGTACAATAGTAAGCACATTGGATGAAAGAGGACAGCCATGGCTACGTTTTGAGGGTAAAATCATACCTGTAGAGCAAACGCTGTGGACACAGCAGCAGTTTTAAAAAATATTTTAAGATTAATTTTTTTGCTCCTCTCACTCTAGCAGTTGAGCTGCCTCACTCTAGCCCCAACATTCCGTCCCATACACACCCATTATAAACTCTGAAACGGGTGAAAAAACATCATGAAACTTAAACTGGAACTGAAGAAAAAGTATAATAGATATTGAAAAGATAAATACAAGTTGAATAGCTGAATGTCTTGTCTTCGTTTTAAAGTTTGAATGGTGGCTCTATGTCAATGTATGTGGAAGTAGTAAGAGTTTAAAAATGAGTAAGTTGAATGAGGATTTGAAGGGTCTCCCCATTGAAATACATTATAAATTTTTGTTGAATAAAGTTGAATAAAATTAAAAATATAAATGTTAAAAATGAGAAAAATAGAAGCAATGTTGTCCAAAATAATAGGAATCTAACGGTGTTTGAATGGTTTTTCTAAGTTGAACGGTTTTGAAGGAGTAGGCTTTCAAAAAACGTACGGAAAAATAAAATATAATAATAATAAAGATTAGAATAACAATACTGTGAATGCTTTTCAAGCATTCACACTAATAACTAGAAAGTGCATTTTCTGAAGAAACTGCAGTGTGAATGCTTGAATCTGAATGTATGCACTGAAATGAATTAATTGCTGAATTTTGAGTTAAAAATATTGAATGAGATAAAAAAAAACAAAAAAAAAAAACGAATTTAACCTGAAAACAAAGGTGCTGAACTGCTAAAAGCTGAAGGTTACACAGAAGAAGGAGTTGGAAAAAAACTGAAAATGTTTTAAATGTAAATTAGAAAACCCTAAGAAATGAGAAAAGAACATTTAGAGTCAGAAAACATCTGAATGAATATTAAAAGGTCATATTCTTTGAATCACTGAATGACTCAAATGTGATCCCTCCACTTTGATACACACAGTTTAAAAAGTTTAAATGCCTGAGCTTTGAAAGATACGGTGTTGGAAAGAGAACAACGATGGCGACGTTTTGAGGGTAAAATGATGGCTTTAACACTGTGGACACAGCAGCAGTTGAAAGAGAAGTGTTTAAGATGAATCTTGGCAGAGAGAGAGAGAGAGCTCGTTAAGCAGGCAGGTGTGAGCCTGGTTGCTATAGTGACTGCACCCAAGGGCTCCATACACACGTACACAGACATGCGCCTCACTTTTGCTGCTTAAAATGAACAGAAAAGTCAGGCCGAAACAAATCGCTCCCAAATGAAAAGTAAAAGTCGTATTGACAAAATTCTTTCACCGTGAGCGACAGCAATGTCTAGTCTACCTAATTCTCAGTTTTCATGCCTGTGGAGCTTATTATATGGACGTGGTGACAGTGGAAAGACACCATGCTCTTCTGATTTTCAAACGAACCTTCTGAGCCATTTTAACATTAGAGTCTATGGAAGAGTTGGAAGGAGGAGGCTGTGCATTGGTGACATTTATGAAAGAACCATAACACCTAGGACAATAGTAAACACATTGGATGAAAGAGGACAGCGATGGCTACGTTTTGAGGGTAAAATCATACCTGTAGAGCAAACGCTGCGGACACAGCAGCAGTTTTAAAAAATATTTTAAGATTAATTTTTTTGCTCCTCTCACTCTAGCAGTTGAGCTGTCTCACTCTAGCCCCAACATTCCGTCCCATACACACCCATTATAAACTCTGAAACGGGTGAAAAAACATCATGAAACTTAAACTGGAACTGAAGAAAAAGTATAATAGATATTGAAAAGATAAATACAAGTTGAATAGTTGAATGTCTTGTCTTCGTTTTAAAGTTTGAATGGTGGCTCTATGTCAATGTATGTGGAAGTAGTAAGAGTTTAAAAATGAGTAAGTTGAATGAGAATTTGAAGGGTCTCCCCATTGAAATACATGGGAAATTTTTGTTGAATAAAGTTGAATAAAATTAAAAATATAAATGTTAAAAATGAGAAAAATAGAAGCAGTCATGTCCAAAATAATAGGAATCTAACGATGTTTGAATGGTTTTTCTAAGTTAAACGGTTTTGAAGGAGTAGGCTTTCAAAAAACGTACGGAAAAATAATAAAATATAATAATAAAGATTAGAAGAACAATACTGTGAATGCTTTTCAAGCATTCACACTAATAAAATATAATAATAAAGATTAGAAGAACAATACTGTGAATGCTTTTCAAGCATTCACACTAATAAAGATTCGAATAACAATACTGTGAATGCTTTTCAAGCATTCACACTAATAATAAAGATTAGAAGAACAATACTGTGAATGCTTTTCAAGCATTCACACTAATAAAGATTCGAATAACAATACTGTGAATGCTTTTCAAGCATTCACACTAATAATAAAGATTAGAAGAACAATACTGTGAATGCTTTTCAAGCATTCACACTAACTAGAAAGTGCATTTTCTGAAGAAACTGCAGTGTGAATGCTTGAATCTGAATGTATGCACTGAAATGAATTAATTGCTGAATTTTGAGTTAAAAATATTGAATGAGATAAAAAAAAAAAAACGAATTTAACCTGAAAACAAAGGTGCTGAACTGCTAAAAGCTGAAGGTTACACAGAAGAAGGAGTTGGAAAAAAACTGAAAATGTTTTAAATGTAAATTAGAAAACCCTAAGAAATGAGAAAAGAACATTTAGAGTCAGAAAACATCTGAATGAATATTAAAAGGTCATATTCTTTGAATCACTGAATGACTCAAATGTGATCCCTCCACTTTGATCCACACAGTTTAAAAAGTTTAAATGCCTGAGCTTTGAAAGATACGGTGTTGGAAAGAGAACAATAATGGCGACAATTTGAGGGTAAAATGATGGCTGTGACACTGTGGACACAGCAGCAGTTGAAAGAGAAGTGCTTAAGATGAATCTTGGTACAGTGGCAGGCAGAGCTCGTTAAGCAGGCAGGTGTGAGCCTGGTTGCTATAGTGACCGCACCCAATGGCTCCATACACACGTACACAGACATGCGCCTCACTTTTGCTGCTTAAAATGAACAGAAAAGTCAGGCCGAAACAAATCGTTCCCAAATGAAAAGTAAAAGTCGTATTGACAAAATTCTTTCACCGTGAGCGACAGCAGCTTCTAGTCTACTGAATTCTCAGTTTTCATGCCTGTGGAGTTTATTATATGGACGTGGTGACAGTGGAAAGACACCATGCTCTTCTGATTTTCAAACGAACCTTCTGAGCCATTTTAACATTAGAGTCTATGGAAGAGTTGGAGGGAGGAGGCTGTGCATTGGTGACATTTACGAAAGAACCATAACACCTAGGACAATAGTAAACACATTGGATGAAAGAGGACAGCCATGGCTACGTTTTGAGGGTAAAATCATACCTGTAGAGCAAACGCTGCGGACACAGCAGCAGTTTTAAAAAAGATTTTAAGATTAATTTTTTTGCTCCTCTCACTCTAGCAGTTGAGCTGCCTCACTCTAGCCCCAACATTCCGTCCCATACACACCCATTATAAACTCTGAAACGGGTGAAAAAACATCATGAAACTTAAACTGGAACTGAAGAAAAAGTATAATAGATATTGAAAAGATAAATACAAGTTGAATAGTTGAATGTCTTGTCTTCGTTTTAAAGTTTGAATGGTGGCTCTATGTGAACGTATGTTGAAGTAGTAAGAGTTTAAAAATGAGTAAGTTGAATGAGAATTTGAAGGGTCTCCCCATTGAAATACATGGGAAATTTTTGTTGAATAAAGTTGAATAAAATTAAAAATATAAATGTTAAAAATGAGAAAAATAGAAGCAATGTTGTCCAAAATAATAGGAATCTAACGATGTTTGAATGGTTTTTCTAAGTTGAACGGTTTTGAAGGAGTAGGCTTTCAAAAAACGTACGGAATACAGAATAAAATATAATAACTAGAAAGTGCATTTTCTGAAGAAACTGCAGTGTGAATGCTTGAATCTGAATGTATGCACTGAAATGAATTAATTGCTGAATTTTGAGTTAAAAATATTGAATGAGATAAAAAAAAACAACAAAAAAAAACGAATTTAACCTGAAAACAAAGGTGCTGAACTGCTAAAAGCTGAACGTTACACAGAAGAAGAAGTTGGAAAAAAGCTGAAAATGTTTTAAATGTAAATTAGAAAACCCTAAGAAATGAGAAGAGAACATTTAGAGTCAGAAAACATCTGAAAGAATATTATAAGGTCATATTCTTTGAATCACTGAATGACTAAAATGTGATCCCTCCACTTGGATCCACAGAGTTTAAAAAGTTTACATCTCTGAGCTTTGAAAGACAAGATGTTGGAAAGAGAACAACGATGGCGACATTTTGAGGGTAAAATGATGGCTGTAACACTGTGGAGACAGCAGCAGTTGAAAGAGAAGTGTTTAAGATGAATCTTGGCAGAGTGAGAGAGAGAGCTCGTTAAGCAGGCAGGTGTGAGCCTGGTTGCTACAGTGACTGCACCCAATGGCTCCATACACACGTACACAGACATGCACCTCACTTTTGCTGCTTAAAATGAACAGAAAAGTCAGGCCCAAACAAATTCTTCCCAAATGAAAAGTACATGTCGTATTGACAAAATTCTTTCACCGTGAGCGACAGCCATGTCTAGTCTACCTAATTCTCAGTTTTCATGCCTGTGGAGCTTATTATATGGACGTGGTGACAGTGTAAAGACACCATGCTCTTCTGATTTTCAAACGAACCTTCTGAGCCATTTTAACATTAGAGTCTATGGAAGAGTTGGAGGGAGGAGGCTGTGCATTGGTGACATTTATGAAAGAACCATAACACCTAGGACAATAGTAAACACATTGGATGAAAGAGGACAGCCATGGCTACGTTTTGAGGGTAAAATCATACCTGTAGAGCAAACGCTGTGGACACAGCAGCAGTTTTAAAAAAGATTTTAAGATTAATTTTTTTGCTCCTCTCACTCTAGCAGTTGAGCTGCCTCACTCTAGCCCCAACATTCCGTCCCATAGACACCCGTTATAAACTCTGAAACGGGTGAAAAAACATCATGAAACTTAAACTGGAACTGAAGAAAAAGTATAATAGATATTGAAAAGATAAATACAAGTTGAATAGTTGAATGTCTTGTCTTCGTTTTAAAGTTTGAATGGTGGCTCTATGTCAATGTATGTGGAAGTAGATACAGTTTAAAGAGGAGGAAGTTGAATGAGAATTTGAAGGGTCTCCCCATTGAAATACATTATAAATTTTTGTTGAAAAAAGTTGAATAAAATTAAAAATATAAATGTTAAAAATGAGAAAAATAGAAGCAATGTTGTCCAAAATAATAGGAATCTAACGGTGTTTGAATGGTTTTTCTAAGTTGAACGGTTTTGAAGGAGTAGGCTTTCAAAAAACGTACGGAAAAATAAAATATAATAATAATAAAGATTAGAATAACAATACTGTGAATGCTTTTCAAGCATTCACACTAATAAAGATTAGAAGAACAATACTGTGAATGCTTTTCAAGCATTCACACTAATAATAAAGATTCGAATAACAATACTGTGAATGCTTTTCAAGCATTCACACTAACTAGAAAGTGCATTTTCTGAAGAAACTGCAGTGTGAATGCTTGAATCTGAATGTATGCACTGAAATGAATTAATTACTGAATTTAAGTTAAAAATCTTGAATGAGATAAAAAAAAACAACCCGAATTTAACCTGAAAACAAAAGTGCTGAACTGCTAAAAGCTGAAGGTTACACAGAAGAAGAAGTTGGAAAAAAGCTGAAAATGTTTTAATTGTAAATTAGAAAAACCTAAGAAATGAGAAAAGAACATTTAGAGTCAGAAAACATCTGAAAGAATATTATTAAAAGGTCATATTCTTTGAATCACTGAATGACTAAAATGTGATCCCTCCACTTGGACCCACACAGTTTAAAAAGTTTACATCTCTGAGCTTTGAAAGACAAGATGTTGGAAAAAGAACAACGATGGCGACGTTTTGAGGGTAAAATGATGGCTTTAACACTGTGGACACAGCAGCAGTTGAAAGAGAAGTGTTTAAGATGAATCTTGGCAGAGTGGCAGAGAGAGCTCGTTAAGCAGGCAGGTGTGAGCCTGGTTGCTATAGTGACCGCACCCAATGGCTCCATACACACGGACACAGACATGCACCTCACTTTTGCTGCTTAAAATGAACAGAAAAGTCAGGCCGAAACAAATCGTTCCCAAATGAAAAGTAAAAGTCGTATTGACAAAATTCTTTCACTGTGAGCGACAGCAATGTCTAGTCTACCAAATTCTCAGTTTTCATGTCTGTGGAGTTTATTATATGGACGTGGTGACAGTGGAAAGACACCATGCTCTTCTGATTTTCAAACGAACCTTCTGAGCCATTTTAACATTAGAGTCTATGGAAGAGTTGGAGGGAGGAGGCTGTGCATTGGTGACATTTATGAAAAAACCATAACACCTAGTACAATAGTAAACACATTGGATGAAAGAGGACAGCCATGGCTACGTTTTGAGGGTAAAATCATACCTGTAGAGCAAACGCTGTGGACACAGCAGCAGTTTTAAAAAAGATTTTAAGATTAATTTTTTTGCTCCTCTCACTCTAGCAGTTGAGCTGTCTCACTCTAGCCCCAACATTCCGTCCCATACACACCCATTATAAATTTTGAAACGGGTGAAAAAACATCATGAAACTTAAACTGGAACTGAAGAAAAAGTATAATAGATATTGAAAAGATAAATACAAGTTGAATAGTTGAATGTCTTGTCTTCGTTTTAAAGTTTGAATGGTGGCTCTATGTCAATGTATGTGGAAGTAGTAAGCGTTTAAAAATGAGTAAGTTGAATGAGAATTTGAAGGGTCTCCCCATTGAAATACATGGGAAATTTTTGTTGAATAAAGTTGAATAAAATTAAAAATATAAATGTTAGAAATGAGAAAAATAGAAGCAGTCATGTCCAAAATAATAGGAATCTAACGGTGTTTGAATGGTTTTTCTAAGTTGAACGGTTTTGAAGGAGTTAGATGCCAAAAAACGTACGGAAGATGATATAATAATAAAGATTAGAAGAACAATACTGTGAATGCTTTTCAAGCATTCACACTAATAAAGATTCGAATAACAATACTGTGAATGCTTTTCAAGCATTCACACTAATAATAAAGATTAGAATAACAATACTGTGAATGCTTTTCAAGCATTCACACTAATAAAGATTAGAACAATACTGTGAATGCTTTTCAAGCATTCACACTAAATAGAATAAAGATTAGAAGAACAATACTGTGAATGCTTTTCAAGCATTCACACTAATTAGAAAAACCTCAGAAATGAGAAAAGAACATTTAGAGTCAGAAAACATCTGAATGAATATTAAAAGGTCATATTCTTTGAATCACCGAATGACTAAAATGTGATCCCTCCGCTTGGATCCACACAGTTTAAAAAATGTAAAAGTCTGAGCTTTGAAAGACAATGTTGGAAAGAGAACAACGATGGTGACATTTTGAGGGTAAAATGATGGCTGTAACACTGTGGACACAGCAGCAGTTGAAAGAGAAGTGTTTAAGATGAATCTTGGCAGAGTGAGAGAGAGAGCTCGTTAAGCAGGCAGGTGTGAGCCTGGTTGCTATAGTGACCGCACCCAATGGCTCCATACACACGTACACAGACATGCGCCTCACTTTTGCTCCTTAAAATGAACAGAAACGTCAGCCCTAAACAAATCGCTCCCAAATGAAAAGTATAGGTCGTATTGACAAAATTCTTTCACCGTGAGCGGCAGCAATGTCCAGTCTACCAAATTCTCAGTTTTCATGCCTGTGGAGTTTATTATATGGACGTGGTGACAGTGTAAAGACACCATGCTCTTCTGATTTTCAAACGAACCTTCTGAGCCATTTTAACATTAGAGTCTATGGAAGAGTTGGAGGGAGGAGGCTGTGCATTGGTGACATTTATGAAAGAACCATAACACCTAGTACAATAGTAAACACATTGGATGAAAGAGGACAGCCATGGCTACGTTTTGAGGGTAAAATCATACCTGTAGAGCAAACGCTGCGGACACAGCAGCAGTTTTAAAAAAGATTTTAAGATTAATTTTTTTGCTCCTCTCACTCTAGCAGTTGAGCTGTCTCACTCTAGCCCCAACATTCCGTCCCATACACACCCATTATAAACTCTGAAACGGGTGAAAAAACATCATGAAACTTAAACTGGAACTGAAGAAAAAGTATAATAGATATTGAAAAGATAAATACAAGTTGAATAGTTGAATGTCTTGTCTTCGTTTTAAAGTTTGAATGGTGGCTCTATGTCAATGTATGTGGAAGTAGATACAGTTTAAAGAGGAGGAATTTGAATGAGAATTTGAAGGGTCTCTCCATTGAAATACATTATAAATTTTTGTTAAATAAAGTTGAATAAAATTAAAAATATAAATGTTAGAAATGAGAAAAATAGAAGCAGTCATGTCCAAAAGAATAGGAATCTAACGGTGTTTGAATGGTTTTTCTAAGTTGAACGGTTTTGAAGGAGATAGATTACAAAAAACGTACGGAATACAGAATAATAAATAAAATAGAATAAAGACTAGAAAGTGCATTTTCTGAAGAAACTGCAGTGTGAATGCTTGAATCTGAATGTATGCATTGAAATGAAATAATTACTGAATTTAAGTTAAAAATTTTGAATGAGATTAAAAAAAAAACCCGAATTTAACCTGAAAACAAAGGTGCTGAACTGCTAAAAGCTGAAGGTTACACAGAAGAAGAAGTTGGAAAAAAGCTGAAAATGTTTTAATTGTAAATTAGAAAAACCTAAGAAATGAGAAAAGAACATTTAGAGTCAGAAAACATCTGAAAGAATATTAAAAGGTCATATTCTTTGAATCACTGAATGACTAAAATGTGATCCCTCCACTTGGACCCACACAGTTTAAAAAGTTTACATCTCTGAGCTTTGAAAGACAAGATGTTGGAAAAAGAACAACGATGGCGACGTTTTGAGGGTAAAATGATGGCTGTAACACTGTGGACACAGCAGCAGTTGAAAGAGAAGTGTTTAAGATGAATCTTGGTACAGTGGCAGGCAGAGCTCGTTAAGCAGGCAGGTGTGAGCCTGGTTGCTATAGTGACCGCACCCAATGGCTCCATACACACGCACACAGACATGCGCCTCACTTTTGCTGCTTAAAATGAACAGAAAAGTCAGGCCGAAACAAATCGTTCCCAAATGAAAAGTACATGTCGTACTGACAAAATTCTTTCACCGTGAGCGACAGCCATGTCTAGTCTACCTAATTCTCAGTTTTCATGCCTGTGGAGCTTATTATATGGACGTGGTGACAGTGTAAAGACACCATGCTCTTCTGATTTTCAAACGAACCTTCTGAGCCATTTTAACATTAGAGTCTATGGAAGAGTTGGAGGGAGGAGGCTGTGCATTGGTGACATTTACGAAAGAACCATAACACCTAGGACAATAGTAAACACATTGGATGAAAGAGGACAGCCATGGCTACGTTTTGAGGGTAAAATCATACCTGTAGAGCAAACGCTGCGGACACAGCAGCAGTTTTAAAAAAGATTTTAAGATTATTTTTTTTGCTCCTCTCACTCTAGCAGTTGAGCTGCCTCACTCTAGCCCCAACATTCCGTCCCATACACACCCATTATAAACTCTGAAACGGGTGAAAAAACATCATGAAACTTAAACTGGAACTGAAGAAAAAGTATAATAGATATTGAAAAGATAAATACAAGTTGAATAGTTGAATGTCTTGTCTTCGTTTTAAAGTTTGAATGGTGGCTCTATGTCAATGTATGTGGAAGTAGATACAGTTTAAAGAGGAGGAATTTGAATGAGAATTTGAAGGGTCTCTCCATTGAAATACATTATAAATTTTTGTTAAATAAAGTTGAATAAAATTAAAAATATAAATGTTAGAAATGAGAAAAATAGAAGCAGTCATGTCCAAAAGAATAGGAATCTAACGGTGTTTGAATGGTTTTTCTAAGTTGAACGGTTTTGAAGGAGATAGATTACAAAAAACGTACGGAATACAGAATAATAAATAAAATAGAATAAAGATTAGAAGAACAATACTGTGAATGCTTTTCAAGCATTCACACTAATTAGAAGAACAATACTGTGAATGCTTTTCAAGCATTCACACTAATAATAATGGGGTGCCGAGAGAAGAACTGTGGTACTGCATGAGGAAGTCAGAGGTATGTGAGGGGGCATAGGAAAGACAGTGGTACAGTGTGAGGAGTGACAGATGAGTTTAAGTTGAGTGTGGGATCGTTTGTAGTAGGGATGGACAGGTTGACAAGTGAGGCTATGCAGGAGTTTCTGTGGACTATGATGTTTGCAGACAACTTTGAGATCTGCAGTGAGAGTTGGAAGCAGATGGAGGAGAATCTGTAGCGGGGAGGTATGCTCTGGAGAGAAGGGGAAGGAAGGTCTGCAGAAGCAAAACAGAATACATGTGTGTGAATGACAGGGACGCAGAAGCAAAGGTGAACATGTAAGGAGTAGAGATATTGAAGGTGGATGAAATGAAATACCTGGGGTCAAGCATCCAAAGCGATGGGCAGTAAACAAGAGAGGTGAAGAAGAGTGCACAGGCAGGGTGGAGCAGGTGGAGATGAGTGTCCTTCTATCACAAGAGTGAAAGGGAAGGTTTATAAAATGGTAGGAAGACCTGCTGTGGTGATGGCACTGATAAAAAGACAAGAGGTCGAGCTGAAGATAGTAAAACTTAATTTGGACAGACCAGGAAGGACAGGATTAGAGGGACAGAGGGCTAGCTCAGGTTAAAAAGTATGGAGACAAAGGTAGAGAGGCACGGGTAAGATGGTTTAGGGATGCTGGAGATACTGGACAAAAGATTTTGAATATGAAGCTGCCAGGCAGGAGGAAAAGAGTGAGACTCTAAAAGCAGCAGCCCAAACAAGAAGACGTTGATGACAGTAGGCAAGTAAATGGTAGTGCTCTGATGCAAAGAAACAGGAAACTGCAGCTTCAGAGTTCTGAGATAATTTTATGGGGATTATCAAAATTCCCATAAAATCCCCTTGTTTCTATACTTTCTGCGGCCCATCTGGCCTGAGTTGGGCACCCTGCTGGCCCCAAACACCACAGATAGCTGACATACATCTATTTGTGTCCTCTAATCGAGGATTACACGCATGTCAGTGACGGAAACAGTGGATCCTGTCTCCTCTTTTGTTATCTCGTGTGTGCAGAAATGCACCTAAGCCATCACAGTTAGTTACGTCCTCTTGGTGAGTGTTACAGGAGATTTGTACCATTACAGTAACAGAGTGCATGGGCTGAACAACTACTGAGCAAACAGAGAACCTTTGTCTTCATCCGGTCGTCCTTCTCTCACCAGTCAGGGCAGATGGCCCCGCCCCTCCCTGAGCCTGGTTCTGCCGGAGGTTTCTTCCTGTTAAAAGGGAGTTTTTCCTTCCCACTGTCGCCGAAGTGCTTGCTCATAGGGGTCATATGATTGTTGGGTTTTTCTCTGTATCTATTATTGTACGATCTATCTTACAATATATATAAAGCGCCTTGAGGCGACTGTTGTTGGGATTTGGCGCTGTATAAATAAAACTGAATTAAAAATTGAATCGAACCAGAGAATCGCCTTAATCTAACTTCTCTCAGCCTTTGGGTATTTAATAGCTGAGCTATTATACCAATAATTTTTTTTTCATTCTCAGACTGTTGCTGTTTTTGCCTCAGCAGGAAATGGAAACGCTACGGCAGTGTTTCCCAACCTTTTGGAGCCGCGGCACATATTTCACATTAGAAAAATCACACGGCACACCACCAAACAAAAGTGTCACAAGAAGCATATTGATCATTTTTCACCAGGCACAGTGGAATTGGCTCGGTTTGTCCCCAGTATACCTTTTTTGCTTTCTTCTGACCACTACTCCTGCCTTCATCTGGGTGAGAATTTTCTCCGGGACCAGGTCGGATTGACCACTTTTCCTTTTCAAATATGTATCTATTGCTATTACACGCTGGTTATCTCACTCACAGCATGACATTATGTAATTTCTTCTTTGTCTTCTGTTTTACTGGCGGTTGGCAACCCATTTACAGTTTTTTACAGACGCTAGGACACATTTCTCAATACTTAGGTCACTTTTGCAAAACTCCTCACACAGTGAGCACAACAGAAGTCTATGTGGGCTAAACTGAGGACCAGTTATCATTGTTTTGGCACAAAATGCATTCAATGACTATCCATCCATCCATCCATTCGCTACCGCTTATCCTTTTCAGGGTCGCGGGGGGTGCTGGAGCCAATCCCAGCTGTCATAGGGCGAGAGGCGGGGTACACCATGGACAGGTCGCCAGTCTGTCGCAGGGCTAACACACAAGGACAGACAACCATTCATACTCACATTCACACCTAGTGGCAATTTGGATTATCCAATTAACCTATCCCCACAAACTGCATGTCTTTGGACGCATTCAATGACTACATCTCTCAAATTTCATGAATTATCTTCTCACTCAGACACAACAACTGCCAAAAATCTTTGTACGTACAGGACATTTTGCATGTGCTTACATACTGTTTTCAAAACTGTTAAACTTATGGCCAAAACAATAACACAATGCAAAACTTGAAAAGAGCAAAATGCAACAGCAATATTTTATTGAAACATATTTTAAATCTAAAAATGCAGTTTAACCAGCCACAGCTGATTCTCATTGTGAACATCTACACAGGTGTTACTCCTTCAATTGTTCAACTCCTTCAATTCTGGCAGCCAGAAGATTCTTTCCTAGGTGTGTTGCCCAAGATGACATAAGATGTGATGTGGATGAGAACCTGTGGCCAAATGGAGGAGACCGAGTAGATTAGCATTACTATTGTATGTGTATCAGTGGATGGTGTGTATACAAATTCTTGTATTTTGGGATTACTTAGTGCAAAAAAAATAAAAATACATAAACAAATATTAACGAATTCTGCATGATGTCTGATTCATTCCAGTAACATATGAGATGTGTCCTTGTTTTACACAAGAAAACACTGTAATGCTACATGTTGCTAGTGTTTTTTAGGTCATTGTTTTGTGGGTGACAAAGTGTGTTTGTCGGCTGTCAACCTTTGCTAGTGTTCTGGAAGAATGAGGTTATTTGAGACCTGAATGAAGTGTTTTGGTAGTTGTAGTGCATTTTGAATGTGAAATGAACTGCTTTGCCAAGCTGACGGTCAGTTAGGAGGATTGTGTGAAGAGTTTTGCAAAAGTGACCTAAATATTGGGAAATGTGTCCTAGCGTCTGTAAAAAACTGTAATAAGAGCAGGTAGTTGTGCTGCCCTCTAGTGGAAGAGAATGTAGTTGTTACTCACACCGATCACTTAGAGTACTAATCAGGTGGAACCGGATAATCTTCCACGGCACACCTATGTGCCGCAGCTACGGAGCATCTGTCAGCTAAAGGAGGAAAGATTTTCTCTTGGGTGCAAAAGGAGACCAAAAACAATCCTTAAAATTGCCTGTAGTGCAGGGTTCTTCATAATGCTTGAAGTTGGAGAATATTGGACTGCAGGCATTAGATCACAGAGACACGTCTGTAAAACACTGCCAGTCTTACTTAGCCATAAGTGGCGGCTGTGTTAAAATTTTATCTGCTTGTTTCCCTCAAGTGGCAAAAAAAATAATAATTAAAAAACAAAACAACTATCCTGCCCCTTTTTTCAAATTCACCAAATGTCAGTGAAATCTGTTTTGTGATGTCTTGTTGAGAAAGACATAAGCCGGACAGGCTTGTGCAGCTTTATTATCTTTAACTGGCACATGTCTTCATTTGAATTGCTTCATTGCCGTCCACAAGATGTCAATGTCAAAGATGTTAATCCTGCTTAATCGCTTTACAAACCAAAGCAAGAGGCTTTAGAATCCAGTCTGTCGCCAGCACTCGAGCCCCACAAAAAGCCCCACATCCTAAGTGGAGTTAGAAGGTGTAAATATGAGGGTGACAAAAGCTCTGCGTGGTGTAAACTGACAGCGCTGTATATTATCATCTCTCTGTCCTCAGACACTAGACATGCAGCGATATCACTCCATCACTATTTGATATCACTAGAGGCTGTCTGTGCCTCTGGGATGGACAGATTTTGAAATGCTTTGACATACAGAATTGAAAGTCACCTTCAATATCCATCAGCTACATACTTAGAATTAAATTTGAAAGGACAAGGAGACACAGAGCTGTGTGTTGTCACCTTTGCTGTCATTGTTCAGTGAGCCAGTAATCACTCAGTCTCATCTTCTGTGCCTTCACCTTACTGCTGTCACATTACACAGCACTGTATCATCATGACTAATTTAATACCAAAATATCTTTTCAGTCTACGAGCAATTCATTTTAAACTCCGAGAGTCATGCAGGTTGAATGTTTGCACAGCATGTCCAGTTGGATTGAAGCTTTTGATTATATGTTGTTGTGTTACCGTGAAGTCAGTGGGCAAGACATCTCAGACAATGGCTGGAGAAAAAGGCACAGAAGAAGGAGGGCATTAGCATTTTTGAAGTACCCGGCAGTGACATTTGTAAACACGGAAAAAGCAGACTGGCCCGGGGGAACTTATTTAGTCACTCGTTTATCCAGCGCTGCACGGTGACAGGCATCAAGGGAAAAAAGGGCTTTACTTCACAATGACATCCACAAAGCAAATTAGCCACACCAAAATAAGTCCAACTGAAACTTTTCAAATACAGTTTGCATGCTTAGACACAATGCAGCTGACATGACTGTCAGATACTGCAAACAAATGGAAAGTGATGGTGTAATGTTTGCATGGAGAGGTGAGAACACGACCATATAAGCTGATTTCTAAATGAATTGTACACTGTAACTATAGCTGGCAAGTGCTCACTTCAGAAGGAGTCAGCACAGAGACTACAAGCCCATTATCATCAATGGAGCTCCGGTGGAGAGGGTGCAGTCCTTCAAGTATCTTGGTGTCCACATCTCCTCAGACCTGACATGGGCTGCCCACATTCAGGTCCAGACCAAAAAGGCTAGGCAGCGCCTGTATCACCTACGACAACTGAGGAAGTTCAGGGTCTCTCCAAAGATCCTCAGGATTTTCTATACAGGCGCTGTGGAGAGCATCCTCACACAGAACATGACATCGTGGTTTGGGAACAGCTGTGTGAAGGACCAAAAAGCTCTCCAGAGAGTGATCCGTACAGCAGAACGCTGCTGCAGGATTGCTCTCCCCCGGCTTCAGGACACCTACACCAGGAGATGCCGGACTAGAGCAGATACTGAAGGACCCGTCCCATCCTGGCAACAAACTGTTCCAACTTCTGCAATCTGGTAGAAGGTTCAGCATCATCCGGGCAAGGACAGAGAGACTCAAGAGGAGCTTCTATCCCCAAGCCATCCGTGCCCTAAACACACACACCCGCCCTCTCACATCATCTATAATTGACTGAGACAGGACTCTTCCAGACACTAAACCAAGGAACAATGTACATTTCAATTCCTTTAATTTTAAATATGTTTATATTGTCTATCCTGTAAAATAGTCAGATGTCTATTCATATTAATGTACAGAATTCACCTGCTTGCTGCTACTACTGCACATTCACCCAATGTATATACTACACACACACATATATATATATATATATATATATATATATATATATATATATATATATATATATATATATATGTATGTATATATATATATATATGTATATATATATATATATATATATATACATATATATATACATATATACATATATATATATATATACATATATATATACATATATACATATATACATACATATATATATATATATATATATATATATATATATATATATATATATATATATATATATATATATATATATATATATATATATATATATATATATATATATATATATATATATAATGTTCTTCCTCTACACCCCCCATTTCTGCACATGTCGAGGAGCGTGTCAGGCTACATTTCACTGTGTGTTATACTTGTATAACTATGCATGTGACAAATAAAGAACCTTGAACCTTAAAGAACACATTTGTGCTTCTTAAGGCTTTGAACACAAAGGAAAATGACACAAAAATAGTCCTCGTAAACCTTAATGTCCTAATGAGCTAATCAGCAGCATTTATTCAAACAGCATGCCAGGTGCACGGTGACCTTTAGTGCAATATGATGTGAACGCCATGTAGCTTTTCAGACGCACATGCTCACGTAGTCAGAAAAAGTATTTTAAATGCCTACATGCATCTTAACCATCACCTTTTGTACCCTCTTGCAGGTTCAGATGCATCGTCTACCCATTCAAGCAAAAGCTGACCATCTCCACAGCCACGCTGATAATAGTCATCATCTGGGTTCTGGCCGTATCCATCATGTGTCCCTCTGGCGTGATGCTACAAGTGACCAAGGAGCAAACCATCCGGGTGTTGCTGGGATATGATAACAAAACTATTCCTTTTTATTGGTGCAGAGAGAACTGGCCAAACCAAGACATGAGAAAGATTTACACCACAGTCCTGTTTGCCAACATCTATCTTGCCCCTCTTTCCCTCATTGTGATCATGTACGCCCGGATTGGGATTACGCTTTTCAAAACAGCAGTTCCAACGGGAGGAAAGCCGGGCCACGAGAACCGCCACACGGTGTCCAAGAAAAAGCAACGTGTCATTAAAATGCTTCTCATAGTTGCTTTGCTCTTCATCCTGTCCTGGCTGCCTCTGTGGACTCTCATGATGTTGAGCGACTACGCCAGGCTGACTGAGCAGCAGTACAGGATCATCAACATTTACATCTACCCCTTTGCCCACTGGCTGGCCTTCTTCAACAGCAGCGTCAACCCCATCATCTACGGTTTCTTCAATGAGAATTTCCGCAGAGGCTTTCAAGCCGTGTTCAAGTTCAGCCTGTGCACAGCCGACGGCCAGCGGAGGAAAACCTACTCGCACAGGCTGCAGGGAAACTCTGTCCTCCCTGCGAATAATGCACAGACCTGCCTGGAACCCATCTCTCTCAACAGCTTGGAAAAGAACACGTCCAGGCGAATCAACCATGTCACCGAGCAGGATTTGGTCATGGAGGACCTGGAAAAGGCATCTTGCAGTAGTGGGGGTGTGACTGCAGTGTCTATTTGAGGACGCACACACACACTTTGTTGTAGGTGGTGAGGAAAGATATTTGAATCTTAAATCATGCTGTGCTGTGCCTAAGAAAACCACAAGGCTCCCTTAAATAGATTTTACAAGCGGATGGTGAGCTGGAAAATGTCCAAGATTTCAATACAATACAAGATTTCAAGGCAAGAAAATAAATAAAAATAATAAATACACATCTTTAAGTGACTAGTTTTAAGGGGAACACAGCCTTTGGTTGTAATCTTATCACTTCAGATGCACACCATGTGACACACGTGCAAGGGCAGGACTTAATATTCCTGCTGTCCGTTGCAGAATGGTCAATTAGACTTGTCAATATTGCTTTGATAACAGGCTGCTGCACACTTGACATACAGATGGTGTCAAATTAAAGGGGAAAAAAGAGCAGCCAACAACACCATGTAAGATTTCAGGTCCAAAACTGTGACGGAGGGATGAGCGCCATCCTTTCAAAATGCATTTCTAGTCTTTTAATGATTCATAACTTTTTAAGGAGCCCCTGTCAAACTTGAAGAAACTGCCCTGATCACGACAGAAACGTTTCATTATAGGAGACAAAAACAGACGTACAAATCTGATAAATGTCCCCGAAAGCATAAAAGAGCCCCCAGATCCCTTCACAGTAATGCTCAAGTGTCCCTTTAATCTTTAATCTGCACCATATAAAATTTCTGTGTATAAATGTATAAAGATGCATCAAACATGACAGCATGACACTTGCAGAGAAGATTTCAAGATATGTCTTTGTAATGTGGCAAACTACACGAACAAAAATTCTCCCAACATCTGTCTCGTATTATTCACTGCTGCTGCTGCTGAAACCTTCGGCAACTTTCAGATCACGAGGAGAAATCCCACGTTGTGTGGTTTGTGTCGCCTAATGTTTGAACTGCTTTATTAAGTCAAACAACATACACAAGATATAAAAGTCAAAGGGCTCAAATGAGGAATAAAGGAGTTGAGAAAAGAAGTGGAGGTTGATGTAGCAACTATTAGCAAGTATTAGTCATCACGATCTTTTATATTCACAGATGCATTAATACATGAGAACAGTTCTTTTTTAAAGCGAGGCATGTTTTTATGCTCTGCTATCACAGCCACAGCATATCACACTCACTTCAGAGATCAACTAACAAGTAATTTCAGTAAATATGAAATCTTTTTCTATGATTTTTATGCCATTAATCTAGAGGCTTACAACAAGCTGTTTTGTAACCCAGTTTGTAGCTGCTCCTATAAAAATGGTGCAGAAAGGTGACATCTTTACACTAAGAAAGGCAAGTTTGTGTGAATCAACTCAAAGGAGGAGAAGTAGTAGACTGTAAAGCAGGAGCAATCAGCCTTTTTAAATAGCCTCAGAGGTGATTGCTGACTGGAGTCAGGTGGCAAACGAGGCTAATCAAAAGCAGCTGTGTCCTGGGGAGAGAGGAGAGTGAGAGAGACAGAGGGGGTAGGAGTGGCAAGAGAGGAGGCGGGGAGAGCGGGCAAACACCCCACCCACACACTCCCACAGCCTCACAGGATGTAACAGTTATGAAAGTAGCCATAATTAAGCAGTTTTTGATCTAACATGCATATGGAGACACGAACGGTCTTTAGGCGTAGCTACGGATGGTTGTCTTTCTGTGTCAGCCCTGCAATCAACCTGTCCAGAGTAGCCTCCTCCATGACAGTCGGATAAGCAGCTAAGAGAATGGATGGCCTTCTTTGAAACAGAGTAACTCCAAAACCACAAAGACAGAAAAAACCCTGTTTGTGCAAAAGTGATAATTAAAGGTTGTAAAACTTAAAAAAGGAAGGTTTCCACTTGATTTTGATTAAAGTCCAGCAGCAGAGCAAACACACCAGTAGTTAGGAGAGTTTGCTGCGAGTTCTGATATTCACCAAGATTTTTCTCAGAGACACTGGAGATGGGCAAAGAGGCTTAGGTTTGAGAGCTCTGCTATAGAGATTGGATTAAAAATGATAAACATGTACTTTGCTTATGATAACTAAAATAAGGTCACATAATAAATGTGCTAATGATCTGTTGACATTAAAACATTAGAATCATTTTTTGTGAAGATGTTGCTTTGAACTGAAGACAGTTTGTGTCTTTTTATTGACAGAAAGACATTAAGCAGGAAAGATGATACTTGCCAACAGATATTCTGCAGGTGACACATTTACTGGGTTTTTTTATTCGGGCATAAAGCCCTATAGATGGCAAAGAGATGAAAGCTATGATTATCCATTTACAAAATTTTCATTCAGGATTTTACCCTAAAATCTGCTCTGTAAACATCCACACGTCAACGTGCAATTATGCACATTATTTATACAGAAACCTTCAATGAGCCCTTTATGAATGTGCCGTGTAAACACCACATCAAATCTTTTCCTGTCATTTTATTTTATTTTTTAAAATCTCTCTGAACCCTGTTGTGCTGTCGTCACACTGTAAATATGATCCAATGAATGACTTCAGTCGCTTTTTGTACTAAATGTCCTTTTTCAAGCAATTTTGAAAATATTCATAGAAAAGATTATAAATCACAGAAAAAGTAAAGCTGTAATCAACAAAAACATCATGATTTTACATTATTTACATTATAAACTCTGGCAGCTGTGAGATCTAAACTAGAACAACTTCAAGGGGTACCTCGGTAAATACACAACACATTCAGATTGCCAACACTTTAATGCTTTGGTCTTGTTGACATCTTTATATATGTCGATTTATACAAAGGTTAAAATTTAACATTGCTTTATGTAGTTTACCCTTTCAGTAAGCAACACATCTCGTGTTTGCATCTCTCTCCTGCTACAAAACCCCTCAAGTAAGCCTGAACAGTGCAGCAAAGGCTAACCAGGCCAGCCATCACTAAATAAAATCACCCAGAAACTCGACTGATTTTAGTCGCTGCTTTTGGCAAAACCACCGCAGGCAAATATTTACTGCAAATAGCATCAGAGCAACTTCATATCAGGCTGTAATGAGTTTGCGTACAGTTGGAGTTTACAATGAGTTGCAGTCAGTGATCCATTTTGGAAACACTGTCAGCGTTCTCTAATGATGAATGCCTGCAGTGAAATGTGCAGGACAGCTGCTTTTAGGGACAAGGCAGTCACCCAAGAAGTCATGAACCCGCTAAGCCCAATCACTAATATAGCTCAGTGCAGCTGAATCACGTATGCTTGCTGAGACTGCAAGAAAAAAAAAAATTCTACATCCCGAAATGAAAAGAATACCACTACATCCAGGATAAGGCATGTGGTGTCAGTTAAGGTAGGCATTATTTACCTCTCAGATAAACATGTTCACAGTCCAATAATTTCCACGTTTTAGATGCTAATTTCATGCAGATTTCTACTGCTGAGTCTTTACAGCACAGATATATACACACTGATAATATGCCATGTAATGTGATACAATTCAGTTTTAAAGTTGAGCTCTACAACCTAAAATTTCTTCATATCACTCCAACCTTTAGCATTAGTGTGAATATGTCATGTTTTAAAAAAATCAAAACATCAAATTATTGCAAAATCAGCAGAAGCCTTTCAGCACAGCAGGTTGTAGCTCTTTGCCTGCTGTGAGTAAGTGCACAGTGATCACTGCCGTCCCAGAGGGAAATAAATGGATCCGCTAATGCTAAAAAACTCGGACACTTCTCAAAGGCAGGCAAACTTACGCTTGACAAGTTGTCCACATCAACCAGTTCAGTAAACGGATATCCACGTGCACGTAGAAACTAACTGAACTTACAAGAGACAAACACATTTAGCCTGAAAGTGGCTGCTTCCCTGCAGTTGACCGGTGCGCGGTCTCAGCATGATGAATGAATGAATGCAAGGCTCAGAGGTGACATCCATCCGACACTTTTTTTGTGTGCACTGGGCACAATGTACTGGACTCGATGTCATCAATTATTGCTATATGAGAGTCATTGTCCCAAAACATTAGGTTTTCAATGATTAGATGAAGACCAAGTCTCTGTCTTGTTTAGAAATATCAAAAACAAACTGCCATCTTTACACTGTTTTATTATGGTGCCAGACATGGTTTCCAGGCATTTTATAACTCCCGCTAACCTTTACACTGCAGTCACACCCTTGGTCTTTGTGGTCATAACGTATTCTGCCATTTAATGTAACTGCTAACAACATAACCGCTGACCTCGACATGTCTGCTGAAGAGGGTGCATGTCTCCCTTTAGACCCTGATTTGACCCCAAACAGCCTGCTCACTTCTTCACTTCATACTGCTACTCAAATTCAACTTTGTGCCATATTGATTATACATGCCGAAAGAATTCATAATTCACTGTAGAGAGAAAAAATGCAGCGTGAATGTGGGCAAAGAAACATATACTCAGTATAGCTGAGTGTTTTTTTTAAGTTAGAGCATTGGGTGCCACTGGTCCTTTAATCAAATCAGTACTTCAAATATGAATTCTCATGAAATAATAATAAAAATTTACATGAGTCTTGAGCCACCACTCATTTCTTCATATTTTGCTGAGGTTGTCCTGATTTATGGACAGCATGAACTGAAATACAGTGTATAAGGCAAGCTTTATTTATTCTTGTTATTTCTTTAAATAGTTCTCCAGGCTCCCGCAAAGACATTCAAAGCTCTTCTCTGAATGTTCCTGCCTTTTATTCCGGTCTCCATCAAGACGTTCCCAGTCTGCTTTAATATATTGTTCCAGTGTGCGTTTTTCTATCCAGGTATGCTTTTACTGCATAGGCACTGTGTTTGGGATCACTGTCATGCTGAAAAATGTAGCGATTGCTAATCCACGTGCTTTTCAGATGGTGGTTCAATTTTCCGTGCTCGTAATTCATCAATTCTGAGAAGATCTCCAACACCACTGCTTGAAATGCAGCCCCAAACATGACAACGCTCCTAAACCATCACAGTTATACCGTTTAGGTTCATCACGCCATCAGACCTGTTGCCACTGATTTGTGTGTAATTTCTATAACCTTAGCCTTTTCCCACTGTTTCCCTTCAAAAATGGCTTCCTGGCAGCCAACGTGTCCACTGAGACCATTTGTGATGAGACTAGTGAACAGTATATGGATGGAGGGCCAGATGGATCTCAGGTCCTGAAGAAATGCATCTCTTTCTAAGGACCTGACATTAGATACTGTTCAGCTGCTGCAGATATTTCATCCCTCGATTAAAGTGCAGTTTTTACACTTAATACTGACCTATGAGTCATTTAAAAGGCTTAAAAAAACAACAAAAGCATTGCTCTAAAAATAATCAGAGGATTGAAATGAGTGAAAAAGCAGTCAATGTCCAAAGAAAAACTTTGAAAGACCTTCAGAAAGCCTGGAGAAGGTTTGCTTTAAAAGAATGAGAAGAAAATCTGGCTTCTTGGAAACAAAAACAAAGAACTGAGGAGTGGCTCAAGAGCGCTTAAAATTTAAGTTAAGACTGGGGAATCTGGGCAGTTACGAGATCTAAACTTGGATCCAAAGTGCATGTAGCAAATCCAGCCTCTCTTATCCAAGCAAGCCACAGCATGGATACATCACAGCCACAACAAGGTTGTTTTTTTTTAAATATTAATGCTAATATAAAGAACAAGTTTCGCTACAGCGTCCAAATAACACATTTTATAGCATCATTCCTGGTTCCTGGTTTAACTTCTTACACAAACAAACAAAAATACCTGCAGAAAAATAAACACTGTAAATATTAAATGAACAGAACCAAGATCCAGATGGTGCATTTGATAATTAATACCAAGACATCAGACAATACTCACATATTTTTGTTTTTCAGCTTCAAAGTACTAGTTGTACCATTAGTTAAGCCAAAAATAGATATTGGTTCCACATTTTGGTGCGTTTCTCATTTTGTTATGTAGCCGTTACACTTTTCTCTGATTCAAGCAGTGAGCTGTTTTGATTTTACTGCCAAAGACGTCAACAATAACTTAAACACGACAACACTGCTGAGGTACACAACACTCCAGCAAACACATTTAGCACAAACATGTATGAAGGTCCAGTTTTGAATGTAATGAATTTGTACTTTTTGGTGCCTGTGGTGAAAAAAAATAATCACATTGCAATGAATTACTGTGAAATACTTTTTGTGATCTCTTGGTACCTTTGTGTAGCTTGCATGTGACTATTTTGTGTAGTAGCATGTGTGTTCTTTTGTGTTTGTGTTCGTAAATATTGTTTATTTAATGGGACACAAATGTGGACTTTTTTTAATAGAATGGAGATTGTAGGTTTTTACTGAAGGCGAGGAAGCGAACGGTGTCCTATTTTAAATTGTGAAGGGCTATTCATCAGATTATCTATTACCTCTGTGATTGTCAGCACAAAATTTAGGCAAGGTTTATAATCAAGTTTCTAATGAAATGTCTTAATGCCTCTAATTCATGCCAATAGTGGTAAAATAACAATTTCTTGACACGTTTGTTATATATTAGGGAGACCAGAAGTTTAATGACCAGATTTAAACAGATGTGCCTCTGAAAAAGCCTGATGACATTACAACAGACAGACCTGCGACACATCTTAGACACTTTATTGGGTACACCTGTTCAGCTTATTAACAGAGATTTCTAAGCATCCAGGTGTGCAGACATGTTCGGAGTGACCAACTGAAGGTTGTTGGTGCCAGATGGGCTGGTCTTTTTCAACCCCCCCCCCTGGAAGCAGAAGGGCTACAGAAACAGAAGACCAGAGCCACTTCTGTCAGCTGAGAACAGGAAACCCAGGCTACAAACTCACCAATATTGACTGACTGAGCCATCCATCTGCTTCTCCGGGGGTAGCAGCCTAAGCAGAGAACCCCAGACCTCTCTCTCCCTGCCCACCTTGTCCGGCGGAACACCAAGGCGTTCCCAGGCCAGCCTTGGGGGGGTCTGCCCCAGGGACTCCTCCAGGTGGGACATGTCCAGAACACCTCACCCACGAGGTGCCCAGGAGGCATCCTTATCAGACCTGATCCACCTCACCTGGCTCCTTTCGATGTGGCGGAGCAGCGGCTCTAATCTGAGCCCCTCCCGGATGTCTGAGCTCCTTACACTATCTCTAAGGGAGAGGCCGTCCACCCTTCGGAGGAAGCTCATTTCCACCGCTTGTATCCGCGATCTCGTTCTTTCGTGGCCATAGGTGAGGGTAGGGACGTAGGTCGAATGGTAAATTGAGAGATTTGCTTTTACACTCAGCTCTCTCTTTACCACCATGGACCAGTACAACGCCAGCATCACTGCAGCTGCAGCACCGTCTGTCTCCCGCTCCCTTCTCCCGTCACTCGTGAACAAGACCTCGAGATACTTAAAGTCCTCCACTTGGAGCTTGAACTCATCCCTGACCCAGAGTGGGCACTCCACCCTTTTCCAGCTGAGGACCATGGCCTCAGATTTGGAGGTGCTGATTCTCATTTCCACCGCTTCACACTCGGCCGTGAACCGTTCCAGTGCGAGCTGAAAGCCATCACCCGATGAAGCCAACAGAACCACATCATCTGCGAAAAGCAGAGATGAGATTCTGAGGCCACCGAAGTGAAAGCCTTCTGACACTTGGCTGCACCTTGAGTACAACAGAATTGGTGACAAAGACCAGCCCTGCCAGAGTCCATCACCCATCGGGAAAGAGTCCGACTCGGATTCATAATATTAAGATGGGAAGGATATTTCCTTGGTCCACTTTGGGGCCATTATCGCCAGCTGACCTTTGTTTAAACACCTCATGCCGACCTGTGGCAAAATGAGGTTCAGCCTAGTACTCCAAGGTGTATCTAATAAAGTGGCCTAGTGACATCATTTACAAAAGAAAAAAAAGGGAGGGGGGGGGGCATTTTTGACCTGGTGTGGCACACATGGCAATCTAACCCATGATGACTTATGCACTGCCTTATTGGAGATAATGAATAAGAGAAGCATCTTCTTACGCAGACCAGTCTGAACGTGGTCTCAAACTGGTTGCTAGTGACTTTATGGCAGCCACTTTGTGTTCTCATATGATTTGCTACCTGTGATATGACGTACTTGTAGCTTAATGCTTAGCTATGCAGACTGAGACGAACAGTCTGTGTTGTTGTTGCTGACGAGAAGGATGGTGAGAATTCGTGAGTGCAAAGCATATGCTCTGAATTCATCCCATCCTGAAAGGAACTAGATGTGTCTTCAAGGTCTGTGAACGCTGCTCCACTGTACGACGCACACGCTGTAGTACTATTTATTTATAAAAACAAACACAGGATTACTCTGGTCTATTTTTTGATAGTGTCTTTGAGAAAAGATGCATATTTGTCCAAAATTGTTCATTATTTCTCTTTTAGTCTACAAATTTCTATTCTCCCTTTTTTTCCTCTAATGTCGTCCAGCTGTCTAGTGAGAATTAATGTCTATGTACAGTGATCAAAAATTATCAAGTATGTTAAAATGACTCATTAACATGACCTGAAATCTATAGATGGTCACGACTTCTAATTTTTCTTGTAGTTAAATGATTAAAAATGAATTAATTTATGTGACTGCCTTAGAATAATGTGTAAATGGTGTCCAGTGAATATCGGAAAGCAATTTCCCAACTAAGCTCATTCCTGCTTTTTAAGCTAGTCTGGAACAGTGAGTGATTTTGGACAGAATCTCTGTTTAATGCTTTTCTGATTTCTTTTTGTTCTACTTTCAAAAGCTGATACTTGCCTTCCATCTCTGTTTTATATACTCAGTGACCAGAACAATAGAGTCTCTGCTTAGTACCACCTTGAAGCACCACTGGCTCGAGGGGAGTTCAGAGACAATAAGTATTCTGGCTGTGCACAAAAGCAGAAGTACAGTTCAACATTAATATGCTCCCGAGTCTAATGGCAAACTAATTTCCTTGAACATTCCTACAACTATTCTTTGTTTATCTTCTTATAATGACAGGATAAAATGCCCCATTTTCTTAATTTATTATGTGCCTCTGATGTTTTGCTGCTTTTTGCAAAAATTCTGCAGGGCATGACTCAAGCTAATCATTTCCATGATTAGATGAACCAAAGCTGTGCCAAGTGAAAGCCCTCCATCTCCAGCGCTCATTCCACATTGACAGAAAACACCTTCCTTCACAGACCAGTAGTTTCATTGTTCTGATCACTGAGTGTATATTCCCTTAAGGACCCTAATTGTGTTAGTGTTGAATCAGTGGGGAAAAGTGGTGGTTGTGTGTACAGGGAGTGCAGAATTATTAGGCAAGTTGTATTTTTGAGGAATAATGTTATTATTGAACAACAACCATGTTCTCAATGAACCCAAAAAACTCATTAATATCAAAGCTGAATGTTTGTGGAAGTAGTTTTTAGTTTGTTTTTAGTTTTAGCTATTTTAGGGGGATATCTGTGTGTGCAGGTGACTATTACTGTGCATAATTATTAGGCAACTTAACAAAAAACAAATATATACCCATTTCAATTATTTATTTTTACCAGTGAAACCAATATAACATCTCCACATTCACAAATAAACATTTCTGACATTCAAAAACAAAACAAAAACAAATCAGCGACCAATATAGCCACCTTTCTTTGCAAGGACACTCAAAAGCCTGCCATCCATGGATTCTGTCAGTGTTTTGATCTGTTCACCATCAACATTGCGTGCAGCAGCAACCACAGCCTCCCAGACACTGTTCAGAGAGGTGTACTGTTTTCCCTCCTTGTAAATCTCACATTTGATGATGGACCACAGGTTCTCAATGGGGTTCAGATCAGGTGAACAAGGAGGCCATGTCATTAGTTTTTCTTCTTTTATACCCTTTCTTGCCAGCCACGCTGTGGAGTACTTGGACGCGTGTGATGGAGCATTGTCCTGCATGAAAATCATGTTTTTCTTGAAGGATGCAGACTTCTTCCTGTACCACTGCTTGAAGAAGGTGTCTTCCAGAAACTGGCAGTAGGACCGGGAGTTGAGCTTGACTCCATCCTCAACCCGAAAAGGCCCCACAAGCTCATCTTTGATGATACCAGCCCAAACCAGTACTCCACCTCCACCTTTCTGGCGTCTGAGTCGGACTGGAGCTCTCTGCCCTTTACCAATCCAGCCACGGGCCCATCCATCTGGCCCATCAAGACTCACTCTCATTTCATCAGTCCATAAAACCTTAGAAAAACCAGTCTTGAGATGTTTCTTGGCCCAGTCTTGACGTTTCAGCTTGTGTGTCTTGTTCAGTGGTGGTCGTCTTTCAGCCTTTCTTACCTTGGCCATGTCTCTGAGTATTGCACACCTTGTGCTTTTGGGCACTCCAGTGATGTTGCAGCTCTGAAATATGGCCAAACTGGTGGCAAGTGGCATCTTGGCAGCTGCACGCTTGACTTTTCTCAGTTCATGGGCAGTTATTTTGCGCCTTGGTTTTTCCACACGCTTCTTGCGACCCTGTTGACTATTTTGAATGAAACGCTTGATTGTTCGATGATCACACTTCAGAAGCTTTGCAATTTTGAGACTGCTGCATCCCTCTGCAAGATATCTCACTATTTTTGACTTTTCTGAGCCTGTCAAGTCCTTCTTTTGACCCATTTTGCCAAAGGAAAGGACGTTGCCTAATAATTATGCACACCTGACATAGGGTGTTGATGTCATTAGACCACACCCCTTCTCATTACAGAGATGCACATCAACTAATATGCTTAATTGGTAGTAGGCTTTCGAGCCTATACAGCTTGGAGTAAGACAACATGCATGAAGAGGATGATGTGGACAAAATACTCATTTGCCTAATAATTCTGCACTCCCTGTATGCTTTTTTTTTCTGTCCTGCTTTTTTCTTTTCTGTCTTTTTTTCCTCTTTAAATCAAGGGATATTTCAACATGCCCAGACCGTGTGAGGGTGTATCTGTGTTTTTGTGAGCAACAAAACATCCAAATGGTCATGAATAAAGATAATATTGTACAAACGTCTCGTGCAAATCTGTTGCCAGCTGCACATACAGAAATTCCCATTATCATTATCCAGCCGGAACCTCAGACTGGAAGAAATGACTTCACAAATAGTGACAACGTTGCTGCAGGAATGAGTTCAAATATGAAAACGATGCTTGGCGGCCCTGCATCTGTGTCAGGAACGTTATCAGAATACAACCAGCTGAGTGAAGTCTAACCACAAAGAGATGCATTGCAGATGACTTTAGCATAGATGGAACATAAAGAGTTTTTAGATATTTGATGGCAATTATGTCTGTTGAGAGTGATTGCAATCAGTCTGAGTTGGAGCACAATGACTTGGAGGTTGCCTCCCACTAGGTGACCCGTGCAATTCCCTTGCAATTGAATGTAGGAATTTTGGCAACCAAGTAGTCACCGAGAGGTTGAGCGTGCAACCTCCTCAACCTCTGGTTAGTTGCTGCAACTACTTCAACTTAATTCAGGGAAGAAAAAATTGTTGTCTCAAGTACCATTAAGCACTATTGACAATATTTTGAAATGCACCTAGTAAATAAAATAAAGTATAGAAGAATTTGTCAATACACATAATTTAACTTAACTTCAGTTACTCTTTATATTTTTTTCATGTGCTGTATCCAAGGCTTCTAAAGGTTTCATTAGGTTTCAGTGTCCATGAAAAACATCTAACATCACCAATAAAACTATACAGGTGCAAAAGATTCTATAAAAATACAAATATAATACAAAAAATACTGGCCACATTTTCTTGAGGTAATGTGAATCACTCTACAGATGCATATTTTGATGTCATACTCACAGATGATGCACTGCTTAGTTAACATTTCTTAGATAAATGAGGATACACCAGACTGAACCTAATTTAATCTTGCAGATCATCACAAGCAGCCACTGCAATTTCGGCCATGTGAGGAAACTTCAAAGATGGACGGATGCAGGTCGACCACTCATTCAAAACTTTATTTTCTCTGTGAAACACCATTGGTGATGATTTTAAAAAGTTCAAGTTTACAATTCAAAGTTTAAAAAACACAGCCATGTCTTGTTCATAACAAAACGAGCCACCTATTTTTAATAGTGCGAACAAACAAACCTAAAAATTGCCAAGATTATATTGAGCTACATTGTTCAAAACATTTGGACGTTTTTCTTCAGTCTACTTGAAACAGTGCTTGGTGCATCACCTCTCCTTGTTAACAGCCTGAAAATCAACGCATCCAACAGTGTTGGAGGACTGTCCTTCAGTGCTGGCCCCCCACGGGGGCTGTGTGTTGACTTCACAGCAGTGAGGCTTACCGTGTGGGGGGAAATATATAGAGATGAAGAGATGCTGTTCAGAGAACACATCCACCTCTGAACAGAAGAAGTCACCATCGACTGTAGTAGGAAGAAAATCTTTATAGGAACTGTGTGCTGCAGATTTCTAAGTGTGCAAATAGTTTACAGCCTATTGTGGATCACTAACGCATGCTTGTAATCAGAAACGCTCAGAGCATCATCAGACAGACCAACTTTAATGGGGAACCACTGGTGTCCATCTACTACTGTTCACTGGGATACTGCTATATTACTGCAGCCCTGCAGGGATGACTGGCTGTTCCTTAGCAGACAGGGGAGTGCACTAGAAGGTCATTTCTCCACCCAGAAAATTACTGCCTGCCTTCTTCCCGTCCTTGAATTTATCCACACCATCTTGCTGCCTCAGAAGACCCAGGGATATATTACAAAAAAAAAGAAAAGAAACAAAAAGAGCATTCGGGACTTCTGCTCTCATGAAAGTGCTACAGACAAAAATCTAAACAAGAACAAATAAAAGTTTTTAATCCTGAAGTGGAGTGCAGTAACTTTTACAGAGAGGCAACCAGAGACAGTGAACGAGCTGCTGAGCCTGCACCCGTTCAACTCGCGTCTCCTCTAAATCATCAAGGCGTTCTTTGCTAATCTGCTAACAGAGTTATTCAAAGTTTCTTCACTCTGCACCCCATCTTCTCTCAAAATAGCCAAGATGCTCAGTAAGGGAAAGTGTATCTGTTGTGATGATAAATCACAGAAGCTCATCTTATACTAAAGATAGTTGTGTTCTCACACAAAGCGCAACTCATCTCAGAGCAGTGAAAGCAGAGCCAGTGGCAACTCGTGTGGCATGCTAATCTCCCATCAGTCTCCACTCCACTCCACCACAAGTTCATCCATAATGTGTATGCAAAAACAAATTAGCTGAATTTGCTGGCCTCTCAGCTTGAGAAGTTCCACGTAGCATTAATAAGAGACAGATCGCCTGTCAAACAGCAAACCACTGGTCTAATCTCAATTATTTTTCAATGTGACCCTAAATAAAAAAAAAACAACCCAAAAAACCCCAAAACAAATGTGCAACATCTTTCTTGGTTTCTTTACAGAAGTATAAAATACAAACTTCGCATTAAGTGGCATTTTAAATGTTTCTGTTTTTCGCATTAATAATCTGAGGTATGCAGACAACGTCAACATCTGAAGAAAACGTGACCAGAAAACATCGTAAACGAGAAGAATGAAGAAGTGGGACTGTTCCCGAATGTGAAGACAACTGAGACACTGGTCATGTCCAAAAAGACAACCCAACATGTAACATCAGACTACAAAAACTCAACAAGTTCAGTTTTTTGGGTAACACTAGATCGTTGCATGAAATTAAGATTCGGATTGCAGCAGCAAAGCTGGCTTTCACTGACAAGATTTTAATAACCAACAAATTTCTTCTGAGACAAGATAGAGTTCTAGATGCATACATTACACCAGTCCTCATGCATGGAAGTGAAGTGCAGACATTTTTTTAAAAAAGTGTAAAAACCATCAGTGCAGCAGAAATGTGGTTCATCAGACTGACTAATGAGTTTTAGAAAAGAGCAAACACCCAAAGATCATTATGTGAAAAGATCAGAGGGAGTCTTTGGATGAATTATGAGAAGAGGAGGATTGTAATTAGAGATGGACCGATCCGATATTACGTATCGGTATCGGTCCGATACTGACCTAAATTACTGGATCGGATATCGGAGAAAAATAAAAAATGTAATCCGATCCATTAAATATCACGAAAGCACCTCACAAAACTTGCAACACGCCGTAACTCACCTCAGAACGTTAGCACGTCGGAGCAGTATGCATCACGTGATAGAGCGGCTGTGGCATGCGGGACCTGTCGGTGGTCTAGATAGCATTTGGAGCTTTGCTAGCAACCCGGCATTTCATCTCCGACAAAGTTATCCCCGAGAGAAGTAAAGCAAGTGTGTAAGTCCATCTCTGAATGTTTGTAAAGCATTCCTGCGTTAAGCTTAACGAGCGACTGCCTCTCGCTCTCCGGCTGCTACTTCAATCATGAAACTGATCAGCTGATCGGCTTTTCTGTCGCGAGTCCGTGTCTCTTGTTTGTTTTTGGTCCACTTTGCACCAGAAAGAGGAAACCAGCGGCTGAACAACAGCAGCACGTTTAAGCTTGATAAGCTGTTGTTAGAATGTATTTAATATTACTTTCTACACCAGGATCTTTTTCTATGTAGCTGACGCTGGTAACTGTGCAGGGGCGGATCTAGCAAAGTTTAGCCAGGGGGGCCGATAGGGCATTAACTGGGAAAAGGGGGCACAAAGACATACTTTTCTTTCTTATTCTCATTTAAAATGTCGAGCTTTTAATAAATAATTATCTGACACCCAAAGTTTTAATTTGATGCAAAATGAATAGAAGTCCATTACTGTATATAGTAACTGTTAAGTCTAATATATATACCCTAGTAAGCTATAGTACTTTTTCCTTTGGGAAGGTACCATCTGTGCAGTCTGCAATTTTGTTGAAGAAAGATGTTGAATCTATTTAATATTTCTTGAAAAATAATTGATTTCTGTGCATTTTTTTTCACACTGCATCAAATTAAGGTTGATTACGTCGATTAAGCATCATGAGGTGGAGCGTGAGGGGTGGTTCCCTATTTTTTATTTATTTATTTTTGTTGCTGGGAGTTGGAACCCTATTAGTTAGGTTGCTTAATATTTATGCTAAGTACTCTTTAAAATACCAGAATAGGGAGGATGGTGTAGGTCTAAGTTTATTAGATTGATCAGTATTGCTGAACTATGAAACATTTTTTTTGTATACAGGTATAACAGAATAGCTTTAGTGTAGTTGTTGTTTTAAACTTGGGTATGAACTTGCAGACTTGCAAAATGCAGCAAGATATTTAAAAAACAGTTTTGTTGATTAAAAAACACTATATCGGATTCATATCGGTATCGGCAGATATCCAAATTTATGATATCGGTATCGGTATCGGACATAAAAAAGTGGTATCGTGCCATCTCTAATTGTAATATGATGTCACATTGGGAAAAATGAAAGGGAAAAGAAGCGGAGGCATAAGGAGAGAAGCCATCACTGAATGAATGAAAGAGTGGATGAAGAAAACTCCAATAAGTGCTGCACTGTGTGAGAGGGCATCTCGGACAGGACTACGATCACCGGCACCAATTGGCAAGAGAAGTTTTTCTGGATCAAAATTAAGGAAACATTGTTCCTGTGTATTCTAAAGCCTGTTAAAGTACTCATTAACTAGTGAGAGAGAGTAGTGGTTTACACATTCATCTAACAAGCAGAAGATCCCTGGCTTGATCCCAGCAGAGACACCAATACCATTACATCAGGCGTCCAAATCTGCCAAATCAAACACGTTGAGCTACTCACTGTGGCACCGTGTGATGAAGGAAATGTCCAAAAGTAATGCTCAATTTATGAAACTTCACATAAACATGTTCAGAACTACTTCTCGCTCTTCTTCAGATACACTGTGTCTGCAGAGGAGAAGTAACATCATCTAATAATACATTTTATTTAAATAGCGCCTTTCAAAGCACCCAAGGACACTGTACAACAGATAAAAACTGGAAATATACACAATGGTAAAAATAGAAGATAAAAGTTAAAACATACAGAAATTTAAGAATAGGCAATTTTAAACAGATGAGTTTTGAGGGTGGACTTAAAAAGAGAGAATGAACTAATATTTCTGAGGTCCGGGGGTAGGGAATTCCAAAGTCGAGGGGCAGAGCAGCTAAAGGCCCTCCCTCCCATTGTGATCAGACGAGCAGAGGGAACAGAGAGAGAAAGAGAAGATGAAGATCTGAGGCAGCGGGATGGGAGCTTCATCTGTAATAAGTCAGAGAGGTACGGTGGAGAGAGAGAGTGAATAGCCTTGAATGTATACAGAATTATTTACACCTACGCAGCGTTGCGGTTCCGTCTGTGCCACAGAGTACGCTTTACAGCAGGATACAGAATATGGACCTGAATCATGCCAGCGAAATGACACCCACAGCTCATCAGAGCTACCAGCTACTGTTATTGTAGGCGTCACAGATAGACTGTAGGCTTTCTGTTGCCATCCACCTTTCATGCAGCGCAGCATAATCAAAATTACAGCAAGCAGAGTTTTGCAGTTGCACAGATAAATATTCCCTTGATTGGAAATTTTAGGGTTGTGTCTGCTTTTCAGGGAATACAGGCGACATAAAACATCGGCCTCTGGGAAACTAATGGGCAGTTTTCATAAGAGACTAAAACTAAATTGCTGAGCAATGATTTCATTTTTTTTTTTTAAATCACATCAGGGATTTTTTCCCTCCCACTTCTCCTCATGTCAAAAAGCTTCCTGCCAGGGCGAGGTAGCAGTGAGCTTTTACACTTCAATCACCCATAACAGTCTGACGGTAACAACTTCCTTCTGCCTCAGAGTATTAAAGATTCTGTGCCACTGAGAATCCAGCGATGATTTTGACCCAGCTTTTTGAGTTGTTACGTTTTGGTTTATTTTTGAATGATGGATTATTCTTTAGGTTTCTCTGGTCTTTGTGTTTCAGTTATCTTGGTGTTATGGATTGTTTTCTCAGTCTCTTGTGGTGGTGGTGATGGATATGATGATGATAGATTATTATTAGTTTCATGTTTCTGTGTATCTGTATTTAAGGATTTGTTGTTTCATGTATAGTTCAGTTCCATGTGTCATTTTCTGTCTCTCTGTGTCGGGTCTGCATCTTTGTTTAGTGTTTTCTTGTTTCCTGTTTTATTGTGAAGGTCTATGTCTTATGTCAGTGTGTGCAGCTTTGCTCCCCCTGTCTCGTTAGTCAGGGAGACACAGCTGGGAGACACACCCCCAGCTGTGACTCCCTCCTGTTGCCCGTTCCCTGATTACCACCCTGTGTATATAGCCCTGTGTTTTCCTGCCGCACCTTCGGATTATGCCTGTGTGTTTTCGTGTTCAGTACCATTGCTCAGTTTATGTTTTGTTTTCTGCCAGCAAATAAAGCTGAGTTTTTTTTGAGTTACTACTCAGTGTTCGAGTCCTGCTCTCCTCCTGCCCGCACACAGAGCCCTGACAGATGACGGCTTTACCCACCAGCGCCTGACAGCTGTCATTGACAGCAGGAGGGGAATACAGTAAAAGCAACATGTTGTTATCATGTTCTGTCCGCACAGGCTCTGGGTGTTTGTTCCTGCCACGACATTCAGAGCTGAGCTCTACAAGCAGAGTGTCAGATTCTTCCAGCTGTTTAAACAGCAGTATTTCATCTGAAATTTACAAAGAAATCAGACCGTCCACTCTTTCTGGGTTGTCCCGCAACATTAGTCTCTCCCCCGAGCATCATAAAGCTGTAGTGTATTCCCATATCCCATTTGTACAAAGAAGCACTTTACTGTATTATTTTAATCAATATTTGATACAAATGCAGCATTTCTCCCTGTATTCCCACATCCCATCTGTATAGAAACTGTCGCGGTACAGCTGTGTGGCAGGCAGGATGTAGGACCCTAACGCAAAACAGTCAACGTAGGAATAAATGTAAAGAGGCTGTTTTATTGCAGTTGCATGCTTTTCACAAAAATGAACTTGCAAAAACCAAACTAGAAACTGGGAACTAATAACAAAAACACTGGGAAACCTGGAAACTAGAGACAGAGATCTCAGGGAGAACGGAAGGAGACACAACATGGTGAGGGGACGACGCAACACTGACAGAGAGAAACACAGGGCTAAAATACACTGAGGGATAACGAGGGACTGGGACACAGGGGGAGAGCTGTGGGAGCAATCAAACACAAGACAAGGGGAAAGCAAAACCACGCTGTGTCCAAATTCAGGAGAAGGATGCTTCAAATGGCATATTTGGAGGCAATGATGTCACAGCGACGCAACGAAGGCTGTCCAAATTAGAAGAGTCCTCGAATGTGATGTCCAGACGGTGTTCCTCTGGTGTTCTGCTGTGAAAGCTTTTGGATTTAGGGATCATCATAGTTGCCGTGGTTTTTTCTCGTCTCTTATATTTTGTGTGTGATCAGGACAATTCTGGAGAAGATGGGCCTGCAGGGGAAAGTCACCCACCTCGCAGGCCAGAAAGAAATGAGATAACTTAAAAAAATACAAAGTATGTATGTGTGTTATCAACAAGATAATTCTTAAGAACACAAGTTAATAAATGTACAATTACTAAGAGTTGTTGTTTTTATTTGTCTACTGACATTTTTGAATACCTTTGCAAGTATCCAGGCTCAGGAGAGGGAGTCAGTGGGAAGTCCACTGCTGCTACCTGGCTCTGGTTTGTGTGGGGGGGGCCACAGCCCCGTCCTCCAGGGCATGAAGCAGGTATGGAGGAGATCAAAACTCCAGACATCCAGAGGCCCCCAGAACACAAGAGACCATGGAAGACCAACAGAGGGGCAGCCGCGCCACTGTCCCAGAAAGAGCTGAGGAGAGTCCCAGATGAGGGCTCACTCAGCAGCCGCGGAGCAGAAGCCAGGGGGAGTTGCAGTGACGCGCCCGTGAGCTCCGCCGGCAGCCAGCCGTGCCTGAGTGACCGAGCCCCAGGCCGAGAGGCCGGGGGCACCCCACCTCCGAAGTGGCTCGAGCGAGCCCCAGGCTCCAGGCCCCGATAAGCGGCCGCCAAGGAGTGAGCCGGTGTGTACCTGGACGCCCATCCCCGGACACAAAGAACCACCAACGCACCGATGTCTGAGGGAGTCCGCCACTGGCAGGGGAAGTGGTGGTAGGTGGAGATAGGCCTCCAAACCTTGGAGGGCCTGAGATGTCCCCAGAGAGGTGGCGCCTGACACCCAACCTGACATATAGACACAGACATACAGGCACACACAGACACAAACATCCATTCCCACCCTCATGCTCTCATATGCACTTACTCCACACTCAACCAACGTGGAGACAGACATAAAGAGACGCTGTACACACGATCACACTCCCCAAGCGTACTCTACGAACCGGGTCTAGGTACCCTTGCCCCTGGAGGGGGGAACTGCACCCAGACCCAGGTGGTGTTACCCTTTTCCCTGCGGTGGGGGGAGGCAGACCGCCCCGACTCCACAGCAGCAGGGAGGCCCCACACTCCAGACCCACATGCTGTTTAACCTTATGAGGAAGAGACCTAAAATATATTCAGACAGTGGATGAACTGAGGGACTTCAAGGCTCAGTGGAGGATGAATATAGATTACTTTAAACTGCATAACTAAAAAGTTTAGGTAAAATACTTTATTCTGAAGTTTTAGACTGCAGAATCTATATGATTTTACAGTGGTTAATGTCAAATACTAAATTCACCCAAGTGAGTGCACTTGTTGCTAAATATGCTCTTATTTTTATCTTACATTATTTCATGAGTGGAGATCTAGTTTTTTCATAGTTTACTGAATTTGTGTTCCATCATCTGGTCTTCAAACAATCATAAATAACATCTAAATGTATAGATTTCTGTCAAATAAGCTACACAGCATCCGGTTTAAAATCTACAGACCCGTCCTGCTGCAGTAAACCACAGCTTTCGGCATCTTCAACCACGCTGCAGTTCACAGTTAGCTATTCCTAATTGAAGTAGGAAACAAACAGCCCTGCTGAGGTGGAAGCACAGCTGCTGTTAACCAGCTTCACTGAGACGAGAGTGCCAGGACAGATGGAGGAGCTGAAGAGGCAGCAGCAAACTTGGCTGTATGTGCAAATATTGTCCAGCCAAGCCAACAGAAACCACACGAGATGCCTCAAGAAAAGGGACCATTTTCAGCTAGAATCATGCATTAATTCATGTTCTGGATCCCCCTCACAAACAAAATTTAAAAACAAAATGTTTTAACTGGCTTTAAGACTTATGCTGTCTACAATATTACATTTTCATTCAAACTAAACAAAACAAAAAAGAAATCCTCCCCTTTTCACATAACACATGTTCTCCTAGCGCTCACACTCCTTGACTTTAGGCCACCACAAAAGTCTGAGATTGCAATTTGGAAATGATGACAGACACGCAGATGTACTACCTGATCAGGTCTAGGTCATCAAGTGGCATCCTCTTATTTATTATACTTTTTTCATGAGAAAAAAAAAGGAGATGAAATATGCACATAAAAAATGTAGAGTGACATCAAATAAAATACTCGCACGACCAGCAAATTTACACTGTTTTATTTAAGAAAAACTCAAAGTCAATCTGCAGAAAACGGGGAACAACCTTACAGCTTCCATATGAATTGGTAGGTAAGTACTGTAGCAGCCACGTACTGCTAATCAAATGTACTTGAATAATTGATCAACGGTGGTGTTAGCACCTCCACAAAAGCAGAGGTTTTGTCAATTTGCTGGTCTGGCGCATTCAGCTGTGTGTTAACACAATGTCAAAGCCTTCAGTGTCAATGACTCTATAGTAAGAGAGATTATTCACTTATTCACAAGTCAAAAACAGCTGCAAATGTTCCTGCATCCAAACAAATTCACCCTGAGGTCAGAGAAACTCTGAGAAAGTGCAAAAATCCCCAGAGCTACATCTAAGACTCTACAGGCCTCAGTTAGTTAGGATGTTAAATGCTGAACTTCATGACAGTAAAATTAGAAAAACACTGAACAAGTATGGCTTGTTTAGAAGGTCTGCGAGGAGAAACTCTCCTCTCTCTGAAAAGAACAAGCGTGGGTTGCTTAAGCAAAGCTGGATCTGATCAGGACTCGAGACGTCTGGAACAATGTTGTTCGGACTGACAAGCACAAAGTAGGGCTGCTCGATTATGGCAAAAATGATAATCACGATTATTTTCACTGAAATTGAGATCTCGATTATTTGACGATATTTATTTAACAATAACAATGTGTTGAATAATGACTTTAAAAAATAATATAAAATAGTGCAAATACTGATAACAGTGCAAATGTTTGCAATATAAGAAATAAATGAAAAATGTAAACATCTATGTTTAGTGAACTTTGCAGTGTTGCTCTGTGGTGCAGCTACGACACCGTAGCAAAGTTTACACACTGTGTCTACTTGATCCACGTCTGACTCCGTGAACCATAATGTTTCCACACCACTGAAGTTTTTTTACCTCTTTTCAACCAACGGCAGTCACTCTCCTCTCCAAATAACTTCTGCTTAGCTTTCCGAGCTTCCCTCGGGTCCTCTTAATTGTTGTGACGCGTGTTCGAAATGCAGAGCGGTGCGCTCGATTTGCCACAACGGAGAGTAAAGCACGAGGGAGGTGCTAATAATCGGCTCAGTCATTTTTAATGATCGTTGAAAGCCCAGATCGTAATCGAGATTAAAATTCGATTAATTGAGCAGCCCTAGCCCAAAGTATGTCTGATGTAATGCACAGTGCCATGTTTAGTGAAAAGCAGACACATCACATCAGCACAAACACCACACACTGGCTGGCAGCACCATGGTTGAGGGGTGATGATTTCGGCCTGTTTTGGCACCTCGCGGTCACAGAGCTGACCATGAAATCCTCTGTATATCAAAGTATTCGTAGAGTCAAATGTGAGGTTGGCTCTCTGACGGATCAAACTGACAACAGGACAATCATCCCAAAAAAACAAAACAAGGTTCAAGGTGCTGCAAGGTCCCGTTGACATGCAGACCAAATCTGGACCTCAAGAGAGCCGTGCATAAGAAATGCTGCAAACCTAAACTGAAGCAGTGGTCTAAAGAACCCAAACCCAATTCCTCCACAACGTGCGACTGATAAATTCATAAAGAAAACCACGACTTCAGGTTATTGCTGCTAAGAGGGGTTCTACAAGCTGCTGAATCACAGAGTGTTAGCAAGTCTGCATTTTGGTTCGATTTCTGTTAAATAAATACTTTTACAGTTTAATACATGTTCAATTTTATCCTTCGGGGTTTGTATATTTATCTAATGTTTGGACCTGGTAAGGACCGATCCGATATACAGTATCAGTCTGATCCTGACCTAAATTACTGGATCGGATATCAGAGAGAAACAAAAAATGTAATCGATCCATTAAATATCACAAAAGCACCTCACAAACCTTGCGACATGGCGTAACCCAGGTAGTGACCTGAGCACGTCGGAGCAGTATGCGTAACATGATAGAGCGGCTGTTGTGCGAGAAACCTATCGGCACTCTGGAGCTACTTCACACTGAAAGCATCCGGAGCCTCGCTACATGCTTCCAAACCAGGTGTTGTGCCAAGGTAGGCATCCCGACAAAACCCGCTCCCCCAGCGCCGAGAGCACCTGCTGGGCACGGAGTGTGGATCTGGTTTACTCCGCCTCCATTACAGACAATTAGATGTGGCAGTAGTGATGTTTTAGTTTTGTGAAAAGGTGAAAAGTGAGTGTCATTACATTACCATTCAGTTTGAGGATTACAACAAAAAAGTAAATATTTATTGTTCTCACGTGGTATCGGACAAGATCAGTTTAACAAACGAAGGACATTTATTTTTGTTCTCCTGTAACTTTACTGTATAAAGAGCTAAAACCTCCAAAGTTTCAGGAGTAGTTCGTTGTTATAAGAAGTTTTTGTGAACAAAAAAAAAAAAAAAAAAAATCACGACTGTGAGATACCGTTTGTCCGTGATTTGGACAGCCCAGTGTGTGCTCTCGACGCAGGGGAAACAAATTCCACCAGCATGACACGACCAAAACCCTTTTATCATACTTTTGTTACATTTTGTATAGAAATGACACAAATGTGATAGAAACAGTTTACACTGACATCCGTCTTGATAAAAGATGAGACTAATGAAGCTGTGTTTGCATCTATTTGCACTGCTTTCCACTCCAGATGTCTATTTATGTTAAGCTTTAAGTATAAAAGGGTCCATTCTACAAATTGTTGTTGGTTATAAACATTATTTTGTGCAGATATTGCACTTCTTTTTTTCAGAACCAAAGAGTTTTTGAAATCTGCATAAAATTACATATTAATAACTTTTTGAGTATTACTTTAAATACTTAGATTGAAAGTTCTGCTACAAGTTTAAAAGATCAGTATTGCTGAACTGCAAAAAATATTGTGAGTGCAGTGCATGTTTTGCATACAAGTACAATAGAATAGCTTTAGTGTTTTGTTTTTTTAAATTTTAGTCTGAACTTGTACAAAATGCAGCAGGACATTAAAAAACAGTTTTATTCGTTATATAATTGACTATATCGATTCATATCAGTATCGGCAGATATCCAAATTTATGGTATCGGTATCGGACATTAAAAAAATGGTATCGTGCCATCTCTAGTAAGGACGGGATAATTTCTTTTACCAGGACTCAGTACTTAACTTGGTCATGCTAATACAACTGGCATTCCCAGTGTACGTCCTCCGATACACATCAGCATGTTTGTATGAAAGCAGCTTATTTTTGAACAAGTATAGAAAAACTCAAGGTTGCATCCTCATTTGTATTAAATAATGCTTGGAGCAAGCAGATTTATCCCATGCTAAATCACATAATGAGGAGGTAAATCTAGCTAATGATTGAGCCTTTGTAGTTATTGTTCCCTATGCAGCACAACAACTCAGTTTCCTGAGATTTCTGGCTTCCTTTCAGTCGTTCAGGGGACACACATTAGCAGGGTGTGTCATCATATAGTGCATACTAGGCTTCAGTCAGGGGTGATATTACCTCCTCAGTAGGAATACAGACAGCTCAAAAAGTCACCATTATCCTCTCTTACAGACCCCATCATGCTTTCAAGATCAAAGAGGAGCAAGCTTTTATTTAAGATAAAGGCTAGTTATTTATACTGCTGCTGCTTTCCTCTCTTTTGGGCCAGTCCTCAGAAAGTTCATTCAGTCCTAAGAAAGAAAAAAAATTGTACCAGAATGTTTTTTCTCATGTTATTGTTGAAGTCAAAGTGATTTATAAAATCAGGCTACTTTAAACACACGTTTTCTTCATTCCACACATTTTTTCTAGAAATGAAACCCAGGAAAAATATCTGAAAATGATTAATTCAGTTCTATTAATTCAGTTTTATAAAGCAACAAATCAAAATAACAGTTGGTAACTGTTGTCCTAACAAAAGATGTACATTTGTGTGCATCTCAACCCTTTGCCTTTAAAAAAAAAAAGAACAAAAAGGCTGTGATAAATGTTCACAGTATGCATGTGCAGGTGATTTTTCACCTCATCTACACCTAACTGAGCACTTAAATACAAACACTTCTCATAAACACTTAAATATTACAAATTTTACTGCGTCATTAAACAAATTTTAAATTCCTCTCATTAACCTTTTTTCCTTGGGTAGCGATGAGGAGATAAACAACAATGATTCATTAAATGAGGAAAGCTTGCACAAAAGCAGTTAGCCTCCTACAGATACGCAGAGTAACAGATGAATTTGCTGTTTTTTACCTTCAAACACTGGAGATTCTATATAGAAAAGTCTTTTTTGTAAACATGTGGTCCGCCAAAACGGAGTTCCAATTTGTAATGAATTGGCAACGACTGTAAGAGAGGAAGAAATGTGTTGGTGAGTGCTGCACCATGTAAGGACTAACTTACGGCTCTCTGGTGTAGAAGAACAAACGATGAACTAAGTATAAAGGAGGTTGTTTCTTCCTAAAACAGATATGATGAAGTCCCTATGCTGCAGCACACTGTGTAACATTATTCCTAAAAAATGTTGCCAAAGCTTTTTAGTTTTGCTTTGTTTTAGAATTCTGCAATACTCCATGTAAGTTTATGAACTATGCACTAAGAAATTCATATTTGCTGTAATTGACCAACTTTTGCCAACGAAGCAAACTTGACCAGAATTCTCAAGCAGGAAATTAATTAACTGTCCTCGTAATCCTTTGAACACGGCAGCAGGTCAGTAACAGGATCGGGTATAAAAAGAGCATCTTAGAGAGGCAGAGTTTCTCAGATGTCAAGCTGGGCAGAGGTTCACCAATCTGTCTACTAACTGTGGAACAACGGTTTCAAATATCTCAACGTTTATAGAATCTGGAGAAATGTCTGTGCAAGCAATAAGGCTGAAAATCAGTGCTGGATGCTGCGATCTTCAGGACTTCAGGGGGCACTGCATCAAAAACAGGCACGATTCTGTCATGAAAATCACTGAATGGTTCAGGAACCCTTCCAGAAATCATTGAGCACATTTCCCCAAACCGCCCAGGTAAAGAATAAAACTCTATCATGCAAAGGAGAAGCTATATGTATATAACTATATGATTCAGAAATGCTATGCTACAGTCTGCCCTGCAGGCAAAGCTCGTTTAAAATAGACTGAGGCAAGATGGAAAACTGTTCTGTGGTCGAAATCTGAAATTAGTTTTGGAAAACGTGGCATACGTGGAACTAAGTCATGGAATTGACAGCTTGCACACTGAAAGGTTTGTCCAGGTGTGGCTGTGGCACAGCAGGTTCAGCGGCAGTCAGACGATACCAAAAAATGTGATTACTACAATACAACAACACAAAAGGTCTTTTCCGTCTTTCACAACATTTAGTCACTCTTGGTTTCACACTCGCATGATTAACACATGACTCGTTTCTGACACTGACACCCTTTCAGAAACAAGACTCACAGCAGCACTGAAAACTGGCTGACTGAGCTGAACAGTTGAATTTTAAAACATGAATAAATATTGTAATTAAGAGGGAAAGAATTTTTTGCTAAATAACTTTAGAGAACATTAGGGGCATTTTAAGTCAAATCATTGGGGTACAACACTAGCTTGGCTTTTAAAATGTGGCCTGCTATGAGGTTGGTGCCAAATAATTAGTAAATTAACAAATTAATAGAACGTAAATGCAGATTTCCACTGTGGCAGCACAAAAAAGGCAGCACACCTGTAAGGAAGCTTCAGTGTAGACTGACATGCTTTCAGGTGTAGAGTGACTTTAAAGTGCACTGTAATACAGGTTTGAATATCCAATTATTCACTTACAGTATGATAATACCTCTGAGTTGCTTCCTACAGCCTCTCCGGCCTCTCGCTAGCATCTTGACCGGATGTCTGCTCGAGTCTGTGAAGATGAAACCGAACAGTAAGAACAGTAACAGCCTCATTATCGTTTTCCTGACGCTCACCGAGTGACAGACGAGGAGAGCCCGCAGAGTGCACTGAACAGGCTAACAAGCTGTCAGGCTAACGCGCTGAAACTGATGTGGTGAAGTGCACAGTCACAAAATGAGGGAGGTTTTTTTATGCTTTTCTTTGTCTTGTCACTTTGTGTCATTAGCGTCATTTACAGAAATAGTTTTCTAGTCCATCTCGAGGCACATGCCCATGAAAGTCACACACTGACTTTACAATAGAATTAGCAATCTAGTGTGAACGTCAAAAACCTTTGTCAGGTTCTGAACAAAGCTAGAATTTCATGTGCTGACAGGAAACAGCTAACAGGCTCATTTCTTTTAGTTGAAAACTTTTCTAAGACAAAAGTAGCACATTTTGAAACGTCGACTTTAAAAAAAATAAAAGACAAACAACAGCAACACAGCATGTAAGAAACAATACAGCTACACTACAAAACAGACAGGAGAACATAAGAAGACAAAAGAACAAAAAAAGAAAAGACAGGAAATACAAAGAAGAACATTTCTATGCTGAAGACAGCAATAACATTTAGGGTGCACAGTAAATGTACTGGCTCTTTTCTGTAGACCATCATATAATGCTTTATATCATGGTTTAACATATAGAGACTAGAGATGGTCGTATCGGTATCGGTCCGATACTGACCTAAATTACTGGATCGGATATCGGAGAGAAATAAAAAATGTAATCCTATCCGAAGTATCATGAAGTCACCTCACAAAACGCGCTAGTCGGTGTAACCCAGCCCGGCGCATCAGAGCGGTATGTGTCAGGCGGCAGAGCGGCTGTGTTGGAGCATTTGGAGCCTCCTACATGCTTCCTAACCGCAGCGTTTCATCTCGGCGAAAACTATCCCAGAGAAGTAAAGCAAGTGTGTCAGTTCATCCCTGAATGTTTGCATAGGTTTTCCACGTTAAGCTGAACAACTGATATATTGAGCCACAGCTGGACTGGCCATCGGAGTTCCATAATGAGGTGAAAAGGAAGCGATTTATGTTATTACTTCAAACATGAAGCTGATCAATGATCAGCTGATCGGCTTTTCTGCCGCAAGTCCCGCCTTTCTCGTTTGTTTATGGCCCACTTTGCGCTAGAAAGAGAAGACCAGCGGATAAACAACAGCAGCACGTTTAAGCGTGATCAGCTGTTGTTAGAATGTATTTAATATTACTTTCTAGTATCAGCTGAGGTCTGCTGGAGCCACGGCTGTAAAGCTGCTGGTCATGATGTCGGTTTGGATATGTCACGTATCCAAAGCTCGACACAGCTGCTGTAACATCAGACTGACATCCAGCTAACCACAGCTAAAAAGATATTTAGAATATTTATTCTAAATAATAATATAAATATTTAGTCTATTTAGTCTATTTAAAATGACAGGTCTTTCTTTGCAATGATAACCACAGCAGCAAGCAGTCCCAACAGATGCGTCCAGACAGGGTGCGAACCAGTTACATCCCATTTTGTTTCATCTTCTTACTGTAAAGCTCATCTCATCTTGTTTTTAACCATTATTTCAATTATCTTTGATTTCAATAATCAGCAGAAGACAATATATGAAGATACAAACTCTGATGAAAAGAGGTTTGTTCCTCACTAAGAAGGTTTTCACTCGCCACTTTGTTAGGTACATCTGCTCAAATGCTCCAAATATTTAATGAGTGAATCGCAGGAGCAGTTGGTGCACTCAGGCATGCAGGGGACTTCAGGGTGAAGTTCAAAATGAACATCAGAATTCGGAAGAAACGTGATACTTTTCAGCCAAAGTATCGTGTCCTTCACCAGATTCAAATCCAATAGAGCACCTTCTGGCCATAACTCAGCTCTGAGCAGCTCCCACGTTAGATTCAGTGTCTCGCTCACTCTGCGAAACACCACCACAAGAAAACCACATCATAGCTTTTTAAGACCATTTAAAAGGAGGGTGAAATACAGAAAACACTGAGTACCCGAGTAGGGTTCCAGCTACGACGGGTTTTACTGAGGTCTCATAATGTGAGTTATGTTGTGGCTTTGAGTTACTTGGAAACTGGTCAAATAGATTGTTGGGGGTTTTGAGCCAGTGGTTTGGCTTTTCAGATGAAAGAGGACAGGGAGATCTTGGCCAAAGAGGCACCATTACCTCCAACCAAAGCTGTCCAAAGGCCAAAGACAACTACTTCCATGCACTTGGGTTTGTAGCTGAGGTGATGATGTCTATCCAGCTCATACAGTGGTTTGCAAAAGTATTCGGCCCCCTTGAACTTTCCCACATTTTGTCACATTACAGCCACAAACATGAATCAATGTTATTGGAATTCCAGGTGAAAGACCAACACAAAGTGGTGCACACGTGAGAAGTGGAACGAAAATCAGACATGATTCCAAACATTTTTTACAAATAAATAATTGCAAAGTGGGGTGTGGTAATTATTCAGCCCCCTGAGTCAATACTTTGTAGAACCACCTTTTGCTGCAATTACAGCTGCCAGTCTTTTGGGGTCTGACTCTACCAGCTTTGCACATCTACAGGCTGAAATTCTTCCCACTGTATATGACATTTTGCGGGTGGTAAACACAGGCTGTTGTCTACTCAAAATGAAAGGTCTTTTGATCCTTGCATTCACAACCACAGCAAGAACAGACCCAAAGAAATTACAGGATGTCATGCAGAGCTTCAGGGGAGGAACAAAGCCACGAGGGAAAACAGGCGGGTCCAGATAGACCGAGATATAAGCTGTATATCTCCTGTATTATCTCACACCGTCCTGGACAGTGTGAGAAAAATTGACAGTGGAGAAGCTTGCGGCCATTCTGAGAAATTGAAGAGACTTCAGTGTAATAATGTCATGATTCACAGACATGGCAGCAGGTTTAACTCTGGATCCCATCATTATCATCAAGGCTTTCAGGCAGTTTGGGCAAAGCGGAACAAACTGAAAGTGGCGAGGGAAGACTCAGATGGGTTGTCACTTTTATTAACAACAAATCGTGCTGCACTGATCATATAACCGTGAAAGAAAGTAGGTTATACTGAACAGTTAAGGGACGCACACAGGGGAGAGAAACATCGCAACACAGCAATCAGGCTGTGAAAAACCAATGAAATCTGACAGAACCCCAGGTACAGAGGAGTAGGCAGGTGCCCAGTTACATTCATCTCAACCTTGATGGGGCATGATTGAAGCGACTGCTATTAGGAGCAAGGGTCCTCCTGGCCTAACAAGCAAGAGGTTTACCCACACAACTACAGCCTGTGCTGTTCACCAGCAAGTCAACAGAATGACACATGACAAGCAACTTGCTTTTCATTTGGCTGTGGGGTAACATCCACTCTGCACACCCGCTGGCGCTCTCACATGCCACTTTAGTTCTTGTTTACACTCCCCTCCCAGCTAACCAGACAACCACGTGTGACCACATCTGCTTTCTCTGCCTCGATACTGCACTCTTGTATAATAGTATAATACTCTTCTAGTATTCTTCTGCTCTGTTTCTTGTAATTTTGTGTAATTTCACACATGAATAACCCCGTGAGGAGGGAAACTGTTTCCCCCTTAAGGAATAGTCTAAAACTATTGGAGCAAGCACTGAATTCTCTGTCATCTTAAGCTGAGTTGGCTATTTTACCAAGATAGCTGCATTTTAGAGGTGCAGGAGAATAAGCTTGCCCACAGCAAGCCTGTAGGCATGTGTCAAAGACAGTATTTACCAATCATGGAACAACGCATGACCCGTCTCCATCCTTCCTAAATCATAGGCAGGAAAGGAAGCAGATAATCAACTCAGACTGCAGCATTTATTACATTTTTTATATTATGTTAAATGTCATTAACTAAACATTTCCAGCTGTGGAAGTAATTGATTAATATATGGTGCACAGTCTCCTTATATGCCCTCCTAAATGCAGCTTAAGGGAGATTAAAACCAGAATACATTAGAATACATTAGCCAGCAATGAGAAAAGATTGTTAGTGAAATAAAATTAGAATTGTGTTATTTTTAAATAGAAAATCAAGAATTTTTTTTCAATATTTTATTTTTTTCACCTTTTACACGTTTGAATCTCAAGCTACTAAACGTATTCATATAAATAATACTCACAGCGAGCATTCGCCCGCAGTCAGACGCCAAACGTTTGAGTCGTCCTCTGACATGCGCAGTAGCGTTATCTTAAAATTTCCAGTGTGCAACAACCCTCGCTCGAATATGCGCAATTAGTAATATAGCCCCACCTCGACACAAATAATAATAATAATAATTATTATTATTATTATATTTTGCATAAGACTGGTAAATATTTTGGCTAAACATGAGATGCAGTCATTTTCATCAATGGCCGGAAAAATGAATGAATAAAACAAACACACCTGAACGAGTGATGAAGATGATGCCCACACACGCCTCTGTTTTACTGTCAGTGATGCCACCATGAAATATGTTTATTTATTTACAATCCAGCTAGGCTAAACAGCTGAGCATTTTAAACTTTTAACATATATGTTTAATATTTAACATATACATTCTAATAATTATTATTTATAATTAATAATTATCATTGTTAAGTTTCTGGGGGGGGGGGGGGTTTGGGGGGGGGGGTATTCTGTTTTTGAAGGTTATATTTATCATTCATGCATCATGTATATTTACATGTTGAAATTTGAATCTAAAAACATGAGAAGTATTATATAGTTTTCTAATTTTGACAACCGAGGTCGCGTTGCATCATTATAAGCATTATTTCTGAAGAATTGGATCCTGTACAGATAATATTTTATGAAATCCCCCTGCAGAAAATTTGCATCAATATGTTTTTAGAATTTAAAATTTAAAAAAGTGTGGTCATCGGGATACAAACAAGCTGTACTATCTATGTGTTTATACGTCTCTCTGCATTTAATCATTAGTTATCATTAATCTCTGGTTCTCTTCTACTGGGTGTCTCTGTCCCCTCACCCCAACAGCTCGCCCCTCCCTGAGCCTGGTTCTGCTGGATGTTTCTTCCTGTTAAAAGGGAGTTTTTCCTTCCCACTGTTACCAAGCCAGGCTCATAAGGGGGTCGTATGATTGTTGCGGTTTCTCTGTGTTATTGTAGGGTCTTCACTTTACAGTATAACTGTGACTGTTGTTGAGATTTGGTGCCACATAAATAAAATAGAACTGAACCGTTGCAAGAGCTTGGTTCGCATTGCCGGCAATAAGTCAGACTCGTTCCCGGTGGGTGATGGGCTCCGCCAGGGCTGCCCTTTGTCACCGATTCTGTTCATAATTTTTATGGACAGGATTTCTAGGCGCAGCCAAGTGGCGGAGGGCTTTCACTTAGTTGGCCTCAGAATCTCATCTCTGCTTTTTGCGGATGATGTGGTTCTGTTGGCTTCATTGGGTGGGGGCCTCCAGCTCGCACTAGAACGGTTCACAGCCGAGTGTGAAGCAGCAGGAATGAGGATCAGCACCTCCAAATCTGAGGCCATGGTTCTCAGCCGGAAAAGGGTGGAGTGCCCACTCCGGGTCGGGGATGAGTTCCTGCCCCAAGTGGAGGAGTTCAAGTATCTCGGGGTCTTGTTCGCGAGTGATGGGAGAAGGGAGCCGGAGATCGACAGATGGATTGGGGCTGCAGCTGCAGTAATGCGGACGCTGCACCGGTCCGTCGTGGTGAAGAGGGAGCTGAGTGTAAAAGCGAAGCTCTCAATTTACCGGTCGATCTACGTCCCTACCCTCACCTATGGCCACGAGCTGTGGGTAGTGACCGAAAGAACGAGATCGCGGATACAAGCGGCGGAAATGAGCTTCCTCCGAAGGGTGGCTGGCCTCTCCCTTAGAGATAGGGTGAGAAGTTCGGCCATCCGGGAGGGGCTCAGAGTAGAGCCGCTGCTGCTCCACATCGAAAGGAGCCAGCTGAGGTGGTTCGGGCATCTGACAAGGATGCCCCCTGGGCGCCTCCTGGGTGAGGTGTTCCAGGCATGTCCCACCGGGAGGAGGCCCCGGGGCAGACCCAGGACACGCTGGAGAGATTATATCTCTCGGCTGGCCTGGGAACGCCTTGGTATTCCCCCGGATAAGCTGGAGGAGGTGGCTGGGGAGAGGGAGGTCTGGGCCTCTCTGCTTGGACTGCTGCCCCCACGACCCGGCCTCGGATAAAGCGGATGAAGAATTGAATTGAGCTTATTTTCTTCTGACAAACTTGATCTTAAAAAGAAAACCGAATGAACTGAGAAACAACACATTATCAGGTTTCCCCGGATCTGTTATTATAGAGCTGCTCAGAGACGCTTTTCTTTGTAGAACTACAAAGATGTAAATATGCTGGGTCTTTTATCACATGCATTTCTTTTCACAAGCAATTTTAACCATTGTTATTCTCATTGCCACTTATCACAAATGCTTGATTACAGTTATTGCTGCTAACGCAATTTAAATTCCATCTTGTATTTTCTCAGGTTTTCTTAGTCTAATATTAAGAATTGATAAAATATTGAATTATAAAATTGGATCAGGTACTGTACTGTCACAGTACTGTACATAAAAGCATCTGACTTTTTATGAAATATGTTCTTTTAATGTTCAGGTCTGCCTGTAGCCTGTAGAGTCCCAAACATGCTGATAACAAAAAACCTCTCCTTGGAGCACAGAGGTAGGCTTGGCTGAGTCTGGTAAGTCTATCAAGCATGAACACATCACAGATTTAGTCTGAATACTTGTGTAAATGTTATTCTCACTGACTTCCTTGCAGGCATTTGTATAAAGACAGCAAATTATGCAGAAGCTCTTTTCTTTGTCCCATTGTTAATTTCTGAACAGAATGACTTTCCATATAAAAATCATGGTGGACATCAGTCCATTTTTACCTGAGGAAAACTTCCCCCTCTTTTACTTTGTATGAGAATGTCACGTTTAACGCACAAAAAAGGGGAAAGAATAAAAAAAAGAAAGAGCTGTCAGCCTTTTCTTTCAGCAAACAAAGAAGAATCAGCCGTCGGTCAAATCACAGATGTTCTACCGCACAAAAATGATCATTATTGTGCCAAGATTTTGTCAGACTTCCTTGCATGCTTCCACAGTGAGCTGTGTCACAAAAGATTTTGGCAAGCTTGTCCCTCAATTAGACAAACACACACAATGAGAGACTCTGTCAGGGCTCAGGCTGTGCCCACGTGGTGACCTTCCCCTGGGACGGCCTGTTGCAGTGCACGCTGCAAAAACTGTCAATACAAAACCATCTATCTGTTCTCTGACCGGATCTATGGAATTACAGCACAGACAGCCCTGTTAAAATGTCTCTCTCTTTGTGAGGCGGCTCCTCTCTGCGCATCTGATTTCAGACCAGTGATTTGTTACCCAGTGGGCCTGTGACAAAATCTGATCACAAACCATTTTCACAGCAGCCGTGTCAATACAAGAAGAGTAAAGACGCACAGCTGTCAATAATCGCATTACTCAAAGTGAATGAAAATTCACTCATTTCAGTTCTAACACAGTGTTGACCTGTTATTTCATTTCAAAATGACTGTTGGGTTGTTTCGGGCCTTAATTGTTATTTCATCATCGTGCCAAAAATGGTCTCAGTCCCACGTGGAACTACAGGACACTGCAGTGTCACAAACCACAAATCATCCAGTAATAAATATATTCAAATACAAAAAGAGCAACGAGAGAAAAAACAGAAGCACTGAAGGTTTCAGGATGTTGACCTCAGGAGGTTTTTAAGATGCTAAATTTGGGCTAATAAGCTAAAAAATTCTGTTTCCTATGTTTTATTATATAATTTTATAACCCAGAAAACACTGAAAGCATTTCCTTGAAAGCACAATACATTCAAATTTAAGAGACTACAGCAGCAGCATTACAGGTAAAATCCCACATGACCGATGCTCCTTCCTTTTTTTGTCCCTTCTTTTCCAATGATTGTGACGGAGGATTCTTCAGCAGCGTGTAATCTAGACTCCTCACTGACGAGTCGAAGGTGCAGCCGGTGAGAATAAAGTCTGAAAAAAGTTTGTGATGTCAAGATGTCAGAAAAGAAGAAGTCAGACACGAGTGGCTTTTCTGTAGCAGACTCATGTCACGCTCCTGCAGCACCGCCAAAAGCAGCCACCCAAGTCCACAGTGGTTCATAGTGCGTCAGTCAAGACGTGCACTGTCATCACTCGTGCACAGCTGCTACTGCCTGGCTGTTGTTCGCACAAAAAAGCGACACAATGAAAATTGTGAAATTATGCTGCTTTCTGTGGGGAGCTCCTCACAAAACGTATTAATTAGATGAGAGAAGTCATGAAAAAAAGCTGTTATTAATTTAATGTATGCGTCTATTCAGTGTGCCGTGACAGAGTAATTAACTTGTAGTCAGCGTGGCTCTTGTGTTCTCTGATTTAATACACGCAACCCCCTCAACTTCCATCTTTTTCTCATTTTGCCACGCAGCACTGTGACAGAGGCAGGAAGTCCTAACTGTGGCGGCCCTGTGTCACCTTCTATCCTTTCTGCTCTTGTATTTGTGGGGTAGAGCTCAGAGGCTTACATGCACCGGTGACTCCACCTGCAGTACTTTGCTTTACCTTGAATTCTTTTATCTGAGTCCTTTTGCTTCAGCCTCTCAGAGACGATGCAGTGCAGAGCAAAGAGCTGAATTTGAAAGGAAAGGTGTAAACAGAACAACTTCAGTTTATCTTGGCACTGATTCTCTACGTTTCTGGAACTCTGCTGAAGCCCGTTGTTCGTGTGTAAAATCCTCCCAGGGTGTTTTTGGGATTGAGATGTGCCAACGATCATTTCCAGCTCATCAAACCATTCGCTGACCCCTCCTGACCTATGGACGGGGCCTTTAACATCCTGGAGGAGACTACTTCCAGCACAATAGGAAGTTTTCATCTAAGGATGATTGTGGTCACTCAGCACAGTGATTGCAGTGATTTTTCAGAGGCCCTCTTCTTTAAGGTGAGTGCTCATAACAGAACTCCGCCGCTCTCTCATCGCCAGGACAATAGATCAGGTTTTTCCTACACCAACGTGTGGGCAAAGCAATTTTAGGAAGTGTCAAAGGATAATAATACCAGTGAGATACTGGCTTCTGTCAAGCAAACAGCCACACGCAGCTATTGTTGCTGCTGTCACACTTATTAAAAGCAAGACCAGGATCCTATTGCACAGAATCTATTTAAAGACAACACGGTACAAGGTGCACGCACTGAGTTTTATTTTTTGAGGACATTTTTGTTAAATCTAGGAGGAAATTCAGTGTAAGGATGAAAAATGCTTTGCTGCACATTATGTAATACAACATGGAAGACCACACAATGGCTGGTTTACAAAGGAGGGTGTGGGCGTTCATCAGCAAGGGTGTAGGCTTGATTTGCAAAGTGGGGAGAACATGAAACCTACAGTGGGATGCAAAAGATCGGGCAACCTTGTTAATAGTCATTATTTTCCTGTATAAATCGTTGGTTGGTACAATAAAAAATGTCAGTTAAATATATCATACAGGAGACACACACAGTGATGTTTGAGAAGTGAAATGAAGTTTATTGGATTTATAGAAAGTGTGCAAGAATTGTTTAAACAAAATCAGGCAGGTGACCCCTGACCTACATACACAGGCAGTGTTGGTCAAGTTACTTGAAAAAAGTAATCAGTAACTAATTACTGATTACTTCCCCCCAAAAGTAATCCAGTTACTTTACTGATTACTTATTTTCAAAAGTAATTAATTACTTAGTTACTTCGTTACTTTTTAAAAACACGATTTACAACCTGAACAGGTGATAAAGTGAAAGATTTTTCAGCCCAATTCTACTTCCTGCATAATCCATCATACAAAATGTAATCAAATGGAAAAGTCTCTTTTTTTAACTTGTTTTATTAGTTTTAATCTTTTAACTTTATGCATCAAGCAAAAATTTAATTATCTGCAACATTCTCTGACTGGAAGAAATTAGTTTAACATTTAAACCTATTTTCTGCACATTCCAGCACATAAATAAAATATTTTTTGTGTTTACACTCAGTCTTTCAAATAGATGCAAGTAAAACACAGCAGAAAATAAATAAAGTCAAAGACTCAGCGGTCCTGTTGCTCTATTTTCACCTGTAAAGCAGGAGTGGGGTAGGCGGAGGTTTACCCTGGTGCAGGTGTGCAGCGGTCAGTGGAAGAATCCACGAGTTTCTCTGTGAGTTTCCCATTACGTCGTAGCTACTCGGTGCTTGTTGGAAGTTTAGGGGTTTTTCGCTGTAAAAAGAAGTTTTCTTCCCACGCACAGCGGACACTAATGTTTTTGTCACTTTTTATGGAATCAAACTCAAAGTAAGGTCAGTACTTCCACGCTTTAAACGCTGCACGCTCATACTCTCTCCCACACTCGATATATGATCCACTGTTGATCTGCACACAGCTGTTGTCACGAACGTCGCACTCGCTTACGTCACTGTCATGAGACATTCTCGCAAAAAAATCACGGTTTTAGTAACGCAGTAACGCAGCGTTCCTACGGGAAAGTAACGGTAATCGAATTACCGTTTTTGCAATAGTAATCCCTTACTTTACTCGTTACTTGAAAAAAGTAATCGGATTACAGTAACGCGTTACTGCCCATCTCTGTACACAGGTGAATCCAATAATGAGAAAGAGTATTTAAGGGGGTAAACTAAGTTTCCCTCCTCTTTTAATTTTCTCTCAGTAGCAACACGGGGGTCTCAAAACAACTCTCACATGACCTGAAGACAAAGCTTGTTCACCATCATGGTTTAGGGGAAGGACACAGAAAGCAGCACCAAAACCTACAACTGCCTCCAAAGCTCATACTGTACATGTAAAAGAAGGCATCTATCAATCTCCTGCCACCAACTGCGAATAACTCAAAACATTAAACAATCACTTAATTGTGATACAAGGAAAAGGCAGGAAGCTGTGATCAATGAGGAATTGGCTTTTAATTTGAAGGAGACGAAGACTTCGGAGTGCAGGAAAACGGCTTCAGTGTCGTTGTATGTGAAAAGGAAAAGTGATATAATGTCATGTTTTTAGTCTGGATTTCATTAAAAAAGCCAAAAGCAGGGACCCATCGCAGACACATGATTGGTCTTTTCGTTAATAAAAGAAATTAAGCATGATGATCAAAATCTCTGAATATGCTTTCGTGGTTTTTTGTGTGTATGTCGTGTTCTGAACAATCCAAAGATAGACAGGATGTTTACAGACTGCAGGAGCTCTGGGCTTATTTTACATCACTGTTATTACTACATACCAAGAATATCTCTTTTCTGCATCAATTCACTTCCCAGAAGAAAAAGCAATGGTGGAAAGAGCCGAAGGCAAGAACACAGACTAGATAATTATATCTTTTATTGCTATGTGCTCCCCATTACAACAAACAGCATCAGTAGTGTACACTTCAATCTACACAAATACATAGTAAAGCAAATAGAACAGAGTGACTTGCGTTCATGACAATCCAATACTTCAATGCATGGACAGCACAGGGGTATTGATACAGTACATGGAAAATCCTATGCAATAACAGCTGTCTGAGGCTCAGGGATTGTCAAAGTAACATCTACGGCTACTCTAGTTATCATTACAAGCTCTCTATAGCATTAGCAGCAGTGTTTATAGGCAGCAAGTAAATGATGTGAAAAGAACTGGGAGGAAAATGAAAATACTGCCAACTACAAACAGCATAAAACAGCTTTACTGGTACTACGCTATTCATGTTTTATCGGTTAAAATAAAGCATCTGTCTGGTCAGTTCACGCTGCTGCGTTGCAACGACTCGGATAAAGACTTCTACAAAACAGCTGTGAAAAAACAGCTTTCTGACAAGTAAAACATCTCAAAATTGAGCATGTATATTTACATCTAATTGTTTGCAAAAACAATGTCATTTCTAGTCTACTGTGTTTGTTAACAAGCACAAATCTGCTTCCAATGTGAAAATATGACCGGAGAAAGAGGTGATCAGTTTTCAATGGTTTATCCAATGCAGCTTATCGGCCGGCTGCTGCACACGCTGCGACAACAAAGCAGAACCCTTTAACTTTCAATAAATATTTATGCACTCAATGCTATATACATGTTCTATACATTGGCACACAGGACTGAGTGTGGATAGTTGCAAGCTATTTCTTTGCTGAAAACACAAATCTGTGCCTTTTGCTATTGCAGTCAGATGCATGGTGGTTGCAAGGAAATCCACTTATAAATAAATAGCTTTCTCTCTCCAAAACCTTTTTCCACCTTAATAAAAAAGCCATTTAGAGAATACTCTGGAAAGAAAGATGTTCCACATACAGTAAGTCTTTTTTTAAATTCCAGCTTATTGTACTTACAACAAAGCTTTGTTCCTGCAAACGTAACACGTACCAGAGAACCTCGTTCAGGCCAATCATGAAAGGATCGAACGAGCTCCAAGGGCCATTAAGCAATTTTCATATTAAAACTGAATGACATGGCTCTGTATTGGCAGACTGTGAAAGGGTAGATCAATTTTCCAAGCTCAGTACTGACAGATTACATTGTTTTAGCTCTTCATAAAAAAGCTAAAAGCACAGCTGGAACAAACAGCTGGGTGGTGAAGACAGTGAGAGATGGCGGGGACTCCTGAGCTAAAATAAGTCGGACTTCATTGCACGGGGAGAATATTTAATGTGTCTAAAAGTTAAAGATAATTTGTTTTTGAGTTTGTCTGGTCCCTAGTGGTCAAAAGTCAACTAATGCAGCTTTAGTTATTAGGCTCACCTGTGAACGCGAATGCAATCTAACACAGCAGTTCTGCTAACAACTCATCATTTAGATTCTTTGCTGACATTCCTCAAAGGTTCTTATGATTTTACCTGATTATGGAGGTTTCAGGCAGTGAGGACGTATAGGCTACATAGGCTGCCTCCCTTCCTTCCCACATCACTGCCCTCTATGACCTCAATAACAAACACAAACAGAAAGCTTCACAGGACAAGGATTTATAGCGGTGTGCTGATATCGGATTGCATTTCTTTCTTTTCACAGGTTAACGAAAAGTCACGGTAAAAGTGAGGCTAAAGTAAAAACACATTTTACATGTATTATGAATAATTTTGGTCCTTTGACCTGAGTGTTGTACCGTCTATTTTATATGCGCATGCTCTTTAGTTAGTTCTCTTCTTTGCCCTTAAGTATTTCTGAGAAGAAGAGAAAAACATGGAACAAAGCTAAATATGAAAGGCAGCCAGCTTGGTGCAGCAAAGCGACTGTTAGCAATAAGTGAGCTCTGTCTAACAAAGCTGTTCCTGTACTAAACACAGAAACAGGATGAATGCTTCGGTGCTGATAGGTGGTGTTTTCTTTGGACAGAGCCGGTTAGCTTTCCCCATGTTTTCAGTGTTTATGAAAAACTAACTTAAATGTGTCATACAAGGTATCAAACATCCCATCTCTCTGCACTTTGACTTTTCCTTAAGTTAGAACAGAAACCTTCATGGCATTTTGAAAGGAAAGCTACATCAATAATCAGTCAATAATCCCTTTCTGCCCATGTGAACAGTCCCTGGAAGGGTAAACACTGGCACCAACATCTGTCAGAACTGGTTAAAAATGTATTTGAAAGCATCCCACCTTCTTAAAATAATACTGATATTCTCATGTACAGCATTTACAGGAAGCTTTATAAATAGTGCGTCGGGGAAATTCATCTCTGTTTGTGTTTCATATTCACTTAAAGTACGGTAAATCATTTTTCACTGAATACTTTGACGGCTGAACTTTCTGTAAGTCGAGCTTTAAAGTTCGATTTCTGGCAAGAAAACTGGCAGTTTGTAACATTCAAGTAGTGGGAATTCTCAGCTGATCTGGCTTTGACTATTGTTAACTTTAAAATGACACCGAACTCTGACATCTACCTCAAAGGTCACAATGTGGGGACAGGATATGGATGCAATCAATTAAACGCATCGTAAAGCTGAGATTTATCCAAAAAGAACCAATGTGGCAAACGTGTCCATATGGAAAAGATATTTATAAATCTTATAAAGTTTGTATCTGTCTTGTGTGAAACTTGAATGAAAAGCATATAAGAGTGAAAACAGATATAAGATGCCTTGAAAAATTATATAATGAAACTTGTATGTTTTGGATACTAAAACAATATATGAAAGTAATGAGAAAGTGGCCACTTTCATGAGTAAATCATAGAAGTTTTTCCATATGGGCGGCCTTTAGTGGAGTCACTTTTAAATGAACTGGAATGCAAGAGGCATTTAAACCAATTCTTGCATCTATTTACTCTCTGAGTTCTACTAAATCTACACAGCTGGATTAGCTCTGGTCTCTGCACCTGCTCACACTTTCTCTCTGGATACCTGCAGCAGCATAGCTGCTCTGCCGGCAGCAGGGGTCTGGTTTATTCAGTAACGAGACCAGACGACCGCTCGTCCGGAGGGGGAATGCAGACACCTTCCTCCACCTGCTCTCTCAGTTTTCACTGTGCAGGTGACATTAGAGAAACATTTGCCTGAACAAGTGAACAAGGTGATAAAATGAAATAAATGTCAGACATCGGGAATGTATGAGTCAGAGCGACAAACATCTTTTGAATACTGAACTGTCCTTTAGCTGTTTTGTATCCCTGAAAGTATTCACTACGAACGTAATTTAGCTTTTCATTTGACACGGTTGAAAACTCCCCGTGGCTCACGTGCCCCTACACCTTGAAATGATTTCATATTTGTTTCATATTAATATAGAAGTATGAGGGCAAAGTAGCACGGCTGTTTCAGCCTCAGCAATCTGGAAGCTGCAGGTGGTTAAAGAGATATTTAGAGTCCGTATCAGGGTCAAATTCTTACAAAGTGAACCAGCACTTTTCTTTCTTTCTCTGTGTTTTCTGGTGTGAGAAGACTCAGGATGAAGCTGGATTATCTACTGTACATTACGAGTCCTAAAGGCAAAAGCTATGACTTTCATCGCTCCACTTCAGAATATGCCACAGGCTGCCGACTGTCCACCAAACTGCTTGACCTTTGACCCCGAGTAGGACCAGCCTGGGTGGACAGCTTCCTGTCAGTGAGGTCCGTATGTCGTGGAACCCGCCTTGGTGCTGTAGCGATCTTTGATGGGGTTTTCTTAACTGGAGCAGGCGTGGTGATGTGTTTTGCTGCACCGCCCGATGTGGCGGATCCTTTGCCCGCGCCTTGTTTCCCACCGCGAGTGCCGTTGGCCGCTACTGCGGCCGTTAACGTCTCAAGGAGCTGCGAGGCTGATCCGAAGCGAACGTGTTCCTCGGTCTCAGCCGCCTCCGAGAACATAGACAGGGCTCCGGTGCGCTTACTGCAGGAGTCGCAGCACAGCTTGCTGTAGCCTGGGATAGAGCAGTATCTCGCTAACACCTCCATTTGGCAGAAGATGGATTTGTCCCCATTACACGGCTCATCTGTAAGTCAAAGAGCATACAGTGTAAGCTCGCCACAGTGTCAAAACTCTGGAAAGTTTAAATGGCCTTGGAAAGAGATCAAAAGAAAGGAAGGGATGCCTTACAAAGCGCAGAGGCGTTGCTTTTAATTAGAGACTGACAGCAAAGAAAGTGTCTGTGCACATTCTAACGGCACATTCAGCATAACGATGCTCATTCTGTTCTGCCTGGACGGGAGATGTGACCCAGTTTCTTCTACTACTGTACAAACCAATTCCAAGCGTGTTTGGTGTTGGCTCCGGTTCATCCCCCTCACGCTCTCAGGCACCAGAACTCTGCTTTTGTTTCTCTAACAAAACTGCTGAGTGTTGCTTAACAAGACTTACATCCGTCCTAAAACGACTTCCAGAGACCTCAACGACTCTTCTAAGCACATGCATGAAAATGTCTCAGGTCTAATCAGAAAGATCTTTTACCTTGTTTAATATTTTGCCATTCAATTGCTGCTCTTTAACACAAAAATGCAAAATAAGTACCTTTATCTCGGCTAAAATTATAAATAAATATGCACGGCAGCACGGTAAAGATTTAAAGTAAAGGTAATAATCTCACAGCAGCGTCGGCCAAACAAACCACAGACGTTTTGTTCATTCAAACCTCTTCTTTTGCTTTTTGAGGGACGATGTTCTACATAAACTCACAGCATGCACAGATAAAATAAACACATGCATATATAACAGCTGGAATGCTACCTGCAGAGAGCTTAATGTGCTCTCGCCGACTTATGAGTGTGCTACATTATTATTATTATGAGATGTAGCTCTGTAACTTAAATACTGACTTGGCATTTATGTTTCGCATAAAGCATGCAGCGACATTTACAAATGACATGCACTTCCACTGACACGATCAATAAAATACGCTGGTTTAAAAATCTGTGTGCTGTCTCAGAAAGGCCACGTAGGGGCTTAGGGCGGGTTATTAAAATCAGAAGAAGTTCCATGAAAAGGTTTGGATTTGGCAGGATTCTGTTTGGACTCCTTTTGCTGATTTTCAGATTTTCATCGCTGTTGTGAACAAACACAATGCTTTGGGGGGATTTTGTCTCTTTTTTGTTTCACTGCACGTTGTCCTAGAATAGTGACACACAATCTGTAAATTTCATGTTTGTGATCGCGTCCTGTCACGGCTGTACAAATAGGTAAACTCTTGACTTTAGTAACCTGTTAAACGTCCTTCAGCAGCATCAACCTGTGTTAGCTTCTCATAGACACCAAACTGTTTACATCACTGGACAGCCCCCTTCAAACATGTCGCAGCATCTCACTCGTCCTGACTTTAACACGATGTCTCGTCTCCTAAACGCTAAGCCAGCCTCCTGCCTTGAGTTTGTTTGTGTTTCTATTTTTATTGAATACAAGTCACCCAGACCCTGCATGCTTTGGTGTGCAGTGTAGCTTAAGAGTTACACTCTTGTCCCATCTGTTCGCTAAACGCTGTCCTAGAAATCTTGTGTGGAACATTCAGTTCTTTTGAAAAACTGAGATCTGCCAAAATACAGGTTTGTTTTCTACACTGGACATATAACATGGTTTTTACTTCATTGTAGAGCTTTCTGCAGGTTTTTGTATGTTAACCTCAGATTCTTCACAGATCTTTGCAGGACTGTTGGCAAACTTCCTTCACATCTTGTCTCATTGCAGATGAATGAACGAAGAATCTTTTGGAGCATCTCTAAAAGGTTTCTTCTAAGGTTGTGTGACAGAAAGGTTTTAAAACAACCAACAGCAGCAGACTTCGTCATTAACCTTTGTATGTTTCTATTTGTAGATTAAGCACAAGCTAATTAACACACAATGCACTTAGAAGCATGACTGCTTGAAAACAATGTCGGCCATTTATGCACATGACATCGTAAGCTCCACGAAGTTTCCCCTCAGAATAGAAAGTGAGCGATTATGCAGTTTACTTAATGAAGACACAAAAGTGTTATTCCATTAGATCTATGAATGAGCTTTCGATCAAAGCAGAATGGGATGATTCCTTCGGCCTTACTTGCTTTGATGCATTTCAAACCAAAGTCTAGCAAACATTCGTGCAGACGCAGACGCCTTCCTGTGCTACCACAGAGTAGAGTTTTTGTGGGGTGAAGCAATTTCATACAGACGCTGGACACTTTCAAATGTCATCACAGCAGCTCCAACTGGAAGAATGACGTTAGCAGCAAAGTAAGAGTAATAATGTGTTATTTCTTCACAAATGTCATTGTCTGGGCTTTAAATCACTAAAGGAAATGACTTTAAATGAAAGCGTGACAGGACGGCACGTTTCAGTCAATAAGAGCATGTAAAAGGACGCACTGTTAACATCTGAATACATTTTTCTTCCTTCAAGCAGTGACTGATTTAATTTTCGAAGTGGCACAAAACTCGAAGTCTAAATCAATCACGGGAAATGCTTAAATGAAGTTTTACTGTTGTTGTAATGTCAGCAGAGATGCTTCCGTCTACCTGGTCGTGAACTGCACTCACCCGTGAACAATGTTGGTACTTTCTAATGAATTATTGCAGGCTAGATGGACCGAGCCCGTTTCGAGGGGCTGCTGATTGATTTTCCTTTTCATTTAAAAACAAATGGAAACCGTCGGCTGGCTGCGAGGTCAGGGGAAAATGCAAGATTTGGTATTTTTTTTATCAAGGACGTAATCTGCTAAAATGAAGAGCAAATGATATGCATTATGTATTTTGTCTAGAGGACCTGCTGGACTGAAAGACGGGCATGTTGGAATTATTGATTATGTGGAGGGAAGCACAATGAGCTGAAATGTTAATGGAGTAAATGAAAAGAAGACGCTGCATGTTTGCTACGAGGATTGCACCATCAGACATTCTTACCGTGGCAGGGTCCAGGTTTGCACGGCCTCACGTTTTCGGGCTTTTCTCCGTTACACTGATCTCCAATCCGGCAGGTGATCAAACGCCTTTCTATCCCCTCTCCACACGTCACAGAACACTGAGCAAGAGTTTGAAAAGATAAGAAAAGTGAGCTGAAAATTTGCTTCAGGTTTAATGTTCAAAAAGAAACAACACTTCTTACTTTCCTCAGAATTTTATATGTTAGGAAACTATCCTGGGAATACATCACACAACTAAAGTATTTGTCTCAGTCTCACTTTGCCCTTTGCTTCAGTGACATCTTTATTTTGTACCCAGGGAGTCTGGTGAATTAACAAACTTAAAGCCCTCAAATGAAGCCAAACAGCATCTGAAATCTCAACAGGCCCAGGTGGAGAGATCCTCTTTCTTCTGTTACAACATTTTGAATAATTTATTGATAAACCTGCAAGACTGCAATACTGAAGCAATCAATCGCATCACCTGTGGCCCCGTGTGTGACACATGGCTTTTTACCCAACCTTTGTGTATGTGTATATATGTGTATGTGTGTGTATGTATATATATATATATAACAGCTGGATAGCGTAGTGGTTAAACTACACGCCTTTGGAACAGAGGATCGCAAGTTCGATTCCTGCCTATATATACATATATATGTATATATATATGTACATATATATATATATGTACATATATATATATATGTATATATATATATATGTACATATATATACATACATATATATATATATGTATATACATACATATGTATATACATACATATGTATATACATACATATGTATATACATACATATGTATATACATACATATGTATATACATACATATATACATACATATATACATACATATGTATATATATACATACATATGTATATATATACATACATATGTGTACATACATATGTGTATATACATATGTATATATATATATATATGCGTATGTATATACATATGTATGTATATACATATGTATGTATATACATATGTATGTATATACATATGTATGTATATACATATGTATGTATATATGTATGTATGTATGTATATATATATGTATGTATATATATATATGTATATATATACATACATATATATATACATATGTATATATATACATACATATGTATATATATATATATATATATAGCTAATCAGAAGCTGTAGCCCAATCATGTTACAAAAACCCCACCCACACAAATGAACAACTAACACAAAGACACACACCTCATTAGCTCTTTTTTGCATCGCGCCACTCAGCCGGACGCCTGATTTATTGAATTCTTTGATGTGGTTTTTTAAAGGTCTCATTTGGAGGAAGTGCAGGCTGTAAAACTGGCATGTTTGCAGATGAGATGCGACACGGCTCTAAATTAAATATTACAGATGCCTGATTCTTTGTACAGAGACCCCTGCTATGTCAGCTGAGGTGCCATTCGGGAACAGAAAACAACGTTACATTAAGAATGAAATCAGTCACAAAAGTCTGGGACCAAATTCTTCACCCTCACATCAAAGACAAACAGCAAATATAAATGACTCTTTCAGATGCGATTCTTTGATCTGCGACTCAAAAGAAAATGGCTTTTTCAAGCTCAAACCCAATAACGTAAAATATTTGCCACCTTAGTATTTTCTCCATTTTTGCATATTTAACATGTTTCAGATCATCCAAAGTTACCTGCCCCAAAGCGACAAAGAAGCAGTCGTCTAAACCCAATAAACGGTTGTGCTACACTTGCACAATCACACTTTGCAATCAAACAGATAAATGGGAGTGTTTCATATCACTGTGGAGGAAATTTAGGCCACACGTCTTTCCTGGAGGGTTTGCAAACATGAATGGCCTGTTTAAGGTCATACCATCGCACCACCACGTCTGATGTTTGTTTGTTTTTTAATAAAATAGTGTTAGCTTGAAGCCAGATGTAACAGGACTCAAACCTTGCAGACAGTTCTGCTTTTGTCTTGTCAGTTCCTAAAAGTCTCGGCGATGATCCAGATGTTTTTTGGCAGATGTGATTCGAGCTTTTGTACTCTTTTTGGTCAGCAGTGGTCTTTGCAACCTTTTCCAAAGTGACAGATGTCAGTGAGTTGGTTTCTCAGCTGCTTCTTTATATCGTGGAATGATGCGCTGTTTAGTTTGCTGCACTTTGTCACACAGGTTCAGGTAGGTTTGGATATTTTTATTTTAATTAATAAAATGAATATTTAAAAACTGCATATTGTATGTTTTTGCATTACCTTTATTTAATAACATATTTTTTTAAAAGATCTGAAACATGAAAATATGACAAATATGGCCCCCGCCCCGAAGAACAAATACATTCGGTGGATACCTCTGACCAGGCTCCGGTCCTCCACTGGGCAGGACACGGCACTCTGTTACAGGGCCTTCGGCTCTCGGGCTTCTCGCCGCTGCAGTATTTGCTGTGGATGGAGCGGTTCGTGCCATCATGCAGGAACTGTACGCAGCGAACGGTTCGGATCTGAAAGCCTAGGCTGCTGCAGGTTTTGGTACAGTGCTCCCATTCTTCTGAGATCCATCTGCAGGGAAAACAACACAGGATCACTGACGTCACCTGGTAACTGCCACTGAGGACGTAAACACAAGGGGTACACATTTTAAAAGAGACCAGTTCCAATAATATGCTGTATAAAAAATTAAATAAACAATGAAATAAAAACAGAAAGAAAACTGAATCTCTTGGCCATGATATCTACTCTTCACTGAGATAGAGAGATGCGCCCAAACCAGCCAGCGGACACAAACTCTCCAGAGTATGCTACGTCTGCTTCAGGCTCTCCTACTGGTTGCTTAAACCATTTCCTCTGAATATCGGCTCCCTCGAGCCATCTCTAGACTTCTGGAGAAGCTATTTGTCATATGTCAAAGTATGAATGCAGGTCAGCCATTTAAACCAATAGCTGTGCCTTTATGCTCACCACAACAGACCAGCACCAGTGTCCAGCTGTTCTACCTTAAATCCAATCAAATCAAACCTTCAACTGTGACCATAATTTAAAAATTACCAACATGCTTCATAATAAAACTAACAATTGATTTTCTGAGGTCAAAAATCAGGCGAGCAGTATTTATTGCAGATTTCCAAAATAACGTCACATCTTTTTGGAAGGTGGAAATTCCCCTGAGTGATATTAGAAAGACTGATGGTTAAATCTGCTACATACATCAATCGGCAGTGAATAAATTATTGAGTAAAAATATACTTTTAGATGCGGCCTGTCACAACAGGAAGGGATTTCTGAACGGAGGAAAAGGGGCAGGAAAAATGGGAAACGATTTATGTCGAGTTTTCACGGAAGGAAGCAATAAATAAATAAATAACACGTGGAATCCAGGAGCAGGCTCGGATACACTGTTCACTGACGAGAATTAGTATGCAGAGGCGAAATGTTTGTTAACAGAAAGCCTGAGCGCAGATAAACACCTCAGACAAAAGACGCCATCAGCACAGAAAGCTGCTGACGCCTCCACATAAATCAATAAAGACATTTAAAATTCAGCATGAATCCTCTTACATTAGATTTCCATTAGCTCTAATCTATACACTAGCAGGTCTCTGAATGCACTTCATTTCTCAAAGATTTCCCAAACTCTATGAAGGCCCTGTATGAGCAGGCTTTTCTGTTTTTGCATGCGTCAAGAAACATTATTGTTCAACGTAGGACGAAAAGGCTGCATAATAATGTTTAAATAGGCAGTAACATTTTTTACTTTTTATTTTGAGTGCTGTAACTTTTCTAAAAGAAGCCAAACTGAAAAGAAGTCAACGCTCTGTGCACATATCTTTTCTCCGGTGCCATTAAAGAGGATCTTGGCAGGTTTCCCAATAATTTTGTAGTAAAAGTATAATTTATGTCCATCTAAGGTCAAATTATGCTGCATCATGTCAGAGTTTATCCCAGTAGGCTAAACCTGGCAAGTTACTGTGGCAAGATTTCGGTGGATTACACAGTAATCAAACTCCTTTTATATACCGAGGGTTGCACACTGACTATGTGCCAGAGCAGCTTGAGTTCACCAAACAATCTCACGAACGTTCGGTGAACATGAAGAATGAGTTTAATTAAAAACTGTATGTATTGAAGTTCTTGTGCATTGTAAGACTGATTAAACTAAATGTGAAAATACGCCAGCTTCATGATCCCACATCAGTCGTGAGTTGATGCATTTCTATCCTTTAAGGTGCAGCGATGCAAACATCCTCTTTGACTTTTCTCATCTCTTTCATCAGAGCGTCCTCAAGATTCACAAAAACCTTGGCCTCACGTTGTGAAGCAAGGTGGAACAATGATGGGAAAAAGAAAACAAAATCCAGCTATTTAGGCAATTTGCCTTCCTCTTCAAAGGTCTGACCAAGTACCTGAACATGACCATGCACATCATTTATATACATAAAGCACAGAGTGAAAGCCCTGAGAGACTGCAAAGACCCATTTAGACGCTACAATCTTCTTCATCATTCACTTACTGAGGTAGAATATTTGGACTTTTATGTTATAACTCATTCATGAGCTTGCATGTGGAGAAGGATTTAAAATGTGATTCTGAAAGCAACAAAAACACTGAAATGCAAAGTAATTAGACAATAACTGATGGGTGCACAGAGATCAGACAAACAGACGATGCTGAGAGTGAGGTGGCTGTGTCAGGAAGTCCAGCAGAGGCTGGCGGTTTGATGCCTGGCTCCTTCGGTCTACATGTCTGTTGAGTTTGTAATCAAGCAGCGGAGGCGACGTCTGGGTTCAACACTTTATTTCAGGCTTTACAGCGGAGCTCCATCTCTTTTACCTCTCTCTACTTTCTTCTTCTCCCCTCTCTCTTACCCAGCCTCATTAGCGGCGCCCCTGGTCTGACAGGGTAACAGCATGTACTAATTTGCTTCCTTTATTATAGAACCTTGTAAACACAACAATGTCATGTGTCCTTGGCAGGATACTGAACCCTAAATGGCCACAGATGCCTCCAGTTGCACAAGCGTCTGCTGCGTGAGTCTGTCTATAATAGAGAGTGTGCTATATTATAGACCCTATGCTGAATGCTGAATGATCAGTCAGACTTGAAAAATTCAATCAAAAGACCAAAACAAACGTACTCGTGACAAACAGCACACACACCAGAGTGCATCGAACTAGTACAGATGGTTCTCTGGTGTGTGTTGCTTTTACAAAGCCATGCTAGTAGCTCTGTGAGATTATAAATACAGTAGCTGTTGTTACAGTTGCTGACCTCTAGGGGCTCTGCCCATGTGAGAGGGCTCTTTCTCCTCCTGTGTTTCAGGTCTAACCACAGATGAGATGTGTTGCAGCTCGTCAGCCACTGCATAAAGACTGCCATGTCCAAATGTTTTCACCTGCAGTGATTCGGGTAGTGGACTGTAGCTGTGCACAACTAGTGAAGCTTGGTGTGACTTTGTTTTGTTTGTAGGTGTATCTTTACAACGGGAATTGTAGTGATCCACAGTGGAAGCAGGAAGGGTTTCTCTGCCATTTTTGTTTCAGCCTTTTTCTCCTGTTTTGTGGTTAGACGGGGAGCTCCGCCTCTGTACTCTGTTTTCTTACAGTTAGAGTGGTTGTATGTCTGTGAAGGTTCTCAGTCATCCAGGTCATCGTAGTCAAAGGAGCTTGCAAAGAAAAGCGTCTGGACTTCTTTAAGTTGCTTGAAGACGTTTCACCTCTCATCCGAGAAGCTTCTTCAGTTCTATATCTGGGACTCTCCACCATTTGACCTTAGAACTGAAGAAGCTTCTCGGATGAGAGGTGAAACGTCTTCAAGCAACTTAAAGAGTGGTTTTAGTTTTTTTTTTAGCTAGAAAGGAGTGTTTTGTTTGTTATTTCGGCCACTGAGACAATGACGCTTAGAGTTTCCCCGTGTCTTATTTTTGTTCTAATTTTGCCTTAATTGTAAATTAAATGATGTTCCACTGACGTTAACTATTACGTTTTTTTCCCCACTTTGTTACACCCCATCCCAGATAACACTTAAGTGGGTTGTAACATATGTGGGCGCTTGAAACCAGGACCTCTCACACCCAAATCCATCACATACTTTTTAAATACTTGTTGAAGAGCCCTTTGTGTCACATTTAAACGCAGTGATTGTGTAGTAATAATAATAATAATAATAATAATAATGTACAGCATTAAGGTTCATTTGTAACTCTTTTTCTAGCCCCTTATCAAACAGCTGTTAGAGCCTAAACCTGACTGAAAAGGAAACGCGTCTGCAAATGAAAAGAAAGCTACACAAACTGCATGTACAAAGAGAGCGCGAACCACAGTCTCATAGCTAAGACATTTGTGACTGAGGCTCCCACTGCACTTCCATCCTCACAATGAGAACTTTATCACTCAATGAAGGACAGCCATTATCTCAGGGCACCAGTTTAACTCACGGGTTGCGCAGGCGATCTATGCCGTGAGGTTCACTACAGCGGCCTGGATCTCCACCCAAGGCCATTTGCTGTCTCCTCCACTTTTATCCCCCAATTAATAATTGCAAAGTCTGGGGCATAAATACAGTAACATCCAAGGTCACAGTGACACCAAATGAAAAGCAGGTTTCTATTTGGAGATCGGGAACATCAGCAACATGATGTAGATGGTACCATACTCCATTAGATAAATGTCAAATTAATTCTGGCTTTATGAAAGGCCCCGGAAACGCCAAGAAACTCATTCATCTACTAAGGACCATGAAAACAAAAAAAATCACAGATAATTATTTTCACAGCTACACTGGAACAAATTCTTAAAGACAACAGTGACATCAAAACACTACACATCTGAAAAACGTATGTTCTTCCATTAAGATACACAAGGCAAGTTTCCTTTCTAAGAAAATGATAACAAGAGAAAACGTCGTGCCCAGGAGACATTTGCTCTATTAGTTCAAACGGAGCTCCGCTCTGAGCTGCAGCCAAATCCCTCCCCCCCAAAGGGAAGTCAATCGCACTCAATCCGTTTCCAAAACAGCAGTGAGTGAATCATCCAGCGTTAGATCTCAGGAGCTTTATGATCTCTTCTCTGGAGTTTTGGTTTAAAGCTAAACGGGACAGCTTACGTGTAGCATTAGCTTCCTGTGTGCTGCATCATCTCAGAGTTCTTAAGCAGGCTGATGAGCTGTGAAAGGAAGTGTGAAATTTGGATGGATGATTTCATTTGCATTTTCAGAGGTCAGCAGACGTTAAGCTTACGTCTTTTCCTTTTCCATTCACAGTCGCGCTTCTTTTATCAGCGTAACAGCTACACGCAGCAGAGCTGTGTTATCACTCCGGAGGCAGTTTTTCCCTTACATGATTATGTGTCTTTACAACAGACTGCTGTGATTTTTCTCACAACTCATTGCTCAACTAACAAGTCACACTGAAGAGTAAACGTGCCCACAGGTCACTGCACGCTGACCTTTTCAACTTTGGTTGGTCTCTGAAGATCTGAGGCGGCCTGTGAACTGAATGAAACATGAAGAGCACTCCCAGCTGAAGCAGGAAACGTGTGTGAACCACTGAACACCAAGTTAATGACAGCATGATGTCCAATCAAGATTTGTAAAATAAGCACAGTTCGATTAATAGTGTAACAGTCTCACTCTTTTCAGTTCAATTCAGTGTTATTCATACAGCGCCAAATCATAACGAAAGACGCCTCAAGGTGTTTTATATTGTAAGGTCGACCCTACAATAACACATACGGAGAAACACCCACCAATCATATGACCCCCTATGAGCAGCACTTTGGCAACTAGCACAGTCCAGTGATAAGAAACAGATAATTGAAATTTAAATGATGCTGACAAAGGCATTTACCTACTGCTCCTGTGAAAACGTAAGGAGACACAAGACACCTCTCAAGTGTGTCCTGGCTCTGCAGCTTCCTCCAAGTTGGACACGCCCAAAATGCCTCATCTAGGAGGCGTCCACGTCAGCTGACTCCTGTCGATATGCAGGAGGGTACGTCTCTTTTGAGCTCACAAAGGTATTCTTTGGGTTGCTACCTGCAGATCTTGGCCATGGAGGGCAAGAATGTAGACTGACAACAGACCAGTAAAACGTCTGCAACACTGCCGAGGCAGGACCAATCCTACTGTCAATTTCTTCAACAAGCCCCTGATATACTTAAACTCTGGCACTTGAGGACGAAATTCATCCCCTACACTGATTTTGCACTCCACTCTTTTCCATCTGAGAACCATGGCCTCAGACCTGCAAGTGCTAATTCCCGACCCAAACACTTCAAATTCAGCTGCAAACTCCTCAAGTGTCAGCTGGACGTCGCCATTTGATGAAGCCAAGAGGGCCACGTCGTCCACAAAAAGCCCTGACGAGCTCTCGAGACCACTGGCTGTGATACCCTCTGCTCCTCGGCTGCACTTAGAAATTATGTTCATAAGTTGCCACTGATGAAGAGAAAGAGTGGCAAAGGGCAACTCTGGTGGAGTCAGTCCCACTGGGAATGACTGAGACTTAATGCTGGCAACATGTTCGTCAGGTCCAGCTTGAGTAGAAGTTTAACAGAAACCTTTCTTTAGCTGGAGGATGAGGGGAGGCCTGTACTCACTGAGGCTGTGTGCAGTCCTGAAGGTTACACATTCTTCGGATGGGTTTGGGCCTCTTGCCAGCGTCGCAGTAGCCTCGATGAACCATCTTGGTGTCTCCCTTTTTCCGACATCCATACTTGGTGTACTGAAACCCTGTCCAGAAAACCCCCACCCCCAAAAACCCCATGTTTTAATTAGAAAGACAGTTCACATCCTTTTACTGGGGTTTGACTTTCAAACTTCAAAGTTCCTTTGCAATTACTCAAGTCACATTTTTATATCTAATTTCCTTTAAGTTTAAAATATGTCTTAAAGCTTTTGTCTACTTTTAAGTTAAATACCAGCGAGCTTAAGCCTGCTGACATAAAATCTTAGAGGTGTATTCAGGCTAATATAAATATAACACAAGCATGTGCAACATCAAAAAGGGAAAGAACTGCAGTTAACAGTTCAAGTGTGAATGTGTGAATGAGACACGAAAGTGCTTTAAGTACTCGAGTATAAAAGTGTTGCATCAGAAACACTCCATTTACCATTATGGGATATTTAGTAAGCTGGAAAAATGTGTAATTTTCTTTTGCAGGATTACAAATTTCATGCTGTTCCCACACTAAAGGTCAGAGTAGAGGTCACATATCAAGTAGATATAATAAGATGCAAAATTTGACAAATATTAATGTTGTATCAGTTTGTTTCTTTGTTTGAAATATTTGCAGCTATGAAGTCGTGAAATTTAAGCTCACAGTGACATCTTTGGTGGCCAATTCTGCAGATTTGAAATGCTGATGCTCTTCGCACAGGGATGTTTAAAAACCAAACATAACATTTGACATATGAATAATACCAAAAAACACAGTAGAAAAATGATAAATGAAGTTTTTTTAGGACTCATGACCATCGGGAGAAAAGAAAAAAAAGGTTAGGGTAGCAAAAATCAATCTTATATCAAGTACCAACCTTATCTTTCCTACACTAAGAAACAGTGAGTACTGCCAATAACACCTTTTCGATATTCTACGTATCCATGCAAATGAAAAGACTTTGTGGTTAGAAGTGCATATAACAAATGCATGTCAATCATCTTGTTTGAAGACAAAATATTTGGTTTAATTAGCTCACTCAGTCAATAATTTCTTACTTCAAAGACACAGCTTGAGAATGTGGATAAAAGCAGATCATCACAAACACCTATAGACTGAATGACTGAATATGAAACTTCAATATACAATTTTAATAATTAGATGAAAAGTATTTATTCGTCTTCATTCATTTTTTTTTTAAGTGAAGGTAGTTTCTGAGTTTACCTCCAGCACATGGCTTGGAACACGGAGACCAGCTCTTCAGAGCCCACTCATAGGTCTCCTCCTGGATGACATTGTTATTGTTGATGGGCACCGAATCTTCATGGATGATGTACTTATACATCAGAGTCGACCGTGTCTCATTGTCCTTTGGTATAATCTAGAAATCAAAGGAAGTTAAACCATTATACCATCATCCTCCGTGTCTAATATCAAAACACGCAGAAAGATTGCCCTCTCTCAAACACGGCTCCTGATTGGGTGGCAGATAATGGAGGAAATAGAGAGGAGAATTCATGGGCAAGTTGAGATGCACCAGTTTTGCTCGTGTCCCCGTCTCAGAGCTTTTCATCTGGATCAGTTTAAGATTTACAATTATATTAAAAGACACGATATATAAAGTTTGAAGGTGAAAGACGCATAACTGACAGGATAACTGACAGGCTTGCAGGAAAAAAAGAATATTTCATTTGTGGAATTAACAACTCTTTAAAACCTATGAAAGGCTTTTGTGTAAATGTGTAATCGACAGCTTTTCATGGTGTGTGCCATTCATTTTACATCATCGTGTAATACAAAAAACACAAGATGAGTAATAATATAAGTTATGAAGAGTAGCCTTGAAGTGAAATAAAATTCAGCAGTTGACTTCAAATTCAAACATTACGTCGTCACCTCTTCACCACAGAGTGTCTATTACTGTGCTACAGAAAGGAGGAACATGGAGAAAATCTCAGCATTTCAGCATCTACCTTTTGGCTTTTAGGTCTCGCTGAATGAAGTCTTTTCAAAGGAGAATGCAGTGTTAAACTTTTTGAACATACTTTAAAGTCTTTCTTTAAAAAGGAGACTTTTCTGTTTTGTACTCAGGTGCCCTTCAGGTCAGGCTCACTGCAAAGCAGAGCAGCCAGATGGAAATATGAAATGTTTGGTGTTTATTTCATTTTTACAAGACTCGCTAACATTAAAGCAGTTTGAAAAACAGCTGAAGAGGAAATGAGCTACGGACGTTTTCTTTCTTTCAGTCATTCAAGTCTAGAAGCCTGTCCTGGTTGGAAAGCGGTGACTCGAAGTCCCAGCAGCTACTAGTGTCGTGGCTCAAGAGTTGGGAGTTCGCCTTGTAATCGGAAGGTTGCCTGTTCGAGCCCCGGCTTGGACAGTCTCGGTCGTTGTGTCCTTGGGCAAGACACTCCACCCGTTGCCTACTGGAGGTGGCGCCAGTGTCCGGCAGCCTCGCCTCTGTCAGTGCGCCCCAGTGGGTCCTTAGGGACTAGTAAAGCGCTACACAAATACAGGCCATTTACCATTTACACCTCACCAAGTGTGGTCAATTAGCAATTCAGCCCAAGCAACACCTGGAGACTCTTGCACTGCCACTGCAAAGAGAAGGCGTTCCTCGTGTTAGACCTTAGTGTAGAAAGGAAATGAAGCCTAACAAAAGCGCCTGGGCTTGCAGTGCAGCAGCAGCTTTTGTTCCTAACTGTACCCAGCAGTGAGGATTCACAGACCTCCCTGTTCCCTGTGTTCTGCTTTGGTTTAGAAGCTAACGTGCTGCCGCATTAACAGATATGAGCCGTGACTTCAATTCACAGAGTAACATTTTAAGTGCTGGAATCACAAATGGAGCCGAAACCACTCGAGCATCTATACGGACCAGTGGGACATTTGCATTAGAGATTTAAAGCTTTGTTATGTGCCACAGACGATTATTTAATTTGCTTGGCAACCTTTAAACTGTGTTTTCCTCAGCGGATGATCGTTTGCTGAACTATTACAGGTGCAAGGCAACATTTGAGTGTAATGTCAGGAGTCCTAGGAAAGAAATGCATGGTGTTCAGAGTCTGTTCCTCTTGTACTCATACAAGTCTCCTGTCTGGAGGTTAGACACTGGTTCATTTTGGATCTCACCATCTTTGTTAATCAGATGTGAGCGTAGATGAGAGGGTTCAGTGCTAACGATTAAAGTTTGGAAGATTCATCCACAGATGAGTTCAGGTTAAAGGATCCACCCACCTCCCACTCAGAGCAGGCCTTCATTATAAATACTGTAGGTTGAGTTTCAAGTATTTATAATTATGACAGGAAAATATCAAACTGGAATTTTTAATCTAACAGGCTACATGTTTATTTTTGAGTCTGTGGGGTTTGACTGGCTTTTGGAGTCAGACTCGAGTAGCCAATTAAGGAACTGCAATCTCTGCACTTGTTTGTGTATTGTTGCTTTGCAAACACTCACGCTGAGACAGATTCATTAAATGTTTTAGGAAAGACTTATAAAAGTAAAACATTTGATCCTGTTCAAGAAAACACACATCCAAGCCCAGACGACTTATCAGCAAATATTATCTTCATTGAGTTGACAACACATGTTGCAGAGACACACAACTGAAACATATTTCTGGGGTCACAGACGATGGTGGTGATGTTTCGATGTTCACACTGTCACAAACTAACAGCTGGGTAAGTTATTGTTGCCAGTTTGCAGTCACTTCCATTATAATCTGTCATAACTGCAGCACATTTGGATTCTTTGGTTTTGTGCATTTACATGTTCACACTCATGTAGAGGTTTTCTTAATGACTTTGTAAGCACTTTTTTAAGTGTCTTAATCAAAGACAAAGAGATTTACCGATTTGTTTTTATCCTTGACTTGTACTCAGAGAGAACATGAAATATTTAAACGATTTGCACACTGCGTCCTTAAAATCTGCGAGATTAAACTCCATGTTTTTTTCAAGTTGCAGGAGAAAGTTCCTGCTACGTCGCTCGTGTTTTTCTGACAAAGCTCTGTTCCTGGGAAAACTCATCAGTTTCTGTCACATCTGTTCTCTTCGATACGTTTGGAACAAACACGCCTGTCTAATTATTTTCCTGTCATAAAAGAAAAACAGCAAATATCCCAGACGTGGCAATTTAGAAAAGTCGACTGATGTGACATGCAAGAAATTTGAGTTGATGTCCACGAGAGAAAAACGATGATTAGAAAAATAGAAAGTAGTTTCTTTGTTTTTTAACAAGCTTCTCATACAAGTGAGACTTGAGACTAGATGAGATTCTAATAAACAGAAACCAGGGGAAAATAAATAAATCACCCTGTCAGCCATGACTGCATCATTTGATCACTTCCTCTTCTTTACCCCTTGAAAGTCTACCAGCAGCAGCCCATATTTCAGCCGGCTGGATGTACATCAGATGTTAGTGAGGGGGTCTCTGCCTGTGCAGCTGCCCCTGGAAAAACCTGGAAATTACTCTACCCACATCTTCACTGATATTTCCTGAGGTGTCAAAACTCATCATTAGTGATAAAGGGGATGTGAAAAGTCCAGTGAAAATCATCACTAAACGTCCAGTTTATAAGTGATGAATGTAACGCAGCTATTAATTTTGCATTTTTTCCTCCTCGCTGCTGGCTATGGTCTCATTAGTAACTCTGACTGTTTTTCGACCTGTGGGAGCATTTTGAATGAGACGGTCCCCTGCTGCAGTGGGACTGGCTGTAAAACTGTCCTAATAGGCAGTTAAAGTCTGGTCTTCAGGGCACTGACTCAATTTTATGCACTACTTCAGTTCTCTTCATGTCTTTTGGGATGACTGAGAGTCAGCGTTACCCTTTTCTGATGCTGGAAAAAACATTTCTCCATTGATCCGTGTGCACGGGTTTGTTTCGTTAATGTCATTCAGACACACAGTTGTGAAAATAGTTGTTCGCATGGTCACCAGGTCCTTTAGGCATTCAATTTCAAAGTGCCAAGTGTTAGCTCGACTTATATATTTATTATATTTACACATAAATATATGCCCCCCCCAAAAAAAGAACAAAAAAACCCAACTCAAATGCCACACAACCCTTTTAACAACAAGCACCCACATTCAAAGAATTGTAATTCCACTACTGTGAATCACCACAGTGGATTTAAATAAATCAGTTAAGGCACAGTCATTAATTTAGCAGGTTTATCAAGTATTGCAATAACTGTTTCAGAATTACAGCTATTTTTGTACGTAGTCCTCCACAGTTCCAGAGGCTGAAAATATTTGAGCAGCTGACTGAAAACCAGTTTCACAGGCTTCCTAACAAGCTGCTCCCTTGTTATTCATATTAAGCAGATATGAGATATGCAGTTGATTCCAAGGATTAAATTTATGTTTGCTCTTCACTGAAAACTGTCCGAGGCCAAAGATGTGTCGATGCCTGATGTAAATGAGGCCAAGTTACAGCATGGGCACGTACGTCTGCCAGTAGGAGCAGGTGTTTATTGATGATGTGACTGCTGATAGAAGTAGCAGGATGAAGGGTACAGAGATACTGTATGCTCTCTGCTCAGATTGAGCCAAGCACTGCAAACGTCATCAGATGGAGCTTCACAAGGCTAATGGATAATAATCTGACGTAAATGCAAAAGCAGCTCAATAGATTCTAAAGGTAAAGACATGGAATATTTTTAAAAACACCTGATCTGAACCCAGCAGAGCAGACTCTCAGTCACCGGAAACAAAACTGAAGGGAGCGAGGCACACAAACCAGCATCAAAGTCCAGTTTTCTGCAGCTGGTGTCCTGCAGGTTTCAGATCTCACCTGGGTCAACACACCTGAATCACCAGGCCTCTGGAGAACTTCAAGACATATTGAGGAGGTCATTTAACTAGGGATGGGTATCGAAAACCGGTTCTTGTTGAGAACCGGTTCCCACTGTTTCAATTCCTTGGAATCGTTTGCCACTTTTAAAAACGATTCCCTTATCGATTCCAGTCGCCCCGAATGACGTCATCACGTTGAGTAGCGTCTTTTACCCAGTAGGAAACACGGCGCCTGAGCGGCACAAACGCTCAAAAGTTTGGTTACACTTTATGAGAAAGGATGACAACAGGGCAACGTGCAATACTTGCAAAGTAGAGATTTCATCAAAGGGAGGAAACACTATGAACATGCAAAAGCATTTGCTCAAAAAACACGCGATTGCTTTCAACGAATGTCGTGTTTTTGATCCGCTCCGGACTAGCGAAGCTCAACCCAGCAGCAGCGGTAGCGTTTCCACGTCCTCTCCCGTTAATACTGCAGGTAACTAATCAATTAGCATTGCATATTATGTTAGCGCGATTTACCTTATTACAAAACCTGCTATTACTGTGCGTTGCATTTAGATAACCATGATGAGAGAGACAGAGTCTGGCTGGCTCAGATGTTGCCAGTTCTCGCTGCAGTCTACCGGTAGCGTCTCCTTTCAGGCCAGGATAGACGAATGTCACCGAGCAGTGACTCAGTTTGTGGTCAAAGGCTTGCACCCATTTGCCACAGCAGATGTCCCCGATTTCACTTTGGTAAGTGAATGTGTTTAATTGTAGGCAGGACATTACTGGATATTCTTGTGTAATTGCTACAGAATAATTTATGTTAAACTTTGTTATTGCTACAGGAGAATATTTATTTTATTATTTTACATATACATTTTTTTTCCTGGGGACCCTGTGACACCCCATTGAAGAGCCGTAGGCTGTGGCTCTCTTAAGATCTCACTGTTGGGTTTGTAAGGCCATGTTACTCCTAAATTTCTATCTTGTTCAAAGAGAAGATATAAAACACAGTTCTAAGCTAATCGACTTTAGTGTTCTCCTTTAAAAAAAAAAAAAAGAATCGATAAGGAATCGAATCGTTAAAATCTTATCAATACCCATCCCTACATTTAACCATTTAAATCAGCCGTGTTGGATCAAGGACACATCTAAGTGTTTGGAAAAGTGTACTGCTAAAAGTACTTTTATTGCACTACGTTATTTCACTCTTGAGCTGCTGTAACATGAATCAAGCAGCTGAACTGCCACCTCAGCATGCACGACACAGTCTTGCTAATGGCCTACTAATGTTATTCAGGTGTGTTGCAGCAGAGACACATGGAAAAGTTTCAGGACACCAGCCCTCGAAGACTGGAGTTTGACCCCCGTGGCCTAGTAGACCATTATGGAGGAAAAATAATAAATAAATAACGTCCAAATTCTCACGGCCCTGACTGTATCCATGGCATTTGAATTTTAAAGTTTCACCAAAGCCATCACGTGCAGCTTGGAGTTGATTTGGAGGAGGCTGAACAAGTATCTATTTCTACGATCAGAGTTAAAAATACATAAGAAAATAAGAAAATCTGAGTAAACATGAGTGCTGACATGTAAAAGTGTATTAACGCTCATTGTCAGTCAATTCTATCGTGGAAGCAGAGTTACTAATTATTCCTACTTGCTCACGAGCTGCATGTAAAATATTCTGCTGGATATTCATCGCATTTTCATAAAAACAGGCAAAGCATCTGGGGAAGAAGGCGCATCTGATGATTATAGCTGCTGTATTGTGGTAAAACTAGCTCATTCACACTGCTTATTGTGCTGTAATTCACTGGCTTGTGAGCATAACAGGGTGATAATCAGATGAATGCAATAATCTGATGTTAAAGAGTCAAAAAAGGTGCACTGAATGCACTGAATGTGGAAATGCTTCTGAATGGCTTTCATGAATTTTATGTAAAATATGTCTCTTATCGAAATGTGAGACGATGCATTTCCATCAAGCTGCATGCACAAAAACTTTACTGTGAAGAACTTTCTTCAACTCACCCTGGGTCAACACACCTGAATCACATGATTAGTTCGTTACCAGGCCTCTGGAGAACTTCAGGACATGCTGAGGAGCTTTTTTAGCCATTTAAATCAGCTGTGTTGGTTCAAGGACACATCTAAAACCTGCAGGGACACCGGCCCTCGAGGCCTGGAGTTGCCCACCCCTGCTCTATGGTGTATAACGATATTTGTCATGTATTTGAAGCTTGATTAATGACTGACTGTGCACCACCAATGTGAACCACTTAGATGCGCACTAACTTATGCTGTAAGTCCTTGTCTAACATGAATATTTGTACCATTACAAATTATTACAAATTATTTTTGTCACCATTCGTGGCTCATTCAAGAGACTTTTTAAATATTTGCCCAGTGAAAAGCCACTTCCTGAGGATATTACACTCTCCACACTCTAGAGAACCCATCTAATTTTCCTGTATATATTTTCATCTGCTTATTCAAGGAAATGCATTATTGAACTGCAGGCCTTTATTGCCACAGAGTAACAGTACGTTTATTATGCTTTATTACAGTTTGAATATATTAAAACTGAAGACTGCATTCATATGTTTTCAGAAGTGTAACCTCCACGCTATCAGAGAACGCTATCTCGCTTTAGTTTTAGCTGACAATTGAACAGCTCCAGCCTCTCAACCAAATAAAGTCTGCTGTGAAAAGAAAAGAAGATTATGATTAAATTAAAATCATGACAGGAGGAGGAGGAGGAGGAGATTAAAAGATTAAAAGATTACGTGAAGTACCCTCAGAAGGTCTGCTAGATGATGTTAATGCAGCACTACGGACGATACCTACAGCCACGATTACAGAGACTAACAAGCTGATGTACAATACGGCAGCAGTGATCAGTGAGATGCTTGGCTACAAGTTGAACAGCCACAAGGGGCAGTACCCTCCATGGAGAAGGAGGCTAGAGGCTAAGATCAAGGTAGCACGGAGGGAGGTCAGCCAACTATCGGAGCTGCAGAAAGGCGCGATGAGGAAGGTGATAAGAAATACAGCAAGCTGTCCATGCCTGAGGCCTTGGAAACTGCCAAGCAACAACTCACAGCCTTGGCCAGCTGCTTGAGGAGGTACACCAGAGAGATAGAAGGCAGGAGAATAAACCAGCTGTTCTCCACAGAACCAGCAAAGGTGTACTCTCAGTGGCAAGGGAACAATAAGAGAACAGCACCACCAAGGCTGGAGACGGAGCAATACTGGAAGAGCATATGGGAGAAGGATGCAACCCATAACGGCAATGCTCAGTGGCTAGAGGATCTGAGGGCAGACCACAGCGACCTCCCCGAACAGGGTCCAGTAACCATCACAGTGGCAGATCTCCAGTATGAAGAGTTGGACAGCACCAGGCCCTGACATGGTTCACGCCTACTGGCTGAAGAAGCTGACTGCACTCCACGAGCGTCTGGCAGCACAAATGAACCAGCTGCTAGTTAACGAGAGACACCCGGAATGGCTAACCGAAGGTCTGCTGGATCAGACTGACCAACCTGTGCACTGCCTGGATTGATTACAAGAAGGCCTATGACTCAATGCCCCACAGCTGGATACTGGAATGCCTAGAATTGTACAAGATCAATGGGACCCTAAGAGCCTTCATCAGGAACTCAATGGGGATGTGGCGTACAACACTAGAGGCCAACTCCAAGCCCATAGCACAAGTCACCATCAAGTGCGGGATCTACCAAGGAGATGCTCTGTCCCCACTGCTGTTCTGCATAGGCCTGAACCCCCTCAGTGAGATCATTAACAAGACTGGCTACGGATACCGACTACGGAACGGAGCAGTTGTCAGCCACCTCCTGTACATGGATGACATCAAGCTGTATGCCAAGAGTGAACGAGACATCGATTCACTGATCCACACTACCAGGCTATACAGCAATGACATTGGAATGTCGTTCGGACTGGAGAAGTGTAGTCGGATGGTAACAAAGAGAGGGAAGGTAGTCAGAACTGAGGGGATTGAACTACCAGAAGGCAACATTACAGACATAGAGGACAGTTACAAGTACTTGGGGATCCCGCAGGCGAATGGGAACCATGAAGAGGCCGCTAGAAAAGCTGCAACCACCAAGTACCTGCAGAGGGTCAGGCAAGTCCTGAGGAGTCAGCTGAATGGTAAGAACAAGATCCGGGCCATCAACACGTACGCCCTGCCCGTGATTAGGTACCCTGCTGGGGTAATAGGCTGGCCAAAGGAGGAGATAGAAGCCACTGACATAAAGACAAGAAAGCTCCTTACCATGCATGGAGGGTTTCACCCCAAGTCCAGCATCCTGAGGTTGTACGCTAAGCGGACATAGTGGTGGTAGACAAACAGAAGAAGACGGCCGTAGTGATCGATGTAGCAGTTCCGAATGACAGCAATATCAGGAAGAAGGAACACGAGAAGCTGGAGAAATACCAAGGGCTCAGAGAAGAGCTTGAGAGGATGTGGAGGGTGAAGGTAACGGTGGTCCCCGTGGTAATCGGAGCACTAGGTGCGGTGACTCCCAAGCTAGGCGAGTGGCTCCAGCAGATCCCGGGAACAACATCGGAGATCTCTGTCCAGAAGAGCGCAGTCCTGGGAACAGCTAAGATACTGCAGGACCCTCAAGCTCCCAGGCCTCTGGTAGAGGACCCGAGCTTGAAGGATAAACCGCCCGCAGGGGGGAGTGGGGAATTTATATATATATAAATATACACACACACACACACACACACACACACACACACACACACTAGAAAGCATGGTGTTTGGACCAATGATTGGATAAAAGCAGAAGTATGTGGATGCCTCAGTCGGTCATGGTTTTGGAAACTAAATGCTGAACCTCCTTCTCAGTGGCTGCGGCTGCCAAAGCTATCATAATAACACTGCACCACAATTTTAAAGCATCCGACTTAGCAATTAAAATCAAGGTTATGACAAAGGTGACCCCTCAAACCCAACCCAGAGTGACGAGAACTGTTAATAATGGCAGAAAGAATCTTTGGGAAAAATTTATTTGTGGAGACTTTTTGTTTCAGGTTGACCCCTGTCTTATCCAGGGAGGGGGCAGGGTTATGACTTATACTGCAGTCAGACACCGGGGGGCGATAGAGATGGTTTGGCTTCACTTTTTGTGGGCGTGAGATCGTCTGCATTTTCTGCAGTCACTGGTTTCTCTCCGTTGAGTCCCGATGTCCTAAAAATGTCTCCAAATGAATCATTTCATGTGACAGATCCTTATAATTTGTCCTCTCAATCACATAATAATCATGGCTTGCCCGAGCAGCAGACGAACCAATATGACACTACAAACCTCACATTGTGGAGTCGTTCAAGTTTCAGTCATGTTGTATTTGGCTGAGAGTAAACCAAATGATGGAGGTCAGGTCTTTCCTTCACTGGCAGATTTAGTCAAGTTCACGTTTTCTTTGATCTCTACCAGGTTTGATTGATGCACCTCACAGTAACTCACTCACTGCTCAGCAGGAGAAATCCACAAGTCCAGAGAGCTGCTCCAAGGAAAACGATCATATGACCACAAATATGTGCTGTGAATCAGCTGCCTGTTAGTTTTGGTTTTGATTGGAAGATTTTGCCGCTGGTTTTAAATGATTTACATGAGAGCTCTACTCATACTGTACCCACGATTTTCTAAACTGTCTAAACCTGAATAATAACGGTCCTCTTTTAAAGCCCTCTTTAGTGTCATTGCACCTGTTGAGGTTAGGAGCTGCAAAATACAGTTGCTACTTCACTAAAGTAGTAGTACTCAGACTACTTTGCAAACAAAAGTGTCATTTTTGCATTTGAGTAATGCAAAAATTACAACAGCAACAACAAACAAACAACCTAATGCATTATTTTCTGTTGTTCTTGTGTTTCTTGGCAGATAGCTCTGTGCTAGTGTCAGCTCGACAGCAGAGTGAACTGCAAACTGTGTTTGGTGAAACCGAGTGCATCTGCTGGTGCCCCAAAATGGCGATAGCTAGCACTGAGTTCAGCTAAAGCTATCAGTCTAGGATAAATAGATGAGCTGGCTGGTGGAGGTGATGCAACCAGTATGTGGTTGGTACATACTGGTAGGAGTCACAGTGGAGTGTTTGATCGCACAAAACTCCTGTTAACTTATATTTCTGATCAGGTAACATTACGGTAACACTGGAAGGTCCAAAGTTACTGTAAAAAGTCATTTAAATGTAACTCTGGGGACCAAAACAACGTTAACTCGTTTCATTTTGGTGCACCATGACAGCCTCTGCTAGGTCTTGTTGTTTTTCACGGTCATGCCGATGTCTCTACGCTCTGATCTCAGTTTCACTGCGTCTGTTTTCCCTCGTGCTCACAGAGAGGCGCAGCGATAAAAGAAGGGAGCAGCTTAATACTGTACATCAGGGGTGCCCAATCCCGGTCCTCGAGAGCTACCGTCCTGCAGCTTTTAGATGCATCCCTACTCCAACACAGCTGAATCAAATGGTTTGATTACCTCTTCAGCATGCCATCGTGTTTGGCAAAGGCCTGATAACAAGCCATTCATTTGATTCAGCTGTGTTGGAGTAGGGATGCATCTAAAAGCTGCAGGATAGTAGCTCTCGAGGACTGGGATTGGGCAGCCCTGATGTACAGTATTAAAATCTTCCCAGCAAATGCAAATGTGTCTAAAACAACTGAAGGGACTGACTCGTTCAAATTTATCTCAAGTAGTATTTTATCTTAGGGATAAGCCCCTTCCTTTGGAGACATTCTCATATGGTGCATTTAAATAACACTAATGACTTTCAATAATTAAAATCTAACAGATAGCCGTAGAAAATAAGTGATAAAATGGATTTTGGGAGACTCGGGCAGGAGGGATGAACTGTTTTAACGCTCATTATCAAGTAAATAGCCTTCTGAATGAATTCATATATGAGTGCGATAGATAAGGAAGTGTTATTACCAGCACCACCACGGGGTCGTGCAGAGGGCCATCGGTCTGCAGCGTCTCTACGTCGCCCTCGATGATGTAATGCCATTCAACGCCCAAGTCGATGAAGCTTCTGGACTTGACCTCCTCTCCTTTGCCGTTGAGGATGTAATGCCCCGTCGCCTGGTTCTTGATTGCTGTAATCAGTCACTTGTTATAAGCTGCTGACAAACTTGAAATAGCTTTACTTTCTAGATGACAAAGATCAGAATTATTCACAGAGAAAGAAAATGCACTCTCAGAGCAGTCACTCGGAAAAAGACCGTGCCTGAACAAAAGCATGTCTGAACTATTCCTCATTCTGTGCAAAACAAACTGCCAAACTCATAGTTTAATAAAACTTGTGAGGACAAAAATGAAAACTGGCATGTTAATCAGATGCTTTAAATACATATAAATGCATTTAAATGCATCGAGTGGGAAAAATGCAACACAAGTAAAAGATGCTAAAAGGATGTTGCAGATCATTTCTTTCTTTCTGCTGCTCAAGTTTTACTTTATGCTTTTAAAAAGCATTTAAGATGATCCACTGCAGCACCCGTCTGCTTTACAACAGTTTTTAACGATGCAGTCTCCAACCACTCATCAGCTCTGCATCCTATTAAAACAGGGAAAGTAGTTCCTGCTGGTTTCAGCTGTGCTATTTTGTTTGAAGTGCACCATTATTGTCAAACATCCAATAATTAATTTAAAAACACTACTATTAGTGGTTTATACCAGCAGGCAAATGAAAAAGTTCACAGAAATTTAAAGTAAGTATGTGAAATCGCTCATTTGGATCATATCATCTTGTTTCGGCTGCATCTCCAACATCCTGCAGCCTCCTTCGCTGCATCCTTGAACCTCTTTCTGTGGTCTTCCTCTGGCTCTGCAGCATCGTCTTCAGTGTGAACCTTCCCCCTGATATTTATAATCCTGTTCTGTCCGAGCATCTCCAGCTCAGCCACCTGTTCTTTCTCAGTGCCATCATGGTGGGTCTCAGCAGCATCTCTTCACCCGGTCCAGCCTGCCTGCACTCTCTTCTTCATCTCTCCTGTCCACTGTCCTTTGCTTTGCTTTGGATGGTTGACCCCGGATCTTCAGACTCATCATCTTCTCCTTCCATCCTTAAGTACACTGTCTTGCTTCATAACCTTAATTTAAACCACTGATTCTTTTGTTTGGTAGAGAGGTGCACAAACTTCTCAGACCCTCACATCTAAACACAACTGTAGGCTCTACGAGACACCGTTCAATAACTCTAATAACACAGAGTCCATTTTTAATGCAGTTATTTCATTTTTCTTACTTGTTCCATTCAGTAGGATAAAACGCGCTTGCAATCAGGCTGCATTTTGACTGGACTACTACCCCGCTGCTGAACCTTGTGCATCGAGGTGCCGTATGAACAGTGAGCTGTTTCAAAAGTCACTGAGATTTCAGCCAATTTTGCAGCGTTGGACAGACTGAATTAAACATGCACACCATAGTACTTCCTTAGATGGTAACAGTAATATTATACTAGCTTTTAGACTGAGTGTTTTAGCGTATCTTCTATGTCTATTTAGGGCCCTTTAGTAGCGTCGGTGTCAAACAGCTTCGTTCTGTGCTAAGCAAAGAGCTTTTGTTTGCTTCTAGTCTAATTTTGTGTACATTTTAATATTTTTGGAAACAAGCTGTACAAATATCAGCCAGGCTCTTTTTAAAGACGCACAAATTATTTCTATAATTTCCATCACCTTTTCATTCCACACAGAAGTGTTGTTGCTGCTTGTTTTGGTGTTTTTGTGCTTGCATTCATCTTCTTTTACAGGTTTCACAGGATTCTGTTAAATAATTGTCAGTGTAAATATTAACCTCAAAGAGCTCTTTGAGGAAATAGAGCGATGCTGACCTGTATCACCTGGCAGACACTAAATAGATCATCGTCTCCTCCTCCCACTCTTTTTACTGAGCAGGTGGTTTTTGCTCCTTTTGAAAAGACGAAAATATTGTTTCTGCTTTTACGATGTTTTATGAACTTTCATGTTTATTCTCTACTTTCAGTTTTTTTCTTTTTTTTTTTTTAAGAGTTTAACTCTTAATATTTTTATGTTAGTTTGAGATCAGTTGACTTCCTCCACTGTCAGTCTGCTTGTACTTGAGTTACAAATACTGACATTTGGAGCCTTTTTAACCACTTTGAGGTCGTTTTCCTTTTTGGCATATTTACTGTCTTCTAGCTGCACATAAACTCAGTCTGACTCAGAAACAGGATCCTTTAGTCATCACTATCAGTAACTGTTCTACCAGACCCAACATGCGACTTGACTAACTGGCATTTTAAAGGCAGAAATCGTGCTTTTTTCCCTTACAGTAAATTGACCTTTCAATACAAAGACAAAAACCAAGGATGGATCCATCTACTCCATCAGAAAAAGTTGACACATTATGTGATCATTCGACTGACAGACGCGTGTTGCACGAGGATTAAAGAGTATAATCTGACATGTAATCATAAAGTTCTTCACTGTTTTCATTAAAGTTGCTGTTATTAGCAAACTGCCAGCTTGTCAGATTCTTATCACTCACATGTGTGTGTCTAGAATACACAAAGGGCCTCCTCCAGTGGGACAAACATTTCTCTTTTTTTGTTCTTTGTGAAATTTTCTAAATGTTATTTTCTTAAGAGGACAAAGTTGGAGGGAATCAAACCAGCGACTACACTGATCCTGTTTCTGTGTTTGCTGCTGGTCGCACTCCTGACGGACTCTTCACCTTACTTCTGCTTTTGTGTTGTTGGGTTGTTCTTGACATCAGAGTTGGGGGGACAGAAGTTGATGTTTGACTTTGCTCAGGTTTGAGCTCCAGGATGAAATCACAGACACACAGAACTTCTAAAAATAGCAGCAGCGCAGGAAGCAGTCCAAAGGTGCACAAGGACATGACCTTTAAATTGAATTCAGGTATTAATTTTATTTAGCTTGCACTAAGAGTAACTACATAATCCCATCTGTGGAGGTTATTTTAACCATTTATGAATAAACTTATCCTATAACAAGCCACGTCTTTATGATTCATTCCTGAATATGGCTGATTAATTCTACATGTCCTTGGTTGTTATTGGAAATTCAACTAAATAAAGAAAAACTAGTCCTATTTTGCAGAAAGGAAAGAGCACGCTCATCTAGCAGACGATTAATAATGAATGCAAATGAGAAGATTCATTTTCCTCAACTTGGGAGGTGACAAGAAATGAATTATGCAAAATCTATGATTTCACAGAATCTTCCCATCGGTCTTCTGAGGAGACATGAGGAGGATGGCAAAGAGCTTTTTAAGATTTCATACATGTGTTCATCTCTGAAAATCACACTTACCAAGAATGTGAGGGGAGGCCTCATGTTCTTGGATGATCACATGTCTAGCTCCAGGAGGAATGAGAAACATCTTAAGGTAACCTTTGCCAAGTTTGCAGCATCAGCAGCAGCAGAAGCAGGACGGGGGGGTTAGGAAAGATAAGACAGAAACGGTACATTAAGCAGATACAAGGATAATCTGTTCGGTTTGCTGAGGCTGACATCCCGCATGTTCCAGACATTTTGTTCACTTTGCTCTACAAGGATGTTTGAAGAAGTTAAAGAAGGAAGAAAATGCTTGGTTGGCTTTCCTCCTCAATGTAAAAAGGTTCTATTGAAACAGGCCCTGAAGGTTTACTCGTGTCTATTTGGTTATCAAATGAGAAAGTCTCTGAAAGGAAGCCCATCGTCCTTTATTTCTGCTCACACCGGCTCTGTGCAAACAGGATGTATATGAAGAGAGCCTTCGGCCGTGTTTCAATAAGGAAGGAGGTAAAAAGCTTTTCAAACTACAGACCAGCAAAGTTGTCTGTCAGGGATGTCTGCCTCCTACAAACCCACCGTGACTCACCAAGTACATTTCGAGAGTCCTCTGTTTCATTTACAAACACATTTCGAGCTCCTTTGGGCAAAGAAAAGGCGCCTCTCGTCTTCCCTTTGGAATGAAATAAATCATTAGTCAGTATCACATGTCCCCTCCTCTCGTTTTCACTGTCTAATAGCAACAACATCACCTACAGGGAGACGTGTTTAATGAGCATAGGAGGAACCAGAGCAATTGTCGCTGGATGAGAAAGCAAGCTACGTTTGCCGGCAGGGCGGCATCCGCCACTCACAGGAGAAAACTGCAGCTGTAATTACTCGCTTTTAGATTTGACAGACAGGCCAAACACTCTGGGTGTCCTGGCACGCACACATCGGTGCGGCTGAGCTGACTATAAATGCAACTGTACGCTGAGGTGCAGCTAACACAGGGTTACAGCAGGTGGCGGAGAGGCATTTTTACATGGTCTGCATTCCAAGTTTTGGAAAAGACCGCTTGCTTCCAAGAGATCATCGTCTAATCAAACCCAATTTCTCAGCCACAAGACGCTCAACAGAAATTACAATCTGATAACAGAGCGTGTGCAGACTGATACACCGCACACACGCTGGTTATCTAAAATGACCCTTTAGACTGAACCAGGTTTGAAATGGCCAGCTGTATTCAGACTGCCTTCAAAGATCTGCAGCTTTGTTTAATGTGGCATTTTTTATCTGGGCTAGGACGCTAAAGTTAGTTTGTTAGGCTGTTAAATAATAAAATACCACTAATATCACGAAGCGTAACTTTTTGTAAAGAGTTTTATAGATGTATGTCGAGCCTGTGACATCTACAAAAGCTAAGTGAGCTCTATAAAGACACTTAGTAACAGGGAACAGAAGAAACAGCAGCTTATGTCGAGTCTCTGGATCTCTACAGTGTTAAGCATCCATCTGTACTACAAGCTGGGCAGGAAATACTAGCAAAGGAGGCGCGGAGGGATTCAGTAACACTGGATACTTGCATATAGTGTTTTCGGACACAGCGGTTTCTTTTTGGGCTCTCTTGCTTAACTGTTTCCCTGTTAAAAAAGGTGAGTGGTTAACTGGGAGAGAGAGATGTGAGGAAACAAAGACGAATGATCACAGTTACATTAAAGTTCATCCTTAAACGATTTGATGAAGCCATCACATCGAGACTCGCACTTCAGTGAAATCCAATGAAATATGATCCGTGACTGATGGAGCCGAAAACAAGGGTGGATTTTGGTGGTTTGGTTAAATGGCTGTCGGTGAATTTACAAATGTATTCAAAAATGAAAGCACATTATTAACATGCAGAAGGACATGATTATTTCTCTTTTAATTCATAAGAGCCGGACTGTTCAGAGTGACGGCTGAAGCAGCGGCGTGTCACTCCGGCCCTGTAGAGCCTTTTATTGGCTGCAAGGAAAAATGACAAAGATACAGCAGAAGGTGGTCATAATTACACCATTACACCAATATAACACCATTAATGTAAATCTGCATTATATTCACGGTAGAAAATAAATGAATAAAATCCTGAAAAGTGCAATGCAAAATTAATTCTTTCAACCACACTTGAATTTTCTTTCTTTTATGGAAACCTCTCATCTTTATGCTGTTTTTTTCATGTGTTCCAACAAGGCTGTTTTACTGAAACTGCATAAATGCAAATACAGTTTCTACCCATCTCCTCTTCTCTTTGCCGTTACGTAGATGACCTTTGTGCACTCATATAAACTTTGTAGCTGTGTCCAATGACTAAGCAAATAAAAAGCATCAACATCATAGTTTATATCAATATGTATCCAAATATTGATAAAGCCAGTGATTTTGATGACACTGAGTAAAAATAACAAGCACTGGCATCGATATATTTGATCCCAGACAAGTTCAGATTTCACTGCCACATCAAAATCTGCTTACATCAGAATTTGTTGTGTTTGTGGAAACACTTCATTACTGTCATTACTGCCAGCGTGAGGTGATTGTTATCTGGATAAAATCCCTTTCAAACACCCTGGTTTCTGTTTACATCCACCTCCTGCAAATAGAACAAATCAATTTTTGGCTGAGGAGGAGTATTTGCAGCATTTTTCAGCTGTATGGCTGCACAGCAGAGTCAGCTACCAGCTCTCGCACTATCCCGTATCGATTACTGACTACAGGAAATTATAAGTGGTCAGATTCCTCATTTGAGTCCGGCTGCATTTCAGTGGCTTACCACACAAGTCTGAAAAGTGGAACATCGAAAATGTTTCCTCGCTCTGCGACAGGCTCTTTATCCGTTTGCCACAAAGTGCTCTGCATGTTTTTGGGTTAACTGGGCTTCAGATATTAAATGTGTTTTTTAAACAATATTCTAAAAAGGGTAAATAGAGACACTAGAAACTAAAATGGGATAACCAAGTGTGGCATGCTGATAATGGGCTGTATCCGGTTGACTAATCAAGATCTATTTTAAAGCGTTTGCCACTTTGCTTATTAAATCAGTAGTTAAAGGAGTGCATGCTCTCATAACAGTTACAAGGCCAGAGAAGACTCAAGCTGAGACCTTTCAAAGCCCACATTTCATGCTGACAGTACGCTCTAGTATACAGCATTTACTGCTCACATTTAACCCACAGTGTATACACTTATGCAGACTGAGGTTATTTATGTTCAGTTATCATGAAAATAAAGTGAGGATTTCAGAAGGTGTCACATTACACAGGAAGTCAAGTGAAACAGTACTTTTCTCATCTTAGAAGCGAGCAGCTCAGATTGCTCTTGAACGACAGTCATGTACTGGGATTCCATGAAGTCATGTGACCTGCTGGGCAGAGGTAATGGCACAAAGCTTAGTGATGACTCACTCACTTACAAATGGATTGCTGATTGTTTACATAAGAAGCTAGTAAAGCTAGCAGCTCACATTAATATAACCTTAGGTCATGTTAAGGTGACAACATCTCTCAAGAAGCTCCCAAAAATTGAGCCTTCTTGTGCCAGTGGCGGCAGATGGCCCCGCCCCTCCCTGAGCCTGGTTCTGCTGCAGGTTTCTTCCTGTTAAAAGGGAGTTTTTCCTTCCCACGGTCGCCAAAGTTCTTGCTCATATGATTGTTGGGTTTTTCTGTATGTATTATTTACGGAGCCCCGCAGGGGACATGGGAGAAAAAAATATTAAGACGGACTTTTGCGAGATCTCGCAAAAGTTGAATTCCAACAATGGCGGCAGCTACTTAGTTGTAATATTACTCTTTATGGGTCACAAAATACACTTTTAAGATATTTTGAGGCGTGAATGTAGTTGTGTAAACGTCAGATACCTGCTCGGTTTACAAGACATCACATATTTGCAAAAGTGCTCCGACATTTTCGGAGATCTGACACCCACTAGCTCGAAGCTAACGGGAGGTCGAGACCTACTACAGCCGGGAGGAACACCGCTTTCCCGGCACATCGTGCCTCGACCTCCCGGTCGGCTTCGAGCTGACGGCCTCCGAAGAATGCGGCTAAAACTTTTGCGAGATCTCGCAAAAGTCCGTCTTAATTTTTTTTTCTCCCATGTCCCCTGTGGGGATCCGTGTTTATTGGAGGGTCTACCTTACGATCTAAAGCGCCTGTTGTTGTGATTTGGCGCTGTATGAATAAAACTGAATAGAATTGAATTCTTCTGCTTTAACAGATGTGAGAATAGTGCCAACATGCAACATTTCAACATTTGAAGCTGATTTTAAACATGCTAAAGTGCACCAACTTATTTCTGTTTCTGTGTAAAAACTACAGTTTTTATAGATTTTTAAAGAAATTGTAGAAAAAAAGTAAACAGGGGGTTGTAATTGGGCTGAACGCCACATGCAGGATGAGGACAGGTGAGGAAAGTCTGACAGAACTAAAGCATGAACTAATGGGTTTCTGGTGTCGAATGTGACAATGCAGAAAACAGCAGCGTTATCAAACCCCGGTGCTATAATGGGGGGAAAGTCTCTACTCTGCTTGTGAGAAGACCATGAAAATACAGCAAAAATACTGAGATGTTAATGACCATCTGCATTCTATATTTGTCCCCAGCATGTTTGTGGAGACTTTAGTAAAGAATACACCAAATGAAGATTTGAGTTTATCATTTATAACTTAATGTTTAAAATAAAAGTGACTATCTGCATGAATGATCAGGCAGTTAAGAAAAACGCAGTTAAATAAATCATTCATGTGACGACAGTAAATAAAACACAACAACAAACGAACAATGATCCTGTTTAAGATGATGTGTGTTAGCTCCGAGCTCTTACCAGCTTTCTTCGGCGTGCGGGTGAAGGTTCCTTTGACGGTGCGGCAGTGAGAATTGTCTCCACCGCAAACCCCACATCTGTCCTCAACCTTGCTAGAGCCAATTTCTCTGTCACAGCCAACTTTCTGGAGACCAAGAAAACAACAACACAGATGAACCCCGACTGCTTTTTGGCCGAGGGCACGAAGCGTTACCATCACAGCGTGTCTGATGCTAAGCGGACCCGGCAAATGTCACGTAACAGATTCATTAGCTGTTGGTTTATCAGCGCCAACTGGACACGAGCTGATGTTAGCTGACTGCTGTTGGGGGTGGAAGACGAGTCAGGTCAGCATTTAAAATCATGACCTCACCTGGATGATTAGACACATCGAGGGAATTTCTTCCTATTCCTCGTTAGATTTTTATTCTTTGCTAAAAGGTGTCAAGTTTTGACCGTGAGCCAAAATAACTTTATGTCCATGGAGCTCCTAAAGCACCAAAATGTGACACAAGAAATCTCATCATATTCAGGATATTCAGTAATAAACAGAGGAAACTGTTTGCTTATAATTTGCCATGCTGCTCTCACAACTGTCAACTGAGCTGAAAACAGAGTGAAAAAGGCCCAAACTCCACTGAAAAATGCCTTCAAACAGAAAAACAGACTCTTCTTTAAATAACATCTCAGAACAAATTAGCAGTACTGGATATAAACATCATAATGAAGCCACCTTCTTCCTTCACAGCAGTGAGTACACACTGTGGATTCAATCACAGTGAACCCGATGCTGGTTTACTTCCATTAACTCTGTGTAATTAAATGAATTTGTGCAAAGCTTAAGTAGTCCAGCAGTCTGCAGCTGCTAACGTGGCTGACGAGCACACACAGCTCGTAGAAACGTAGTTTGATGTAGTTTAAAAGTAGTTTAAAAGTTCTTAAGGAACTTTTAAACCCTTATGTCCCTGCCAGGGCTTTAAGGTCATCCTCGCAGTTACTGTTAGTTCAGCCCAGATCTCGGTTGAAATCTAGAGGCGATCGATCGTTTGCCTTTGCTGCACCTGAGTTATGGAACAGCCTCCCGATTGGCATTCGGGAGTCTGATTCTATTTTTTCTTTTAAAGCACGCCTTAAAACTTATCTTTTTGAACTTGCCTTTTCTACCCGTTAAATGCTGACTGTTAACTGCGACCTATTGCATTAACTTTTTACTATTCCTTTATTCCTGGTGTTCTCTATCATGCGGCACTGGGTCTGCTATAATCTATGTGCTGCAGTCTATTTTATTAGTGGCTTTCTACTGTGAACATTGTCTGCTGTTCTTATTATATCTGATATTAATGCTCTTAACTGTATTATTTTATTGTTTTTTTGTAAAGCACTTTGGTATGCCTAGGCTTTTAATGTGCTCTATAAATAAAGGTTGTTGTTGTTTGAATACACCCTTACCACACACTCTCCACGCACGCAGATGCTGTAGGCGTCCTTGTAAGAACATCGTGTCCCATCATGCACCAGCACCTTCATGTACGCCACATCTTCTGTCTCCTTGGACTGGCAATACAAGTGGCATCTCCTGTTTGCTGCAAGACGATGAATTCTTAGATTAGCATAACAAACTGAAGCCAAGTGGTTTTGAAACTATCTAAAAGTTCCTTAGACAGAGAAAAAAAAACACCCATCAATCTATTGTGGGTTGTTTTTTTTGAGTGGTCAAAGGATGCTCAGGGTGCGTCGAGCTTCCTGCTTCCCGTGAAGTCTGGGATAGGCTCTAGCCCTGCTAAACGGTTAAGAAAAGTCAGTGGAGTTGGGAAAAGCTTGGATCGCTGAATTTTGATAACGCTAATAGACTGCATGAGCCAAAAAATGCTGGTGTGGTAACAAAATTGCAAAATATGCATATTCTACGTGTATTTCTGATTTTCCTGCTTTGCAAACTGTTACCAGTTTATTATTTATTGTTTGTGTTGCAGTGATTACAATGACCGCCTTAAATTTTAGGACATATTAACACTCATCAACACCCCGTCTACCTCATTACAATCTCATTATAATCAATAATAAAAAGTCTAAATATCAGGTAAAGTTACTGTCAGAGTATTTTTGCTTTTAAAGGTTTTATTATTCATATAATAATCAGCTAAGAGTGTTTATATTTCTGTTCTGTACTCAACCAGCTGCATATTTTAATTGCTGGCTCCCTACTTTATAACGGAAACTGCTTGCCTTCAAATTATCAGTCTTTGCCTTCACATTGTCACTGTTTGCCTTCACACTAGCAGGAAACCGCCACCCACGAGTAAGAAACAACCTTGTAGAGAACACGAAGTTTTTTGATAAACCACACCTGTTTTCTTGACAAGATAAGGATGATATTTCCTTTTTTGTATGCTTCATGATGTGTATAAATAAAGCCAGACTGCACCAAGGAGGTGTGTGAGTCTCTCCCTGAGTCTCTCACCCGTGCACGTTTAAAACTGCTCTAAGTGTCTGAGTGATATTTCATTGCATCTGAGTACTTTGATAATAAAATATCTTTAACATTTAATTGGTCCTTCGAGCCGGATTGGACATTGATATTTTTTCAATGCTCCAATAGGAGACCTTCGTCAAGTCCTGACGTCGTGAGAAGCCCACGCTGTCGACTCCTCTCCAGGCAGAGGATAAAGTCCAGAGACGTGACGTTCGGGTTCTGGCCAGCGTTCTTATAAGAGGTCCACGACTTCAGGGGTTGATGAAGGAAACCAAAGCAACCACACAATAACTCAGGTGAATATTTAGCACTCACTCACATCTTGCGCAAAACGACTGAGGCAACCTGTGGTCTGTACATTAAATAGTTTCCCGTCAATGTATGACAGATTAATTAAGTAACATTCTCGTCTGAAAAAGGACTGGTAGAGGTTACAGCTCGCCTGAAAGAGGGCTTGGAGCAAGTTTAATGTCAAAATACGACAGGATAGTAACATTCTCGTCTGAAAAAGGACTCGTAGAGGTTACGAAGCAGCTCGCCTGAAAGAGGGCTTGGAGCAATGTAGAAAGACACAGTGTTGCCCAGAATAAAAAACTCATTACGCGTATAATCTGTTGTTTTACTGTTTTGTTGGTGGAGTAAGTTGATTTTACAGCACATTAAGGAGGCTGAACTACTCCACCGAATTGTTTACCGTTGGTTGCTCGAGTTCTGGTGGAACGGGAAAAGGTTGTGTTTCATCACATAAAATTGACACCGCTTTCAAGGCTAGCTTGAAAGTAGAAGGCCGTGTCAATAGCCTCTCCCATTCCTCGTGCCAGAGAAAGCACCACGGGTGTGTATGTGTGTGTGTAAACGCAAATATATTTATAAATAAATAAATAATAATAACAAGAGGAAAAAATAATAATGGGTAATAAATCAACAAAACTCACTGCTGACGAGCAGTGGCTAGAGAAAAAATGTCCAGGCGCCGGACTAATTAGCGCAAATAGATGGAGAAATCCAAAGAAACTAAACTGCCCTGCGTGGGAGGGACAATGTACTCCCTTTGCAGTGACTGCTTTAAAAGAGACCCTCCAAGCGGAACTAAACAATGAAAAAAGCTTTAAAAAGAAAGCCAAACGTCTCACAGAGTGGCAACATTTTAAAGCCTGGATGGCAGAAAATGATAAACGCACAAAGGTGCGAGAAGAGAAAAAGAAAAAGAAAAATGAACAAAGTAGTGAACTAAAAGATCCACAACACCCAAAACCACCTCCTCCATATGTGCCTGCCCCCGGCCCGTCTAATCAGCCAGTATCAAAAAACCCCTTCACTGACGCGCCAGGCCCATATGATTCAGCAAGACAGGCATTAAATTTAATGACAACAAATCACCATAAGGAAGACATAGGGAAAGACCCGTCAGGTAGGGATATGGGAGGACAGATTGACCCCCCAGGACCGTCAGGTCTGTTTCCAATGATAGCCACGCCCAACCCAAGATATGGCCAACTAACGGGTGGCGATAATAATGAAAGAGACAACAACCCTTTCCTATATGTTTTCAGAGCATGGTCCCAAACTGACAGATTTAATGTTTTAAAGGACGTTCCACTGTTAAATGAAGGTTTTGAGCCATGGAGGGAGGCAGTTGAGTTAATTAGAACACACTGGCACTTGAATGGCCATGAAATGCTCCAGGTAATTCAGGACTTATTAGGTCTAAAAATGGGAACAGTAAAGGGAGACTTCACGGGGTCAGATGACCAGGGTATAGCCCTGCTCCCCACCTCTGAGCCTCTAAGGGCTCAGTTGGCAGGATTATATGAAAGGATTAGAGTCCGTCTAGCCCCAAGAGCAGATTACGGCAAAATAGGCGAGATAAAGCAGAAGGAAGCTGAGACTGCCTCTGACTTCCTCGATCGCCTACGCCCAGTTTTCAGACAACATTCAGGTTTAAATTACCAGGAGGAGCCACAAACACCATTTCAGCAACAGCTAAAAAATGCATTTCTGAACGGCCTCCTCCCAAAAGTGAGGGCCCACGTAGAAAAACACTGGGTCACACAAAATACAGGAAGTCTGTCAGATGCACTGCAATATGCTGAACACGCAGTTAAAATACAGAAGCAAAAAGAAAAAGGAGGCGTCTTTACTGTAGATCCAGCAACAGGATTGGTGGCATTCTCTGGAGAATACAGAAGACATAAACCAGGCCCCTACAAAGGAAAAGGAAAGGCAGGAGGAGGGCGAAAAGGAGAGAGAAGACTGAAAGACACAAGCTGCTACAATTGCGGAAAGGAGGGGCATTTTGCTCGCGAGTGTAGACATAGAAAAAAGGATGACACTGAGGAAGAGGATGAAAGAAATAACAAATGACTAGGAAAAAGCACAGAAGCAGAGAGCAATGAAAACACGGACGTGTATAACATAGAGCAATTGCTTTTGGGCTCTGAACATAAACCAACTGTAATTATATACGTAAATGGGCAGCCAATGACGATGCTCTGCGACACTGGAGCATGTAAAACTGTACTGATTAAAAAACCACCAAAAGTGAAATTCTCTAATGATACTCTGATAGTTAAGTCAGCATCAGGACATGTCAGTACTAAATCACTGACTGAGCCTCTACTCTTATCTCATGAAGACAGCGGCCGCAGCTGTAAAAACCAGTGCATATATGACCCATCTTGCCCAGTTAATCTTCTAGGGAGAGATGCGCTAGAGAAACTGGAAATAGGAGTATTGCCAGGACCAGAGGGCATGTATGCAAAGCTAATGTTAAACGAGAAACAAAGTCCAGCAGATTATCAGATTAATGTGTGTCAAGGACTCGGACAGCCTCACTACTACTGGACATTAGACCTGCCCTCACTAGAGCCTTTACAACACATAGCAAATCGATATCTGCCAACTCATTCAACACGACAGGACTACACTCAGTATCACAACACATTGAGGTTCAAACAGAGTCCAGGTCCTAATCCTGTGTATGACCAAGAAGTACACAAGCTAGGACCACAAATGCTGACATTACAGTACCTATATGTCACCCAAAGTGGTAATGCAGTGTGCTCTGTGCTGCAGCCTGAGGCAGTACAACGAGTAAATAGGATGCCAAATCCACATGTGTCAGTAGCACACAATGACAGTACTGAGTGGAAAGATTTAGGCCGCATTCTCACCCAAGTTGAAAGAGACAGATATGAAAAAACTGAGGACACGCATGAAGGATGGCTACAAGGTTGCAGAACGGGATGCATGAGATACACATTAGGGTGGGTGATCACTACCCACCCAGCCACATACATGACTGACAGCACTGATTTGCATGTGCAGGAAGATAGTGAAAACTGACATGTACTCTCATTAGAATTACACCCAGAACTACAAGAATTGCCCACAACACTATGGTCCACAGGATCGACAGATGTAGGATTAATTAAAGGAGCAGATCCTGTTGTAGTAAAAACTACTACAACCTACAGGCCAGTTAAACCACAATATCCCTTGACGGCAGAAGCAAAAGCAGGGATCAGGCCAGTAATTGCAGATATGGAAAAAGCAGGCATTTTAGTGAAAACAACTAAAGCAACCTGTAACACTCCAATCTTCCCAGTGAAAAAAGCAAACACAGGAAAATATCGCCTAGTGCATGACCTCAGAGCAATAAACGAAGTAACAGAACAAATCCCACCTGTGGTAGCAAATCCACACACAATCTTAAATCAAGTGACGCAAAAAGAACAATGGTTCTCAGTCATAGATCTGTCAAACGCGTTCTTCTCGGTGCCATTACACCCAGATTCACAAAATCTGTTTGGCTTCACCTTTGATAACGAAAAGTATACCTATACAAGACTGCCACAGGGTTTTCAGAACAGTCCCACCCTGTATGCAGAGGCATTAAAGAAATCTATGTCACTATGCACACTCCCTGCCACAGGGCAATTTCTTCTGTACGTTGATGACATTCTCGTCACGGGAGATACACGAGACAACTGCAGAAAAAACACCATGACTGTGTTGAAACATTTAGCACAGCAGGGCCATAAAGTATCACAGCACAAGTTACAGCTGTGGAGCCAAGAGGTCACATACCTTGGCCACAAACTCACAGGAGAGGGAAGAACACTGTTAGACAGCAGAAAACTAGCAGTACAGAATGCTCCAAAGCCTCTCACAAAACAACAAATGATGAGTTATTTAGGTCTCTGCAATTTTTGCAGATGCTGGATACCTGAATATGCTCTGCTAGCTCAACCTTTGCAAAACTTAATTTATGGAAAAAATCTAGCACTGAAAGATAAAATAGAATGGACACCAGAAGCAGAAAAAGCATTTAATGATCTAAAACTTGCACTGCAGACGCGCACAGTTTTGGCATTGCCAGACTATGAAAAACCTTTTTACTTGCATGTAGACGGAGGTGCAGGCTACATGAAGGCCGTTCTAACACAAGCCTTTGGGGAAAAGCAACGCCCTCTTGCATTTTATTCGTGTAAGCTAGATTCAGTGGCCTCAGGACTGCCCTCGTGCGTGCAGGCATGCGCAGCTGCAGCAGAGGCAGTTAAGAAATCCGCTGACATCGTCTTAGGACACACATTGATCGTCAAAGTTCCCCACGCTGTAACCTCCATCTTACTGCAGGCGAACTTGTCTTATCTCACACATGCAAGACAGCTCTCATACGTAGGCATCTTGTTATCACAGTCACACATTACAATCGAGAAGTGTGGTCAGCTAAATCCCAGCACACTTCTCCCCACATCAGAAGATGGTGAAAAACACTGCTGTATGGAAAAGCTAGATGAAGAAACAAAACCACGAGCCGATATATATAGCACACCACAGTCAACTTTCACTGACATTTTTGTAGATGGATCAGCTTCTAAAAATAGCTTAGGTCGCAACTGCGTTGGTTATGCAGTAACCACAGTAGACACAGTTCTGGAAGCAAGACCTTTGACTTCCTCTAACTCTGCACAAAGTGCAGAACTTACAGCTGTTGTGAGAGCATGTAAGCTGAATGAAGGAAAAAGCATAAACATACACACAGACAGTCAGTATGTCTTTGCAGCAGTACATCATTTCGCAAAGATTTGGCAGAACAGAGGCATGGTCACTTCTACTGGTAATCCAGTACAGCATGCACACCTTTTAAAAGAACTGCTAGAAGTGATAACACTGCCGAAAAAATTAGCATTGTGCAAATGTGCCGCACACCAAAAAGATAACTCAGAAATTACTAAAGGCAATAACTTTGCAGACCAAGCCGCAAAAAAGGCAGCACAACAACATATACAAACTTTAATATCTGAAACATCAACGTTAATACCACTTGATGTACTTAAAGATGAACAGAAAGCTGCATCCATCACAGAACAGAAAAAATGGTTAAGGTGTGGAGCACAGCTAGAAAATGACCTAATGACCTGTAATGGCAAACCAATACTGCCAAAATCTCTACACAAGACAGCAGCATTAGTGACACATGGCTTAACGCATTTGTCAACGGGTGGAATGATGAATGTCCTCTCTAAACACTTCTACACTCAAAATTTTGAAAATTCAGCAAAGGAATTCATCAGAACATGCATGATTTGCCAAAGACATAATGTACAGGGGAACCTCCGACCACAAAGAGGTCATTTCCCCACACCACCTCACCCTTTCCATACAATCCACATGGATTTTATTGAACTTAACGAATGCCAAGCATCAAGATATGCTCTAGTAATTATAGATGTATTTTCAAAATGGCCAGAAATCTATCCAGTCAAAAGAGCAGATGCAATATCAGTGGCAAAGTGTTTATGCAATCACTTCATCCCCACATATGGCATTCCCAGTCTGATAAGGTCAGACAATGGAACACATTTTGTTAATGACATCATCAGCAAAGTCTCTGAAGCTCTAGGATTTAGCATCAAACATCACTGTGCATATCACCCACAAAGCGCAGGATTAGTGGAAAGAACTAACGGCACAATAAAACAGAGATTAAGAAAATGCATGGAAGAAACAGGAAGACCATGGCCTGAATGTCTAGGCCTAGTAAAGATGTGGATGAGAATAACACAAGGTTCTCAGAAACTTACACCTTTTGAAATCATCCACGGGAGAGCGTTTCCATTGCCAATTACCAGTGAACCTATTAATAAATCAATAAGGGAAACTACCCTAGCAGAATGGATGACTAAACTGTTTGAAAATAAAGAGATTGTGTTAAACAACCAACTGCCGAGTGATTTCTCTCCAGTGTCTTGCAGGTTACAACCAGGTGATTGGATCCTGATCAAAGTACTCCAGAGAAAGAATTGGAGTTCACCAAGGTGGGAGGGCCCATACCAAGTCCTACTTACCACACCCACCGCCTGCAAAATAGCAGAAAGACCATCTTGGATCCACCACAGCCACTGTAAAAAAGTGAGTGACAATCCAGACGCTTAGACGCCGGCTCCCCTGGCTTCTAGGTGATCTATTGGTGAAGGGAAGGGCTGATTGGGTATATCCCGCCCTTTTTTACTTCTCGCCAATAGTCTACTCACCAGAAGTCTAGGTGTGCCTGGTCATCATGAAGACACTTGTCCTCCTAGTGGCCAGCATTGCGCTCCTAGTGAGCCTACTAACACTCACCCAGATGAGAGGAAATAAACAACACCACCTGCAAAAAAGATGGACACATGATAATTCGCATCTACGTGACCTGAACCAAGACCATAACCACCCATGGATGAACAACGCGTGGTATAGATATGTGTATGATAGAACACGCACCGACAACAGCACGGAATGCTATGTATGTTCACATATGCCAACAACAGCCGTACACGCAACAATATATGGAAAGGCACCTGAACTTGACGAAGCGATGTGTGTGTTCAACAAAGCAACAACTGGCAATTGCACACGCAGAGATTTGATGGCAACAGGACTGACTCTAAAAGGTCAAAGCACAAAGAAAGAAGACCTAATTCCATGGTGTAGTGACACAGACGTCAAACGTGTCACGAAACCACTTTCACAACGACGTATCCTAATTGAACAGACAACCCCTTGTGCCTACAATCTGACGAACTGGAACTACACCTGCAACGAAAAACATTGGGTAAACGTCAAAGCCAACAACACAAAAAACAAATCATTCGCCATAGTTTTGCCGCCGGACATACAGCACCCAATGTGTTTCAACTTCTCCGATGGAAACAGGAAACTTGGACGAAACCGCAACTGCACACAGACACTTGACCTGACCCAATCCAAAGGAATACACACCTTCAAAAATTGAACTTTCTGGGTCCAGGGAGCCGCTTGGGCCTGCGGGCCTAAAACCTACTTCATGCTCCCACCGAACTCCACCGGTCTGTGTGCACCAGTACTAATTTCAGACCACACCTTCAAGATCACAGCAGAGACACACACGTCAAGAGCAAAACGTGAAGTTGCTGAAGTCACTGAAGTAATGCCACATGACTCAATCTATGGATCAGATGTGCCCAAGAACTTCAAACTATGGACTGATGGTCAGAAAGTCCTCCACTCCTTGTTCCCTTGGGTAGGAGTTGGGAAAAACATGCTGAGGATCGAGACACTTGACTATCGATTTGGACTGTTCCTAAATGCTTCAATGAAAATCAACAAAGCGCAAAATGAAGAACTCGACGCAATACGCATTGTAGTGATGCAACACAGAGTCGCACTAGACATGATTCTAGCTGAAAAAGGAGGTTTGTGTGTATTGTTTGACACTACATGTTGTACATACATCCCAGACAACATACACTCACAAAACATGACCGACGCTTTGAACACCTTGAGAAAGATTGAAGATGCTGAACAACAAGACTATGTCACAAGCACTGATGATTGGTTGACATGGTTACTAGGTGGTTCATGGAAGTCCCTTCTGATTAAAGGACTTGTTGGAATAGCATGTTTGCTTTTACTGTTATGTGTTTTCACAACATGTGTAGTACCCTGTCTGAAGAAAATGGTATCAAACATGGTGACAACTTCTATCAATGCTTATGTGATGATGTCTCAAATGGAAGAAATTTTGAAAGATGATCCATACAGTAATGTTTAGTTTAATTGAACACAGGACTGTTTTATGACGTTCAAACCGAAAATGTTTAGACAAGAGGTTATGAACTGACAAAAATAACAGTACTGTCATGTGAGAAATCTAAACAACAGGAGGGAATGTCAGAGTATTTTTGCTTTTAAAGGTTTTATTATTCATATAATAATCAGCTAAGAGTGTTTATATTTCTGTTCTGTACTCAACCAGCTGCATATTTTAATTGCTGGCTCCCTACTTTATAACGGAAACTGCTTGCCTTCAAATTATCAGTCTTTGCCTTCACATTGTCACTGTTTGCCTTCACACTAGCAGGAAACCGCCACCCACGAGTAAGAAACAACCTTGTAGAGAACACGAAGTTTTTTGATAAACCACACCTGTTTTCTTGACAAGATAAGGATGATATTTCCTTTTTTGTATGCTTCATGATGTGTATAAATAAAGCCAGACTGCACCAAGGAGGTGTGTGAGTCTCTCCCTGAGTCTCTCACCCGTGCACGTTTAAAACTGCTCTAAGTGTCTGAGTGATATTTCATTGCATCTGAGTACTTTGATAATAAAATATCTTTAACAGTTACATTTACAACCTCACTGTTACATTTTAACCAGATTTCACAGATTCAGGCCTCTGTGCTCAACGACTTCATTAAACAAAATGAACATTTTCTAAACTGGACTGTAAAGTAGTGTGTGAATAATACCTGTATTAATATGCATGCAGACATGAGGAATCTGATACCGCTGAGTTATGTCTTAAAAGCATCGTATTAGCAGTCGTTCGTATGTGTTCATGTTTTCTTTCCTTCTCTGCATTTTGGGGCTTTTAGCTGTGCTCAGCTGCTTTTTTATGAAGATTTTCTTTCAATGTTTGGATGAGCCATCAACTTCCTCTGACTGCCAAAAAAATTGGCCTTTTGTGACTGATTCTGGCACATTTACATGATGAGCAGTCTCTTTATGAGAAAAATAACAAAAAGGAAAACAAAACAACCTGAAGGCTCCGAAAAAACTGGATCGTATGTAAAAAATGACAGAAAACCTCTGAATGCTTCTGTCCTTTCATTTACACAGTTGTCAAAGGCAGGCTGGTTATCTGCAGTGCGGTGATTAGTTCTCGTCTCAAATGCAAAACTATTGCACTTCCAAAAAAAAGAATATACATCTGCAAAAATATGTTGCAACTGATCTTTTTTTAAACTATTAATTCATATTTTAAAAATCTGTCAATATTGGTTTTTTTCATTCTGTTCTTTTTAAAAATGTGTTTTTAAAATGAACAAAAACCACCAGAAAAACCTGTTCAGACAAAATCTGAACATAAATAACAAGAACATGCATGAAAACATCAGCACCCAACAGTCAAATCGCACCGCAGACATCATAAAAAGCTCTCTGCCTTCCACTGAAGGCCGTGATCGGATTTTAATTTCTCACCTTCCTGCAGTTTCTCAGTGTGCTTCCTACTTATTTTCTACATGACTGACTTTCCAAACCCCTGCCCAGAGTTTTGTAATTGCACAGGTGATCCATTACGTTTGCAAAGAGGGAAAGCTTGAAGGTTGAACGGGTTTAAATTGTTCATCCCAGCAGAGAGATGGAAGACTAAACACGGACGGGAAAAAGCAGAACGGAGAGAATACAAAAGAAAAACATGACAGAGGACACAACACAAACATTGCCTTTGCACAAAGGAGTGTGGCCAGCGTGGTGACGGGCTGGCTGCGTTCCTGTCTTCGCTATATGTTTTTTTCAGCTGTGTCTGAGTTCAGATCTCCTGCCCTCGTCTGCTTTCATTGTTCTTTTTGGGGCATAAAAGAAGCAGCAAAGCAGCCTCAGGCCTGAGCAAAACAATCTGTTGACATTTTTCTGGCTTACCATCAGGATGCTCGTAGGGCAGCCAGTGGTGTTTGGCATTTTGGAATTCAAAGTGGGAGTTGCGGAGCTGGCACTGCTGAGCTCTGAAATCTTCAAAGTGCCTGGGACAGTCATCTGCGTTGCACAACTGGTACTCGTAGTTTACTCCTGGGCAGTCCTGGCCGCCGTTCGATGGGCTGGGCAACGAAATGGATGAACATCAGAGGCGCCGATCAGACAGCGAAGACTTCTTATAAACTTTGAAAAGTGGAAACAAATCCTCCTCCACGGCTTTTGTTGTGTAAAATCCACCCGCACATTTGGCTAAAAATGATTCTCAGCTGTTACGGCTGGTTTGCAGGTGGAGCGTCATTTCAGGGCAGTAATACTATTTACATTACAGTTATTCATTTAATGGGAGTTGATTATTTAAATCAAGCCTCCTGAGTTTTGTTGAAATGACAAATACTTGCCTTTGAAAAGGATTTAAGAAGGAGAAGCCGTACGAATAACACGGATGATTTTACACAAAAGGTTTTCCAAACTTGAAGTTCTACACAGCAATATGAGGCTGAACATAGAGTCTGGTAACTGATCGCTTAGTGTTAAACTTTATATAAAGTCATTTTCACAATGCTTTGACTTCCTTTGACTAAAACCTACGAAGAGACAGGAGAATGCTGCTGTAAGCTGCTTTCATATCTGGCAGCCCTGAAAAACAGCATATATATAAATTAATGAGCTTTACACCAGCTAGCAGGCAGATTTTTGGTTGCCTCAGGACTAAACCAGTGCATCCCTGTTTCCTGTCCTTATACAGACTTTCATTTACCGCTGAGACGGCCAAAAAGAGAACAGGTGACTTTCTCCAGAGGAGCATTCCTTTGGGTTTAGGAAGCTACTTAAAGACTCACATGACTCACAAATACTGGAGGTCTGTCACAAAAGTTATCAGTGTTAGTTTGTGTCATTGGAAAGTGATCATTAAGACAGTACGAAGCACAATATTCCACGGTCAAGTAAAACCGTCTCTTTTAATCCATTATTATTCAAGTATGATAATCATTCATCATATTTGAACAATGACACTTTTCTGTGGATAATTTCCTCTGTGTACCCCACCACAGTGGATTCTAAATCAAAGAATCAGGATATAACTGAAATGAAGACTTTACCTTTAATTCAGGCGTTTAATAAAAAGTAATTAAGTGTCTACAGCGGTGATTTAAATGGGAAGATTATGAAAGTTCAATTTTATTTATATAGCACCAAATCACACCAGCAGTCACCTCAAGGTGCTTGATATGTAAGGTAAAGAACCTACAGTAGTGTAGAGGAAACCCTCCCCCCTTGAGTAAGTACTTGGTGACAGTGGGAAGGAAAAACTCCTTTTTAACAGGAAGAAACCTCCAGCAGAAGGTGGCTCAGGGAGGAGGCAGCCAGGACAAAAGTCACGTCATTGTTCAAATACTTTACTATTTCTATTATTCTTGATGCCGCCCTGAATCTAATCAATGCTTGTCCACTTACGCAGGGTTGGCGCACTGACGGGTCCGTAATCGAACTCCAGTTCCACAGGAGCGTGAGCAGGAACCATATTTGCTCCAGGAGCCCCAGGCACCATCTTGCTTGACCTGATTAGGGTTTTTCCACATGCAGTGACCTTTGTAGCACCACTACATGAGATGAGAAGGCAAAGAGAGACGGGGAGAGTAAGCCAGCAGAGAAGGTCTCCTGTCTAAATGCTAAACTTTTTAGCCAGAAGGATGTGGGCAGGAATGTCAAGATTTCCATGGTTACCACAGTTGCTCGTCCTGTGAAGTGATGACGTCATCAGAGATATTTTAAATGTTGCAGTAATCCTCCTAATGCTACTGGATTACCATGCACACTGAAAAATAGTGCGTGATAATGTGGAGTCCAGCTAGAAGCTGCGACAACAACATCTGAGCACTGCACGAACCATCTCCACCATCCACCGGCTTTTTTCCTGGTGGTGCCCTTATAGTGTTGGTCATGATTTATTGTATGTAGGTCTAATAGACAAACTCACTTTTCCAGGTGCACACTCGGTCCCATCGAGAGGTGGCCCTTTCTTGGTTTTACAGAAGTAGGGGTTGTCTGGGTGGCTGCACCACAGCTGTTTACACGGGTCAAATGTGCGAAACTGGAACACAGACAGCAAAAAACGTTAAGGCAACTGAAAACATGGCACACTATAGGTAAAAATATAGCTGCAGGATAACTCAGCTGCTCATTGTGTTGCCTAACTGAGTGAGCAGAATATGGTCACTTAAAAATAGCAAAGGAATGAGTATCTGTCAGACTTTCTTTTCATATAAGACAAGAATTTGTGTTATATCCAATATCCAAGAGTCCTTGATAAACTAAGGTGCAAAAGAAATGAACATAATCACCCACAGCACAAAAGTAATGATGAAAGTTGTCTGATAAAAGAGGGAGACACTCTAAAACTGTATGTAGGTATTTGTCGTTCTCACTTCTCTTTATCTACCAGAGAGGGCTGAGTGGGCTTCTTTGATAACGGCTTTTTATTAAGTTCCTCGTCACGTAAGGTGGTCGAACATTTCTGAGGGATCTAAGCAGACAATCAGATTAATTCGAGATAACTTAAAAAGCGACAGTTAAGCTGCCCAAAACATCTCAATGACAAGAGACTGCGCGACAGTTCAAGAGCAGACGTCACTGGTACATCTGTGAGTGTCTGACAGTCAAACAGCTTCCTTCACGTCTGCAGATAAATGTGTGACGCAAGAAGCTTTTGGTTGTTTTTGGCTGTTGATCTCCAGACAATACACAGTTTATAATGTGTGCTACGTGCTAACAGGTATCTCCCAAATATTAACACGCTCGTTATTTTTCACCATGTTTGTGTCATCATCTGTTGCTTCTAAAAGAAACTGGTTTCCACTGTCTTGCCCTCATCCAAAGCAGTTACTGGTACGACATTAATGTCTGTGTGAAGCCATCTTCTTATTAAGTTCACCTGGATTGGGAACTAGTTCCCCCGTCCGCCTCGTTAGCAGTACTTGAGAGCACCGCTGATAAAACTGGGACATCTGCAGAGGTTAATAAGCCTTTCTGAACATGTCTGCTGCGGCCACATCTCTGTTGCCGGTGCTTTGTTTGCAGCAGCATAAACACAATTACCTGGAGGGACTTCTTTCTCTAAACAACAAACAAAAATCTTTTTAACTTGTGCAGTGCAGCAGCCCCAGTGGGGCTTAGACAGTCTGCTTATGATTTGTATACTCGGGGTGTTTGGATCCTGTTCAAGCAGCTCGTGTATTTTCATCACTTGCTAATCATTTATGCATTTAATCAATATTCAGAATCTGTTTGCAAAAACACGGTTTTTGGATGCTTTTTTTTGTTTCCATTTGCAGCCTGTTCCCTTTGTGAGTAGTTTAACGAGTCTCAGAAAACCATCTCTGAATTATCTGATTTTCTGGTTTTAATCATCTGCATTCAAGAACAACAACCGGGCAGGTAAATGGAAGCCAGATATTCTCTGCAGTCGTGACCTGATGCAGAAGAGCATTTCTATGAAACAGCAGAATTAGTGGGCAAACAGTTTAACCTGGACAGAGATGGATTTTTAAACAAAACCGAGGCAATAATTTAGCTTTTTCTTGCAACCTTATGTAACATTATCAGCCTCCAACTGAACTGCCTTTCCCTCCTTTATGAGGCAATCATCAGGAGACAGAAAAACATAAATTCTTTGAAAGCGCTCGGGTATTATTCTGCACAAAGGAGCAAAAATAACACCTCCATGTTGCCATCTCGCTCTTATTCCTTCTTCCATTTCACATCAGGATGACATTTTGACAGTACATTGACTTCTTCAGGCCTGATTCCTTTTGGTTTTGTTAGTAAGGTCGCTCATCACATGTCTTTTGTTCCTGCGCAGCTTTGTTTGTTTCCTTCAAGCGTTCCAAAAAATATTGTTTTTCAGGATTCGGCAGTTCCAGAAAAGAGGTCAGAGTAAGGAAGACACACAAGAAGTTGTGTCTTTTATTTTAAAGTTCATTTGGGATTCTATTATTCTAACATCTAACAGCTTCACTAACTTTCTGTCCGATTCTTTGTGGAAGTTAAATTACAGCAACGGTGAGCGCGACAGCCATAAACTGCGGGACTGTTTTTGGTCTGACAGGTCGATAATCAGCTGTCTCTAAAGGACTGTGTTGTTGTCTGTTACACATTTATCTGTCTGCACTGCGAGCACAGGCCCTGCGTGGGGTTTTAATAAAGATTAAAGTAAGACATCTATAAATCAAACCCTCAGGCTAAAGCAAACTCAGGGTAACTCTACCACTTCATGTTTTTCTTTTACAGCTTTCCTGATGCTTTTGTTTGATGGAAAAAAGCTAAAACTAAAAAGGAGAAGCATCAAAAGCATAGAAAACATGGTGTATACATGTATATGGGGCGCATGTAGTATTACCTTGATAAATCTTTTTTTTTTTAATCTCCATATTGTTCAGCCCTTCTTTGTAAAAATGATTGTTTTTGAGACCCAACAGAGCAGCCTGCCTTCGCTGGCCGAACCTCTCTGATGTTCGGTTAAAAAGGCAAAACTGGGGCAAAATGCAGGTCAGGTCCACCTACAGGCAAATCCTGTGACCCAGAAATGTGGGTGTAAAGCTAACGTGGCCTTAATAGATGTAGATAAGCACGCAGGAATTAAACCGGCCACTTGATCTAAACAGTACTTCAGAATGGCCCAGTAAGCAGTAACAGCTGTAATCTGCTCAGCTGGGCAATGACACGCCTAATTTGTGATTTGCTCCTTTGCGATGCTAAAACAATCATCTGTGCTAGCATCCAGCTTTTGTGGAAGAGTTAACATCATAGCAAACAAACCTGAACCAACGGAGGTTTTAAAGAGGCTGATCAACAGAGCGTGTCTTGAATCTCTTCACTTCTGGACTTCTTCTGCTTTTTTAACAGCTGCAGGCTGTAAACATCTCGTAGGTAACAGCGTAGACTTTTGTTAGGTTGAACTTGAGTCTTTGCTGTCATTGCACAGTCGTACTTAAATTAGACAATTGTCCTACGTCAGCACTAAAACACAACACAGGAAACTTTAAAGTGGAAAAAGTTTACTTCTCAGTGTAGATGAAGCAGAAATGTTTGCTTGATTTTACACCAAGCTGACACTGGAAATAATTCTGGAACATGAGATGCAAAAAAAAGTTACTACTTGGCTCACAGTGTTTTATTATTGGATAATACTAGAGCAGCTTTGCATGATCTGTAGTTTAAAATGATCTTTATCCCACACTGGGCCTTGCTTCATCTTCTGTCTGAAAACGAGCCTTTCTTTAAAGTCCTCTGATTGGCTGCCCCTCATAAACAACAGGGCAACAGTACAGGTCATATCAACCTGAACACGAGCCAAAGACTGTGCTCTCAGAGCGAGGTCTCTCTCTTCTAGGTAATGTGAAACGAGTTGTGTCAAATTTAAATAGCCGGTGATGTTTTTAAGTGTTTTAAATACATTTTTAGCTGTTTTTCATCATTTAGATGAGCATTAGATTAGATTAGCATGACTACAAAGGAAGCAGTCTCGGTATATGAGCAACCTGCTCTCGGTGGGCACATCCCTGCTGTCTGTAAAACCGCGAGCACAGTAATAAATTAAAACTCCATGATGTAAATGTCAGTTTAGATTAATTTCATCTAAGCACTTTAACAGGCCTTTTATTAGATTTGAAGCAGAGCACAGACATTAATGGCAAACCTGAATCAAGCAGTTTACATTTTGTACTTAGAGCAAACAGGAAGTTACACTCAGTAAGTTCAGTATTTAAACACTTAGCTGTGGCCGTGGTCTCACATCTACAGGGAATCTTTTGCTCTACAGTCACCAAATGCTGCATTAGGTGCACATCTAGTCACAAACCATGTCTATCTGCCATCTGATGCTGGAGAGGAAATGTTCAGTTTGCTGATCAGAGATCTCGGCATGTATTCTAGACACACACACACACACACACACACACACACACACACACACACACACACGCACGCACGCACGCACGCACACACACACACACACACACACACACACACACACACACACACACACAGAGCTCGGGCTGGAAACTCGAAATAATGAGATGAAAACTGCTGAAGTGCTCTGTAGCGCTGCGTGTAGCTGCAGACTTTCATAAACAGCAGAAGTGATCATCTGATGAATTTTTTAATAAGATGATGAAGAGGAAGGAAATTTTAAAACGGCATACAGCGTCTCCTCTTAGCAGTGTATCATCTCGTGAAATGAACAAATAATTACAAAGCAGAAAATAAGAACCAAAAATTGATCTTTGTAGAGAACAAAGGGCATCGAAAACTGTCAGCTACAACCTATTAAACCTCAGACAGAGCAGCCGGGCCTCCTTTTTAAGCTGAAATCAAACAATGCAGCCTTCAGCGATAATAGGACTGCATCACAGGGACTCTGTTGACTTTCGAAATGCTTTCAAAGAAATGCCAACCTCAGTTTAAAGTCAGGACCCCAGACATCGATCGACGATCGTAGCCAGACGCCCAATCCTCAGACTCTCATTCTGTTCCTACAGCTCCCAAAATAATAAGTCGTCTTCTGCAAGTTTAAAGCTTTTTTGAGTACAGCGTGACACTTTCTGCGACACATGATCAACATCATTACGTCTGCCTCTCATCAGGCTGCTGCATTTCTGACTTTTTAAAACTCACTTTTGTTGTAAGTAAAAAAATAAATAAAACAAAATCTTGCAAACACTCAAAGCTTAAGATTCAACAGCTCATACTGAGCATATCTGCATTTTTATTAGCGCGGTATTCACAAAATTAACAACTGGAAAAGCTCATTTTTATCTGTTATTTGAGCATCTCTGACCTGCTGGAAACAGATGACGCTAAACAGGGACAACGGTGATCACCCTGCCATCTGCAGAGGTCTGGGGAATCACAGGTGTGATTGAGGTTAAACGAGCAGGCTTCTGTTTGAAGCGCTCGATAACCTGCAGACGGTTTCTGATCGTCTGAGATTTCAGAGTCAGTTTCCTCTGGAGGCTGTGATCAGCACAGCTTTCTGCAGAAACCTCACTGAAAGTCCCTGCTCGCTCATCCCAAGAGTCTAAAGAAATAACTTCTTCAACAGTTTCCATAGGATATGTTTTAGCTGGTTTCTGCTATCGATTACATATTTTTTCATCTTTTACTCACGGAAGTGCAGATCTTGTAGCCGACCCCGAAGTCAAATCGACACTGCTCATCCATCGAGTAGTTGATGCCAGGAAGTTCAGGAATCTCCGGCCAGTCATGTTTGAAGGGGTCATCCAGGAGACAATCATACGTGCTGTGAGGACATGAAGGTTCATGTTTTCACTCTGAACAAGCCAAACAAAGTTCACAGGGCCAAAAAGGTTTATTGACACAAACTAGAGATCTTTATTTGAAAGGGCATCTGTACCTGGAAAGCCTGAGGCCACACCCTCTCCTAGATGTGGCCACAAGCCGTCGCATAATTTTTACTTACTTGCTGTCACGAATTAATTCACTCTAAGTGAACCCAAACCACCCAGCAGAGCAAAGGCATCAAACCCCCTCACTGCAGCTTTTCCCTGCAATCATCAGCCCTCTGCAGATAAAACCATCAGTCCAACAAATGATCCATATAACTCAAGTCTCTGTTACGTTGATGTTTTAGCATAACCGGAAGCGTTGTTTTCATTTGTTAATTACTTTAATAGTTTTGACTTCATTCTGTTTGTTCACTGTGGGAGTTACTGCTTAATGGGTGATTGAATTTAAAGGCCCTGCAGCAACTCAAACTGTTGCATGAACACTAGTTAAACCTGCTCAATATAACAAGAGAAACGACTTGTTGCTCTGCTGTTTGCAGATGCTATAAATGCTGTTATACGCTGCGTGTGGTTTGTTATTACAAAGTAACACATTAGAGTAAAGTTAAAGAAAGGACTTTAACAGAAACTTTCAGTTTCATTAAAGAATAATTATATTTTGACCTTGGGAATCTATTATCAACTGAGACATTTAATCCCTCCATCGACGTCAGTGCAAAATCTAATTATTAAGCAAATGATTAAGAAACGAACCCAAAGGAAAGCTAAAAGGCTAAATACGCCCCTCTGATATTTCTTAACTTTTGACCATTCTGATTTTACCTGAATGCGGCACAAAGCTATCAGAGAAATCCAGAAACTGCTTGTTTTCCCACTGAGATTTATGCACATACTTCCTAATTTAACGACAGAGCCAGGTGGTGAGAAGCGGCTCAGCTGCAGTAAACCCCAGCCTGGCTGTTTGTTTTTTCACGGGGCACAGCTAAACCCGGCGCAGAGACAGAGCAGGCATATGTGCCTTTTGAAAATGTGGAATGATTTTTAAACTTCTCATTAAATTTCTTCTCAGCAGCTGCCTCACAAAGTCTTCATATTGAGATAACGCAGAAACTTTTTCCTGCTATACATTGATTTTTGTCAACAAAGGCACCTTTCATAATAAAAGCCAGAAAAAAAATCGAGGTACTGTTTGGTGATTGATTGCTCGCTGCCACTGTCATCCTCTTTGAGGCTCTGTCAATAATTTTGTGTCCACGCTCCGCTAAGCTTTGCCTGTCAGTTACAGAGAGAAGAAGAAAAATCCATGTCTATGAACTGAACACAGGCCAACAACGCTGGTGTCAAAGCTCAGACGTCCTCGGGTTAACACGTTATACGGTTATTAGCAGGACACCAGACGACACACACGAAGCATAAAGAAGACAATTTATTCTGGTGGGCGGAGCCAGACATTTTCATCATGTTGGCACTTGGCTGTAAATAATAAGATATTTTAAATATAAAGTGTCTCAACAGATTGGGGTGCTTTAGGGGAAATTCTGGGGTCTCCTCTCTGTCACACTGCATGAATTAGGTTAATTATTCTGTTATTACCTTCAGCCTGCCTGTTCTGACTCTAAAACAGGATTTGTTGTGCTTGCTCACAGATCGTTGGCTTCCTCTTCATATATTTCTTGCTGGTTTTCTATCTTATGATATAACATACACTGACGTTACTGTTGTTGTGAGTGTAGACAACACTAAATAAGATGAATGCATGCTGAGGACAAACAGAGTATGAAATATGGGGCAGATAGAGCAACCATGTAGCTCTTTATAGTTTGGCTACTGAGCTGTAAAATGCAATTTGCTCACTGGGCTGTGATTGATTTGACGTTTCTGACACTGCACCGCCAACAAACAGCCTGCTTGTCTCCTTTATACGTTTCCAAGAGTCAAAATTATGGAGGAACATTAAGATGTGCCAAACTCATTCTCCTAATTTTGGTGGCGTTCCCATCCATCCGTCTGTGCTGCAGGACATCACAACTGCGTCTGACCCCACTGCTCCAGCATCCGACTGTCGGGTCTTACTGAGAATTTATTTACTCATCCACCCCAAAATCTCTGAGCAAATGTATGTAGCTGAGGAGGTTGTTGTTTAATAAAGCTTTTAATAAAACATTTCCCAATTTTAACTTAACTCTTATATTTTGTGATTTATTCTTTTTTTTTTTTTTTTTTTTTTTTACGCATCCCAGGTGGAGCTCTGGAGTCGTGATTGTCAGCACCCATGCGGAGTACTGTGCAGGTTTATGAACTCACTGGATGTATCGCTTCAGCTCCTGCCCGCTGCACATTGACCAGTGGTATCGATGGAAGGCCGCCTGCACCAGTGGGGCCATCACGCTTCCCATCGCCGTTTCGTCCCCACAGCGGTTGCCTTGGCCATCGTGCTCCATGCCCAACCTGCTCTCACAGACAAACCATAAATTACAAAACAGCAGAACAGCAATACAAGATAAACCTCGACGACAAGGATTTCATTATTTTTTACAACTTCAATTCATAAAACAAGTGGAAAGGTCAGAGCTAGGGCTGCCACAATTAGTCGACTAGTCACGATTAGTCGACTATCAAAATCGTCGACGACTGATTTAATAGTCGTTTGAAGCTTTGTAAGATCCCAAAAGACGCAGGAATAAGTAGCAGGATTTAAGAGTGTAATAACGGACTGAAACAGAAGATGGCAGCACTGCATGTACAAGGATGTCAGCTACCGTTAAACACCGAAGAAGAAGAAGCAGCAGTGTCCCAGAATTCATAGCGCAGTTTCCAACAATGGCGGCAGCTAGCTAGTTTTAATATTACTCTTAGTATTCTTTCTGGGTCACAAAATAAACGTTTAACATATGTTCAGGCGAGAATGTAGCTGTGTAAACCTCAAATATCTGCTCAGTTTATCAGGACACCACATATTTGCAAAAGCGCTCCGACGTTTTCGGAGACGTCTGTTACCCACTAGCTCGATAGCGAGCCGGGGGCAAGGCTCACTAGTGCCCCGAGACCCACCGCCATCTTTCACTACTCAGGTTAAACATGATATATGAGTCACTTAGATAACTTAAAAATGTTATTGTTTGGCTTTTTTCAGTATTTCATTTGTTCCTGAGTAAATCAGTTTGTCTGAGATTAAAGTTATAGTTTTTACACAGCTGAATAAACGTCAAGCAGACAGCTGATTATCAGAAGTGTGAGATGCTCGAGAATTTACTCCAGTGTCCTGTTATATTTTAGATAGCAAGGAGTTTATTAAACTTCACCGAGACAATCTGCAAACTTCATTAAAATTTAATAAACTATCATCTTGTCTTTATTTTTAGTTAGCACAGACCTTAAACACTTAAAGCTGTAAGCTAATGATAGTTATATAAGAGCAGATGCTGCTGGTGCAATAAGCTGTCGTTTTACGTCCAATGGATGATGATCTGATTAGTCGACTAATCGCAAAAATAATCTGTGACTAGTCGACTATCAAAATAATCGTTTGTGGCAGCCCTAGTCAGAGCTATAAAATAACCTTTAACAGCAAACCAAACAATAAAGATTCACACGGCTTTTGCGAATTGTACTTTAAATCTGCTGAAACTGAGGCATCTTACAGACGCATTTACATTCACAGCAATGCTGCAGTGTCAACATCTTTATTATCATCTCCACCGTCTCACATGACTTTAAAATATCCTATTAACGATGATTCTTTCAAACGTAGTCATGCTTTTAGCTTTTTACTTTTATCTGACATAACAGGAGTGTTAGTACTTTAATCCAGTCAAGTTCAAACGTTCCAAATCAGACAGACCTGCTTCTTCAGTGTTCACAGTAACGCCCACCATAACTGATGAGATATGTTTTTGTAAGTATGAATGCTTTAAAAAAAAAATAAAAATCACATGATCACATGCCATTGCTTATTTTTACACGTGTAGTTTTGCATAGAGCACAGAGCCTGGTGTCTTTAACGGGTTTCAGCTGATTGTATGTTACATGTGACTTCCTTTGGTCATGGCTCCAGAATGATGGTCCCAGCTCACACAGTGAGAGAGGATCAGCTGATTCGGTCTTTTCAAAGATGGAAACAAACTGACAGTGTCACACTGTCAGAATTCTGTGATGATCATCTGGAAATGTCAGCACCACCATGACCTCCACCTAACCACCCAACACAAACGCTAGAAACAGCATACTCCATAAATAATATGTACAAAGCAAATAATGCTTGGTGCTAATGAACCTGCTGAATCCTGTGTCCTTACTGTTTAGATGAGTCTGTTACATTCATCCCGTGACCGCAGATAACTTTACCGAGTGATGGCGTGGCCTGCTGCTTTAGTTTCTCCCTTTAATCAGAGGAGACAGGACTCCCACTGGTGATGTTCAGTCTTGTACTTCAGTGCAGTCTTTTTGTGAAAGTACTTTTCTTTGAGCTCTTTTTTGGAGCAGGGGTTTGTTGGATTAGTTTTTTTTGCACATGGATTTTGGCAGCTGTCCCGTATTAGATCCATGAATGGAAATCAGTATGTGTTACACTTGGAGATCGTGGAAATTCTTTTTAAGAGAGAATAGAAATAAACCCAGGTACCGTGTGAGCATCCTAACATACACATGATAGGTTCATTTACAGCTGAAGGAAATGTTCCTTTTATGACTTCTAGCTAAAGTGAAACATCCATCATCAGACAGTGATGGTCTGCTTTGCCTTCACACAGCTGACTGCAGCCACACTGAAAACCACATTTCCTGCTGTTTGGTTTGCGTCAGACTCCGAGTGAAAAGCTTTCACACCGTCTCAGACAAATCAAACCAAAGAGGCAAACAGATCAGAGCAAATCAGCAATGATTCAGGCAGGTTAGATCGGAAACTCTCAGGAATCAACCCTTCCATCTATGGGCAACTTTTAAATGCAAAATTTTATTTCAGTGCAGCAGGAGGCAGAAAACAGGAGGGAGACAACGACAACTGGAAATAAAAGTATATAGAGTCCATTTTTTGTAACTGCAGATGAATCCTAAAATCCTGTTCAGGGTGTTAGAAAGAGCACCTAACACAGAGCTGTCACTAGAGATGAAAATATGTTCTTCTTCAGAGCTTACTTCACACATTCTTCATCAGCAGTTGGAAACTAGGTGTCAAAATAAAAAAATACTAAACTCAAAAGCTGATATTTAGTAGCTGGAAGCTGAACGGCACATGTTTACTATTTTATTCAACTCACTGAAAGCTGTAGCTGCGTTTACATCATGATGCTGTACGTTATTGTCCCGCCTGACACCAAATGAAGTTAAATGGTCAGACCTGAACGCCGGGTGATGATCTCTGCATAACACTGCCCCTCTTTTGCACGGAATACATGTGCAGGCAATGACGCAAACTCTGTTACAATCGCTCACTCTCAAAGCATTCGTGGTGCAGCACTTGTTTGCAGATGCAAAAGTGACAGAAGTTGTTGCACAGTGACCCTGTTCACATGGTCAGCCGCTGAGGGAAGCGGTAATGATTGCCGCATTGTTTAGTGTTGAAAGGATGCAGAAATTGTCATTGGAAAGGTGTGGGAAGAGGCACAGCGGTGTGCTCGTCACCTACAGCTCACGTCACACAGGATCTTGCACAGGTTAATGACAGAGTTGCAGCAGACGTATGCGCTCAGTCTCATTTTAACACAATGTGCAGACTGAGTCTGACTGATGTAATCGTCGACGGCAACACACCCGCCTTTTTAAGAAACTTGACTTGATGCTTACTTTCTTATTTCGCAGCAACATCCTCTGAGGATCTTGGCCTAAACTTTACTGGAAAAACTCGATGTGGCAGGATATACTGGGTGTGCATTCTAATAGGCTTCATTTCTAAAAACCTCCAATGGTGCTGGAAACATCGATGTCTCTACTACTGTACATGACATCTGAACTATGGAAACAGGTTAATTAAAATAAATTGAGTTCATGTTCTTGGGTTCCTTCTACTTTAAGGTCGTTCGGGGCCACAGAATGGAAGCTGAAGTGAGGAGGCAGGATATAATGAAGCCCAGCATTTACTGTAACTGAGCGCATGTTCAATGAGCCCAGTCTGTTTCCACACCTCTAATTACATGAAGCATGTCCTTCAGAGGTGCTCAGAGTGGACGGCCACAGCTCACTGGCCACTTTAAAAGTAGAGCAGCGTGTTGATGGTAAATGGACTGATTCTTATATAGTGCGTCTCTGCTCTACCTCAGCCCTCGGACATTATACGAGCACTTTTTCCTCAGCTTTGTCTGCCTAAGTGATTTTTTTGTAACGTTCACACTGAGGTTAGTATGTTGTCCAAGAATACTCTGGCATCCAGCCTGGATAAGCCAGGGACCAAACCGCAAACCTTCCAATTAGTAAATGACCTGCTCCACCTCCTGAGCTACAGCCAGGCTCCAACTGTGAAGGTGTATTGGAAGGACTGCTGCGGCGATGCTCACACACAGATCAATAAGGCGAGAGGTGGGGTGCACCCTGGGCAGGTTCCTGTTTCTGCCACAGCGCTCACAGAGAAACACAAAACCTAAAACTAATTTAGAATCACCAATTAACCTGAGTCCACAGAAACGACGGACAGATGGTGGATTCAAACCCACCACCCCGGTGGTCCTGGGTTTCTGCAGCAAGGCACCAACTTTAAAATACTGCCAACATATAAACTTGTTCATTCAGAAGCTTAAGTACTTTACTTCTATAAATTCACAGTTTGTGAGCAAAGGTTTAAGGTTGTCATTCAACACTCCTCTCCTGCCCACATCAACATTGAAGGAGCTCTCGATTGCTGAAACCATTTCTCCGTCTATAAAGGCTTTTAAAAATCTTCCCCTAATTGATATGTGCATATCTGTGATATATCTCAGGACTATACCGATCCTTGCACAGTCTGTAGGGCTTAAAAAGCAGCGATCACCATCATCCTGCCCTTCTCTTCAGCTCCAGATGCTTTCAGCATGTTTAAATTGATTTTTTCCCTCCATTGGGAATTAATCTTTGACGGTAAATTAAATACCTCAGTATTTGCCCTCTAGGCTCTTCTCTCAGAACCAGAAAGCTGTGGGTGTGTACTGCACAGCTGCTGGTTTCCACACTGCTTTAATCTGTTTTATTTTCTCAGAGCATCTATCGATCCCCGGACATCCCTGCTCACTAGGCCTGCTTCGTTTGCACAGTCGGAGGATTTCATGCTGTGCCCTGGGACATCTCATTGTGAAGGACCCTCGCCATCTGCGCTGGGTTTCAAAAAGCTTCTGTTCCTGCTGAATACCTCCGTTCTCCACGCTATAATCCAGTCTCCCTTTCATTCTTAATATGTTCAAACAAAACCCGCATCATGTACCTTTGTTATTGATCATTTCAAACTCCCGTCTCATGACTGCTTCATCTGTAAAATCACCTGATGCTTTTCAACAATACTGATATATCGCTCTGAGCGTTTCTGATAATCTCTTAAATCTACCGTCTTTTTTCTATCCTGTCCAACTGGACTCAGTCCACTCCAGAACCAGTTTCTGTACCCAGCTGGCAGACAAATATTTGCTCTTTGTTGACAGTCTCTCCCGCTGCGTTGATTTCAAATTTCAGAACTCGCAACAAAAGCTCCACAGGAGACGTGGAAACAGCTTGAAAGAGCAGGAAAGTGGAAAATTAGCCTGCTCAGTGTTCTGTTTCACACTGTAGTCCAAGTTTCACCGCACTGCAACCTCTCATGTGAAGACTTCAACTCTGACTATATCACATGGATTAAACTACAGCGCATATTAACCCGAAGGTTTAGGCTTCACACATTCAAGAGACTGTGTTTCAGATGTCTCTTGTTTAACGGCAGACTACAGGAAGAAAGCATGTTTAAGCTGCAGAGGAGTGTTTCCTGTGTGTGCAGAGTCGGTGTTGTTGGTGAGTTTGAATGTTTCCTCTGCCTGTAGCAGACAGTTATCATTCGGGGGGGGGGGGGGGTCGTTCCTCATTGCTGAAGGGTAGTATGGGCTAATGCATTTCTACATTAGCTGACAGGTGGGTGGGCCATGCAGTTTTCAACAGTAACATATGAGGTTGAGACGCCTGTTTTTTACCTTCATATTCACCTTCTGTTCGGTTCAGGCATCACATGACTTGTTTAGGGTTTCAGAAAAGATTGTGGTTTGTGTACAAATGACAAATTATAAAGACCAATTTGATATTCGCCACAGGACTTTTGTTTCAGCCCTTCTTTTTTTCTTTTTCCAGAATATCTTTTCCCACCACTTCTTTTCATCAGTATTTATCATTCAGCAGCACAGGAGCCATCAGGGATGGTGCGACCATGGCTATTTTCTGTAGCTACAATTTACAAATCTCCCATAAACACCTTACATGTAAGACACCAACTGTTCTGGAAGCCACAAACACACATATGCATGTGCATGCACTCCCTCACACACACACAATATATAATTTTAGTATTAATTACAAAAACGACCACGTTGTGAGTTTCTTTCTCTATTTTTTTACATTTGTTTTTAAACTCCACACTCAGAGTTTGGACATTTGGAAATGTGCAGAGATTTCATTACAGCGCTACAGCTTCATTTGATTGGTCGGTTTGTTTACACAGACAAAAAAAAATCTTTATTGATGCTACGATAAAATTAACGCCACTTTTCAAAGCAGCTATTCCAGGTGATTTGGACACACCAACCAAACGGCCCTCACTGTGTCACGTTAATGAGCAAACCACACTCAGCCAGCCAGTTTAATTTGTTGCCCAGCAACATGAAGCTAAACGCAGCTTATCCACTGTGCAGTCTGTTATTGTGCATTTACTCAATATGTGCTTAATTCTGCCTTTCAGAGAACGGCAGGTTTTAATAACTTTTTAATGCTTCCAGCTGATGTGAGTTTGTTTATCCTTATTTCATATGTTGCAGGAAATGTGGAGAAAAGGAGAAGATAATGAACAAGGGCTGAGTTCATGGACACATGCTTAGTAAACAACCTCTGGCATGTCCAAAGATGAAAACGAGGAACTCACACGTGTCCGGTCTCATGAGCCACAACAAAGGCGGAGGAGAAGCCGTCTTCGTGGTTCAGGGTGCAGCTCCGGACTGGGTGGCACATTCCTGTGACCGGAGCGTAACCTGCCGGGAGAAACGATGAATGTTACCACAACAAATACAAAGATGAGGACGCTGAAAACAAAACGTCTCCTCGCATCTCAATGAAAGGCGTCAGGGGAAAATGTTGTGTGGAAAAGTATATTAAAAAAAATTAAACAAGTTAAAAATGGAAATTTATTCTATGAAATAAAACTAATTTTGTGTGAGGATGAAATGCTAATCTTATAACCAAAAACAAAAAGTAATGTTTAAAAAGTTAACTGTGCATTATCTGCCAGAAGAGAACAATAAAAATATTATCAATGAACATTTCTTTATTATGCTGAGTCATCTTCATAGTTCCTACAATAACAAAACATGTTTTCATCTGTAATCTTTTCACTTTATAACTGCAGTTTGTTTTAGCTACAACGACATCATCCAAGATCTCGACTGCTGACCACAAACCAAGGAGCAGTGCGGTGATTAAGCACAGACGGATGGACATTATGAGACCACAAGTGACAAATATGTGCAACAAATGATGCTGTGCTGAGGGCTCGAGTGAGACGTAGAGCCATTTACATACAGAGGAGGGATACTTTATGTAGGACAGATCTGTATGCATCTCGGCCCATCTCTACGTTTAAACGTGTCACGTGTGTCACGTGTGCACATCAGTGATACGTGTTGCCACTAGGGGTGCAACGATATTCGTATCGATATTGAACCGTTCGATACAGTGCTTTCGGTTCGGTACGCATATGTATCGAACAATACAACATTTGTAATTTATTTTATCAATTTTCCTTCTGACGATGCTGTCTGTGTTGAGCGCTCAGTGAATCTGCGTTCGACTACTCCGCCTAGGCTGCACTGTCCAGCGCAGATCCACTGAGCGCTCAACACAGACAGCATAGAAGGAAGAGCGCAGGGCACCTCCCCCACCCTCATTCAGTTCTGGCGTTTGGAATTATTTTGGTTTTCATGTGACGTATGACCCTGAAGGTAAGCGAGTCATGGACTAAAGTAAAACAGTATGTTGGATGTGCCATGCAATGCTCAATTACATTGGTGTGAACTAGTGTGCTAGCGCAGTTAGCTCGTTAACGTGTTGGCCGTCTAGCCCCATGCACAGAGCGATCGGCGGTAGCTCGTTAACGGAGATTTGCCGTGTTGTGGCGTTAAGGTCATTTCAACGAGATTAACCTGAAAGCACTAGTGGGAACACAACGAATATGACTGCACATTTACGCCGACATCATCCTAGTGCAAAGACAAGTGGAAGCAGACAAAAAAAAGCAAGCATGCTACTAACTTTAGCCGAGTCATTTAGACAGCTGTTAGCACATGATTCTCCTTATGCTGCTGAGAATATAGCCCAGAAGAAGCGGATAGTATAGCTTTTATTTTGGAAAGAGACATTTCTCTGTAATAAACTCTCTTTTCCAAAGATGAGTGATTCCTCAATCAGATACAGGGCTTGCAATATCGCTAGCCCGACGTCCCGGAGCTAGCGATTTTTTCAGTCCGGCTACCAAAATCTATCTCTTCCCTGCCCGTCGGGCTATTGTAGGAAAAATATATGTCAATGCTTTTGCATTCTTTCAGAAATGTAGCTGGATAATTATGTCATTGGCATCGGTGAGCCACTGTCAATATGTGACATATTGAAGTCGCGTTTGAATTTGCGCTTGTTTTTTGCTTTCACTTTGCAATCGCGCGAACTGTGTATAGAGAGCGACAGCACTGATCTGTGAGTGATGATAATTTGCACCAATTCCTCTGACATCGTCTTATTAATCGTTAGCTTACTATGCAAACATGACAAGTGGAATCTCCCGCAGCTTAAACATGTGAGAGGTTGATCGCGCAGAGAATCGCTGAGCTTATGTGAGTGCGTGTAAAAGCATTTCAGTTCTGCTGAGCCAAATAAGACAGGTCAGGGTGAAGAAGTGACAGCCAAAGAAAAGCTTACCACAAAACGGAGAAGTTATGACAAATCAGACTATAAGGCAAAAAGAAAGTGCAGCTTTATGGTTTCATGGACAAAAGAATTTCTGTGGCTGCAACATGATGAGCTAAATAACCAGGGCTGCACATAAGTGGTCCGCAGGTGCGCATTCGCTGTCAAAATAAAAAACGCGCACAAGGGTTAGGGTTAAATTTAAAAACTGTACTTTTGAGTTAAAATATATATTTATAATTTTAATAAATGACAAATTAAAAATGCATGAACATTTTTTTGTATCGAAAAAATATTGAACCGTGACACCAAAGTATCGAACCGAACCGTGAATTTTGTGTATCATTGCACCCCTAGTTGCCACTGCTGCCAAAAGACAATACACATTACACACAGCAGCACAGTGACAGCAGGGGACTTAGGGGATAATTAATGGCGATTATCGCTGCTTTTCCATGACTTCCTGCTATAAGCACTGACATCACATGGTCACTGCTAATAACTGGAGCCACAGGCAGCAGCAGTGAGAAGGACCAGCAGGGCCAAAAATAGAATAAATATTCTACTTATTTTTATTGTTTTAATGTCTACACATCCAGTTTAGCTGCAACATCATGAAGGACATGAACTTTGTTTGGAGCCAAACTGCAAGTACTGATTTACAGGAAGTGAACCTCGCACGCAAAGAAAGAAATGACATTAGGAAATATAGATTTTGGCCCAAATGTGCAGCTGGAACATATGATGGTCTGCCCGAAAGCTAAAACGTACCCACTGATCATTACGACACTAGGTTCCAAATCGAAATCAGATTCCTGCCTGCGGACTGATGGATTTCCCCATGCTGTTTGTTTAACTCTTAACAGTGGTACCAAGAGGGAGACACACACACACACACACACACACACACACACACACACACACACACACACACACACACACACACACACACACACACACTCTCTCTGTGCCACTTCAGATCAGCACAGTTGACTCTTCATCTGTTATGCCTTCCCAAGGGTGGGATTACCTTGGGAATTGTAGTGGTGCACTAGTGAATGTTCCAGCACTTCCTCGTTCGCCCAACTGTCACGGTTTAGATGAGCGCGTTAGAAAGTCGGTGAACTCCCAGCATTCCGGGACCATTTCAAGGCCATTAACCACAGGTAACCTCAACACGCTGGCAACAATAATATTGCGTAGACCTTCATCATCATCATCCACTTATTGCTTTATTACAGCGACAAACTAAAGGACAGCGAACATTCATTAGCAACATGTCCTACAGGATAGCAGCTAGGGTTTGTATCATGTGCTGTTCATTAGTGTTGGTGCATTAATAATGCAATAACTCATGAAGCATAGTTGTTCCTTGTGAAAGAGCGAGTGAGCAAACATGGTAAACTTAATGAGAGCACGCATGCAAGCAGAGCCACCGAGGCAGGGTGTGCGCTAGCACTCAAACAATAATAATAATAACTGCTGTTGTTGTTTTGTTTTGCCCCTGATGAACACTTAAAGTCAAGTGGACCCTCAAAGCTGTTTTCTAAGAATGGCCTCTCTTTTTGTGCATATAAATCAAATCTAAATCAGAACCCAGAGCAGCTTTGTTGATTACTCCTCTCACTTTGTTTTTATTTAATCAGACATCGCGGGCATTTCCATGGCTGCAGGTCCCCCGAGTGCTGAACTGAAATCTCTGGATTACAAATACGGTGAGGAGGATAGAGAGGGATCAGCGTTTTATCGGAAATCAAGCTCAGAAATAAACAAACACTTTTCTCCTGACGTTCTTAAACCTTTGACTGCTCATTATTTCTGCTCATGCTGACGATTAAGAAAGAATCTCCGAGTGTTTGTCAAATACATCGGTCTGTAAGGAAAAATGAAATGTGCATTTTGTACATAAGACACGTCTTTGGAACTGCCTTCTTTCATCTGCACAACACTGGCGTTCATGCATTTGATACGTCCGGGTGAACTTCGTGATAATCACAGAAGTGACTCCAACCTAAGCTCCATGACAAGTACTGGCATGGACTAGTAACAGAGGTCACATGTCTGTGAATGCCACCGCTCACATTTTGGACAGATGGTTTCAAAGCGGGGTGAAAGAAGCCATCTACATCCACTGTCAGCGACCATCGTTGAAGAGAGGGCGGGGCTTACGTCACCAACCATACCAGTTAATGTTCTCCTGTCTTGATAGCAAGTATAGCCACGAGGCTTAGAGTTAATGAATTCTTCTACACAACAACAAACCCAGTATCATCGAAGCTGTGGCACAATCAGCACACACAATAATCCTGCTCAGATGAGTGAGGCTCTTACAGATTGTGTCCATGTAGCTCGACTCACATCTCTGATTTTAGGCTGTAATGGACTGAAGGATAACTCAGATCCAATTAAACTGAAATTCCACTTCCAGCTCAGGATGGAGATTGCTTCGCACTCTAAGTGGAGTCCTCACACCTTGAGCTCGACTACATCACACTGACTTTCTGTATTTTGACACTCTCTCTACTTTATGCCGGAGAAAAAGAGGCATGTGTGTGTGCTGTTGTGTGAAAGCAGCAGACGACTGGTTGCAGCCACTTCTACCTGGTAATTGCCGGAGTCCAAATGCTGGGAGGACTGGTAAATCCTGAAGTGCTGCTTCATCTGTGCAGCACTCAGGCTGCAGGGAGGTTTGTTTTATTTCACTTGCAACTATATTTCATAATTAACTTTTCTATACGTTTCCTTCTGTTTCATTTCTCCCAAGAATTGTTTAAATGTTACCCTCATTCAGTCACCCATTTGGGGAAAACAACATTAACCCACATCTCACCTGAGATTTATTGCAAAAGTGGGGGAAGTGATTTATAACATTTATACAAAATATTTAGCCTTCACCGAGAGTCCAGATCGGCTGTTTCCATCTTTCCAAGTGACTTTATTATAACTGTGTGTCTCTTGTTTTCAGAGGAAGCCCACAGAGAGATCAGAGTCGGGGTTAAGGTTTCAGGGCTCTGAATGCTGAAGCTTGTACGGTAACGTTCAGGCTCCCAGAGGTGAGCCAGTAAAGCTTAGGTTTAGAAGGACCTGAGAAAACTTTTAGTTAAAAACCTTTGAGTAATCTGTCTTGTGAGTGAGACTAATATGTTAATTAAATGAATGTGAAAAGGTTACAGATCCACTCGAAGGGAGCAGTTCATTCAGTCATCAATCTGATCTGATGTTAAAGAACTAACGGAGCATGAATAACTGAAATAACTCAGAACAGCAAAGAAAGACCAACCAGAGAACGGCTTAAAGCTGACAGTGTTGATGCTCGGAGTCAGTGCAGTAACCACAAACATCGCAAGTGATCCGTTTTTGGCTGCTGGTCTTTTGTGCTGAAGAACTCAATGCAAAGAAAAAGACAACTGACCAAACAGAACATGAGGGAAATTAATTGTTTTCAAAGTATTCACTGAAAAATTGGACAGAAATATTCAAGCTAAGTGGCCAAAAGTTTGCACGAGGACTGGATTTTAATACCGCTCAACAGCTTCCAAACAGAAGCCCAGAAAAGATGCACTGCTGCTGAACTCCAGCTCCAAAGACGTAAATCATCACACCCGTAAGGTGAATCTAAGCTTCCTGCTATTCCAGGAGGAGAATGCTGCTCACAAAGAAGACCGACAGAGAATATGGCGAACAAAACAAACACATCCTGTGTGAACAGATGAGCCCACGAGACTGGGAGTGTAATTGGACACCATCAGGTCTGGAATTATCCAGCAGTAGTCACAGTTCTTCACCCACCCACACCAGCGCCCTCAGTACTGGAAAGAAAACATCAGATCTGAGCTTTGATGGATGGAGAAACATGGACTTAAACCCACTAACAGGGTCGTTATCCACAGAGTGGGCTACAGACAGGGAGCAGCAGCATATTAAGCTTTAAAAGGGACCCGACCCTGCAGGAGACCTAAACAGGTCCCACACTATACAGGGCAGGTTCATCCTGTGGTTGTGCCGTGTCTATTGGAAATATTCACTCACAGTGTGTCTGATATGTTGCACTCCAGTCTTGCCCTCATTTGAGGTGTCAAATGCAAAAACATGCACTGTGTCATGGCCCAGGGCTAAGCTGAGCAAAGTAAAAACTGTGCACCAAAGGTGAAACTGCCAAACCCCACCAGAGAATATATTCGCTTATTTTGCTCATAAATTCCTGTTAGATCCCAGATGAATTAATCTCACAGCTTCCTGCTACAGAGAGAAGAACTCAAATAAACAGCAACAATCGAGTCGGGGAGGCCTGATCGGACCGCCTGCACCAACAGAGACCGCCTGCTGTTAACAGCACGAGCTCTCATCCCTGTGAGGGAGACAGCTTCCTGTCACACTGTGGGCATACAGTGCGAGTTTTTTATTTAGTCTAATGCTTGTTCCAATATAATGGATAAATCTTTGGCCTGAACATAAAACACAGCTTATCAATAACTGTTTCCCAGTGAGCAACAGCACGCTTTGGTTGGATCATCTCCTCTGTCTTCACTCTTTGCTCCCTTTGGACGACCTGTGCAGCCTCTGGGTGCAGGTATCGCCTCATGCACCAGTACTGACACGGACTCTAGTCAAATGCAAAGCTAGTGAAAAAATAGTCAGAAAAGATGAAAAATAATAATTTCATGTGTGATTTGTAGCCTAGTGTAGCAAGTGTATATTTAATTCACTTCTATTCTACTTAGATATGTGGAATTTTAACCTGCAAAGCTTCGCTACCATCGGCTCCACATCGATGTATCGATGGACTTCCCGTGACACGCCTCCTGCAGCTCATCCTCAAAGACCTACTCCAAGACCTAACAGCACTAAGATCGCCTCCACTCGCCTAACAACGCCGTCTCTCCCTATAACTGGAAAGCTGGATTGGCACCAGCCTTTCTTCCAGCACCATAAAAGGTGCAAATAGATTTAACTTTGTTCGACCAGGAAAGTGTTGAGATTTAAAATGTCTTTTGTGAGCATGTCCTGACCAAGAAACAGCTGCTAAATCAGCAGCCTGACATAACAGCGTACAAACGAATACGAAAAGCAAAATACACGGACAGTAAAGATGGGAGCACATCAGGATGCAGAAGGACGAAACAGAGCATCTAACCTGAGCATGCAGTGTGCTGTGATCAGCACCTGACTGACAGAATCAGTGAAACCATTAAAGAGAGCCGTCCTTACATATGAATCTATAACACATTTCCACAATCAAGCACAGACCAAATGTCTCTGCCGTTGCATTCACTTGCAAATAAAACGTCTGCTGCAGCTTCTGTAGCAAATAAACGAAGAATACAGCAAGTGGAGGCTTTTAATAGTGCTGACTTTGGGCATTTGGCTGCTTTCACTGCTGAAGTTTGGCTGCTATAGAGAAAATAAAAGGAGGGAGGAGAAGTCGATATCTGGCAGACACTGGAAATTGCTTCCCCCCCCCAGTCTTTCAAATCAGCCTCAGCAACAAGAGTAAAAGTGCCAAAAAAGTAGCACAAAGGGAGAGTCCACCCTTTCTGTGCGTCATAGCAGTAATAACGAGGCTTTTCATTGTTTTCTCTTCTCGGTGCCTCTTTGTGAATCATTTCAGTCAATTTAACTCAAGCAACTGGGGCACAAACATTTTTTATAGTTGCATTTAAAATGTAATCAGAGAGAATCTGGAGTGAATTCACACGTAAGACGTGTTTCCTAAATGTTGAATTTGCAGAACGAACGCTTCAAAACTTTTTTTTCTGCTCTCACTGACAAGTTGCACATTTTGCAACACAGAAAGCTGACTGGTGTGTATCGTGACGGGTAATCTCCCTCCGGGGCCTTACCCTGCATCCCTGTGGGGCCGAAGCCTTGGCGAGTGAGGAAAATTGCGTGGTCGTGGTGTTCGGCGTGATCGGGATCGCCTTTCTGCTGCACAAAGGCCCAGCGGCACACGTTCTCCAGGCTCCGCGATGGGTTGCCTCTCTCAATGAGGCTGATGGACTGAGAGGAAAAAGGAGAGAGAAATGCGGATGCAAATGAACATGTTGGTACTCTGGCAGCAGCCTGTAATTACTCAGACTGTGAAGCAGGAATAGTATGTGGAAGCCCTGGGCTGAAAACGAGAGGATAGCGAGCTGAAGGAGTCGTGGCGAACATAAATCACCTAAGTGCCACTGCTGATTACAGCGAGCAAATGGAAATGTGCGTTTTGACACTGTGTGTAAAAGTGAGTTAGACTAGGTGACCTCTGCAGTCTGCACACATTTTCATCTCTATTTCACTCCTCTGTCATAAAAGGGAATGTCACCTGCAAAAAGAAGTTTAAGAATTAAAAAAAAGCAACGGAAAAGGACGCGGGGACTCACCTTGGCATACCCCAGCATAATCATCCTGACCAGAACCACGTTGATGTGGACTCCCAGAGACTCGTCATGGTAAATCTCATTCACCTGAGGTGCAGGGGGACAAACAACACTTTTAAGGAATTGGAAATCTGAAATTTAAGGTAAATCTCAGTTCTAAATCCGACTCATTAGAGTGAAACAGGTTATTCCTCACGACTCCCTCCACGAACGTCTGTAATCAAAGAGACCAGGTAAATATGAATAATATGAACAATAGGAGGGAGCAGCTTGTTATCTTAGTTTTGATATTTGCAAGAAACAAAAACATCACGCTTTGGATATGATGGTGCCTTCAGCCTGCACAGCCGCTACTAGTCATTAAAAGAGAGATTATGACTTGATATGGAAATGTGCTTATGCATGTTGTCTCTGTATTTAGATAGATAAAAACTCAACTCTTCATGGGAATGATTTCCTGTAAAGAGCTCCGGAGAAACCAAGCACTGAGCATGTGACAAAGTCGTTTAGTATTCAACCCGTCTTGGTTTCCTGCAGCCTCGGAAGTAATGTAAAGAGAAGCGAATGAGTCAGTGAAGCAGGCTGGTGAAGGACTCTCCACAGGCAGCCTGACTAATGTTTTCTATCGATTTGAATCTGAATGAAACAGTGAAGTGAGACTTGTGCACACAAGCTTTCTATTTTAGCAGTCAACACCATTATCATCTGCAGACATGCATGTTTGTTCAGACAAAGGCATCGCATCTCCTCCGTATCTGCAGGTGTGTGAGATATCAAAAATGCACAAATGCATTTCCTGTTTAAATTATATCCATGTTCACTTATCCTCATGAGGCGTGAATAGCAAAGACAGTTACGTTTTACAATATTAATGCATGAAGACTTTGCAGGACTGCTTGATAGCTGCAGAGCTACAGTTAGCAGAGGACACTGTGACAGTCCACCACCCATTTTCCTTTAATTTAAAGTCATTATAGTCCTGTCCCACTTATGCATACATATTATGCAATTAATTTAATGCTGAATATATGACATGATGCCACGCGTGACACAAATTGCCAGTTTCGATTGACTTTGGGGGCCATATGCATGTATTGCTGCTTTGAAGGAGGATTTTGATGTTCTGACGTCCCGTGCACTTTGATTGGGTCATAATAGTGAGAAGTGTGAGATTGTCAAGCCCACAGTGTTCACATGCAAAACATTTAATCGGACATTATTATTTGGCTGGAAACTGAGCGGCAGATGAATGAGCCAGTGACGGTCACCTATGAATGGAAGCAGCTGCAGCAAGCACACTTCCTCTGCTGAACAAAGCCAACTCTGTGCACTTAATTACTGTGGTCATTCTTTTGATATTAATGAGAATCATTCTGCATTTTCAAACTTGTATACTAGATACTACAAACATATTTGTAGATGGCAAAAAAGATCCGTTTACGTAGTTGTGATGGTGACCAGAACGAATGTGTGAAAATGAAGAAGATTGGATCATGGGGGTAGATTTAAGGGACACTTACCACCAATATTTAAAATACATCCATTTGTCTAAAATGTGAACGAATCCTTATTCAAGAAATCTACTGTAAATATTACTCAGAGGTGCCCGTTTCTCCTCCTACAGTGGGTCTTTTTTACTCCTAAAACATACACTCACTGTCCACTTCACTACACATGTCCTCAACTGCTTATTTACCCAAATATCTAATTAGCCAATCACACGGCATCAACTCAGTGCCTTTGGGCATGTAGACATGATCGAAACAACATGAAGGTCAAACTGAGCATCAGAATGAGGAAGAAAGGTGATTTCAGTGACTTTGAACATGGCATGATTGGTGCTGGTCTGAGTATTTGAGAAACTGCTGATCTGCTGATCCAACAAAAACATCTCTGGGTTTATAGGGAGCAGTTCAAAACAAGAAGATATCCAGCGAGCAGCAGCTCTCTGGGTGAAAATGTTTTATTGATGCCAGACGTCAAGGCCGAACGGGGCCGGCTGTTTTTGGCTTAATAGGAAGGAAACAGCAACTCAAAAACCACTTATTAACAATAATGTGGTTTGATGTGTTGTGCATTCATCTCTGAGTGCACGACACATCAAGAGGCTACTGCAGCACGGCACTGTACCAGGGGCCACTCCTGTCAGCAAAGACCAGGAAACAGCTGGCTCACCAAAACTGGGCAGCAGAGGTTTAGAAAATTGTGCCCGATTTCATGAGTCTTGATTTCTACTGTGACATGTAGGCTCACAGTTTTGGAGTAAACAACAAGAAAGCATTCAGCCGCTCTGCCTCGTATCGATGGTTCAGGCCTTTAGATATAATGTCAGGGATGTTTTCTTAGCATATTTTGGACCCCTTAGACCCCAACTGGGAATTGTTAAAGGACACGGCCTGTATGGAGTATTGACTGTGTCCATCCCTTTATGATGTACCATCTAACATGGTTGTAATGCACCGCGTCACAAAGCTCAAATTATCTCAAGCTGGTATCTTGAACATGATGACCTTCGGCACCTTTGAGATGGGATAGAGGGATCTGCAGATCTGGAGCAGCATCTGGCTGATGCTAGCACATCAATATCGTCCAGATTCTCTGAGGAATGTTTTGAGCACCTTGTTGAATCTGTGCCATGAAGGATTAAGGACGTACTGAAGGTGAAATGCAAGTATTAGTAAGGTGTAACTAACGAAGTGGCCGTGAGTGTAAATATGAATGGTGATTTTCCACAACCACTGAATGTTTTGTGGTAAATATAATTAGCCCCGCATCACCACCAACACCAACGTGTCATGATCATAGTACCGACTACACAGCATCTCCTCCTCTCCTGTGGCATCGAGGCAGGGAGGAGAAAAACGAGGAGAAGGTGCAATATTGGAGAGTAATTAAAGCGTTTTGCACAGTTTTCCTAAATATCTATATATAAACGATCGCTGTGTGCTGAAACACACTGAGCAATGGAAGCCACTGGGTCCAGGTACTTAAAATAAATCCATCTGAACAGGTGCCACATGCATATTTAAGCAGTTCACTTCAAACAACAAAAATATTCTGACACAGACAAAACTGCCAAATTCTTCCGGTCTGACTCTCACGTCTGGATCCAGGCGAAAACAAAAAGTGGACAGGAGAGTGAATCACGTCTGCAGGAGTTCACAGCAGGAATGAAGTCAACGTGTTGTGACTAAGCTCATGTTTCCATACTGTCGTGAATATTCGATTCTGCTGGCACAAGGAAGGTCCCCAATTCACAATTAGGAGAAAGGATTTGTCACTGCTTGGCTGCACAACAGAGGGACAAAACCCAAATAAGACGTGACTCACAAACAGGACAAATTCATCACGAGCCAGCGAACTCTAGCGCTAATCCCAGCACCAGGACACCTGACAAACATTTTTACTAGTCTGGTGTGATGACCCCCCTGAGGAAAAAAGGTACCACTTAAAAGTTTATCTACAGTGTCAATACACTAAGTGTGTTCTCTAAAATGCTAAATTCTGCTTTCATTGCAGTAGATGCTAACAAACTTGATGGCAGGGAAACTGTCAGCATTTTGAGTTCATTGTGTTCTTGAGATTTTAATGAGTTTGCTTATATTTCCAGTTCATGGTTTCCTGTATGTGAAATTCCTCTCGTGTCTGTGAGTCTGTAGTCTTATCTGTGTCTCCGTCTCCTCGTCCTTTGTGTGTGTCTCCCTTCCTCAGTTTCTTCCCCTCGGTCCCTGGGTCAAGCCCGCGTGTCTTAGCCTGCATCTTAGTGTGTTTCCTGTTTTATTTTGACAGTCGCTCGTCCCAGGTTCAGGGGGTTTAGTTTTGCTTCCCCTGTGTCACTATGTCTGATTCGTCCCAGCTGTGTTCCCGTCTGTTTCCGCTTCTTCTAATGACCCTGTGTAGTGTAGCGTAGTGTAAGGTTTTATTGTGGGAAATTATTTGGGTCACGAAAAAAAGTTACAAGCAGCAAAAATTAAGAAAAACAATAGAAAAGAATGAGATAAAACAGAATAACATACTATGTTGCATCGGACAGTATTGCACAATATTGCACATAAGAGAGACATCTCTAAGACTTAATTTAAAAGTTACGAGAAAACAAAGGGGAAATAAGTAAGAGTAAGAGTAAGAGCTGCTGTAACATGCTGCCACACACGGAGGTCGTCTGTTCATTTCGGGTCATGTTCAGGTTTTTCGATGCTTAAGGTTCTACGTCCGTAGTGTTTAGTATTTCAGTTCTCAGGTTGGTTCTCGTCCTTGTTCTTCTGCCTTTTGTTTGTATTTTTCGTGCAGCCTAAATAAACGGCCGTTCCTGCCTCGAGTGTCTGATTTTGGGTACAAACACAAGGTGCAGACAAATAATTTCACTCACTACTTTATCCAAATACAAACTGACCAAAGAGTTTCACCTCCTGGAATTACCATTTATTTTCACCACCTCCCGTGATCCTTATGTGCGTCACGGGGGGGTGGAGCCTATCCCTATGTGCAGTTTAGAGTTACCAGTTAACCTATCTGCACCAACTGCACGTGTTTGGATTATGCCAGAGAAATGCAATTAAAATACATTTTTCTAAAATATTGATGGTAATCTTAATTTCGCAGAGCACTTCTCGTGTAACATGACAACTGGAAAAAGAACATACATGTTACTGAACAAACTCTGCACGTGCCCATCATGCAGCTTTCACCGCTGTTGTTTTGTCACCAACTGATTGACTGCACGGTGAGCACCAATCGAATCAGTGAACAGGTCAACATCTTGCCATCTTTCTCTCTGACATGTTACATGAGAAGTGCCAATTAGCAGAGCATGAGGACCAAAGTCACAGGCAGTGGGCCTCATTTTCTTTGGGCCAGTGATTTCTCACTGAGCTCATCTGCCACATTACACAATAAGTCAGTGCTCTCCACTCAGGACAGAAGAGGTGGAGAAAAACATTTCCCAGCAGCGTATCATCACGTTAAACTGTCCCCAGAGCATCCTTTTTGCTTTGTCGACTTCTTGAGGCGATGCAGCGCTGGACGAGCAGGACCACTCCCTGCTGCTCCTTTGCATTTGTCACTCCTTGGGACTTTATGAATAACAGTCTAGGTGAATGTGAGCCGCATCACAGATGGGAGCTTCGAAATGAAGACAGATAAATGCTGCTGATCCTGAATGTGTATCTACTAGCAAAGCAGCTTTGCTTTGCTTGCAGTAGCTGCACTGTGAGCCTCTCCTTCAGGGAGAGCTGAAATCACACCATATGTGATCCAACACACTGAGCTGCTCGCTCTCAAAGACTCATCCCAGCGCTATGACTTCCTAACAGCTTCCTCCACATAGATGCAGCAGGACTCACTTCATCTCATCGTATGCTGTCACTGGGGCTGCACGATTAGTCACATTTTAATCTCGTTCATAATTTTTGGCTTCTTGCAATTAAATGAACATTGAGTGATATTGAATAAGCATGCTTCACCAAGAGTGACTCAAGCCCTAAATCACCACCTGATGGTGTTTCTGTTTGTGTATGTGGCTGTCGCCCACACCACGTGGATGCACAACACTACATTAAAAACAAAAATCAAAAGTCTAGCAATGCAAAAGCTGAAGAGCTGAAGAAATCATATGCAAAGAATCCTGTAGGGTTGTGTCACCACAAAGCAACATGACGAACACGTTTGTCTGCCTGAAAACACAACACAAACTGCAGCACAACTAATGCATGCAGGCCAAGAAAAACAGTGTAATGTGACACATCCAGCGTATCACTGCATCCATCCAGATCACAAAGATGGGCTGAACTCACCAACACAGTCACACTTAAAGATAGATGTCCAATAAACACACAAGGCTTCAGAAAAAATGTTCGACACATTAGACAAAAGATGTGTTATAAGTGGAAAAAGCAGTGGTGGGGAAACAGAGAGGGCTCTCACAGCTGTAGCGCTTTAGTCTCATCACGCTGGTACAATGAAGGGAGTGAATGAGGTTTCTGCTTCTGGGAGATGAACTTGGATGAAGTGAATAAACACCTGATTTGTCTGCAAAGAAGGGTTAATTAACAGGAATGTAGCTCAATGCAAAGGTGGGAAATGGGAAGATGTGAAAGCAGCGCTTGGTTTACATGACACTGCTATAACAACACCTTATGAATAATCCTTCCCTCAACACTGATCAAAACAACAGCGATGAAATTTTGGCCATAATCACACAGTCCTGCTTATCGCTCTCGAATTTCATTTGGCATACACTCACTTACTCAATTTCCATCACAACCAGGATGTCCATCTCTTCCTTTTACACAGCCATGCTATAGGTGCTCCGTATTGAACTAGACTTCAGCACAGAGCACCTGCATAAGTCAGCAGGGAGTGGGTGAAAGGTGGAGGACCCACTTGACAGGTCAGGTTACTCGTCTATTCCAGGTAAGGACAACCGCATGCTTCAGACATAACTACAGGACATTCCCACCTATTTATATATAGAGATAAAATTATATATCCCATTTTTTTATCTATAGATGCACCTTTAGTTTGCTTTTTGACATCACCTGTTCTACATCTGCACAGAGACCGTGTCCATGTGTTTGTTCTAATGCTGATTTGCGTTATTTACAGTTAAGAAAAATATTTTAGAGCTCTTTTTTTACCAACATGGATGATGATACTGCATCTGTTGAGCATCTGTGTACAAAACCAGTCCCATAAAAAACAGTTCTCTCATTTTGGTGTCGAAGACCTTGACCAGTTCCCACCGAGTCCTGACCTCATCCCTGTCCAACTACTCTGGATAAACCAGTTTGCTTACTGTGAGCTGGGCCTTATCACACAACACAGGTGCTGAATCTCACTGCAGCCAGAAGCTGGTTGGATTTCTAAAACGAGATGAATTTAGATTTTTACAGCAGCATATTAATGTTCCTGGGTTGTCTATTTTTTTTTTTAAACCCACATACTATTGAATATGTAAGTCGACCGACATATCGAGTAGGTGACCATCGCCTCAGTGCTTTATGCTGATTATACTGGCAGCAGGCAAAGAGGAGGAGGAGAGCAATGGAAACAAAGAAGAGGAGAGGAGACTGAAGAGAGAAATCTGAGAGGAAACGAGCAGCGGAGACATGAAGACAAAAGAAAGAAGATGAAAGGAAACGAGTGAGAAAGAGGTAAGAGGAGAAGATCAATAGCAATGAATAAGAAGATGGTGCTGTGGTTGGATGAAGCCCAACACAACCGAAACAACACCATCCCCACAGTAAAGCATGGAGGTGGAAACATGTGTTGGAGCTGTTTTTCTTCACATTCACAACTTCGCCACATAGATGGACCAATGCATGGAGTCATGTACGGTAAAATCTTGGCTGAGAACCTCCTTTTTCAACCAGAATGACTTTTCCAGCATGACAATTATGCAAAACATACTGTCAAAGAGACGACGGAGTGAAAAGAAGGACGTTGAGGTCACCTCGGTGCCATAAAAAGAGTCATGTTACCAAACAGGGGAGAACTTAAAGGAGTTTCTGTAAAGAGGACTGGGCCAAAATCCCACCTGAGATCTACGCAAACCTGATGACCGTCTCAATGCTGTGCTTGACAACAACAGTTTCTCCACCGAGTACTCAGACATTTGAATCTGAAGACAAAACAGAGCTGCCTGATTCTGTAAGCCTGCTGCACTTACTGTTGGAGTCTCACTAATGATGAAGTATGTAACAATAAAAGAACAGACTTTATTCTTCTCTCATTTGCTGTAACAGATTCAGGACTAACGTATCGCTTGGTCACAACCAAATAATTTAAATGCAGTTTGAGTGCTGGTGTGTGTGTGTGTGTGTGTGTGTGTGTGTGTGTGTGTGTGTGTGTGTGTGTGTGTGTGTGTGTGTGTGTGTGTGTGTGTGTGTGTGTGTCTATATGCAGAACTTTCCATGAAAATTAAGTTGTTGTTGATTGGACTGCTCGAAGAGTCGCTTGTGAAGATGCCCACAGAATTCATACATACATGCTCATTAAATGGTCCAATCAGTTCCAATTCTCTGGAGGATGGTGAACACAAAGAAGAGGGGGCTCTGACTTGATTAGCAAGAGATATCAAAGAGAAGGAAAACTGGAAGACCAGAGAGGGAAACTGGGAAAAGGGGAGATGACAGGAGAAGAGTATTGAAACAGAAGAAGGAAGAAAGGAAAACAGAGGGAGTGAAGATGATGAACACAGATGAGACGGGGGTGAGGAGAAGAGGGAAGAAGAGAGCTGAGAGGAGAAGAAGAATAAAAGAGGTGGTGTAGGAGGGGAAAGAAGGAGGAGGAGAGGAGGGAGAAAGAAGAGCAGAGGAATATAAAAGGGAAACGAGGAGACAAGAGCGAAAGAAAGAGATAGAGAGAGAGAAGATCAATCACAGTAATCAGCGTTCAGAGACTGTGCTGCGTCCAGATAAAGCCAGCGGGGACCTCTACTGGAAAACACCATCAATAACCTCAAAACTTCAGTGCCAGACGCTGCAGAGATCCAGAGCGATAGAGTGATGCATGTGGCAGACTGAAAAGAGCATTTAGTACTTTGGAAGTTAAAAGGAACTGAGGTTATTATTATTATTATTATTATTATTATTAGGGATTTTGGAGGCATTTAATGTAGAGATGGGAATATCTTGACAGGATCAGGGACACTGAGGTTTATGCTCTGCTCCTTAAATCCAAGGACACTGCACACCCAGTGTAAATGCACAGTTTTACTATTCATGCCAGAAAAGGCTTAATAAAAACATCTATACATGGTAAACTGCACTGATAGCTAAAAATCATGAGATGTACAGTTCTGCTCATCATGGGCATGAGTGTCATGGCTCCACACACACGCTCACTTAAATCTTATTGTAAGTGGTGCTGAAGGCTACAAGGAACAGACTTTTCTCTTCCTTTCTAGTGGACAGAGGTAAAGTCCAAGGAACTCGGTGAAGATCTACTGAGGAGGAGATTTTCACCTGTTCTTTAAAATTTAAAAGGCTGTAGTGCATGTTTTGAAAGTGCTTCACCACAAAGATTTATACATGAGCACTATGAGATTTCATTTAGAAGATATGGAATCAAAAATGATCAGTGCTGCTGCTGATGAAAAAACCTGAATATCAGCAAATGTGCAAATATGAATGTCAACAAGTGACAAATTAAATGTAGCAACAGTAAAATAAGCTAAACTAAAAATGATGACATAAAATATCAATAGGACCATATGTGACACTCATAAAACTAAATATTTGACCTACTTTCATGAATATTATAGGACGAGATCAATTTTTGATCTGTTTTTCTTTAGTCTGAACTAAAAATATGCATTTTCTCAGAGTGAACCACATCCAGACTAGAGGAAACATCAGTACCAGTGACTGATGGGCCCTGATTGGCTGTCACTGACAAACAAACTGCTGCAATCCTTCCAGTCAGTCCAGGCTGGAGCGTTCGAACCAGAAAGGACCTCGTTTAAATAAAGCTGGCAGACAAACTGCTTTCATGTCCAAACGCAGGATGGGTCCATTATGGGGAACATCAGCAGCATCTGAGAGGCTTGTAATTTGAATGCAGCGCTACAAATAATGAGATAATGTTAATACAGCGCTGTAAATAATGAAGCCGGTGAGGAAACGAGAGGCAATCCTGCCTTTTTACAAACTCTCACACGAAATGAAAACACAAGCAGAGAAACAACATTGATTTCTTTAAAATCCTGTCATGTTCAAGTGAAATTGTTCCGCCCCACAACATGTCAGCGACGACACAAAAACCGATGTCTATCAGAATTTGGTGGTACGCGATCATCCGCGGCCCATCGCTTCAGAAAGCTTTGATCAGCTGCTGATTTGCTGCCGAGGAGCAGCCACGGCAGAAACCTGAGTGACGACACTCCACGGAGAGCGCGACAACGCGGCGGCAAAAATGCTCCGCCTCTTCCATCTGCATTGAAACCTCTCATTAAAGGAACACTTCACCTTTCTGCCAGGCAATAATGGCACATGTGCCAATCTCTCACAACGCAAGCGAGGTGTATCTGTGACATCTGTGAGGACGTGATGAGCGAACACGGCATCTAATCTGCCTCCAGAGACTAACGACAGTCTGAGCTAACTGCCTAACGCACACGGAGGGCAGAGAAATCCCTGCTAGGGATCATACGTGAATGGCTGTAATAATTCCCACGGAGGCACAATTAGCACCCTGTGTGTGGACAACAGTGTGAATACACACTGGAGGGAACAGATGCTCTTGGCATCCCAACAGCTGCTTGCGGGCTCCATTTCTTTCTGATTCAGACAATATAACACTGATCCACAGCAGAGAACCCACAGGAGTGGGCTGCTGTGACACCAATGACTCACTTATTCATATCAAGACCAGTTCCATACAATATGTGATAGGAAGTGTAGATTAGAGGGTACTGTAACCTCAGCAACAGAGAGACAACACCAGCTCTCAAACAACAAAACTGAAAAGTGTGGATAACTAGAAATGCACTTTGAATGAGTCTCATTTACACCTTGAAACGAAGATACAGTTAACGACTGCTTTGGGAGACAAAGAGACTTAATAGTGTTTATTATTTGGAGGCTTCTTCCTTCCTAGTTTAAACATGGCTGACTCAAGGGAAGAAACACGTCAATGATCACAGAGATCACAGAAAAAAACACTAAAATAAAGTAAAAAAGGAATCTGACTCTATCCAGCTTTAGGGTCCCAGGATGCTGAAGCCCAGCTCAGCTGACACAGTCCACCTTTTTGCTGTCAGGCGCCAGTCGCTGATCCACTGTGCTGCTCCTACAAGCAGACACTCTGATTCCCAGCACCATATTTGCCTTTTATAAAGGTTAATCTGCATCATCATCATCATCATTTACATTTACGTGTCAGTACAGTGCATTCACACAACCCTTTATTCTGTGTGCTTTAAGCACATCCAGTGCCAATTTAAAATCACCAATTAACCCAGAATCCCTTTGGATTGTGGGAGGAAGCCGGAGCACCTGGAGGAAACCCACAAAGGTAAGGTAAACTCCAGAGGAAGGCCCCAGCAGAGGTTTGGACCAGCAGAGCAAGAAGCGAGTCGGGTTCCCACTGCACCACCGAGCTGCCCAGTGGCATCCCTAATGCATGCTGTGCTTACATAAAATCCCTGTTCTGTTACATTCAAAACACAAGTCGGGTTTAATACACAACAGTTTTCAAACTAGGAACAAAATGAAGTTGTAGTGACTCACTATGTTCATCAGTGTGAGGAGGTAATTCTGCACATGCTCCTTGCCGTGAAATCGGACCACTGAGTCATCGACTCCCAGCAGGATTTCGATGTTGTAGTCGTCCTCTCCAGCGTCCCTCCGTCTGCGGCGCCGGACCGTCTCATTCACCTGTCGGGTTACTGAGTCGAGGCTCCCGGGAACATCGAGCTCCGGTTCTGTAAGATTAAGACGGGAGAGATACGACTTTTAATATTTTTTCCATTTCCAGCTGTGAAAGCCGCTGCAGGGCGTTCATTTTAAAATGCTAACTGGGTAAAGGCGCTCACTGATCTGCTATTACATAACAATTACATTGTGTTAGACGAGCATTCGATCAACATTAACGAGCGAGTCGTGCAGCTGCAGGTCTGCAGGTTCTGTCTGCATATGAATGTGTCAGCAGAGGCCAAAGCTTGTTCTGAAGTCGAGTGCCTGCTGGCCTGAATTATACATGTTTCATATTTGATGGTTGGAAAAGGGTTTATCCAGTCGGAGCTTTATGTTGTTTTTTCTGATTAATGATTAGCTAATGAGCAGTATGAGGCGATGGCGCAGCGACGTACGGAGAAAGCCAAGCAGATGTTTTCAAAAGGAGACATTTTCCAGCCGGGTGCGCAGCCACAGCTGGATTTCATAACACTTCAATTCAAGTGCTGAAAAGGCAAATAACATGTTTATAATTTCCTGTTTTAATCATTTACTGGAGCAAAAGTACATTTTCTGGTTCCAACTTTAAATGAGTGGATTTGTGTGACCTTCTGTTTCAGATCATTTTCATTCCAGCATCTCTGGACTTTTGGTCAAACAAATCAAGCACTATGGGGATAACACAGCAGTGCTCCTTATTTACCTGAAAAATGTTGATTTAGCAAAACAAAAAGAAAAAACAAGGCGAGAAATAGAAAACTACTTTTGTTTTAGTCAAAATGCCAGAAACCCCCTCATGTATTAGACGACCTTTGTGTTATTCACCCTGTTTGTTCAGTGCTGACTGTGTTATGGAGCTTTGACAGGTAAACTGATGCTAAAAGCAACTGTTAAAGCTTCAAATCTGTGGAAGGATAAAAAGGTCTGTGACAGCAGCTCAGTTCATTCAGTCCACAATTCACTTCAATCCAACAAAGGCTGATGGGGTTCACTGCCTTTAATTAGTACACGGGATAAAAGAACTTGTAGCTTTTGAGGCATTTTTACAACCCACAGACTTTCCTCTGTTGTTACATAACTTTCAAATCAGATTTGACTTCAAACCGAGTTTCTGCTTCCCCCGATATGAAAATGAGGTGAACTGTCTGACTTGACAGATTTCAGGCTCCTCTCCTCAAACTAGCTGAATGTGCTAATACTTCCCACTTTGATGGAATGGACCACCAGTACTTAAAGCTCCCATAATACTGCTTATACTACTCACACTCTGGAGGCTAAGGGTATCTCTGTGAAACCGCAGGCAGCAGTGCAGATATCGGGGCCTCGAGGACTACAGAGGGGGTATCGAGCGGCTGCTCTTCACTCCACAGTTTGCTGCTTTATAGTTAAAAGTGTTGCAAATTGAATTATCATCTTATAATAAAAGGAAAAAGTCTTTCTTGTTTTCGAGCAGACTGACTGGTTATAATGGCCGGAGGGGCAGAGCTGCAGGTTGAATGACTCATCAGGATGTCTCCGAGCGAGACTGTTTTCCTCTAGTGGAGCTGGTGGTTACCAGTAAGGCGGTGATTATGCTTCCAGTGTTTTATTTGGTTTAACCACAGTGGACTACATCCTGTTAGCTCTGTACTGACGTGTGCAGTTCGTTTCAGATATAATCAAAAATAAGAATGAACGGGGTGCGCCTCTTCGTCAAGGCAGAGAAAACTGTGTTTTAACGGTCATCGTCACCTCTCGCTGAATTGCACTTTGTTATAACATGTTATATGATAATTATAATACATGTTACCATTGCAGCTTTTGATAACTAACCAACAGTGACTCTCTCAGTAAGAGGAATTTGTTTTTAGATTTTCTTTGTAATAGTGTAAAAAAATGAAAACTCCCATTTACAAAAAGTATTTAGAGTCATTGCTGATTTCTTTGTAGAAGACTCTGGCTACTCTAAAGTGCATTTATACAGTGGTGTCAACACAACAATCGGCGGCAACTTGAAAACCTGGCAAATATTGTGTAGATGTACAACCAAAACAGCTCTGACGCACCGAGGCATGGACACGGCTCGTCTAGGGGCTGCTCTCTGGCTTCTGGCAAAGCACAGTTGGGTCCACTAATACAAGGTGTCTCCTCCGTGAGGAGAATCGGATGGAGGTGGGGGGGCTCCTCAAAACTTTCTAGGGCATTTGTTGCAACTTGGAGGGCAGGCTGACCTGCTGGAGGAGGCTGCTGACATGTGAGAGTTTCAAACCGGGGGGTGTCTGCTCTGAAACAATGTTCAAGTGGCCGTGTGTGTTAAATTACATCCACGTTAAAGCCAGGAGGAAAGGTTTCTCAGCACTGAGTGAGATTATTGATGGTTATTCACTTCACATGTGAGGTTTTGAGGTTGAGCCTGACAGGTGTATGTAATCCAACAGTTATAAAGGCTTCAAAGCCATTTAAAGATTATCAAAGAAAAATGTCAAAAGGAGGGAACAAATGTTTAATCTTTTTCACATTCTGCAACCGATTCCAACTAAATTTTGCTCAGACCTTTCAGGGTGTTGCACACTCACAAGGTGATTGCACAGGTTGCCTAGTTTCCTATCAGGAGGCAACCTTTCTGCAAACAGCTGCAGTCTGACTACAACCACTCTCAGACAGAAAGTCAGTCATTTCTATCTCCACTCCACTCAGCTGGCTCCCAGCTGCTTGTATTCTGGTTATATTCACATAGAACAGGAAGGTTGTGAGCGCAGATGTAATATGTGTAAAATTTCTGTCTATGCAGACGGCAACAAATACACAATTTTCAACTACTTATTACGGTTAATTGCTGTATTATCATAAACAGCATGCATGTAATGACAAAGCTGAACTTTGAGGACCATATTTGCGGTATATGTTAATGCAATATGCAGTATACTGAAAAATGTACTATGGTATCATCAGTGAAAGATTGTGGTAATATCATATTGTGGGGTGTTTGGTGATCCCGCCTCTATCAGTTAACCCAGCATGCATGTCTTTGGGTGGAAGCTGAAGACCTGGAGAGAACCCACAGACACGGGGAGAACATGCAAGCTCCACACAGAAAGGCTTTAGCCGGCCGTGTGTTCGAACCTCCTCGCCGTGCAGCATGTATTTGGTTCATTTCACAGCTCAGTGCAACAGGAGAACACTATTTCAAACCAAACTGAGTGAGAGCGTGAGGCACGCCTTGGCTTCTTCTGCAATTTGTACAAGGCCAATGAATCCTCAGAGCGAAAAAATAAACTGAAAGCAAGAAAGGTCATTGTCCATTCAGCAATAAATACAAATGTCTGTCAGCAAGACAGCACAGGCCTGGAGCTAAAAATTGGGTTCACGTTGGTTCATGCAGCCCATTTACAAACAAACCAGAGTAGGCAAACAAAGGTGCCACAGACTCACAAGAAGCTCGTATACTGAAGACGTTTCGGTAAGCTCTCATCAGGCCGTGTTACAAAGTTTGGCAGCGAGGTGAGTCAAAACAAATCGTGCTGTAGAAACCTGTGACTTCGGCTAAAACTGATGGCACTGGAAATAACCTCGTCACACATATACAGCAATCCTGTGCAGCACGGATGAATGGCAGAGCAGCGTTACAGAAGATGAAGACATTTTCAGCCAGAGCGGACCCCTCACCTGGCCAAAGACATGGAATATAAAGAGCAACTCCTGCAAACCACCAAGAACATATTAAGAGTGAAAAGCTGAACTGCGTCTGAAGGACAGCAGGGCCGAGCACGCCTGCTCTCTGAATTTTCCCTGAATAAACGAATGACTGAAGTAAAGTAGTTCACGGTTTTAGATTTCATCCACACTGGGTGAAGATACTCTGCTGGCAAATACGGGTAAATCTGAAGCCATAAATAAAAGCACAGGCCATTTTTCATTTTTCCAGGGATGCTGTGGACCACAGACAGGGCCGGTGATTGAGTGGAGAGGGAGCTAAAATAAATAGGAAGAAATGGCTGCCACCTCAGCCGTGGCCCGGCTTCTACAGTGTTGGGATTGTGGAGCGCATTCCTCCTCTCCGCCGCTCCCGTCATGACACAGGCATTCTTGTGCAGCAGGCCAGCTCCCCCCCTCCCCTGCCTGAGTAAACAGGCTCTCTGAGGTCCCTACTTCAAACGCACAGGACTTCCCCTCAGCAGCGCTCCTTAAGACTGCCAGTGTGCTTGAGTCAGTGGCGAGCACCCCACCGCCCTCCTCTGCCTCGCCCCACCACGGGCCACAGCCCAGTCCCGTGGGAGCCCCACCATGCAACAGCAGCAGCCCAGGAGACGGGGGCCCTGGGTCAGCGTCTGCCCACACATGGCAATGTGCGGCAAGGTGGCAATGAGGCCGGCCAGAGCCGCCGCAGGCTAAAAATGGCACAGACGTAGGCGACAGGCATCGCGCCATCAGCTGAAAGTGGAAATCTACTGTCTGCTGTGACAGAATTAATATCCACGTTGTACGCTTCAAGGACACTCACACGAAACCCATTAGTAAGATGGACACTGATACGCAGCCAATAATGACACTTTGTGTAAAATCCTTTTTTTATACATTCAAATACGCACGCAAAAAGCTTTTCCCTTTTCAGTGCAGATGGATACATGTCTCCACGGAAACGTTACTACAGGAAAAGTATGCAATGCCCTCATTTAGAGGAAAATATCCACGAGCTCCAAGGTTTTACAGCAACAATAGGCAGGAATGCGAATTAAAATATGGCTCGTAATCCTTTTATCTGTTTCTGCAGCAGAGACGGGGGATTGGGCAGGATGTACTCCACCAGGTGTGCAAAACGGTACAGAAACTCTTATCGAGATCGGGGCAGGAATTTGCATAAGTTCAAAGTGATTTGTCTCGTGAGCCAAAACTAGACGTGAAATACGGCGGGACAAACAGATCAGGAACAAGTACGGGAGTTTGGTTTTCTACATTTTCTTTGGAAGTGCAGCTGGAAATGAAGTCACTAGATTCTGAGTGGGAATGAGTGGAATTTCAGTGATTGGAAAAGAAGGCTTGCTTGCACACAAGTCAGAAAGGTTATTCCAGGTTAAAGTCAAGAGCGATGTCAGACTCCTGAGTCAGAGCCACTAGATCATCTCTGTCATTTTCCTTTATGCAAATGGACTGGAAGCATCCATTTGCATAAACTGAAATAGCAGCAGTTAGAGCTCCATTTCCATACCCCGTGCCCTCATTCGCACAGATAAGAGCTTAAACTCTGATTTCACACACTGTGAAAAAGTTGGGATTAGAGGTGACAGGAGAGCGCCACCCTGACCGCTGCTGTTCTAAAGCACAAGATGACAGAGAAGGAAAGCAAAGAGGACAAACCACATCTCCACATGGGAGATGTCACCAGACAGCAGGAAAGGGACATGTGAGTCAGACCGTAACGACCAATCACAATAATTTATTCCATATCCCGCGGTTATGAACTTCAATAGTAAAAGAGCGATTCTGGCCCCAACCAGAGTAAGACTGTGAGGCGGTTATAGAAAATAAAGGTTTATGGCATATTTGTGCTTTAAATACTTAAATCTGTGTGAGCTACATGCAACACTCACAACAAGATGCTAGTTTTAGGTTCCTCTGATCTTACTGTAGTCTCCACATTAGAAACGTCACTTTGAGAAAGAAGGGAGATGACGTTTATTTCAGCTCTGAATATGATCAGTCTATAAATAGTCAAAAGTCTGTGGTCATCTCTCTCCTGTCCTCCAGGTATTGTCCTTCCACCTTGTGAAGTGTGTGCAGGAGCTCAGCAGTCTCCACTCAGCTCATCAGGAGTACTAAGGCTGGGAGAGAAGAGGAGGGCAGCGCCAGCGTGGGCTGTTTGCTAAAAGCCTGACTGAGTGGATTTTGTTTTTATGGCTGTCTGCTGCACTTTTCTTACTGAAATTTGCAAAAAGGCTTAGCAGCAACGTTCTGTCCAGTTGAGCTTGAATTTGACATCAAATTCAGCACGGTAGTTGGAACAGACTAATCAATTTTCCTGGATTCAGTACCTCCTAGTTAGTAGATGCACCCATGGTATCTATTTCTAAATCCGCGGTCACGTTTTTCTCCATTTATTGTGTTCACAAGATATCAGAAAGCCTGACCTCTGTGTTGCCTCATTCTTAAGTTGCTCACCCAGCAGGGTGGCAACAATCCCCCAACGGCCGTTTACCGCTAAGAGTTAAAAACCTTGGATTAAGGAAACAAAAGATAATCGCGGAGCCAAAAATATGTAGCTATGTAATCGGTGGGTAATTGCTTTTTAGTTACATACGCAGACTTGAATTAACTCCACGTCCAAAAGGGCTCAATGGGCTGAGGTGGATGTACACTGGGTCAGCTTACACATTCAAAATGTGGGGAAAAAATGTTGTTACAAAGAAACTATAACATCAAAGAAAAGTTAATCCGTCAATGGGCAACGCTGCGTTTCCTCCAGGATCATGACATGCTCGGTCAGCTACCGGACTCCTGTGGTAATCACTTCAGTGATAAGGAGCCACACTCTGCATCGCCTGACATGGCAGTAATCTGGTGTTCGGGTTTTTCTGGTCACTGACCACATAAACCAAACTCTCCTCTATGAAACACACCAAGTCGTTTGATACGTGACATGTAACAAGTCCCGCTGGCAAATGAAAAAGGAGAAAATGACAATAATCCAAAACGATCAAATTCATCTATAACTTTGTCTGTTGTGCGTCGTGTTTGTCGAATGAATAAAAGATCAAAAGTTAAAAACCGAGTGTGTGGAGGCAGTGAGAGTTTGTTCTCACGACAAGGACGCAGTCACAGTTACTGTGTCACCCGAGTAACTCTGAGGTCACGCTGACACGTGTCTCATATCAAGTGTCTTTACTTTTTTAAACAAATGTTTGGAAAAACCGCAACAACACAAAAAGAAAACGAGGCGTCTGATGTTAGTCGCCGTCTCATGGTCCCGCTCTGCCCAAACTAATCTCACAGAAGCATCACAGCTGCTCCTTTATATATACAACAGTTATGTTTCACAAGGTCTGACAATGAAAGCTTTTTAGTTCAGCAGAAATATCAGAGAGCAGCACAAAAGAAACACACACGACTCTTCAAAGTAATTTAATATTTTTCATGCTGTGAAATGTGGATTTTCTCTCACTTTCCTCTAAAACTTCCTGTCTATAAAACATTGAGATATGGTGAATTATGACAAAGTGAACTGAATCGGATACATCTTGAAAAGTTTGAGAGATTGGATCGATCAGGACGCCTCACAGACGACAGATTAAAAGCTCCCTGATAAGGGGCCACGCAGCACTGAGGGCTAATAACAAACGGCTTCATGTTCATATCTGACAGCTGAGCTTTACATTTCATAAGAGTTGATCTGTTTCCTGATTTTTTATTTAGTTATTTTTTGTGCATGGATTTGTACCCGTAACATAAAGGATGACACATCTCTAAATATCGATGCAGCCCCAAGAAAATAGCTGCCAAGGTTAAAAAAATAAATACATAACCTCATGCATTATTCACCGTATGTACTGTCAGTGTTGTTAAATCTCCTGCACAATACCCACTGGCAGCAGAAGACTGCAGTTCCATCAGTGTTACAGGGTTGTGTGAATGCCTGAATGATAATGCCGTCACTGTCACACTGACACAGCAGGTCCTGTTTCATATCTGAAAAAGTCTAATCAACCTTTTTTGGTTCATTTCTCATTTTATGGGCTCATAAATACTGTTTGTGATTCATTATTGTACAATTTATGGAGCTGACAATTTAGGATTCAGTTAGCCCCCCCCATGGAAGCCCTGTACACCTGTGAGTGCACACCAACCCACCCAACCAACAGCATGGGCTCATCTCTGATGGGAATGAGACAGTGTAGAGATCATGTCTGTGAAGGTTCTCAGTCCTCCAGGTCATCGTAGTCAAAGGAGCTTGCAAAGAAAAGCGTCTGGACTTCTTTAAGTTACTTGAAGACGTTTCACCTCTCATCCGAAAAGCTTCTTCAGTTCTTAGGTCAAGTGGTGGAGAGTCCCCACAGGGGGTCCTTTTGTCCCTCTGTGAGGGGAAACTCCCACTAGGTTTAAATCTGGGACTCCCCACCATTTGACCTTAGAACTGAAGAAGCTTCTCGGATGAGAGGTGAAACGTCTTCAAGCTACTTAAAGAAGTCCAGACACTTTTTTTTGCAAGCTCCTTAGACAGTGTAGAGAACTTGTCCCACTGCTGCTCAGAATATAACTTAACGCTGAAAAGAACTCTTAATGGACTTCAGGAGGCAGAGAGCGGGGTTATTAACAGAGAGCAGGGGGAATCTGACTTAAACTTCAGGTTCTTGAGCACCCACATCTGCACTGATCACACCAGGACCTACAACACCATCGCACGGGTAAAGAAGGCCCAGCAGCAGCTGCAATTCCTTTTCAGGAAAACCTGGGCCACCACAGGTGACCCCTCGGACCCCGCCCATCACGTGTTTGAAACGCTTCCCTCTGGTCGGCACCTCAACTCAATCAGGTCCCACACCTCCAGACTCGCCGACAGCTTCCTCCCCTTGGGCTGTTAACAAACACTATGCCCCCAAACTCCACCCCTGCCCACCCACCACACCAATCTGAGCCATGGTCTGAGTGACCCTCACTGCTCAGGCCACTCGCACACGGACTCTACACTCAGACCGAGTCCTTTGCACTGCTTCCATGCCCTTTGTTCTCGAATGTGCACCTTTCTCTACTTTGTATTCCTGTTGACTGCATATACTTTTCCTCTTTTTTATTTATTCCTTCTGTCTTACTATTTATATTTTACTCGTGCACAGTCGGTGTGGAGCACCCATAATTCTGTGCATGTACAATGACAACAAAGGGCTCTTCTATTCTATCCTTTTCTATTCTAATGTGAACCTTTCAGGGTGAGTGAACAAAAGGCCGAAAACCGACACGCTACCTCAAGACTGACAATTTCATGTCACCACTAACAGCAATGTCCCGCCCACCTCTGCTCCAATTTACTGCTGCCAATTTACCTCTTGTCATGTCAGGGGATTTTTGGCTCCCCGGGGTACATAAAAGCTGGCATAATTACACCGGGCTTTATGACTGAGGCAATATTGTTTTGGCCCTCTCTCTTCTACAATAGAGCTGAAAATAAGCGGTGACAGCAGCAACAACAGCAGCCTAATTACCAGCAGCGCACCGCAACAGGAGAAAAGATGCTGGCCGAAGCATTTCCCGTGATGGAGACGCCACGCAGCTTTGTGGTTCTGCGCCGATGTGTGATGGGGACTTTTAAAAAGGGGGCGTGTGCATTCTCTGTGGCCCACCTGAAGCTTTTGAATCATTATTAACAGGCTCATGGGGAGTCTCAGGCAAAAAGTTGAAGCAAACACTTCTGCTCCCGCTGAGCCGTATATTAAGGAATAACTAGACTAATGATTTCTGGGTCTTGGCTGCTTTGCCTAAGGAAACTAACTTTGAGCCTTTCGTTGCAAGAACAAAGCACCAACATTCCCTGAAGAAAGGTTGTTAGAAACCCCGATGCTTAGATCAGACGATGCATAGAGGACTTGGCTGTCGTGTACGGGTTATACTTGTATTTAAATAGAGACACATTTCATGCTGATATTTTACATACAAGTAGACTAAAGTACAATTTTAGCAGACAGTGAGCGTTATAGTTTAATAAATAACCTGCTATATGAAGGAGTCAAAAGTCCAGTCCACTGATAAATGTTTCAGGGCAAGACTTCAAAAACCGAGCGACAATGAAAGCGTCCCCTGTTGTGCACGATGATACCGCGGGGTCACCCCGTCATAGTGGACGGGTTAGCCCTGCCCAATACAAGTGGTGCTAAGATTTTCAAAATGACAGTAGCCATCCTAAAACACCGCCCTCTGTTTATAACACTCCTGTAAAAGGTGTAAAAAGGTGCTTTGCTCTTTTAAAGTCTCAAAACAGCTTATGGTTTTGGCAGGTGTATTATTCAGATATCAGAGCATTTAACTCTTTTTCGCTCTTAACAGCTCAAAGGAAGCTGAATGCTACAAAACCACAAATATTTGGTAATAATACTTCTTTAAATAATGCAAACAGCCCATCCAGTGTCTAAACTAGCCAGAATAGCCGCTAATGCTTCAACTGAGCTGAGCTGAAAACTTGTTAGCCTGTGATGCAGCCCAGCTGGGAGACATGCCAGGAGGGCAAATGTTGAATGACACAACAAGTGGATTAGGGAAGAGTGATTTCCTTGATTTGTGGTTTGGACTGTGTAACAGCTCTGAAATTTGCCACCCGTTAAGCCATAAAATGAAGCCTAACCTGACAGAAAAAAGGTCTGTCAGCCACGTGGACCTTCAGGAGTACGCAGGTCCACATCTGCTGCTACTGAAAAGTCAGACTGTCACAGAGAGTGCAGATGCAAAGAGACAAGATAAGAAGCAGCATCTAATCAAAAGTGAAAGGCATGCTCTCAGATTGGAGGCACAGCAGCTGATAGGTACTCCCATCAAATTTCCTGCAGTATATTTTTTTAATCAACAACACATCAGATTACCTCCAGAGCAGTCCTGCATCACAATAACCTCCACATAATAGGTCCTAATAGGAAATTTAAACAGAGGATAGAAGATTTAAGATCAAAGTCAATGTTTGTCACCAAAGCAAACATCTTTGAAGTCAGGTCACTTTGGCAGGACAAATGGGACATTTTATTAGAGACATCTCCACAGGGGGTGTGCGTGCAAAACCGATAACATGAAACTCCATATAACTCCAGGTAATTTCAGGCTTCAAAAACAAGGCATCAGCCAAAATTAGAAGTTTCACAAGGTGGAGATCAACACCAGTGGGTCACATCACAGCGGATAGATCCAGACACTAAACACACAAATCTGGAAATTGTGCATGCAACAGTTAGCAAGCCTGGTTCCAAACATGTGGCCAGGATTAGACAGCTGATCTATAAACTACTGCAGAAGATGTTTTTTATCAGCCGTGCTTAAGGTGTCACTCAGACTTGGTGTTGGCAGCAAACCTGTTATCTGATTTTTGTTTTCTGTTATTTGTTGTATTTGTATAATGTGGACGTTTGCTTTGCTTCATCATTATATTTACAGCTTTGGCAGAAAATGCTACTCGAGCGATTTGTGCCTGTGCTGACTGGTCTGGGGAAGGAAAGGAAGTAACAAACTGGGAGCCAATACCAGTACATTGTAACCATTCAAGCTTTATTTTTAATGAGCTCTCTTTTCTTTCCTCTGGCACTTCAAAGCTGAATGAATGTGCATTTGGACTACTAACGTTACTACTGCTTATTACAGTACCGGGTCACCTGTGATGGCCCAGGTTATTATCGCTGCCAATACGGGAAATATTAAAAATAAAATGTGACAAACTGCTGTAGCCAACCATCAAATACAAATGTGCTATATATGATGTTACACAGTATAGTTTTGAAATTTGGACAGATTTCAGGCTACGCTAGCCCCGTTCTGCATTTAGCATTCAAACATGGTAAAAAGCAAATAAGGGGACCTATTCTTTAAACCTGGACTAGCTTACCGTTTGCACTCATAAATAGTCTAAATGTCTTTCTGTTGCCAGGTTGCTTATCTGTTGTTGAGCTGCAGAATATCAAACTTGTGTGGAGTGTGTTTGTGGTGACTTAAGAGCAGCAGAGCGAGAGTCCTGAAGCAGACAACGGTAAGCCTTGTTGGGCTCAGTCAGTTACAACATGCTGCAAAACTTAGGCTTCATTCATGCTGGGTGTGAACTGCCTTTTTGGAAGAAATGCTCACTGTATTTCCTTTCAGGGGGTTCAATATATTTTGGTGATCTGCATCCGTTTTTTCCCCCCACTCTTTCTCACAGAGTACAAACAACCCAATGTCATCGCTGAAAGGTCAAGCGACAAACTGTTTCCAGTCCTTCCCTCCCCTAAACTACTGATAAAGTACTGAAATGTAAGAAGCTCAAGTACTGAAAGGTGACTGTCAAAGGTTTTGGTGGAAGGTCTTTACCTCCAGATCGGATGTTTTCTGCCTGTTTTGTTTCTCGGATAAAAATGTAATCGGCTTTAAGTTTCCAGTTACAGATGACGATGTGTGTGACGATGCTTCTTTCACACTCCAGATAAACAGTCCTTTGAAAAAGCAGATTTAAAAAAAATTTTTTTATCTTTCCAGTCAATCTTTTATCTTTATCTCAAAGACCGTTCAACTCGTAAAGCAACTCCCACAACAACAGAGAATTTCTGAAACAAATCTACTATGTGATTCTTATTTGTACGCAGTTACATCATGATAGAAGCAGATATCAGGGAGCTTTTCACCTTTTATCATTTCTGGCAGCTTTTGCTCAGAAAGTAAAATAAGTTGTCTGCTAATGAGATATTCAGGGTTTGATCTCTCTGTCTGAATGCCTCGTTCCCTTGAGTAACATACAGAACCCCATAAACTGCTCCTGATGAGTGTAAGTGATGTTAAAAGTGTGAATGGGTGAATGTAAAGTGCTTTAAGTGGTCAACAGCACGTCTATATAAATGCAGGGTGGTACCCTGTAAACTCCTGCTGTTTGTATCTTTGAAATGTCGGAGCTTTGTACGCTACCTGGACCGGTTTCTTCTGAGCGACCAGCTGGTTGCTGCACATACCTGAACTCTGATGCCAAATATGAAAAAAAAAAGGGTTTTTTTGACTAAACACAGATACTGAGCCCTAATATCTCAAAGAAGCAGAGAGTTTGTGTTACTGCTTGGGAACATGTCGTATATGCATGTCACGTTTTAGGCCTGTGTAAAAATGCAGACAGAAACACACCGACTCCGGTGTTTACCGCACCCTTATTTCTGAGAGTGTGGTCATCCTCATTCAAGACCTCATGAAGGATGATCCCTTGGATTTAAACAGACGTGTTTTGTGTGCTTCAGTATTGTTCGGGCCAGCGCCGCCCTGTGTGCTTAATCTGTGTCAGTGTTTACTTTTAATATGCAGATTTTTCTTGGCAGTCTCTCATTGCTGTTTGGCCTCTGACTCCAGGGTCGCCCGCTCCGCTTCCTGCCTATAATCCGTGCGATTCTAACGGCGTTCAGTTCAGTCCTGCAGTCAGCAGACTCTACCTGCTAAAATATTTCAATTTAGTATTGAGGTCATGTGTGTACTGCTCTGATTCCTAAGTAGTTTGGCTGCACAACAAAAGGCACCTGGTGTCCTGCTTCGAGCTTTTGCACTCGCACTTGTCCTATTAATCATTAGGAGGAGTTTTTTTTCTTTTTTTGTGAGACTCACTATGAACCTGAGATTTTTTTATAGTTCATTCACCAAAATAACAAACTATCTTTTGGTTTTGCACCTGTGGACCCCGTTTCTTTGCAGCTTATCCTCATTTTTAACCCATGTGTAACTTCAGGCGATGCCCGTGTGTTTTATGATGCTTGTCTTTTTCTCAGGTGACCAAGGACAAATGAATTATTCACCCATACGTGTTTATTTCGGGGGGAGAGGTAATTTTTCAACTCTTAATAGTCCTTCGGTAATTATGCATCTTTGCATACAAAAATCAGGGCTCATCATTATTTGACAAAAATATGTGAATTTTTGTAAATTAAATGGTAAATGGCCTGTATTTGTACAGCGCTTTACTAGTCCCTAAGGACCCCAAAGCACTTTACACATCCAGTCATCCACCCATTCACACACACATTCACACACTGGTGATGGCAGCTACGTTGTAGCCACAGCCACCCTGGGGCGCACTGACAGAGGCGAGGCTGCCGGACACTGGCGCCACCGGGCCCTCTGACCACCACCAGTAGGCAACGGGTGAAGCGTCTCGCCCAAGGACACAACGGCCGAGACTGTCCAAGCCGGGGCTCGAACCGGCAACCTTCCGATTACAAGGCGAACTCCCAACTCTTGAGCCACGATCGCCCTGGGAAGATTTTTGACAAGACAGTCAGTCAAAACACTTTTAACACATTAGATGTCGAGGTTAACAGCATCATCATGTTGAAAAAAGTATAAACTGGGATAAGAAAACCTATTAAAGGAGGAAAACACAATCTACAGACCACAAATGATACAACTAACAGCAGACTGACTTCTGCCACCTACAGCAACACTTTCGACATCCGCACGTAATCACAGAAAGACTTCTGGGGAATGTGCTGTGAACTGCGTGGTGTAATTTCCAGTCATGAGGGCAGAGTCAGATTCTTACACAATGCAAAGATATTTTCAAAGATATTTTTATCAGGCAATGAAAAATAAAGCGTTGCAACACTCTGACTAACAAACGACCACAAGCCCGTCCCGTCTCCGAGCGCTTCTCTGTACAAGGCACAGTGAATGTAGTATAACGACAAGCTACAGGAATCTGAAGTATTTGGCTCACTCACAGACAGACTGGATGGAAAGAAGAAAGAGATACTCATCAGCTCCTTCCAGCTGCCGCCTTTTGGAAAGCAACTGGATGATTTAACAGCGAGTCAGAAGAGAACACAGGCGAGCGCTTTTCGACTCAAAATATTGCTCAATGCTCCCGAGGTCTTTTCCATTCTCCTTCCAGATCCTTGGCCTGCACCCGCGTCGCTAATTATCACCAGGTTTAGCATGGAAAGAACACATCAGGCGCATTCGGGAATCGTACTTCTGAAGACGTAATGCAATGTGGAAAATATCTTCCCAATCTGCCGGTTCAGGACACAAACAGGGAAGAGTATCAGGTGGAGAACGGTCTCCTCACAGGAGGAAGGAGCTATGTTGTTGCATTCAGGCTATAAAGACAGATTTATGATGCGTTCAGCGTGAAGACTCGGCAGCGACTTCAAAACTGTGGATGACTTTTGTTGTTGTGTGTTAAAGGCACACACACACCCGTCGGGGATGGACGCCGAGTGTTTCCACTCACCTCTGACATTGCTGGAATTACTTGTGTTTACAGAACATTAGAGAAACCATCCTCGCTAACAGCAGCAGCCAAATACCAGATAACCTTTACTGTTTTTAAATTACCATAGCTAAATTGCTTTTCCCTATCAATACTCACTCGCACGCATTACAATTTAAAACACATGCCCCGCATCTCAGCAGAAATCAGAGGCTGATGCACTTTTTATGAGCTCCTCATGAGGTTGATTCACGTGTGGAGCTTCAGACTGTTGTGTTGGATTCACACTAAGCATGAAACAGAAAAGTCATTAGCTTCTTCTGAGGACAGTGTAAACAGAACACGTCCCAAGAGCACAAGTTCTGCATTAAATAAAGCAGCGGAGCTTTGTCCTTCGGTGTTTTTTGCTTGCAGAGTTCAGCTTCGTGTGGGCCGTCTGGATGCTGGCACACGATGGTTTCGCTTGCAGCTTTGTACCTAGTGTTTGGCGAGCTATGATAGCATATCAAAAGAAAGCCAAACAAACAACAAAAAGCCGGCTGTCCGGCGCTGAAATGAAACATAATGGGCCGGCGCTCGCCCTCCCTCAAGCCTGTGGTGTGAGGAGGTTTCAAAGAGCTCACGTGCAGCTGGTCCTGGGTCGTTTGACCTGAAGTTTTCTTGTATTTAGGTGTCATGGTTTATGTTAAGGTTCACTTAGTCCTGAGTTTCCCTGTTTAGTTCTTGTCCGTTAGGTTGCCCCTGTGTCTCTGTCCTCTGTGTGTGTTCGGTGTTTATGTGCGTCCTTGTGTCCCGTGTCCCTCCTCGTGTTCATTCATGCCTCCGCTGTCCCTCCCTTATGTGAAACTAAGCTCGCGTTAGTTTCACTGTTTCCTGTTTTATTGTGACATTCGAGTCCAATCATACCTGCTGTTCACAGCTAATTCATGACTGTTGTTAACTTATAAACTGACCTGTAATCAGGAAGCTGTGGGCCGACCTCAGTCGTACATTTGCTTGATGATAATTGGAGTGCGCTGAGTTGGTGATACGCTGGGCTGTGTGAGCAGTTAGTCACAGAAGAACTAGAACCTACTTTTGTTCATGACATGCAATCATGCAGCAATGCTTAACAGGTTTGTGTTATTAACGACAGTACATTACACCACTTAGACACACAGCTGCCAATCAGTGTTAAAGCAGCAGCTGGTGACGTGACTTACACAAAGCAAATGCACAAAGCTTTAAAAAGAGACAATGATTGGGAAGAATGCTAATATTTTCCATGTAGTCTCAATAAGTCAGACAACCGGCCATGTTATTGGCCGAGGACTGAGTCCTCCAGCCAATGGATGCTCTCCAGGCCTATAGAAGCTGACTGGAGCTACACTTCAGGGCCTTTGGTCAGTTTTGTGGTTGTCAGAACATCAGGTGCTTTTGAGTTTGCTGCTAGTCTTATTCTGCTGGCCTGTTTTTGTTTGTCCGTTCTCCTGTTTGTCCTCGGTTGATAAGGAGTTGAGATGCAGCTTCGTTATCTTTCTCTTTAGCTAGGTTAAGACTGTTTTGTTTGTCATCCTGGCCTCTGTTAGCATGTTTCCAACAAAGCTTTGCAAACTGACTCAAACCACCTTGTGTTCCTCCATCAGTTTTAGGTTACTTTCCTCACCCTGAGAACTTTCTGGGGCTGTAACCTTTACAAAACCAGCATCCTGAGAGAATCAGGTGAAGGATTACTTTTTGACACAAGACTGAATCTGACACGAGTCAGTGTCCACAGTTCACAATAACCAGCAACACAACACACAATGCAACGAAATCCAAACCTGTCTGCAGATTATTTATAGTAGAGACAAAGTAAAGAAAGTTCATTTCTTCTAAATTTGATCCTTTGAACTTAGAAGTGATAAATAAAATCCCTACAAACACCGACATTACTTCTTGTTCTAATTAGATGTATGACTGATGATGTTCGATGTCTGAGGAGCAGCACTTCCCTGTGTGAGGGAACAGTGAGTGACTTTGTGGTTTCCAAATAGTTATGAAGTTTGCCATTTTTCAATCTGCAGGTGTGTGCGATGCAGTACGGCTGTCACGGCTTTCTGCAGGGCACGTACGTGATAAAACGTCTCCGCTGACCCAAACAGCCCATCCAGTCACGCTCTATTCTGTGACTCGAGGTCACAATACTCATCTCTTACAAGAGCCAGCGAGTGACAAAGTGTTCAAGTTCTGAATCTTTTCTGCTGCCAGACAGAAACTCTTCTCAGAAAATCCACCACCACCTCTGTTTCCCCTCCGACTACAAGGTCAAGCAGCATCCCTGACTGTCTTCACTGGTTTGATGTGGTCCTCTTTGGTACAGCTGCTCCTTCAACATATCAAAGTATTCCTGAGGTTGAAGGGAATAAATTACTTTGTTCATCTTCTCACAACACGCCGCAGCATCGGTATTCAAAGTGAGAGGCAGAAAAGCGAGCTGTTGTAGGGCCAACCTGCACGCAAAAGAACAGACAGCCGAGCAGAGCGGACGCACCGTGCACAGGTTTTTCATCCAGATGAGCTTTGAGCACACACGCTCACACTTAATGAGGCCCTACTTTGCACTGCATACATTCAATGAGCAGCTGACTGGGAGAAACAGGAAGTCCCTGCTTTAAGCAACACTAGATTTGCCACAGTTGCATTTGTCATGTTATTCTGATTAGTGTAATAATTACAGCTGTAAGCAGCTTGGCTGTGGTGAAAGCATCTTCTGCTGTTTATGCTGGGAGTTTACTCTCCCTCCTACCAGGCCACATCCCATTTTCAGCCATATTTAAGCAGGATTATCCACTGCAGGAGCCTCTGCTGCCTTCTCTCTTTATTTCACTCCTGCAACCTCACCAAATTCCTCCACACTCAGCCCGACTCTGCCTAACACATTTGTGAGATTATAATAAAAAAAATCAGCTTCCTCTGCTGCTCACCTCGTTCTCCCGTGCGGGGTAGTGAAAATTACACATGCAGCCTCAGACAAGAGGCGTTTCAACACTTTTTCAGTCTGTCGTCACTAACGTGTGAAAATAAAGCCGCATTTTCAAAAACTGCAAACTGCGAATCCCTCGTCTGGGCGTCAGGCCAGATAACAGGAGATGAGCGCTCAGGAGCACACTCAGGAGTCCCGCCATTTGCTCTCACTGTAACTTTGACTTTCCCCCGAACGCCGATCCATCAATGACACTGGCGCTGTGCGCGAGGGCGGGTGTGTCAGAAAGGGAAATATAGCATCTCACACGTGTTATGTGATGAGATGCTGTGATTAATTCTCACGGTTAATACTGTGTCAAACCTCTGTGATATTGGAGCAAAAACTACTGGTTGAGTAATAAATACACTGATTTATTAACCATCCATCCGTCTTCACGTATCAAACTCAGGACAAAGAGCTGATGCTGTTTGTGTTTCGTTCTTTTTAAAGGGTTGAATCAGAGTAAGCCCACTGCTGCTGTGCTAGGCTGTCAGACGTTCACTTTACAATTACAGCGGTTACATAAATAAAATTATATCTTTGTTTACTCGGAGTTTTTTCAGGGAAACTCAAAAGCGCAGTCATGATATGTACAAAAGCATACAAAAGACAATTACAACTGTTTGCGGGATTACTAACTATTCCTGTTTGTTCTTTTAAATTCAGATACAGCGTTGTGGAGCCCATGGCACCCAGCGAAGGTGTACATCCTGGACAGGGTGAAACAATATCACGACTTCATTTTTAACCTCCTAGGACCTGGCGTCCACATATGTGGACATAAAAGTTTGGGTTGTCTAGACCAAAATACTAAATTTTGCTCTACAAGAGCCTGATATCCACTAACGAGGACATTATGGTGCCACTGTTCTATTCAAATTTAAAGTGAATGTCCTCATATGAGGATCTGATTCTTCTCAGAAACAAAAATCAGGTTAAAAAAATTCCGTTTTTTCCTTCATCGGGTCCCAATCAGCCCAAATAGCAAAGATAAAATTAAAAATGCATGTTATGAAAGAGTTCAGGTCTAGTTGCTAATCTGTAATAATAAACTGAAGATGAAACTATAAGCCAAGGAGGTGCCTGTAACCGGCTGGAAGGTGTCATGTTCTTTCTCCCCTCCGCTTATTTCACACCGTGTGAGATTCCTTTTCTCGTTTCCTCTCCTCACATCGTAGTTCCTCCCGGGGAGCGGGAGGTGAGCAGAGGAGTCCCATTCAACAAACATCGCCTTGCTTCAAGAATTCCGATAGTGCAGTCGATCATCTCGACTTCTGTGACCTTTGGAAACTAAAGCCATGTCTTCTTCTGGGAAGAGTCCCACAGCTGGGAAGAGTCCCACAGCTCTGGAAAACCTCCTGTGTTGTACCAGTGCCAAAGACTTCACGCCCCAAGGACCTCAACAGCTACAGGCCGGTGGCTCTGACATCCCACCTGATGAAGACCCTGGAGCGGTTGGTCCTGGCTCAGCTTCGGCGCCTAATAAGCTCATCACTGGACCCACTTCAGTTTGCCTACCAGCCTGGCATTGGAGCGGATGATGCCGTCATTCACCTCCTACATCGTTCCCTCGCTCACCTGGAGACCGCTGGAAGCACTGTGAGAATCATGTTCTTTGATTTCTCCAGTGCCTTCAACACTATTCTTCCCTCGGTTCTAAAGGACAAGCTGGTGAACTCTGGAGTGGACCATCACCTCACTACCTGGATCCTGGACTACCTCACCGACCGACCACAGTATGTGAGGACTCAGGGCTGTGTGTCGGACAGGGTCGTCTGCAGTACGGGGGCCCCACAGGGAACGGTTCTGGCTCCGTTCCTCTTCACCATCTACACTGCAGACTTCTCCCACAATTCCACCCAGTGCTTCCTGCAGAAGTTCTCTGATGACTCTGCAATAGTCTGCCTCATCACTGATGGGGACGACAAGGAGTACAGAGGACTGACTCAAGACTTTGTGGACTGGTGCCAGCTGAACTACCTCCAGATCAACGCCAGTAAAACCAAGGAGCTGGTGGTAGACTTCCACAGGCACAAGCATTCTCCACTGCAACCACTGAACATCCAGGGTATGGACATTGAGGCTGTGGACAGCTACAGGTACCTTGGTGTTCATCTGAACAATAGACTGGACTGGACTCATAACTCAGACGCCCTCTACAGGAAAGGGCAGAGCAGGCTGTACCTGCTGCGGAGACTCAGGTCGTTTGGGGTGGAGGGCCCACTCCTGAAGACCTTCTATGACTCTGTGGTGGCTTCTGCTATATTTTATGGCGTGGTCTGCTGGGGCGGCAGCATCTCTGCTGGGGACAGGAAGAGACTGAACAGGGTGATCCGAAGGGCCAGCTCTGTTCTAGGATGCCCTCTGGACCCAGTGGAGGTGGTGAGTGACAGGAGAACGGCGGCTAAGCTGTCATCCCTGATGGACAACATCTCCCACCCCATGCAGCAGACTGTGACAGCACTGAGCAGCTCCTTCAGTGGGAGACTGCGGCACCCACGGTGTGGGACGGAGAGATTTCGCAGGTCTTTCCTCCCCACTGCTGTCAGACTCCACAACAAAGACTTTAACTGATCAAGCACACACATCCACACATGTGCAATAACACTAATGTGCAATAATACTAAGTGCAATAATCCTTTCTGTCATCGTATTTTTACTCAGTTGTATATAGTATTTGTATTTGTATTCTATTTTTATCTTATTGTATATTTATTTTATTCTACTGTATATAGTATTTTATTTTATTCTATTCTGTACAGTTGTGTACTGTATTTATTCTTATTGTATTCTAATTTTTGCCTCATAACTTTTGCACTGTCCACTTCCTGCTGTGACAAAACAAATTTCCCACGTGTGGGACTAATAAAGGTTATCTTATCTTATCTTATCTTACCGTGGTTTATATACTCAAACTGTGCTGCGTTTGTGTTAGATTTTATGGGTGAAGAACAGAAGAGAAAATCACACACACAACAGTGTTGTTGTTGCTCTCTCCTGTTCCTCCTGGAATCAAACTCCGCTCTCCTGAAGGGGTGGAGAAGCACCGCCATCCTGAGGTTTCACGTCAGGATCAGCAGGACAAAGACCGGAGACGGAGGCGCGTGGAGCTGTGTGTGGTGTTCAAGTGGATGTCTGCTCTTGTAAGATTTTATATTGGGAAATAAATCTGCATCTTTTTTCATGTATTTTTATTTATTATAGTCACTCCCAGTTCCCTACTTCCTGCATCCTGCACACTTCAGGTCCTGCAACCTGAGATTACAGCCATCATTAATCAGTTTAAGCAGGTAAACTGTGCGATGATGAATGAATGAGGGCCAAGATGAACAGCTGTTACTCCTCCATCATTCATTTTGATGCTCCATCCTCTTTTCTACTTCCATCGACTCTTTGTGTCTCCACTGTTGCTGTCACAGTAGACGTTGGGTCACATTGAGATGGGCTCCCTACATTTCTGGCAGGCTCATCTTTGGTTGGAAGAACATTAAAATGACAAACGTTGAAGCTTCAGCTCGACTTTGATTGTCTGCACCTGAGCTGGAGGACAAATCGTTATTAAAAGAAATCCAAACATTTGTTCTGATCATTGTGCAGAGAGCACTAACACTTCAGTTCAAAGTCTCTGACTGTGTTGGGATTAAGTTTGAAGACATTAGCAAACGATCACATCAGTTTCGTGTCCAATGGGATAAACCAGCAGCAAAATGAGCCTCTGCGCATCCTTACTGAAGCAGTCAGGGGTCCAATCAGTTCTCTTTGCTGTCCCGTCATTATTTATGAAAGCCACAAACTGTTTATAATAAATCTGCTAAATGTTCCAAAAAAGTGTACAAACACGTGTTTCTAATTTCTGTCTAAACTCAAAAGCTTTCTTGGATGTCGAGGATGGACAAGAGGAGCGCTTCAGGCTCAGCCATTTACATAATGCAGTCGATTAAAAACAGGCCTTTTCAAACACACATGGTTGGAAGATTACTCAATGTCCCAGAAAGCACAGCACAGAAGCAGGAATATGAAAACCTGGATACAACAGAAGCCTTTTATCCTGACGTGTGTGAACACAGGAGACTTCACATCACAGGAGGAGTGTGGTAACTGTGTAGCAGACATAATTACAATTAACACAATGAGTCCCATTTACTCCAGTTTGTAAGACTCGTCTACTCACAAAGAAATTCCCTACAGGGTGGCAAACTCAAGGTGAAACTCACACATTTTCAGATTCAGTGTGACTCAAGTTTGCTTATCTGTGAATAAATGTTCTTAAACCACAGAAACGAGACATTGTTCTTTCAAACGTTGCTTCATTACAACCATATTTCTGAGTTTTATTCAGCATTAAAAGTAATCCACGCGTGGTAACAGTGCACAGAGTCACTGCCAACAGTTAATTCAGCGTGCCTTCCATTTCAGTGACAACCATCTGTTTTGTTTTTCCCTTGTAACACATTTGTTTGTCATTACCCAGCAAAAAAATCCTGTTTCCAGCACACATGCAGGCAAACGTTCAAACTGCTTTTAGATTACATGTAACATGGTTCATGTGGAAACAAGAAAAGACTGTTACGATTTTATTTTTTTGTAAGATCAAAATTAACATTTCACTCTGAGATCCTCCATAAGCTGCAGACGTGTCCACTTTGTCCTGAACTGAAAGGAGCTGCAGGCTGTTTGCCTCGAAACGTGCACGAGGATACAGACTCATAAGAACCAGACGAGCTGATTGGCTGAACTTAGAACTGTTATTGTCAATGCACAATGAAATTAGGTAAAAAGCTGTAAGATGAGTATTTAAAGAGTTTAGTAATAAAGTAACGAGAATGAAAACAATCCACATTAAAAGTGACTAATAGATGCAGAAAAATCATAAATTTTATTGGGGAAAAAAACAGCTGCTGCATTCACATGGATACTGTTCTTCACCTTTCATTCCTCCTCACCGTTGTGCATATCAACACTTCCTGTTTCAAATTAAAAGCCCGTGGCGTTTAACTGAAGAGAAAGCGTTCATTTCGATTGCACCTGTGATTAAAACAGAAGTCTGATTTCTGGGTGAGCCTGGCCTCTTGTCTTAAAGTCGCCCCTGTGTACCGCTGCAGTCCAGATTATAGAATATGAAAGAGGAGCCATTTGCTTAAATTGTACTGCTTTTTTAAAAAATACACATCTCCTAGAAGTAAACATGATCAGTGGGATGCTTTTGAGATCCAAATCTCTTCCACAGATCCCACTGTTGATCCACTCGAGGTCTGTAAAGAAACACTGTTGTGGATGCTTATTAGCACCTTTCCAAGCGTAATCCTGCAGCTTATATTTGCTGTCTTTGGCATCTCATATCACAGGAATTTGTTTGATAGGAAAACAGGAATTTCTCGTGGCTGTTTTACTTGAAGGAGTGTCTGCAGAATCCCGTTTCCACAAGCAGCGATGTTAGACGGAGAAATTTAGCAAAAATGTTGAGAATTATTTTTTTAGATTCTTGCTCCACAAACGGAGGATAATCTTTCGCTGCAGGCAAAGCTGCAACAGGCACGATTCCCACAGTCGAGGTGACCTTATCGATTTATGAGGATACGGCCTAAAGTATGTGGACACGTTTTAACATTGGTCTCAGTTTGTGTTTGTGCCTTGAAATGAAATCAAAGTCAGCTCCAGTTAGCGAGGAAGAGCCTGACCCCAATCCCACCCAAACGTTAGCGAGCTGGCGCCTCAAAAAATGCCTGAAAAATGCGCTCAATTTAAAAATGTCCAGACAAAGTGGAACTTCTATTACAACTGTTCACACTGATGTGACTGGAAGCTCCAGTGGAACATCAAAACTGCCCTTGCAGCAAGACTTTTTCCAACTATAAAAGTGCTTTTACCGCACTAGAAAATAATTACAGCAACAATAATTTCATGCATCGTCTTTATAATTTCTAGGTGAGAGCAAAAATACGCTGTTCGTGTCTGAAGAGCTACATGAAATGTGCATGTTCAGTGTGTGATATCAATAAATGCACAAGAGTTGAGGAAACTTTCCTGCTTTACAACAATAAAGAGGAGGCTGCGTTTCCTCCACCCAGTTGTGCTGTAGGAGTGAAGGCGGCTGTTTTCATCCCTCTGCATCAAAGGCTGCTGCTGTCAGACACAGCCAAGCTTGCAGAGATATCTGAGGAGTCCTTTTGCATCAGTGCCTAGAAGCACGGTTTGTGCACTGGGAGGGAGGAGGGCTGGTAGTGGAGCAGCTCGTGAGCTTCTCAGGCAGGTCACTGCGGTTTGAGTTGGGAGGAGGCTTTTTCTTTTATTCACATTTTACTTTCACTTGCTGGAAAAGATTGTGTGGGGGATGAAATATGTCCAATCATAACATTAACTGAAGCTTAATAATACCCAGTGTTTTTAAATCTGACACGAAGGGCTGGTCTTTATATGCATCCCTTTGTCAAAGGTTTGGACCAAAGCATGGCGACGATGTGGTGTGTTAAGGCGGCTACGCTTAAACACTCTCAGTAAATTTCTTCTTCACTCACCTTTTTAACTCACGATGTGTTTATACACCTCTCTGCATTTAATCGTTAGTTATTCTTAATCTCAGCTCTCTACCACAGCATGTATTTTGTCCTGTCTCCCTCCCCTCAACCAATCACAGCAGATGGCCCCGCCCCTCCCTGAGCCTGGTTCTGCCGGAGGTTTCTTCCTGTTAAAAGGGAGTTTTTCCTTTCCACTGTCACCAAAGCTCCTGCTCATAGGAGCTCATCTGAGCTGGGCTTTTCTCTGTACATATATATATATATTTTCCTGGTATGTGATGTGGAATCGAGTGATTTTAGGGGTGAGGGAGGGAGTCTGAGAAAAGCAGAACTGCTGCCACAGTTTTAAGGTGAACGGCATGTTTTCCTTAAAGCACACTTTCAGGTACGTGCTCTGTTGTTTGCAGTGTCAGCGTTACCAAATCAGCAGTGGAGTGCAAACATGAACTGAACCGTGTCAAAAAGGCAGTGTGCCTGATACAGGCACAACACTTGTGTAACGATATTCAACGCACCATTGCTTCTGTTAGTGAGGTGATGCAGCTGGGCTGGAAAGCAGTGCAGGAGGAAGTGGCTGACATGGAGCCACAAACAAAAACAAACAAACAAAGAAGAAAAAAACAAACAAAGAGAAAAAAAACTGACTGACTAATCATCACAAAGCAAGTCCCACTGAGCTCGCTTTGACTTTCTGTACACAAGTGCTGTGAATTAAAGAAAAACTGGTCTTTACAGCCCGACTCTCACACCTCAGCAGGAAATAAAGGTGCTGAAAGAACCAGCACCTAACCACACACACTGTGAGGAGGACTGCGACCAACACAAACCATAGCTTCACCTTTCACTCTTTGTACCTGTGCAGCCCATTTACAGTGGGCGCTGATTTATTTGAAGTTGCCTGCAGGAAATCCAGCACCTTGGCTCCTGGTGCAAGTTCACACAAAACAACTTTTCAACATCACGTAAAATACAAAGCTAACAAATAAATAAATGAATGGCTGCACGCCATCAGCATCCAGCACGGCGAACAGACGGCTACCTCGCCTTCTGCAACATCAGAACTAAAAAGTAACAAAAGTCGAAATTTAAACCTTTGAGACGTGAATGTTTCTAAGATGATGCGCATGGATCCAGTGAGAATCCTGTGCTTTTAAAGACAAATACATTAAAACCTACAAGATAACACGCCTGAAAGCTGCGAGTTAACCTCCCGCTGAGCAGGATGTGCCTTGGAAAGCATCGTCACAGCAGCAACAGAAAGAACAACCTACACATCCGCCATCATCATCAACAGTCCTCGGGTTACAGGACATGACACAGACTAGATGGCTTCAAAGTAAGAAATCCAATCAACACCAAAATATCCCGTGATGGGAACCCAGCCAAGAACAACACAGCTCTGCGTACAGTGCAAATAATCTCCTACAGCAGCGGTCCCCAACCCCCGGGCCTCGGACCGGTCCGTGAGTCGTTTGGTACCGGGCCGCGAGAGTTGAGGCTCAGCTGTGAAATGTCTGGTTTTCAGGGTTTTTATCGGTTTTCAGCGTTATTTTGTTATCGTTTTTATCTCTGTTTTCCTGGGTCTTTTCACGTGTTATGAATAAATCTTCTTTTTTTCGGTACCAGTACTACTTTTATTTTGTTGTATTTATCCGCGACACCTTAAAGGCCGGTCCATGAAAATAACGTCGGGCATAAACCGGTCCGTGGTGCAAATAAGGTTGGAGACCGCTGTCCTACGGCACCTCCGAGGCTCAGCGTTAGCCCTTTACTGTCATCTGATATTTCTCATTCCTGTGATGTGTGTGAGACAAAGCAGCGCACAAGTGCTTCACTTAAACGGCTCCTGGAGCCGGCAAACTCTTACATCACAAAGTGCTGGTTTGGTTGATCATATTGACTGAGATAAATAAAGTATATCTAGTAGCTCACTGTCAGCTGAATATTTTTTTGCAGGTGTTAAAGCACCAACAGTTAGGTTGAGATGTATTCCTGCCATAGAATGGGTCTAATATTACCGACATGCCATTATACAGTCCCCATCAAACGTTTCAGACTATCCATTCAGTTTAAGTGTTGTTTTTAATAAACTGCATGCTCAAAAAATGCTTCGTTTCTCTCCCATGTCTTCTTGTTGCCTGTTGAAGCTCTACTAGAAACCTTGTTACGATCCAACCATGCAAAATATATATAGTATACAGTCCCCATCAAAAGTTTACGACGACTTTAGCAGCTGTTTAAGTGAAACATATCATAGCTGTTGAATTTGTTTTGTTGTTTTTTGTAACAAAGTAGCCGATTGATCGTGTTGATGATTTCATTATCGGTGCTTCACACCAGTTTGACGTCAGGACTCGGACGCTGTGACGGGATCAGAATCACCATCTTTCATCATGTCTGCGCGTTTCTACAATGAAGCGACCAGATGAGGCCTCGCCACGCCACCTCCCTCGTGCCTTCCTGTCTGTTAGGAAGCATTTCATAATAAACAAGATGCAGCACGTGTAAATAATGGTGCCAGGGCTCAGCTAAGCGATGGGGTACTGTGGCCTTTAAATTACTATAAATGTACTAAAGAAGCATGTTTACTGTGGAGCAGCAGCAGATCTCTTTCGCATGTAGCCACTGCATGAAGTGATCAGTAAGTTCAGCCTGTGCTGATCAGCCTGTGCTCGCGTCCACTCGCTGTTTTCCAAACGTCTTCCTCCCAGTTGAATTCCCGCTGTCTCTACGGGTCTGACAAAGAGCTTTCACCCACTGCTCTCAATTTAGATTTAAATGAGCATCTGGAATATTTATTTAATCCATTTATATTTAGTAGTTCTGGTATCCCACATACTCAATATTTTATAAATATCATAAATAAGTAATGTGAAATATGTAAATGGGGGAAATTGGTATAAATGCAGCAACGTGTTTAAATGAAACTAGTGAAATTAATTTAATTTGTACTGCTTGAATTTATTTTATTGCATTATGTGGATATTTTTAATATTTTTAACACTTCACAGAGACCAGAGAAAATTCAGCACCTCAAATAGTTGATTTAGTAGTGCTGTGATCACAGTTATGCTTTGTTTCGCATTAATGTGGATCAGTGATGTGGTTTGTAGTGTTTGTGTGGAGGAGCTCGCCGCCATCATCGGCCGGCGTTCAAATGTTCATTAAATTCTCTCAGTCTGCGGCGATCGAGGCACAAGATCAGCTTTTCGTAGTTACACTTTCTGCAGATTTATTCCATTTTAACTTAAAATTATCACCGATTTTGCTACACAATTTTATTCATCTAACTCTTTAATGAGCCGCTCAGTTTAAGTACTGCCGTCTTTACATGAGGTGATGAAATAACACACTTTCTTCACATAAAGTCAGTTTTTCAGGATTTACATAGTAAATCATTGAAAACATTAAATGACTGTTAGAGTTTTGCAGGACGTTTGTTTCATATTTCTGGACCTGTTCTCTCAGCACAGCTCACAGCTGTCACAGATGTTTTCCTTTGTCCTTCTTTTCTTTGATTTGTTAGAAATTAATTCCTTAAATGAGACAAATCAGATAATGGGATCATGCCTCTGTCCTCTGCCACTAAAGAATGAGACCACCTGATGAACAGACCTCTGATAACGTCTCTCAGCTTTCTTACTGAGAGCGCTGGTGCTTATCAGCACAATCAGTCTCTCGTGTTTTCTTAAAGAACATCTGTTATCTGTTTCAAAGCAGGCAAAGAGCCAAGACAGAGCTTTATCCCACAGTACCAACTCTCTCAGCTGATGCTAAACTAACTCGAGCCCCGTTTGGATGGGATTAGCATTACTGAGGGAGGTGAGGATGAAATTTACTCTGCTTCTTGGTAATCTACCCTGTGACTACACACGACGTGATAACCATCGGAAAATTAGTTGACAGTCAAAAACTCTCCATTGAATTATCTCACAGTCAAGCTCACAGATGTCTATGACACAGATTTTATTATATATACACATATTAAATGAATTAATGGGGTTTTGTGTTTTAGATCCGCACTCGTCCATCCATCCATGATCCAAGCTGTCACAGCCTGTTAATCACTAACGACAACATTCGAACTCCACCTAATTTTACAGTCATGGATGAATAATTTTAGTTATTTATTTACCTCATTATTATTTTTTGTGCATTTTTTACTTTCTATTACTGAATTACATCAGAAATAATAGTTATGGCCTCCGCACCAGAGGCCATAACTATTGCTCAAACTTCCAGGTGAATAAATATCCCTACATGGCAGCTTGCTAGCGCGGGGAAATGGAAACAAAATTGTAGTTGAGGAACTTTAAATTGAGCAACTATTTGCCTGCAACATACTCCGCTCTTTCTTCAGGGTGGCTTTTATCATCAGTTTTTAGTATGCAGGGGCATGAAGGCAGAGAAAATTAACTTTAGAGCCGCAATCAGGACAAATGCATCCACTGGCACACCGACGTGTGGAGAAAAGGCAAAAGAAATGCAACACTAAGCACGTCTGTCACAATTCAGATCTCATAATGTAAGCACAAACTGACGCGGGCTCACGAACACAGTGTGCGCATGACTTAAACACAGTATCTCAGCTCTGTTTACCCACAGCCAGAGGGAGAGGACTCTGCTCCCCCCGAGTCAGTCATCACCCTGCTCCATACTTTTAAGCTCTTTTTAAAAATTGCAGGTGAAGCGATTCTATGTTTTAATATAGACTTTGTTGTTCCTAAACACACGGTGAGTCAGTGGTTTCATCACCCTTCCTGAGCACGGTTCTCCTTCACAGTCCAAGTGATGCATTACATTTTCCAACAGTGGCAACAATGACATTTATTCGGTATAAATAGAGGGTAAAATTTGCATTTACAGCTCCCTGTTGCAGTTTGGAGCATTAATAACAACAGTTAGAGCAACAACAGTCAGAGTAGCAGTAAAAGCAGCAGCAGCACAGGGAACGAAATCTAATTACCGTAATTGTCGGGCTATGAGCCGCTACTTTTTGCACGAGCTTTGAACCCTGCGGCTTTTAGTCAGGTGCGGCTTTTCTCTGGATTGTCCATGATTGTTGTCATATCGTAAGACGATTTGTTTTGTTTGTTCCGCTGTTGTACGGCACTACGTTGCCTGGCGGAAGGGCATGTGATCAGACACACAGTATCGGGGTTCAAGAGTGGTATGTTGGTCACGTGTCCATCCGCCAGGCAACATAGTGCCGTACAAGTAGCGCGAAAAACAAACTTCAAAGTAGCGCTACGCGTTCAGTGGGAGGCGTAGATGACGAGCGGCGATAAACTTGCGAAAAGCAAGTTATGCTCAACTCTACCGGTGGATTCTGACAGCGTGGAAAAGTGCGAAAACATCCACGATCACCAACGGATTTCGAAGGGCTGGACTGCTGCATGATGGAGAGGAGGACACCGCCACGGCCCTTCTGAGGGTGTTCGACTCTGACACTGACAACGAGGATTTCTTTGGTTTTGAAAGCGACAACGAAGGAGAGAAGCGGAGAGTGGATGACGAAGCCATCCTGAGCCTGTTCGTTTCCGACATTGGAGAAGAGGACTTTGGTGGTTTTAGTGCGCAGGAAGATGGTGATGAATGACTGACTTTTCTTCTTGTTAAAGCCGTGTCACTTCATATACCTAAAAAGTTATGCAAATATGTACCCGTAACTTGTTTTTCAAAATATTAATGACAGGGGTGTGTCTCCAAACAGCCATCTCTTTCCTGACAATTCCCTTTGTGCATATTCTCTTACATATGATAAGTCAACATTGAAACACCTGCGGCTTTTAGTCAGGTGCAGCTAATGTATGTACAAAACAGGATTTTCCCCTGATTTTAGCTTGTGCGGCTAATATTCAGGTGCGCTTTGTAGTCCGGGAAATACGGTAACTGCTTTCACTGATAACTACGAATAAATGCTGAAATGTTAACAAGTGACCTAAACTCCTGTTGCCAACATTTACATTTTTCATCAATATCAACATTCATTTTTTTAATGTTTTTTTTGTGTGTGTCATTTTCATATCTCTAAAAAGTTGCTGCTGTTGTATTTGTGTGAGGCACACGATGAAGTCTGGACTCTTCACAGATGTAAATGTCAGTTTTTGCTTTTTAGACTATTTGGGCTGGACACAAGTAGTTAACAAAAAGATTTAATTATACGAAGAAGCTTCTCAGCAAACCCTCCGCAGTGACCTCACAGGAGTGTCACACCATTAGTTGATAAGTAAGAGAATACAGCAGGAACCGTGGTCGTGCCTCCTACCTTGTAGCTGGTAATCCACAGAGATGTCCAAGGGAGTCTGCAGCAGAGCTGACCTGCGGTAAACCACGTGGACCCTGCCCTGGTCCTCCAGCTCCTGAGTGCCTTTCTCCAGCGGCTCGATGAAGTACTCATCCGATTCGGTGCGAATCATCCCAGCCTGCAACAGGTTAGCAGGTCAGTGACTGTGTAGAACGTGTGCATTAGCATGTTTCATTACTGCGAGCGAGCGTGGATAGACCCAGAAACCTCATTGCTCTGATAGCATTCGTTTTATTAAGAGACAATTAAAATCTTCATGCCCCACAAAATCCCCCATCATGTATTAATAATGTAGAAACTTTGTGACAGTGTTTTCATGAAATTGTAAATTAATGCCTCAGTCTTTAAAATCCAACTAGAACATCTGCTGAACGCCAAATGCCCCCAATTTGTTTCCTCTCCCACGTATAGACACAGAAAGACGACACCAGAATGTCCTACTGAACAATATTAAAATTAGAAAAATGCATAAAATATAGGATACAATACAAAGCAAAGGCAGACGCACTAATGTAATATTTAGTAATTTATTCAAGAGAGAATCCGGGCCTCTCATTAACTGCTTGGCATGTGTAGGACTCTTTTTCTTTGCCATTATTAGATATTGTTGTGACTCTTTCTTCAGCTTTCTGTTTGCAATTATCACCTTGTTACCCAACAAAGGCTGGTGGTGGTCCTGCAGCGCGCTGCATCGTTAGTAACACATTGGCACAAAATTGCTTTGTGATGGCTACCTGCCAACCTCAGATTTCCTGCAATAAGAAGCCAGTCATGTCTGTAGTTTATGGCGGATATGAGGGGTCACGCTGTCCGGCTAACGCAATAATGCCCAAACAGACCGAATGTGCAACCCATCAAGACCAAATGATGGTCTGAAAAAGGTGTTACACGCTGACACAATAAGGTCAATGCTAAACAACCTAAAACCACTTTACAGCTGTTTCCTTAAAATGATGCTTTCTGGAATGCAAAATTATTCATCTAGATTATAAGATGAAAAAAACAAGGTCCCAGATTCTGGCTTCACAATCCTTAAAAATAAAAAAAGAAAGGCTTGAAATGTTTCATGTTACCTGTAACAAATAGAAAACACATCACAGTTTTATCCTTTGAATTAAAATGCAAAGCAGCAACTTTTCCAGGCAGCAGTAACGTATCTTTGGCACCATGTTTCCATGTGTCACGCGCCCTCCCTGACAAGCACACATGTGCAGTGGAGAAAGCAGAGAGAGCAGCAGCAACAACACAATATGACATTAGTTTGTTAAGAGCACGAAGCGAGCAGCTGGGGTGGAGGTGGGCTGCAAACTGGCTTACAGGGGTGCAGCAAATGTGAGTAGGCTAACTAATGCTACGCTCGGTTTGCTATGCTCCAAAACTACAGTCAGCCATATGAGAGTGTGTGACATTTTAAGTGAGCGCACACATGCTGTACACACAGTATGCAGACACACTGTGTTAGCGCTCAGTCGATCGGTCCTGCTGCGCTGAAACTCCTGGCAGGACTAAACTCCCTCTGGCCTCTTCACCAACAGTCTGGTGGACTGTGTGCTAATGTTGTTAGCGACCAACCCTCACTCTCAACTCATTTCCCATTTACTGAGACCCCAATCGGCTGGCACTCTACGTCCTCCTTTACACAAACGACTGGATGGATCCCAAATTAAATTCTTAGTTAAATTTAAATGCAGCATCGATACTGTGTGACTGCGTAAGCGTCCCAGCTGAAAGTCTAAACCAATAAACTGAATATTCGTATCTGAAGTGCTGCAAGTGAAATGAAATGAAAACGTCTGGCAGTCACATGACATCTGGGGGAGAAGCTCAGCGCTGTTTAATGCAAGTTTACTTCTGGCAACAGAATAAGATTCATATGATTACGTACAATAAACCAGGTTATGATGCAGAAACGTGTCACGTATGAACCGGGTCATTTAATTGGCCATCTGTGATTATAAGAGCAAAAATACTGAAATACGATAAACGTGCGAGTGTGTTGGTTTTACTGCGTGACAGAGCTCAGACGGGAAAAAAACCTCCTTAGTTATCTTTAGAGAAACGGCGAGGTGGAGGTTAAACTCACTCATCGTGCCGTATAAACCGACTCTTTGCCTGATTCGGGGCCATTTGGCGTCACAGTGTTAAAACACTGCAGCTTATACGGAAAACACGGTCCGTGTTTCAAAAGATGACGAGGGTTTTTATGACATCTCCCATAGAAATGTGGTGTCTGGACATTTCTGCAAGGACAAATCTAAAGTTTGCACAGATGTATAAACACTCAAACAAGAGAAGAAGAAAGAGCGAGCCAAAAACAAACGACAGTGTGCGCAGGTTACCGAGGAAACTCTGTTCACCATTTCTGACTTCACTTGTCTAATCGGACACTAACAAATAAGATAAATTACAGCTCGTTGAGTAGCAGACACAGACGTGCAGAAAGGATTTTTAAAACTGCATCAGTGTTTATGTGATCCCAACAAAGCAAAACTATCACACGCAGAAGATAAACGCTCTTCACAGTCAAGTGAACTCTAGAGGACAGCTGCAAATGGAAAGAAGAAGAAAAATCCAGCGATTCCTGACGCGTCATCAAAGAGAGTAAGTAACACGGTGGAGCCTGTAAGATAAAACCTCTTACATCAGACGAATGTTACAGACGTGCTCCACTGCCGTCTGTTTGAAAAGTTTACGTTTTTCTGCTCACTTGAACACGCTTTCTCCTCAGCTTATTTATCGCGCACCTGCAGGCGCCTGCTTGCAAACACAGATTCTAAATATTCTGTAGGTCAGCGTGCATTATCAGGCCGGAGTGCGGTTGGCCTGCTCTTCACCAAATCCTCACAGCAACTGGCATCCTGTGACCAAGTCAGCACATTCTCCGCCATGATTTATTCCTGACAGAACCGAGAACCACCTCGTCATCTTTATTTACTCTGCGCTCATCCACCACTCTGAATCCTCAGCTCGAAGCCAAAGAGGCTGCAATCTTGACAGTAACTGAGCCCGCAGGCATATCTTGAACTAAAGTGAGATTCATGCACCGTAGCTCTTTCTTATTTACCAACGGCAGGTGAAAGCCGAGGATGAAAGATGGCCGAACATCTCAGAATGTACGGGGCTCGGATACCGAGAGCCCTTTCCATCTGTGAGGTTCTTTAAGGGTCTCCGACAGGTCACGCTCCTCTATTTAAGCTCAGCCGAGCAGAGGCTGAGCTTAAATAGAATCTCTGCTCTCATAATAAATTGAGGTGCCTTTTAAAGGTGAAGCTGGAGGATCGTGCTAACAAACTGACTGACAGATAATTTGATAAAAGCTGTTTTTCTATCAAGAGAAGCCATTCAAGTCTGACCACTTATGAAGTATTTCAGCAGCTGAAAATGCCACCTTCTTATTCAGACACCGCAGAGCAAACAATACAAACCGAAATCACAGAGGGGCGTGTGTAATTAGACCGGGTGCTGACATTTGAATCGTTTTAATTTTTGATTAAAGCTGCGCTTAAGAACAACACTCCACAGGGGAGCGTTCGAAGGATCTCAAAGAAACTAAAGCTTGAAAGAAAACAACAGTGACCGTGTGAGCTTTTACTTAACAACAGCTTTTTTTGATAAACTAGTTTCCATCTCAACTCTGTCCTGTTGTCTCCATCGCTTCTAAACCTATTTATCTAAGAACAGGCAGAAGTGAAGCAGAGAGAAGAGAGCGGCTCGTTGAATCCTACCACGCTTTAATGTAAACACTCAGAAACAGATATCTACCAGAAACACGCTCACTGCATCTTGAAGCTACAATCCTGCCTCGACACAGTGAGTAACGTGTTTTAGCGATCCACGCCGACCACAGGAAGTGCCCAGCTCTCTGGTTTGAATTGAGGAATAAGCAGTTGGATATATATGCTGCTGTCCTGAGATTAAATTGACATCTATCCCTGAAAAGCAGAGAAATTGCAGAAAAACGCACCTCTTTTCATGCTTTTTCATCCAAACACTGAAAACAGAACAGTTCTGAAATGAATTTAAGCTTTGTGCAAATTTCTATCTTCTTTCTGGCAAGGATGAGCTCGGAGAAGCGGTGATGCATTCAGGAAAGGTAAATTAGAAATCATAGCACGCTGAATGTGTCTCGAACAAATCTGTCCTTCCATTTTCTTCTGCTTATTCAATTCAAGGTAGCTGGAAGCGGGGGTGGTGGGGATGGTGGGGGGAGGTTGGCAGAGCCTTGCAGGGCTGCTGTAACAAATACTTTTAAACTAAACTCCATTACAGTGATGCCATCTCCTCTAACACTGCTGCACAGCCAGCCGAGCCGTCTAATGAGTCTTATATACAAAACACAGGTCACAGGGGAACGAGACAGAAGAGCGGGGCGTTTTTAGGCTTATGGGCATTAAATGCATGTTGAGGCAGATATTATTAGAAGGAAATTAAATTCTAGTTTGAGTCCATTACTGCCTGGTTTGCATAACTACCCAGGGCTGGACTGCCGACGCACTTTTTGGCCGATGGGCCATCCTGAAGGGTCAGACGTCTTAACGTGACGGAGCCTCTGCCTACCTTCGCTGAGCGATCACAGTGGGACGTCTAGACCAAAAACACCAGGGCTGATGTTTGTCCCAGTCCAGCCCTGGGTGTGTTTTCTCACATTAAAAAAAACACTGCAAGCTTCCAGTGCTGCCCCTCGGCCTCCTGGTTGACACACCGATGGTATCAGTTTGAAATCCTACATCACCTTGTTCTCAGGTTCACATTCACATGATGAAAATATAATCTGGGATTCAAACTCATCAGATCTGTAGTAGTTCCACCTGCAGCATCAATCTGAAGCTCCTGGATCGTCTATTTCCAGAGTTATCACATTCATAAACTTAGGCTCCATGCCACCCACCCATCTTCTTGCCCGGCGGGGTGACTACTGTACCCCATCAGCCTCTTACAGCTGGGGGGCAAAAGCACATATTGTGTGCCACCTGCCAGCTTGTTGTCATGTTGTCATTGAACCACAGCATTCGCTTTAAGCTCAACGTGGCCTTAAGAGACACGCAGACCTTTCTGAACAAAAGGCACAGAGAGCAGTGTCTCATATATACGGGTGTGTTTTTTAAAGACATAGGTGGCTGTACGTGAAAGGATTAAAGACACGCTGCAGTGTTTCTTTTCACCTGCAGGAGCACTACGGCGTCTTTTCATTTATTTTATCGTCTCAGACACGAGGATGCCAGTGAGAGCTTCGGCATTCAGATAACAAAAGTCATTGAATAAGCTCGTAAACATGGATTCTGAATGTTTATTTGAGAGCAGAAATGTGGAGTTCCTATGCCAGCTGAAACACTGGCCCTAGGGTCCCTCTCGAGTTGGACGCATGCACAAAACACCTCATCCGAAACACGTCTATGGGCTCAAAATGTGGTCATAAATATTTTGTACTTGTAAAAAAGATTTGTATGTGTAAAAAAGATTTGTGTGTGCGTAAAAAAGATTTGTATGTGTAAAAAAGATTCGTGTGTGCGTAAAAAAGATTTGTGTGTGGGTAAAAAAGATTTGTGTGTGCGTAAAAAAGATTTGTGTGTGCGTAAAAAAGATTTGTGTGTGTGTAAAAAAGATTTGTGTGTGTAAAAAAAGATTTGTATGTGTAAAAAAGATTTGTATGTGTAAAAAAGATTCGTGTGTGTAAAAAAGATTTGTATGTGTAAAAAAGATTTGTGTGTGCGTAAAAAAGATTTGTGTGTGCGTAAAAAAGATTTGTGTGTGCGTAAAAAAGATTTGTGTGTGCGTAAAAAAGATTTGTGTGTGCGTAAAAAAGATTTGTGTGTGTAAAAAAAGATTTGTATGTGTAAAAAAGATTTGTATGTGTAAAAAAGATTCGTGTGTGTAAAAAAGATTTGTATGTGTAAAAAAGATTTGTATGTGTAAAAAAGATTTGTATGTGTAAAAAAGATTTGTATGTGTAAAAAAGATTTGTATGTGTAAAAAAGATTTGTGTGTGCGTAAAAAAGATTTGTGTGTGCGTAAAAAAGATTCGTGTGTGTAAAAAAGATTCGTGTGTGTAAAAAAGATTCGTATGTGTAAAAAAGATTCGTGTGTGTAAAAAAGATTCGTGTGTGTAAAAAAGATTCGTGTGTGTAAAAAAGATTTGTATGTGTAAAAAAGATTCGTGTGTGTAAAAAAGATTCGTGTGTGTAAAAAAGATTTGTATGTGTAAAAAAGATTTGTATGTGTAAAAAAGATTTGTATGCGTAAAAAAGATTCGTGTGTGTAAAAAAGATTTGTATGTGTAAAAAAGATTCGTGTGTGTAAAAAAGATTCGTGTGTGTAAAAAAGATTTGTATGTGTAAAAAAGATTCGTGTGTGGACTTAGAAAAAAAACCCCTGCAAGTTACAAGTACGGATTTTGACCCTATTTTTCTTCCTTTCATCTGATTGGTCAATGTCATGTCAATCACAAATGTAACAATCCAATCAGAGAACAGATGGGTTTGGCTGTCAGAGGGGCGCTTTTTTGAACTGCAGGTCTTTGAAGGGAATAAATGCCCTTTTACATGCCAACCCAGCGTTTTCCTTCATCACCACGAAGGAAAACAGTCTGTGGTCGTCCGAGTTTGGTGATTTTTGTGTCACAGGTCTACGTGTTTAATACAGGGACTTCCACAGCCTTTTCAACAGCGCTGCGGACCGCGGGGTGGGGGCGGGCAGTGTTTTGGAAATGACAGTCTTCATTACAAAGCTTTCTTCGTTATGAATTAGCATACATGTTTTTATTGAACATTTGAAGAACCAGCAAAAAAACCTCTTGTAGAGGACATAAAGTCAGAGATAGAAAAGACAAGGAGCAGGTGCATCTAGTGCAGGTAGAACTGCTGCAAAAACCCACAGAGCCCAGCAGCCAGCAACAAATTCTGGATCCTTTGCTTTTAGTTAGCAGTTAGCATTAGCAGCACATCCTGCGTCCGATGTGAAAGGACTTTTATGCTGCGCACTGTGACTCACAGCAATGGTCCTGGGTCAGCTCTGACTTTGTGTTAAACTAATCCTAAAGTAATAATGGTATTTCTAACCACTGATATACCACAACTTTTTCCTTTCAACAGCTACTGAAAGTTAGGGGACCTAGCTGCTATCGGATATTTATATAGCGATCCTCCAGCTTCAAACTGTATCACCCTTCAAGGACCTGCAGTTCAAAAAAGCGCCCCTCTGACAGCCAAACCCATCTGTTCTCTGATTGGATTGTTACATTTGTGATTGACATGACATTGACCAATCAGATGAAAGGAAGAAAAATAGGGTCAAAATCCGAACTTGTAACTTGCAGGGGTTTTTTTTCTAAGTCCACACACAAATCTTTTTTACACATGCAAATCTTTTTTACGCACACACAAATCTTTTTTACACATGCAAATCTTTTTTACGCACACACAAATCTTTTTTACGCACACACAAATTCTTTTTACACATACAAATCTTTTTTACACATACAAATCTTTTTTACAAGTACAAAATATTTATGACCACATTTTGAGCCCAAACACGTCCAGAAGGCATCTGAGTCAGACGCCTGGCTCGTCTCAATGCAGAGGAGTAGTGGCTCCACACTGAGCCTCTCCAAAGCACTTCTTTATCCTCACAGAGAGCCCAGACACCTTTCAGAGGAAGCTCATCTTCACCACTTATATTCTTGTTTTTGGTCGATACACACGCTCGTGGCCGTACGTTCAGCCTACACACTCATCTCCACAGCAGAGCATCAGTATCTATCCCCATGGATACAACATCAAACCTTAGAAATCTACATTAACATACATATTATTACGTTATTCAGAAACGACGTCACTCAGTCACAGTGAAAAACCTCATTGTGACATCTTCAGATGTCCTTGAGCTGCTGACTGATTCGACTACGCCTCACAGCTCCAGTATAAACCACAATATCATTTCAATTCAGCTCAACGCTGGAAATCAATCATTTGAATTATCATGTCAGGAAAGTCATGTCCAATCAATACGCACTTACTTACACTTACGTGTACCTGCTGGAGGGGGGAAACATGACCAATGAGGGGGTCTCAGGTATTCAGTAATGTGAAACTAGGTGATCCGTGTTTAAGTAACACTTCTTTCCATGGTGAAGGTTTTCCAGCAGAACATTCTCATCTGTACTGAGATGTTATTCACTTCATCTGGTTTCTAGTGTATATTTGCTCATTTCTATTCAATCACAGGTCGAACGTAGCAGAGTCAGGATATAACTCAGCTCAGCATCATTATCTGTGTTTCAGCTGCTGTCAGAGCCCAAAATAGTAATAAATTAAAAACTAAAGCACACACCGAGGTTCTCATATTTAGAGGACTGTTAACTTTAGGATGTATTTGGATGCTTTTACCTGGAGAAACAGAACATAATTATCTCTTTTAGGAGAATTGAAGTGTGATAACTTGAGGCCAGAATTTAGCATAAAACATCATGAAATGTCTCCGGCAGCAGGAATTCAGAGGAACTGAAGCTAACCCAATAAAGGAAACAAGCATTGTTGCACTCTCAAGCTTGCATGCCTACCTTGGAAAGCTTTTTGGTGTTTCTGTTAGTCTACACCTGTTATTTCATGCCTAATTGATGATAATAGCCAGCAGTGAGCTTGTACAGCCGGGTGTTTTCCTCACACTTCTGTCTGCAGATGGTCCAAAAGCTTCAAACTGCAGCTTTCTCCTGGTCACGAGTCCCACATTTAATGAGCTTATATCACTAGTGAGGAATTTTTAATGCATTTTGAAGGCTCGTGTAAGGTAAGGGACCGGTACCTGGACTGAACTGAACTCAGCTAACAGGCTCTTGATCAGATGATTCAGGTGGACAAATGTCAGACATCAGAACATCAAAACATACATAACATACATACTCCGATGGATGCATTGGAGAGCAATTTGGGGTTAGTATCTTGCCCAAGGATATTTGGCATGTAGACTAGGGGAAGCCAGGAATCGAACCACCAACCTTCCGATCAGTGGATGACCTGCTCTACCACCTGAGCTACAGCCACCCCAAACCACCACTATGTCCTATAGCCACCACCACTTTGTTTGTATAACTATATCTATCTATATCTATATAGATATAGATAGATATCTATATCTATCTATGACAAATATTTTAAAATGATCTTAGGTAGTGCCGTGCTTCTGATCACTCAGTTCACTGATTCAATTGCTGATCAAACACAGTTTAGAGGTAATAAATTAAATGAAAGTAATACATTAAAAATGTAAACAGTGGTTTCACTCTTGCACACCGAGTTTCTCTCATTTCAGCGTGTGACCCTTGAGGCTGGGCTTGTGGATATCGGGTAAGCAGCTAACATTAACATGTCAGCTACTGTTCACGTGCTCGGCTGATAGTGAGGGGAGGGGCTGCGTACCTGCCTGCAGGGGCTGTGTGATGTAGTTTCACCGGGATGAGGCAAAGACAACACTGATGGTATCTATACGGTTGTAAATGAGTATCCAAAAGTAATTTTAGCATGAATTAGTATCTGAGACTCTTTTTCTGGTTTTTGGCTCAGCCTAACCGGGACAGCAGAGTCTCAGTGTCTCTTGAATTTGGAGGTCAAAGCTAAAAGGAATTGTGACCTTACAAAAGACATTTTTTGCCTTAATTTCAACAACACTTGGCACAAATCTTTATTACGATAAAATAGCAACATTATTTGAAATCCCTGTGACTAAATGTTGTGCAAAAGCAGCTTTCTGCCCTTTCACCGTACCTCAGATCTGCAGAGCTCAAAGGTGTAAGGTGGCATTTTCAAACCAATTAATCAGAGACAAAATATTACTGAGTGTGATCATTTTAGCGTATTTCTTCCTCTGAGACCTTCTTGATTTTAAAGCACAGTGATCAGTTAGAGAAACACCTGAGACACCATTCAGAGCCAGACCACAGAGGCCAACATTTCTAAGCAGAGACAGCACAACATCAGACCAACTGTCGTCCATCCAGAGTTTACAGCGAGCACTGCAAACCCAAAGACTTCTGCACAGGCTGAACCGTTTCACTCCTAACTTTTAATGTCACTGAAATTGCTTATTTAGAACCAAACTATCTTGGTGAGAGCTGAATCAACACAGGCTATTGATGAAGAGGCAGCTGAAAACCTTTCTGATCAAATTCAGTCTGTAGCTTTCTGATGATTAAAGTTTAACAGCTGTCGTCTCCTGCGATGGCCTGCCCGATGATAAGTGCTGCTTGCTTTTCTTTGTGGTGAGTCTGAGTCATTTAATCAATATCCCAGTTTAGTTAGTTCACTGTGATGAAAGGTTTCATAATCGCATTCTATCGATTTACATTTTACACAGACGGGTGCTCAAATTGATCACAGGTCATTTGTTGACTCCGTCTGTGAGCTGTCCTCCAAGTAACTTTTACTGAATGCTATAAACACTGAGGTATGAAAACGAGACATGAGCTGTCCTCTCAGGCTTTTATGTGACTACAACAGTTTAACTCAAATTCAATTTTTATTTGTCACGTACACAGTCATACACAGTACGATATGTAGTGAAATGCTTGGACAACTGCTCGTGACCTAAAGAGAACAAAAAAGGAAAAGGCTATGAATAAGATAGGAAATAAATATGAAAAATTAAAAAGGGTAAATTTAACTAGGAAGGAATAAAATATAAATTACGGTTAAAAATGAAATAACTGTACAACACAAATTAGAATGAAGGGTAAATTTAACTGGGAAAGAATAAGATAAAATATATAAATTAAAGTTGAAAATAAAATAACTGTACAACAAAATACACAATACACAATATAGAACTATATAAGAATGTATGAAGAAATATAAATATAAATAAATATATACACAATAACAGCAGCTGTACAAGTATTAACCGGAAATGAAGAATATAGTGACCAGTGTTGTGCAAAACCAAAGTCCAGAAAGTCCAGTGTGTGTGTAAGAACCATATGTGTGGGTCAGTACTGTGTGGTGGTGTGATTGAGAGACCGTATCGCCTGCGGGAAGAAGCTCCTCCTCAGTCTCTCTGTGTTGGTCTTCAGGGAGTGGAATCGCTTTCCGGACCTCAGCAGAGAGAACAGTCTGTTGTTGGGATGGCTGAGGTCCTTCACCATCTTCCTGGCCTTGGTCCAGCACCGCCTGCTGTAGATTGAGTGCAGGTCAGGGAGCTCGGAGCGGATGGTGCGCTCAGCTGACCGCACAACCCTCTGTAGAGCTCGTCTGTCCTGCATGGTGCTGTTCCCGAACCAGGTTAAGATGTTTCCCGCCAGGATGCTCTCTATGGTGCAGGAGTAAAAGTTCCTGAGCACCTTGGAGGGCAGTTGGAAGTCTCTCAAGCGTCTGAGGTGGTAGAGACGCTGTCGGGCCTTTTTCACCACGGTGTTGATGTGACAGGACCATGACAGGTCCTGCGTGATGTGAACTCCGAGGTATTTGAAGCTGTCCACTCTCTCCACTGGGCACTCGTTGATGACGGGGGTCTGGTAGTTCCTCTCCTGCTTAGTGCTGAAGTCCACTATCAGCTCCTTTGTCTTACTGACGTTTAGAAGGAGGTTGTTCCTCTGGCACCAGTTCTCCAGATTCCTAATCTCCTTCAGGTAGGCCGTCTCGTTGTTATCAGAGATCAGGCCCACCACGACGGTGTCGTCAGCAAACTTGATGATGGTGGTGGAGCTGGTAGTGGCCACGCAGTCATATGTGTACAAAGAGTACTTTATGAATTCATGTTATTCTTTAGTGTTTTTCCACTGCGGCATTACTACGATGAGCCCGATTATGAAAATAAAAATGTAAATTTGAGTTGAAATCTTGATGCTCGTGGTTGAAACCAGTTGAGTCCCTCACGCAGACTTCTCACCTGCAGGCAGCCAATCCCTCCTCAGACTACAAACAACACTCAGAATAATCCCAGGGCCATAAATCACACCTATTCATGATTAGGATCATATTCATAAGAACACGACTGTTTACAGCACAGGTATCCAACCTGTTTTGCGCCACAGACCAGTTTATGCCCGACAACACTTTCACGGACCAGCCTTTAACAGTATCGGTATCAAAGAAAAGGATTTTATCATAACACACAGGAAAAGACCCAGGGCAGCCAAGTTAACAATAAAAACCCTGAAAAACATACATTTGACACCTGAGCCTCAACTCTTGCGGCCCGGTACAAACGACTCAGACTGGTACGGCTCCGTGGCCCGGGGGTTGGGGACCTCTGGTTTACATTACAGGTCAGGGAGCTTTGTTTCCTGCAGCTGATTCTCTGCAGTCACCGTAACTTTATGCATTTATTATCAAGAGATGAGTGGTTGCAAGCTGAATAATCAGACTATAATAAAAAAGGTGATCAAAGATATCATGTGTAAAATCATCCTCAGCATACCTTTAATTAACGTATTAGTAAAACCGTAGATTAGATGAAGACAGTCAGTAAAGCTTTCATGAACAGACCAGTTACTGCATCTCACGTCGCCCACATTCAAGCCACTAAAACGTTATTATCTGGGAACCTGGGTAACATCTTTGTGTTTCCCAGCCACTGTGCGTGGGACATAGGTGTGCTGTGGAAGGTTATCTGGTTGCACCTGATTAGTACTCTAAGCGATCGGCGTGAGTAACGGGCAGAACAACTACATTCTCTTCCACTAGAGGGCAGCACAACTACCTGCTGGGTTACTGCCAGTAAAACAGAAGAAGACAAAGGAGAAATTACATAATAGTCATGCAGCACATAATAGCAATAGACACATATTTGAAAAGGAAAAGTAGTCAATCTGACTTGGGTCCTGGAGGAATTCCGATTCCCCAGCATGAGTAGCGGTCAGAAGAAAGCAAAACAGGTATACTGGGGACAAACCCAGCCAATTTAGAAAAATGATCAATATGCTTTTTGTGACGTTTTTGTTTGGTGGTGTGCCGTGTGATTTTTCTAATGAGAATATGTGCCGTGGCTCCAAAAGGTTGGGAAACACTAGAATAAGAAAGAAACATTGGGGAAATGCATCTGTAGCTGAAGATCATTTCTCTGGGACGGAGCCTGTATGATAAAATCTGTAGTGAATTATTATGTGGAATCAACACTGTAATTAGTGTGAAGACACCAAGTCAAAACACACTTTCCAATTCCACAAGCTTGCTGTGCCCTTGCGGAGAGTTTACTGTGACATATTTTCTGTGACCCAGTATTCGGCATTATCCGATATCAGCGGAGACAATGTCCTACCTAAACACAAACCTCAAAAAAGGGATCAGGAACCCTGTGTTCCATCACTTTAATATCCCCAACATCAGCCCCTGCCAAGCAGACAGCACTCCTCTGCCAAAGAAAACACATGGGATTCAGCTGAAGGGCTCCAGTTTTTCAAAAACAGTCTCTTTCAGTCTAAACTTCTTAAGGAGGTCGGTACGAACGTGCTTTCATTTGAAAAAAACCCTGCAATGTTAAAAAAAGGCCTGGATTCAGCCGGGACACTGCCACCTTTCACCCTCCATGTTATCCAAAGGTGTGTTTGCTTTGAAAAATGTGAGCAAACCTTCGTCATCATTACTTGACATTTTCATCCCCACTCTTTAAAGGAATTCGCAGAAGTTTATTTTTCACAAATTTCAGCAGAGGCCTGCTGATAATCTGAAAAACAACTAGAGAGTATTTCTGAAAATGATAAACAGGAAACTGCAAAAACATCTCAGATGTCTACTTAATAAACGTCAAACATGGCAATGAGCCACTACTATCCTCAATATATCTGTGTGTGTTTGAAGTTTCCCCCAGCTTCACTGGAAACAGTATTTGGAAAAAATCTTGGAGAAGAGAGAAGTAATCAAAAGTATTATCATTTTAGCAAAAATATCAGGTAGCCTCTGCTCTGAGAAACAACGCAGGAATTCATTTGGTTGTGTCGTTTTGTGCCGCTCCACCAAACAGAGCAAACATTTACAGACGGCTTTGAGGAGGTGGTGGGATTCCACACTCGACTTAAAATAAAACCTCGCGCCAGTGAATGGCTCTCAATGTCCGTCTGAAACGACAACAGAAAATGTGGGCTCGTCTTAGGTTTATATAGGTCACGATTAAAAATGTTTAAATGTATAAATATCAATGCAAGCACCTCGGCACTGCACGACTGCAGAGGAGAAAACTTTTTGCATATCTTGGTGCGCCTCTCCCCTGCACCTCAAACCATATACCCAAACAGCTCTGGGGTCAAGCCTCTGCAACAAGCCTTGGCTAAGTCAACAGGGAACATTAAGAACTGTCGGTGAATAAAACTCTTGTGCCCAGCTACAGTTCACCGCAAAGAGGAACTGGCTCACTTACTTTTTCTTTTTTTCCCCTAATCAAATAGGATATTTTCTTCTTCTTTTTTGCCTTTTTGCCCCTGCCCCTCCTACACAGTAGCTCCAGATATGTCAGGAGCTGTGCATGTCCAGAATGCTCTTTTAAGTCTCTGAGGCCAAGAGTGTAGGCCACTGAGCACACGTAGCTCTCAGCAAAACATCAGCATGCTTTATTTGCTCATTTTGTCACTCTCGATGAATCTCAACATTGTAAACGCCGCCGAAGCTGCAGGAATTTGAGGAGGATGATTGCAGAATCTCTGAGTTACAATGAGCCTTTGCTCTGACAGCATAGTTTCACCCATCAGACCTGCAGTGTATTTACACTCGCAAGTCTCACACACACACCTCAGACACAGCAGCGCCTCACCATTCAGAGCCGATTATGCAACGTGACACACGTTAAAGGTGGCCGAGCTTTGCACAGCTGCTGGAAATTTAAAGCTTAATAATAAAAGTCACAATTCCAGTTGGTGCTGTTCAGGTTAGGCTACCACACTGCCTGCATCTATCAGCTGATTCGTCAAGACCGTCTGTCTGCTCAGGTATTCTCACAAAAAACAAAAAGCTTCATATAGAAAGAGAGGAGGAGGGATTTGTTCCAGCTGGCCCGTCCTCTATCTAACAAACGACTGGGACTAAAGAGGAATTTCATGGATGCTTTAAAGCAGTTCCATAAGTTACACTTTATTTGTCATGCTGGTACTCTGTGGTCCACACATGCATCTCTCACTGCAGTTATCTTTTCCTCTCACATCATACTTATCTTCACTAATCAAAAGCAAGGAAATCTGCATGCACTCATAATGTAGATTCAATCAAACAGATTTCTATTTAAACTCTTACAATCTGTCCGTCATGCAGCCACAGAGTGAGCCTGTAGTCAATGACTCTCCATCTGAGTCTATTACTTTAAGATGTGTCTGACAGTGACTGCAGAGTTTAGCCTCATTAGTCAGCTGAAGAATGCATGTTTAAATAAAGGCACGCTGTATACTTATGCTTGTGCATGGCAGTGAAGACAATTACGTACGACTCCCACACAGCCTCTGCCTCTTAATATAAAACATGAGAAAAACTTGCAGGAAAGATGACGTGCCATGAGAAAGTTTCATAACCCCGCCCACAAAAAGCAGCAAACCAGACCACATATTCATTTTGCCAATCTCCAGCTGAAGGTCATCTCCTGGTGGACCTCTGCACTGGTCCCAGTACTGAGACACGTTTAAACAGAACTCTGTTGTGTCAATATGGCAACTCTGACAAAGCTAAATATTAGGGAACTAAATATGATGAGGACGGCATCACAGCGCTGACGGCGTGTCGCTGGGGGATACCTCACATTTTTATACCCAAATCTGAGCGAGTACACTAGACTTCTATGAGAAGTCGGAAATAAATCAAGAATAACATTCACCCACATCTTTGTCCTGTCTTCCTCCTCTAGCTCTCTACTGGTCGCAGCAGATGGCCCCGCCCCTCCCTGAGCCTGGTTCTGCCAGAGGTTTCTTCCTGTTAAAAGGGAGTTTTTCCTTCCCACTGTCACTAAGTGTTTGCTGACAGGGAGTCGTCTGCTTGTTGGAGTTTGCTCTCTATATTTGCCAGTTCTTTACCTTACAGTATAAGAAGCCTCGAGGCAGCAGTTGGCTATAATTTGATGCTATATAAATAAAACTGAATTCAGCCAAACGGAACTGAATTGACTTTATGTTATACTAAACATGGTCACTGGAAGCATGTTTCCTGAGGTAACAGATCAGACATCTTGCTTTAATCAAAGGAGGCGCCCCCTGCTGGTCATCAGAAAGAATGTGAAGCATTTCCAGATGAGGTTTCCTTTTCAAACCCAGAAGCGACGACAGCACTGGGCTAACCTTATAAACAAACCCTCTTCATAATTATAAAGCAGCTGTAGCTGATTCATCTCATGGTCCATTAGAGGTTCATGTAACATAAGAATGAAATTCTACAGTATGAATAAAAGTAATGCGCTAACATGAGTAAGACTTCCTGTCTGAATCACATCAGTGAGACAACGCCCATGAACTCAAACTACTTCACAGCATCATCAAATGATGCCTTTTATTATTGTTTTGAGTTGCATATTATATGTTAAGGGTTTTGAGCCAAATACAAACTCATATTGAAGTTTTTAGCTTCTTAACAGTTAACAAATGCTGATTTCTGTATCTGTTGCTAAGGCAGGCCAACCAATAACCATCCGGGCAGTGCGCTCAAAACTACAAACCTGGTGGCTCTAAAGAGGAAATCACATTTCACTGTAATCCATTTCATAGCTGAAATATTTTAGCCTGGACCAAAGTGGCAGACTACCACATGGTTGACAGAAAGACACAGAAAGAGGTCGTAATGCATTATTAATGGCAACAACATAACATATGCTGTGTCAAATAGTCTCAATCCTCTCTCTGCTGGATGAAACACAGAGCCAGAGTAAAGGTCCAAAAATACATCAGACATGAGAAGCTTCCTCTCTTTCCCTTTCAGGGAAGCAAATCAAATATCTTCAGTATGTGAACCATCAGCTGTGTTCATGTGAGTGTACATGAACTGAGAGACACGCAGTGGGAGGAGGGGTGATGGGAATGACACACCCCGCCTGACATCTAAAGGTCAGCTGAATTCCTTCGTCATTTACTCCGATTCTTTTTTAAAAGAGGCACGTGGTGCAAGTTTCAATCAGGTGACCAAGAAAAAGGAAGTTTCCCTCCTTCCAACCATTTACGATGGACGTACTGTAGCTGTTAAACTGCATCGCCTTTACTAAAGCTTCCAACAAACCAGGTGTGTTGAGGATCAAACGCCGTCATTATTCTCCCATAAACAGACCCAAATGTGCTCATGGAGCCCAGATTTCCCAAAACGGTGACAAGCTCTTTAGTTTTTCTATCCACAAGTTTCAGATGACGGTATAAATTTAGAAGGTTTAATAAACTTCCACATATTTAACTTAAAATCTCAAAAGTGCCTCAAAGAGAGTTTCTGAAGCAAACAAAGTGGTTTCCAAGTCGTATAAAAAGTTTCACCAACAGTGTGCAGACTTACTGAGTTCAAGACTTTTTATTCAACCAAGCAAAAAGCTCCAGGATTCATCGTTTCCATGCAAATATCAGAGATAATCATTTCAAGGCCGTCGCTGCTTTTCAGATGAACCCAGAGAACTTAGCCTGCGCACTGAGCAGAACTTTTATAAATTACATTAGTCTGGATGTGGGTGATCTATGCTGATGGATTGAAGTCTCATATTATATATAATCCATATTTTAATAGTAACAGTGGGAAAACTGTAACGTAAAACAAAAAAGGGGGTTGCTTAGGAGGGTACGACTTACAGCCATACCACCCTGATCTCCCTGAGCTCAGAGGCTCAGCAGAGTCAGGCCTGGCAGGCCTTTGGGAGGCTGCCGGGGAACAGCAGGTCCTGTTGGCTGGCAGCTCTGGAGGCTGAGCAGATCATCTAATCTCCTGAACCCTGAGCTATTCCCGATGCATTCATCAGAGTGTGAATGAGACATGGTGTAGAAAAGTGCTACACGGGTTCAGTCCATTCATGAATCAACCAAACCCTCATTGCTTCGGCTTGTTTGAACCTTACAGTGAGTCTCTCCTCATTTTATGAATGTATTATAATAGCAGCATATTTAGCAGATAAAGAGCGGGGCCCATCTATCAGGAGGAGGCACACAGAGAAAAAACAGCGTGATCATTTATCCAAGTGGCTTCGGATTTGGAAAGCAACCCAGAGCGCAGCACACAGCAGAGCACACATCTGCATCCTTATAATTATTATATCCTCCTTAACTCAAACAAGTCCAGCTGTGCGATCAGTGCTTCAAATAAAAATCTCTCACAGACATTTCAGTCCTTAATCTGGAAGACCACCCAAGGACTGTTAGGTGGATAAGGCTTAATTGGAGCTGGAGCCTGTTTAATTCAGCACTTAGTTCATTGCCAGCATCAGATTTTGAAAATCGTCGCTCGCAAAACGCAGACAAATTTGGTCTCCTCCTTCTCGTGCATGACTCACAGCTATGCTGTTTCTCTGGAGTTAAGAGTGCCACAAGTATCACAAGAGGAGATGATTTCATGTTATTCGTGCTGCAAATTTAACGGAGAAGGTGCCGCACGCCAACTTTGTGTCACTTTCTAATGACTTCATTTGTAACTACAGGCCTCGGCTTACACGCAGCAGCTCAGCGAGTCAGATTAGAGACACAGATTTTAAATACCCAAATATGGAAACGAGTTACAAATGATGCAGGTTCTGTAAGAGAACTCGCACCACGAATCTCTGGAGCAAACGTGCGAAACAACCAACACTGGACTGCAGATTCTACAGGATCACTTCTCCTCAGTATGAGTGAAGGAAGAAGAAAACAGAAGTCAGCAGTGACATGTTTCATGAAGGACCAGCTCTCCCAAGCTTTTCTGACATGCAACACAAGGGCCATCCCCCACGCAGGCCAGCAAAGATCGCCCTCGGTTCGCCCGCTGCTGCTGAAGCAGAGGAAGTATCTGCCTCATAAGTATTTAGCTGCCAGGCTGCCTGCCAGCATGCTAGCTGCAGTAAACACTTCCAGACAGCAGCCTGGCTATAATTAAGAAACAGTAAAATGCACACCTAGAGAGGGCCAGGGCTACCACTTGAGATCAAAGACGGCCGGCCCTCAACGACAGGCTTTTAGATCAGGAAGCACTGGTTTGGAGAGCGTTTGATGTCGGGTTCTGTAGTCCTGCGTGTTTTGGATTTAGGCTGCAAACATGAGGAGGAACAAGAATCAGTGCTGCGAGGAACCAGGAGCTGGATAATCGAATGCAAACTTACCAAATAAACTCGATTCTGTTTCTCTGAATTTAACGTCCCACATTCTTACTTTTATTGTGGCGATTTTACAGTTTCCCGTTTATTTTGCTCTCTGGCGTGATGTAACACTGGGAATGAGAAGTTACAGTAAATGAGGTCATTGTGTAATAATGATGCCTGTAGAAACAAAAAGAGCAAGTATGTCTCAATAAGAGCCGTCTGAAATGCTTCAGTGGGAACATGCAACACTTCTGTTGTTTTACTGATTGGCCTGAAAACATGTCCAAGTCTCTCCCGCCTTCATCTCTATAGTATCGTGTAGCACGGCACTTCTTCTGTTGTTGTAACCGAGCTGATGGCTGCAGCTCAGAGTGAGTCAAATCTTTCTGTTTTTCCAACAGTTTAGAGATCCTGGTAAAAGAAAATCAACAGATTTGTAACCCAGATGTGGCAACGGGGTATGTTATCTTGAAATGCTGGAAAGCTGGAATATAAGGGGATAACAGGATGCTGAAGATAAAGTTCCTACCCTCATCCGTGCCTACAGACGGAGGATAGAGATTGAAGGGATAAGATTATGGACAGAAGTGGTGAAAATGAGCTTTCTGGGCTCAGCTTTAGAGATGGGACGAAGAGCTGAGTCATTCAGGAGGAGCTCAGAGCTGAGCTGCTGCTCAACCACACTGAGAATGGCTGGCTGAGGTGGTTTGAACATCTCTGAGCATGGGATGGCTGAGGTGAGTTGGACACAGCATTCTGGACCAGGACACACTGGAGTGATTATGTTGCATCACCATAGACTGTTCTGGTGATCTCTGCTTAAACCGCGGCCCCTGGGACTGGATAAGCAGCAGATACTGGACGGACTAAAATGTATTGTCTGTTAAAGGAAACAATGAAGATTCGACCCAGTATTGTGCGTTATTTATGATGTTCATCTTTTTAATAACCTTTGATACTCTGACAGTAAAGCATGTGATCATAGAGCAGCAGCAGTCTAACTGACAAACCTTGATGGCTTTTGGCATCATGCGAGTGGCATCCCCCCCCCCCCTCTCCAGGCCCGACTCTCCTGTAAGGCTGGACTATAAATGTCTCGGGGGGGAGACTCAGAGACACAGACTCTGCTGTGATGAACTGCTTCCTCCAGCTCCAATCAAAGGAAACGGCCAAATCCTGCAGCTCAGAGGATGAACTTAAAGGTCAGACTGGCATTATCTTTGTCTTTAGACGTGCCTGTCGCTGCAGTCGGTTTATTTTTAGAGATTATGTTTAGAACTTCACAGAGAGTTCAGGAGCTTTTAAAGCATGCATAATTAATTTGGTGAAAATGATAACTACCAGAAAGAGGAAACAAAACCTGACTGCATATGTACTATTTTCTAATCGCAAAATTAAACATAGGGACTGGTCGTTTGCAATCACCATATTTAGAACCACAAAACAAAGCTTGGCCTTATTTTTGACCTCGATAATATCTTAAAATATTTAAAGTCACATATTTGTTGACAATTTACCATCGAGCATCTGACAGCCTGTCCACTTTTCCACCTGCCTCCTGCTCTCATCATTATTCCTCCGTTTGCATTAACAGTTAAACACACACACACATACACGTCAACTAGAAAACAACTAATAATCTGAATTTTTTTAAAGCAAATAAATATTACGGGGAAAACGGAGGGAATCTACAATACACATACACAATGTGAAATTATTTACATAAAAAACCAAAGAATGAGGGCAAAGCAGAAGCTACCAGGGTGTGTTAACAATGTTGCCTTGGCTACCTGTCCACCTTCATGATTCTCGTCGTGTCACTCGCTTTCTGCCAACTACATCCTTCATATATATATATATATCTCTCTCCTTCTCTCCCTTCCCCGCTCCTTGGTGTTGTCAGCCAAAAGGCAAATATAGCAGCCCCGTCCCTATCAAATCCAAACATTGTTCTGGTTTAAATTTGGTTACCAGTACATAATAAGTGTTACATAATAAATGAATGTCAGTCAAGCAGTAAACCCCCGCTTCATCAACCAGTTCACTGTAAATGGGAATATTATTTAGCACATGTAGAAACCAGTTTGGCTGTCTGACCAGCAGCGTCTGCAGTTTTCAATCAGATCTAGCATGAACAAAAAACAAGATGACATCAGTCCTCAGCTCAAGGCTTCAGAATAACAGTTTACAGACAAACAGATGTCACAGATGGGAGTAGCCATCTTTTATATACAGTCTAAGTGAATGATCAGTGTTAAAGCCACATTCAGCTCTAAAGAAACCGTCTGAATTAAGCTCCTTTAAAATGCAGATGTTTGTCACATCTCTAACGGACAAAATGTAACTTTATTTAATACTACACCGACTCATCCTACTACTAAAAAACCAATAATAATAATAAACTTTGTGGGCAGCACGGCGGTTAGCACTGTTGCCTCACAGCAAGACGGTCCTGAGTTCAACTCCACCATCAGGCCGAGTTCTCTCCGGGTACTCCGGCTTCCTCCCACACTCCAAAGACATGCAGTTAGTGGGGACAGGTTAATTAGAAACTCTTGGTATGAATGGGTGAGTGAACGGTTGTCTGTCTGTGACACACTGGTGAACCCAGCCTCTCACCCTATGATTAACTTGTATCTTTGGTTTTAAGCTATACGGGCTGACGTTACAGAAGCTTAAAGAGGAACAAAGCTCCACAAACAGCTTTATGTTCTTTAGGCACAGATAAAGAGGGAAAAGGGCTTCAGCTGCAGTTTGTTATGTGGGGAGAATTCAGATTTCAGGTTGGCTTTAACATGGAAATGATTCTGCGTCACAGTGACTCATTTCCTGCTGCTGCACTGTGACACAGTGTGAACTCATTACTTCATTATGCTCCACGATACAAAGACCGTAGTGACAGGAACATTTAGTTTGATGTCCAACAACAGAATCATTACTCTGAGCGACATTTATTATTTTACTGAATGCTGGTGATAACCCTGCATGTTTTTTAATGAACCATGTCACATTTTTCAAATGCAAACCTACAATCTGAGGGGGCAGAAATTAAACTGCATCTCTATATACTTCCACCAAGGTCCGTAATTTGGCAGTAATACATGTAAATGGGTTGGAGTTGGCTGCCTGAAGGTTAAAAACCATTTAAAATATTCCAGTTTTGAGGCTCACCAGAGGGCTTCATTTCTCCTTCAAAAAAGAACAATAAGGTCTTTGCTCCTAATTACTGTGATCGTGTTCGAGTGTGATGTGTTTTTAGTAGCTTTCGGGCAGCCGCAGCCTTTGGATATAAACAGCACAGTTAGTAATCGTCACAGCCGGCACCTGCTAACAAGTGTCCGCGCTCCTTAGCCTAGCCTTGCTTGCTTGTGTCTTCATCCCACACACCTCCACTGTCATCCAGAAATAGCACACAGTGACTCATCTCTGTGACGCTGTAATTACTCATGCTGGTTGCTCAGGCTAGCTGCTATACAGGCATAATGTTGCTATGTTCACCATCTTGCTGTGGCAAATATTTTGGCCAAATATTGAGCCAAGATAAGTCGAGGGATCAACACATTTATCACCATCTGTCATGCAGACAGTGTGAAAATGTTTGAATTTGAGTTTAACGTTTCATGAGATGTTTAAAATGAAACTAAAGAGAGTTTGCGCCATCATATGTCAGAGATCGGTTGAGCCAGCTAGTGGAGGACTATGAAGCATGAGGATGTGAGAATATGTGATATAAAGCAAAGCAAATCTAGTTTAACTCTCAGTGCATCGGATTTGTATTTGCATTTTGACCTTTTTACTTTCTGTTAGGAGCTTTGCTTTAACTTTGTCATGAATATATTTCCAACAGAGAGTCAGTCCTACAGCACTACAAATGTTCACCATTAGCAGTAGAAATTCATTTTTATTTCAGTCTCCCCGGCTGAACAGCTCAGAAACTAAAAAGACACTACGAGCGCTGTCCATCGCTCCCCCATCAGGAAGGTGATTTTTGGAGGACATTCTTTGTGTTGCTTTTCAAATCTCTGCAGTATTTCAACTACAGCTGAAGGAATCTGGGTTTGGCCTATTCTTTCCTAAAATGCAGAGATGCTCCGCTGGCCAACTCTAAGAGATTTTGGCTCTGGTCGTTGCCCAATGACTGTCCAAGTGTTTTATGAGGGGTGATAGGGAGGATGGGACTGCAGACTTTTAGAAAGGACAAAAGGAGCTCGTGCTTTATGTTGGGAAGAGGTTAGGAGGAAAATCCCTTCACGAATGCAATAGGAGACTACTCACCCGTAACAAACCTCTGCACAAAAAGTACAAAAAGCTATTACGTCTGCAAAAACAATGTGCTGTAAAAATGCCGAGCAGTGATGTAAAGGAATGCTACAGACATCCAAAATCCTTTGGTGTCAGTTGGTAAGGTCATGGCACTTTTGAAATGAAAAGGACTTTCATGGGGTGGGAAAGGAAGGAGTTTTACGGCCGAGGAAACTTACCAACCCATCGCAGTTGTTAATGGCAACCGAGGCCCCGGGGACGTCTGTGATGTCACCGGTAAAGGTGCAGTCGGTCTTGAGCAGCTCACGGCGCAGTATCCTCTCCGTGCCATTGGTGGATTCAGTCTGGTTGGCGCCCACGCTAGAATCGTTGCCACCACTGCCGTTTCTGAATCCCGGGACCTCGTCATGCCACTCCACCATCGCGCCAGGCGCCACCAGCCTGCTGTTCGGCCGCAGACGAAGGTGAAACTCCTTTCCGAAGGCAGTGATGTTGAAGAAAAGCCTCTGTTCAGTTTCACCGTTTTCAAGCACCTCCCTCTTAACACGCTGCTTGTGAGTGGCGGAGAGCAGGTGTGACAGGTAGTGTCCGTGGGAGTCGGTGCTGAAGGGGGTGACCAGGCCGTATTCTTTCAGCCGGCTCTTCAACTGGTCTGCAAAAAACCACAAGAACCCAGCAAAGTTAGTTTTTCCAAACAGCAATAAAACAATATCAAATTAGTCTTTTCCTCTAAACACATCAGTCAGCCAAGGCCTGATTATGCTGCCTGCTCTAATCATCCTTTTATCACTTTTAGCCAACTAATGTTCCTCTGAGACAGGACGAGCTTTGACATTCATGGCAAACCTTTAAGAACACTTGGACTTGATTTCCTGTCAGCTAACATTTGGACCTTCATTTTTCTGTCTCTGCCAACTCAAAAACAAAATATTGGACTAACTGATTCACCACGTTTACCTTCTTAGTCCAACGAGAGAGAACTAGAACACCACAGCTGAGAGCCAGACTGACTGAGCTAAAACTCTCTGAGACACATTATTAGGCCAACAGAAATGCTAATAGGACACTTGCATAGTTTCAAAGGCATCTAAGACCCAGATGGGAGTAAGCGTCAGTGTTGGGGTTATATTTTCTTTCACTTGGACGAGGATCCCTGACCCTGCTTTATGTCACGGGCAGAGCGACAAAATACTCTGAGAACAACAACAATGGGACAAACTTACAGCACCGGTGTCGTGTCTACAGTGGAACTATGAGCACACCTGATTCTGTGTTTAATCCTCACTATTCCCACATTTCATATCTCTGGGAAACACAGCTGCCCTCACTGATTGTGAAACCTCCAGGATTGGCAGACGTTTTGAAACACCGCCGTCTGCGTGGATCGTATCACTCCACGTTCTTTGGTTTCGATGTGTCACACCAATTTCAAATGATCATTTTCCAGACGAAAACAAAGACATTCACCGTGGATAATGAACTACAGCGCTGCTGAGCTCACGTCTAAACTCTGCTACTGTACTACTGCCTAAGTAGCAGCTGTATCACAGCAGCAGGACTCTGTGTGGCTTCCCACGAGGCATATTCTGCTGTCCTGCTGCCACATGGATCAACACCAGAATTTGTTATGTGTGATCTTGCATATGACACTGCACTGAAATATAGATGAGCCAGGTTTAAAGACGACCTTGAGCAGCGTAGGTGTCGGTTACTACTGGGCTTGCTGTGAATTTCAGGACGACTGGTGTTGCTTCGTACTCATTATGATTCTGATTCTGTCAGAAAACACTTATTTTCTCACCGTTGTTGCTCTTCTGCTGAGCTGTGCCGGCCTTCAACACAAAAAAATGTAACACCAGCACAAGCCAGTTTCATCTGTGCCATTGTTTTAACATATTGCTTTGTTTCACCCACTTCCTTGTTCATTGGCACATTTGTGGTCAACCCAAATGTACCAGAAAATCTGTGGGCTTTCTCAAACACTTTCAGATTTAGGAAAATTCCATCCGAGCTTGGTTTGCTTTTCCAAGAATCTTTGGTTGGAAAAAATCTAACAAGAATATTGAAAGCGTGTAATTATCTTGCTGCTTTTGACCAGAAAACATCAAACAGGTGTCAATGGGGAAGCTAAAATTACATATCTGAGGACGTGACTTCACACAATCACAGTGAGCATGCACGTGGATGCATGTGATGGCAAGAAAAGACTATTTTAGAAGCATTCAAAGCAAAGACCGCAGGTTTCATGACGCCAAAGCATGACAATGGTACCGATGGAGCACATGAAAGCATGGAGTCCAAGAGATGAGGCGAAAAAAGCGTGAAAACTGTGGGTTTGAACTTAAAACAAACATCTAAATCCTTTTTCCCCTCCCTGTTACATCATCCTGACATTACTATATCTGCAAAGCAAGGAAGGCGCACAGTTAGCTGCCCGATACTGAAATATTTGGAAAAAATTACATCAGTTGTACCGAGTACTACATATTTTTCCACAGAGTGCATTTAAGCAATGAAAAGACACAGAGCATCAAAAAGAAGCCAGAAATGTGTTCAGCTTGTTAGTGTGTGTTTAAAGAGCAGGCTTTCACTGCTTAATCCTCATGAGGAAGACGTCTAATATAAAGAGTCATTTGTCCCGCTTACAGGACTATGTTTTTAAAGCCATGCAGATTTTGATTTTAAGCACTGATTGGATATAAATCAACGTCTCTATCGATTAAACTTGTCGTGATATTTTCAGGTAACCACGCCCGTTTTGATGTTTGATGTAGTGCGTCGTTCCTGCTCTGGATTCAGATCGTTCGCCTAAGACTACAAATCGCCCGCTGATATCACTGTTAATGTGTGCTACTACAAAGTCACACCTCACAGCTGCCGGATCGCGGGAAACGTCTTAAACTGGAAATGCACAAAAAGGCTTTTAGCGCAAATATGACTGCGGTTAGCGTGCTCCACAAAATGTAAACGCAAACAGAAAAAAAGAACAACTTGACTGCGGTTTGATGATGTGTCAAAAACAACCAGGTCCATATGTAGCACAAAGTCCGATTTCAACTGCAGCTATTTTTAATTGAGACGTTAAACGGTAAATGTCTCTGGCTGTGAGTGTTTGATGGTGTATAATACTGTATATCTATACACAAGCTGACTGGTTTTCTTTAACAGTTAAAATAAAATTGAAATTAAAAGCAAAATAAAGCAAAATAAAACACATTTCTCATGTAGAAACACAAAAACGGATCCAAACCTGCAGGAGAACAGAGGCTTTTTGGAGGACTGTACTGGATCCAGACATTTACCAGCTAAAATAATCTTCTGCTGGGCAGGTATTCGGTTTTTAATTAAACACTCTTTTTGTTTCCTTTAATGTGGAAAAAAAAGCATCGCTCTCACAGCAGCGATCAGACTTCGGGTCACCTTTCGCTAACTTAGCATCCTCATTAGGTTGACAGAGTTTATTTATGCCTGCTTACACAGGCAGAGGCTGCATGACAGAAATAAAAACATCCTGTTGCATGTATTGTTCTCACTAAGTGATCATTTTACACATAATTACAGCTGTTGTCTGTGTGACGTGTTTTGTTGGAGTATCCCAGTATTCCCATTATTATCTGACAGAGCTCCATTTGCAGTGGAGAGTGTGAAAACCGAGATGTTCTGCTTAAAGGGAACATTTACTTTAAGTTTGTCGGACCAGGGTACAGATTCACTCTGGAACGATGAGGTAAGTGAACAGAGCTGCACATGTTAGACCCAAACAACTTGTGCTAAATGAAAACAAAGTAAGACAAACATACTTTACAAGAAGCACGATTAGAATCACAGACTTTATACATAAAAGAGAGAAGAAACAGAAACATATACAGGTGTTTTACAAGGTCGTCTAACAGGAAGGCTGTAGCTTTACTTACAAAAAGCACGAGTCCCAACAATACAAGTAAAAGATGAAATACACTGAATGAATACAACCACACAGCACTCACAATATATCTCTCAAGTAGGGCTGCAACGATACACAAAATTCACGGTTCGATATTTTTTCGATACAAAAAAAATGTTCATGCCTTTTTAATTTGTCATTTATTAAAATTATAAATATATATTTTAAGTCAAAAGTACAGTTTTTAAATTTAATGTTGCTGAAACAACAAAGTAATAAAATAATAAATCTGATGGAGAAATCCCTCATCTTTGGAAAAGAGAGTTTATTACAGAGAAACGGCTCTTTCAAAATAAAAGCTATACTATACTCTTCTTCTGGGCTATATTCTCAGCAGCATATTAAACATATCAGGTCCCCATAAGGAGAATCCTGTGCTAACGGCTGTCTAAATGACTCGGGTAAAGTTAGTAGCATGCTGCTTGTTGTTTTTGTCTGCTTCCACTTGTCTTTGCACTAGGATGATGTTGGAGTAAATGTGCAGTCATATTCGTTGTGTTCCCACTAGTGCTGTCAGCGTTAATCTCGTTGACGCCATAACGCGGCAAATCTCCGGTAACGAGCTACCGTGGATCACCCTGTGCGTGGGGCTGGACAGTGTCAACACGTTAACAAGCTAACTGCGCTAACGCACTAGTTCCCACCAATTGAGCATTGCGTGGCACATCCGACATACTGTTTTACTTTTGTCCATGACGCGCTTACCTGCTGCTGCTGAATGTTGTTTCTAAATGTTGCCTTTTCACAGGTTTGCTCTTGATGTGTGACAACATCAAATCCTGGCATTTAACTGAAAGGCTCGCCGACACTGCTCATCTTATCCAACCACCACAAATATACATGTCACAAACTTCTGCTGCAGTTGTCCATATAGAGCAAAACATGTACAAAGAAATACAAAGCACATGGGCAGCAGTTTCGTAAAGTTGAGCTGAGACATGCATTTGATCGACTGACTCTTCCAACAGAGGCTGATGAATCAAAACACAGAAATAAAACCTTAGTGGGAACCATCAGGAAAAAAAACTGCCTTCAAATTCTCTACACAGAATGATACGGTGGTGCTTCAAGGTAACGACGAGTGACCAATCAAAAGAGAAAAATCGTGAAAAATGCCCGCTCCAGCTACATGTCTACCAAAGACTGGACATTTTAAAGGAAAAATTTAAATGGCTCTCTAACACAACATCACAGAGTTTGTTTCATAAAGGTGACATTCCTCCATCTGTCAGTGTCGACACTTTACTACCGTAAAACACTTCGTACTATTTTTCCTTTAATTTGTCAGCGATATATGAGGTATTGTACACCTCAGAGACTTGGCTCTGCTCATTGGCTGATGTATTACCTCAGTTTGTGAAACTGAACACAGAAAATTCAATCAATTGCCACTTCACAGATAAAGGCACTGTGCTAGAAATAAGCAGCTTTTGTCCTAAACTATGAAACACCAAAGAAAGATCCGGGTGCTTCAACAGCACCTTGAATATCACAGTTTACGTGAACTGGAAATGAACCAGTCTGTTCAAAGAGCAGTCCGACCATATTTGAAAGCAAAGCAAGGAAACAAGGTTACCACAACAAGGATGGATGGAGTCAAGTGTTTCTGAACACATTTTTAGATCATCCATCTTTAACCCTTTACCTCTTGAAAGCCTGCTAGGAGTAATGCTTGAGGCTCTGGGAGGTTTCTGTCATATTTCAGCCTGCATTTAGAACAAAGTGAGGCCGGGCTCTGCCTGAAAACCCCCCAGAAACTATTCTAATGGTCATCAAACCACATCTTTATTATATACTGAATTTTAAAACTCATAAGAGTAAATGGCCTGTATTTGTATAGCGCTTTTCTAGTCCCTAAGGACCCTAAAGCGCTTTACACAACCAGTCATCCACCCATTCACACACTGGTGATGGCAGCTACATTGTAGCCACAGCCACCCTGGGGCGCACTGACAGAGGCGAGGCTGCCGGACACTGGCGCCACCGGGCCCTCTGACCACCACCAGTAGGCAACGGGTGAAGCGTCTCGCCCAAGGACACAACGACCGAGACTGTCCAAGCCGGGGCTCGAACCGGCAACCTTCCGATTACAAAGTGAACTCCCAACTCTTGAGCCACGATCGCCACAAGCTGAGTACACGGGAGGTCGTCAAATGTCGCCTTTATGGGGGACAGAGTTAAAAGCATTATAGGCTGAAGAAATGAGCTGGAAAATTGCCTTTCACACAACCTCAAACTCACCAACCGCTGCTCAAAGAATTGTTGGACAATCCAATCAAAGGTTAGAAAGCTGTGGACTGGGCAGCACTGCCTTCAGATTCTCTACACAGAATGAAACAGTGGTGCTTCAAGATAACGACGAGTGACCAATCAAAAGAGAGAAATCGTGAATAAATGAGATAAAAAAGTAAAACTGTACCGAGGCCTCACTCAATGGTATGAATGAGTGTGACTCGTGTGCCGTGGCCTGTCCCAGCTACATTTCTACCAAAGACTGTGGAAAAACTTAAAACGCTCTCTAGCACCATCACTGTAACACCACATCACAGGGTGTTTCATAGAGGTGCCATTCCTCCCCCCAGCAGTGTCGCCACCTTACTAAAACACTTTGGACTGATTTTTCAGTTGCCACCAGCTGATAGGCTCTGTGGTTAAAAACACGCCTTAGCATCAGCTGAGCCCTGACACATCCAGCTGCCAGACAAGAGCAAAGAAATAAGGAAATAACAAATAAAAACCAAAACATTATTCACCTTAGAGTCATCAAATACACATTTGTGCAAATTTTCTTGATCCTTTTACTTTCTTTAGAGTCACCAAACCATCTAAACAGCATAAAATTGCTATAATTTGCTGTTGAGTCTGATGGAGCCTGTTCACAGGGAAATGCAGTGAGATGAGACAGACACACAATCAGCAACCCTAAATTTGTCAAACAGGCTCTTTTTCCATCCTTTTTGCTGACTGAAATGCTACCAGTAAATACATGAAGAATGTGACAACATGTTATCAGAGCACTGATGAACTATCATCGAAGAAGAAGGAGGAGGTAACAAGACTTTACCAAAGCACAGCTCTGATTTAGCTTTATGGCTTTGACCGCCGCAGCTTTAAGGTAGTGGAGCTGGACCAGGAGACAGCAGGTGACAGAAAGCTGAGGCTAAACTCACAGTGACCTGCATAAAACTACAGTCAAGTGGGACAATTCTCTTCCATTGTTTATGTTTTCAAGCTTAAATCAAACTTTGCTCTTACTGTGGAGAAAAGTGGACTTTCTCATGAAGAAGATTCATTAAATGTTGATCAAGACATCGGCAAGAAATTTGGTGGAAGCAACAATTTATCTCATAATGCAAATTTCCAACTCTGTACTTTTACTCTTAAATTTTGCTAGAACAGCTTTGCAGCTTATTCGTGTTGCCCCGCCCCTCGGTCACCTGCTGGCTGCAATGAGACATTTTAGCCCCTCAGATGAGACGAACATACGATGGACATAATCACAACAAATGTTGGAACAGAGAGGTGAGGTGGGAATGTGAAACCATTTAGCACTCACACACAGGTGACATCATAGAGGTATTCCAAGGAAAGTAATGGATTACTAAATTACTCGTTACTTTCTGCTTTTTTGGTGTGTTTTTTCTTTCTTTCTATCCAAATAACTGAAGAAACTTTGTCACAAGAGTAACAACATAATTAATTACTGAATTTGTAATGCGATTACATTACAGTTATATAATTATGCTTTACACCCCGACACGTGCCTTGGTGATACTGGTTGCCAACAGCAAGGAGAGTTTGTTTTCAATCAGCTCAGTTTAGGGATGAAATATTCCTTTTCACAACTCTAACCCTGCCTTTTGAGAAATTACACTCACAAGTGGATTTAAATGTGACGTCGAAGGATCCTGACCACGCAGCCATACGTGACAAGTTACAGCTGCCACTGCTGGATGCATTTAAAAGAGGCCAAAGGCAGCGTTTGATGCCCTGGGAATGAGGATGATCGTCAGGAGTTAACCATAAAACCAATCAGGGTCTGACCTTCACTAGGAAAGAATTTTATTTGCTTCATTATATTTCAGCAGAAATGACCTTTTGCTTGATGTCCTCCCCATGTTTACCTTCTGCTTCCCATCCCTTACAATTCAACCTGAGCTCACTCAGTTTTACAAATAGTAACAGAACCAACAGGAAAATCCACAAGATTTACTTTTTCATCTGTTATATGAGATCAGAGAAAATGAAATCTAAGCCAAAGAAATCTGCTTGTAAAAGTTACAGAAGTGGCAAATTAAGAAAGGCTTCGCCAAATGAGCAAGGAAACTGCTTTACAAGGCCAATAATGACCACATGGAGCAAACAGTGGCTCACTACAAGCAACGGGGAACCACAAATGCTCGGCCCGCAGTCAGCTGTCATCTTGCTGTGTGAGGGCCCCGGAGGCGTTCAGAAGATAAGGGCCGGTGTAAAAGGATCCTACGTGGACACTGCTGCAGCTCACTTGTTCCTTAACCTCAGAATGAATAACAGATGTTCAGGATCTCGAGGAGGAATTTTCTTTCCTGTATAACAAAGCCCTTGAAGCAGCTTGCTCATGCAATATAAGTGTGTATGTGTGATAGAGGACTCTGTGTGTAGGGTGCTAGGGGAGGGCGAGGGGGTATATTACAGAGCTCCTCACACACAAACTCCCCTCCCACTTTGATCTCAGTGAACCAAGTTGTCCTCATGAGTTTCTTCTCTGCCTGGTGAGAGACTCCTCTGCCTTTTTTCTACACACATCTAATTATTAACAAAACGAACACAAATAAAGCCAGACTTACCCTCTCTATCTACTTCACCAGCCTGTAAAAGAGAGAAAAGAGCTCGTTAAATGCGGCACACGCCAGAAGGAAATGATAGATCAGAGTCTGAGATGTCCAGCGGTAACAACACAACAGCTCTGGAGTTTTCTGTGAGCCGCGCTGCTTGTAAAAAGTCCGAAAATACCTGTTTTACATCCAAAGGGCAAAACTCAGACGTCTGCAGTGTCAACGTGTGTTTCACAGAAGTGTTCAAGTTTACAGAGCCGAAAGTTTAGAGCCTTGTAGTTGTGTCGTTCCACTTTTTCTCCGCTTTACAGCTGAATTCGTTTAATATTGACGAGATTCAGTCAAACTGCGCGTATTTATTTATTTATATGCGTAAAAGGAGGCAAAAGCGAAGCGGTGCAGACACTTACCTTGGCAGCTGAAGTCAGTCCTACAAGTAGTAAAGCTAGTGACAGGACAGCCATCACGAGTCTTAAATGACAAAAAACAAAAAACGTTATCCCAACGTGAAATTAAAATAAGGGGGGAAAAGAGACAAAAATCTTTACGCAAACGTGACCCGGCTCATTCAAAACTTATCAAACTGGATGTGCGGCCAGTGCCTCGGTCTTAGGTAAAAATCAGAAAAAATAAGAAGCAACATAAAGTAGTTAAAGTTTCATTAAAGCAGGAGTGAAGCGAGTTGCGACACTTTTGTCATTCAGTCAGTGTTTTTCTGATGACTGAGTTTCGTGAAAGTTTTGGTGAAGTTAGTAGGACACCCCTCTCTGCCGTGACCGGACAGAGCCGCAGTGTGTAGCTCTTGCAACCTGGCACCAGGCTCCGCTGGCTAATAAACGCAAGACCAGCCCTGTGTGACGTCACCATGTGAGTCCGAACACATGGAGGGACAGGAGGAGGAGGAGGATGAAGAACCCAACCCCCAAACCCCTCCCTCATCTCACCACACACAAGTGAGCGACTCAACAAACAACAAGAAACCTATGAACTCTAACGATGCCAGCAAAAACCCCGCGAAGAAGAATTACAGGCCAGCGCAGGATCAGGTATTTATTTAAAATCAATTTCTTGCTCTTTAGTGGCGCCTACCGTGGGTCACCGAGAACCCACGGAGGACCAGAGGAAACACGTGGAAGAAAGTAGTTGTATAAATAGATTCTCCTGATTGTTCTAATACGGATGGTATTAGATGAAAAGTGGCTCCAAAGTGGGGAAAAATACTCTTCACTTAGATAAACTGCTGCTTAAGTGATAACTTCAATTAAAACTACACATTGTGCAGGATACTATTCATATTATTGGATTATAACTAATGACTTTCATGTGTGGAAAACGTCTAATACTGAATTATATATTCTGGATTTAGATTATTTTAAAACTGTTGCAGTCCTGGGTTTAAATCCACTGACATGCATGCTTGGTTAATGGGCTGATTCACCCACCCACAGTGTGAGTGTGGATGTCAGTGGCTGTCCGTCTCTCTGTGTTAGTCCTGGCAGGTGTGCCCTGCCCTGCCTGTGACAGCTGGGATAGGCTCCAGGCCAACCGTGACTCTGGACTGGATTAGCAGAGAAAACTGCAAAGCAAAAAAAGCAACTAGAGCTTTAGAATAAATATTATGTTGTACAAAGTACAGCATATTCAAAATTTCATGGAGTAGGATTTTTAAATAATGAACTATATGGACAGAGGTGTTGGGCCAAACCTTTTAATATTTGAGTGTTTTCAGTCCATTTTTCCACAGGAGGATGACACAAAGCGTACCCTCCTACACATCAGCTGCAAGTGATATCAGTGGAAGTGTTTAAGAACCACAGCAACTCAGACTCAGTGAAGTGGCAGATCGTGTAAAGTTACAGAGCAGGGTTGCTGAGAGACGTAGCGCATGACAGTCGCTCTGCTGATTCGATAGCTGCAGAATTCCAAACCTCCATCCATTTTCTCCTGGCTGTGACAGGAGAGAGGCATCCTGGACACGTCTGCATCAGAGTCAACACAAGGGGACAAACAACCATTCGCATCTATGTTCAATTTAAAGTCACATATTAACCTGACACCGTGCACGTTTTAGGAGGAAGCTGGATTATCCAGAGAGATACTGGGAGAACATACACACTCCACACAGAAAGGCTCCAGACTGGATTTGAACCAACGACCTTCTTGCTGTTGCTAAACACAGTACCTCCTCTGGCATAAACCTCAGCACACAAACTCTGCATCAGCAGCTTCATGGCATGGGTGTGCATGGAGAAGCAGTTTCTGTAGGTTTAATATGCAAGTGGCCAGTACTTTTGTCTGTATAGTATAAATACAAGTACTGTATAATAAAACGACATTTCTTATGTGCAAAGATATTGAGCAGTATGAGATTAACATTGGTGAGTGGGGCTCCACAGAACAGGGATGCAGAGTAACACAACTCAATGGACAGCCAAGTAGAGACTGGACCTTGGACAAATACAGCCAGAGGGATCACACCTGCTGGTTAGTGAAGTCTGGATATGGAGCCTTGAAATGATCTTAGTGTTCTGATAATAATGGTTTTCCATTCTAAAAAGCAGAATAATCAAAATGGACACAAAATGAAATTAAGTTTTATTTAATGTGACCCAGAATGAGTGACTGAGCCCATAAACTCATCAGGGCTCAGGGCCATTTTTCCTGTGCACTTCCATAGGACTGGAAATCTTTTTGCATCCATAGTTATTGCCTCCTAGTGGTTATTAACAGAGTCCACAGGTTTAAGAACTTTAGCTGGCTTCACTTTTCAGTTTTCTTTGAAGCTACAGCTGCATTTAGTGTCTACAACCTGATTTGGTGGTGGTCAGAGGGCCCGGTGTCCGGCAGCCTCGCCTCTGTCAGTGCAGTCAGTGCAGCTGTGGGTACAATGTAGCTTCATCACCAGTGTGTGAATGTGTGTGTGACTGGGTGAATGACTGAATGTAGTGTAAAGCGCTATACAAATACAGGCCATTTACCATTTTTGTTTCTGAGAAAAATGAGATCCACATAAGAGGACATTCGTTTTAAATTTCGATAGAACAGTAGCAGTAAAACGTCCTTGTAAGTGGATATCAGGCACTTGTAGAGCAAAATTTAGTATTTTGGTCTAGACATCCCAAAATGTGATGTCCACATATGTGGACGCCAGGTCCTAGGAGGTGAAGACATTCCTGCAGTTTAACTAATTGGTGTGTGTTATCTGGCTTCATGGATAGATAAAGGTGGGTGTCATCTGCATAGCAGTGAAAGTGTATCTTATGCCTCCTAATGATACTGCCTAGGGGAAGCATGCAATTCTCCTTTGTGTGTGAAGAAGACTCCACATTTTTATGAAAAAGTGGAGTCTATTAGAATTTCTAAAAACTAAAAAAGTTTCACAAAGTATGTAAATGGTTCTAGTGCTTAGTGTTCTTAACCTGGGTTCGATCGAACCCTAGGGGTTCGGTGAGTCGGATTTTAGGGGTTCAGCAGAGCCTCCGCCGTCACATGCATGGCTCATTTTGTGCACCAGTAAAAAACATATCTATGTCTTGAATTTGAAAAAAATCACATTTTATTTTTCACTAAAGAGGGGTTCAGTGAATGCGCATATGAAACTGGTGGGGTTCGGTACCTCCAACAAGGTTAAGGACCACTGTTCTAGTGTGAAATGTCCAAGATGCTTTATTTTCCACACCATCACTGACAAGTGCTGTAACTGCTTACTGTCACCAGGGGGCAGTCTCACAAACAACTGGCCAGCTTGTGCTGTTCTTTCAGAGAAGACTGAAGTTTGAACATACAAAGAGCTGAAGCAAAACAGAGCGTTAGAGTGAAAAGTGTCCACTTGGATGTGTCCTGATCCAACACAGCTGATTTAAATGGGTAAAATACCTCCTCAACATGTCCTGAAGTTCTCCAGAAGCCTGGAATGAACTAATCATTTGATTCAGGTGTGTTGACCCAGGGTGAGATCTAAAACCTGCAAGACACCGGCCCCCGAGGTCTGGAGTTCGACACCCCTGTCCTACATTGTGAACTCCATTGTTAGTCCCTTACCACCTTTCCTGTTCTGGGTAATTGTTTAACCAATCAACATTCAGCATCTGCGTGGACCTACATGTGATTGGAGAACTCATCTGCATAGGTTAAAGCTTCATTTTGTGTAGTTGCAAACTGCAATAAGTATACACACATATAGTATCATAATCTCCCCATTTGACCTGAGATGAGCTGTGAGCAAATTTCACCAAAGAAGGATTATAATCTTTCTTCTTTGTATGATTCACAACTCAAGTGAGTTTTTTGGCAATAAATAAGAAGTCAACATTAATTAATATAACAGATCATGTCTAACTTTAACCAGTCTTGTAACTCCTGAGACGAGGCCCCCACACCCAGGTACAGTGTGGTCAAACTGATTGTACCAACAGAAAGAATAATACTCCCCTATTTTCCTAACATTAAACACATGGTTGGACAAAAGACCAAGACACAGAAGAGGTAACCAACTGTTAGAACGTCTGTGTTTGAGATGGAGTGACCATCCAAATGTAGGAAGATTAAAGTTAACAAACCAAACAAGGTTTTATCGGCCAATCCAAAAAGTCCAAAGAACAACGCTCCTCCTCATTTCTCAAACTGCACATCCTCAACTCTTCCTCTCAGCTCCTCACCTCCAGTTTTAGTCCCTACCACTAATGATGAGGGCAGAGGAGGTGAGGTAGAGACACAAGGAGCTGAGGGAGCAGCATTTAACTAAATAAGACATCGCTGCCTCAGGGTCTCATTTAAAGAGTCTGTTAGATATGACATGTGGCACAGCTACAAAGTAAAGCCACGACAAGAGAAACGAGAAAACCTTCAAAGTGAAACAAAGAAACACTGAAAAACTAAATATCAACTCAGACATGCAGACTGACGGTAAATGTGATGATGACAGAGACGGGAAACACAAAGAAAGAACAGTGACAGCTCCTGAGAACAAGCTGGGAGTCATGAGAAGAAAATTGTTGTGAAATTTCCACACTAATGAATAAAATGTGTTTTTGGGAAAATCAAATTGCTATGTTTTATTTTATCTAGTTTGTGCATTTGGCTATGATGCTGCATCTGTTAGTGTTAAAATATCCCAGCATTATGACAAAGGTATTTCTGAGAAAAGCACAGTTCCTCTATAAAAGCTCTGCTATAAAAGACGCAGCACTGCATCCATTATCTGGGTAGGGGGTGCACCAATAAAACTGCAATAATATGAACTTTAATCTGCCTTTAATCCTCATCCTACTGACTGGGGTTCACATGGACACACAGGTATGTTTTTTCTTATGTCTCTCATTCTAATTTTTTGTCAGTCACTTTGCTCCTAATGGTACCACATGATTGTTTTCTGTACTTCTGCTTTAATTTGTTTGGGGATTTTTATATTTTTTGCACTTTAAGAGGAACACATTAGCCTAAATGTCTCAGTCGAATATCAACTTACCAAGTAAGCATTGATAGGGAGCCCAAATTTGTAAGATAACCGTTAGATTTATACAAATATAAATATTGATTAGTTTTAACATCAGCATGGCCTGTACTATTAGAACTCCAACATTCTGCAAATTACAACCCAAATGTAACAATGTAACACTGTGGAGCTCGAAGATGTGTTTTTATGCAGCAAATGTTACTGTAAGTATCCAGAGTCTGTTCTTGAGTAAAAGTCACTGCAGACTTTCTAGAACGTTCTAATTGTTTCTGAATGCTTCATTGGTGGTAGACTGATGTAGGTGGTAAAGATGCTCGGGTTAGACGTAGTTTGAACTTGCAGTTAAATCCAGAGGTTCCCAACCCAAGGTTCACGTCACCTCTAGAAGTTCACCAGATGAATCTGAGGGGCCTTGAAATGATTAACCTCCTAAGTGATATAGGCTTTTATTTCCTAAAAAAACCCTCAAATTTAACAGTTTGTTAAGAGCTAACAACAATTTCTGAAACACAGATAAAAAGTGGAAGCAAAGGAATGAACTAGCAGCGCAGGGGCCACAGATGCAGGAAAACTGTGAAGTCGATGTGTCCTGAGTCAGAGGAGGGTATACCATTGACTGGCATAGAACAGATTGGTAACTACATTAAAGGGTTACCTAGGCAACCGGAGACTGGAATGCTCACTAGACGCCAACCATCACCGACAAAGCAATGTGCAACAAGCAAACTGCTTCCTTTTGTACCCCTCTAGTCTCCGTGTCCCCATCACCAGGCTGTGAACTCAACACGTTCTCTCTCTGAGCTCATCACATGCTGACACTTGCTCAGAGCTCCTTGTCACATTTCAGTGAACCAGGTACTCCTTCTAGCATCAGGTGCGAACGTGAACAGTAGTGCTCCAGCGTACCATTTTGCCTGATAACGATGACTATCAATGAACACAAAAAGATTGGGAGGCGGGTTGTTAGAGCTCGTCGATCTCTATTCACTCCAATGGACCGTTTCATTACAGTGATTGTTTCTGGAGGTTAGCAACATACGCTAACTGCACCGGCTATAACAGCACAGACGTTTCAGATGCATTTTTGAAAGGTAAAATACTGAAAAACAAGACTGTGTGTTATCAGTACACAAATCACCCTATCAGTGGATGATCCAGCAACGGATTCTGAGACTCTGGATGTGCTAAATAATGTCAGATTAGGCTACAAAATGTAATAATAACCATGAACAAGAAATTAATTGTAATTGCAATCAATGTTATTTCATCCAACATTATGTGACCAAGGTAAAAAGAAAAGGCTTTAGTGGTTGCCTTTTACCTTGCTGAATATTAGCTAAATGTGACTCGATGGCATGCAATTGTCTGGTCTGTGTAAATACATCAGTCTCAGTGGAATAACTGTACATGTACTCTTATCTCCGAGTGAGTGCAGTGTCTGCAGTAGAAACTGTGTACAAGGATAAGAGTGGGGGAAGGACACACGCTATTCATTTTGCCTAGTTTACTATGGATTTACATCGTGAATTCATTGTGGTAACTAACTACTAAAACACAAAACTTACATAAAGAAATATGTGAAAAATACAGTGTTAAAGATATAAATATGTGTGATAACACATGATGCAGTGTAACCTGCCCTGTGTGGATGTGTTCTAGCTGGTTTCTCCTCGTGCAGCACAGAAAAAGGTTCTCTCTCTATCAAATAAACAGTGGACATCGAATTTTAACTTTTCATGCCTGCTATTAAGTGATCAGTGTGTAAGTCTAATGTGATAAAAATGTAAGAATGCTTATACAGTTATCATGGGAGAAACAACAGGGCGATCGTGGCTCAAAGATTTGGCAGTCCTTCTTGTAATCGAAAGGTTGCCGGTCGAGCCCCGGCTCGGACAGTCTCGGTCGTTGTGTCCTTGGGTAAGACACTTCACCTACTGGTGAGGGGCTGATGGCGCGATGTGGCAGCCTCGCTTCTGTCAGTCTGTGGCTACAACCGTAGCTGCCTCCACCAGTGAATGTGAGAGTGACTGAATAGTGGAATTGTAAAGCGCTTTGAGGGCCCCAAAAAGCGCTATATAAATGCAATCCATTATTATTAACGAAGTATGTAGAAAGCAATGAAATTTGAAATATTTACTCTATTTCATCAAAATATAACAATAAAGATTAAGCTGTTACTGCTGTTGGTTAGCATACAATGTTAAAAAAAGCAATAGAACAAAATAAGAACAGCATTATGCTCTATAATAATATAACAATAAAATATGTCAAGCAGGCAGGTAAGGCGTATTAACACCTGCTGTTAATACAAATCCTTGTATACATAAAGTAAAATATTCAAAGATTGAACTCCACTGTGATATAAAAAATCCGTCAAAGGGTTCTACACGTATTTTATTCTATTATGCATCGATTTTTAATGATTTATAATTATTGAAAACTTGTGTCTCTCTGCAGTCACATATTTCAGTTGCCTGCTAAGCACATTTTTTCCAGGAACTAGCCGAAGTCTACATGAATCACCAGACGTTCTCGTATTCTGCACCCCGCTGACACGACTCTTACTGAGGGTGCTGTAGGCAATGAAAAATAGTTGGTTACATTTAGGTGAGGACATTGGTTTGGGTAAACTACCTTTCTTTTACAATCCTAACCACACATTATAAGACAAATGTCTTCCATATGCAACAAACATTTTCTTCATCTGCATCGTTTGTATTCTGCTTTGCTGCCACAGGGACAAAACAGCCGCACACATTTTCTTGCAGTGCCAGATAACTAGAAGCCTGCTGAATTCAAAATCAAAATGCCATACACACTGGAATATGAGGCTAAACCCCCACTGTGGGGCAGCACAAGGGCTCTGACCAAGGATCCGAAAGAGTTTTGTTTCTTTTTAAAGTATTTTTGCTTACAAAAGAAAATTGGAAGCACTAAAACAATAATGCATAAGGAGCCTGCTGATACTGCAGTTCTTCTGAGATCTAACTTTTTACCATAACAGCATTAGCATCGTCCCTGAGAGTTCCAAGCTCAGCAACCTCGATAAATGGAGGTGGGTTGCATTTCAATAACAGATGCAGTCCGTGTTAGCAAAGGGAACAGAAAAGGTTAACGGGCTCAAAATGCTTTCAGTAAATGTACGTTCAGTCACGGCTACTGAGGTATCCTTGGGCTAAATGTGTCACCTCCCATGCATCCCAGTGACCCAGAGCTCCACTGCAGAGTTAAAGGAGTATGACTGGAAGGCAATAATGAGAAAAATATTCCAAAGGATTGGTTCTGTGATATCATTTTGACCTTCCTGTTTACCGGTGGTTGGGGTATAAACTTGAAACATGTTCAATGTCTTAACACTGAAAGACAGATTAAGTTGTAATTCACTGACATCGGCAGATTTGAACAAAGAGGGGATTTGATCAAAGGTTGTGCCTGCTCTGGGGCACCGGCATAGATGCTGTTCATAGACAAAAGATAAAACGACATCAAACTGCCCTTGCATGTGACATGCAGACAACCTTTATATGCAGTCTGCAGCACCTAAGCTAGAGGCTGAAAAACAGTAGCTATTTAATGCGTTAAGCGCTAACTTAACTTAGCTGTTGGCTATGACAATTAAAACAATTACAACACTTTATACATATTTTTAGCAAACAGTTGCAGGACTGTTGGTCACTGACATGTACAGAGCACAAGTTTTAAGATAGGCACACAGCCAAGAGATTTCTGAGAAATTACAGCAAACAGACAGCAGGCCAGCATATTTAATCCTGTCATCAAAAGATGAATATGACACATTTCAAGTGGGAACAGATCTGCCTTGACATAGTAAAGAAATATTAAAAGGATGAGAAGCCTTCAGGATATTCTTTTATATACTTTATGTTGAATCCTGAGAGTTCAAGAGTGACTTTAGGCCCCCGCAGCGACAGCAGGTTCATGCTATGTCATTTTGTGTGAGGTGGATCTAATAAAATAATAATGTGTCTCAGACTGCAGGATGACAGTTTTGAGGAGACTCGGACTCTGATAATCTCTTCCAGTGGATATATAACTCCACACAGACACTGCCCATCTATTAGTCAAATAATTGGTGCTTTGAGATCCCGCGCCACCTCTCTGGCATGAGGGGAGGATTTAACTCCAAATTGCTCATCTTTGCTGCTGCTACTGATGTGTGTGATAAGCAAATTGTAAATAGATAATAGAGTTACATAAAAAAGCACAGAAGCCATTAAAAATGACTTTTACAAATGTGCTTTAGGTAATTTGATGCTGCTTTCCAAAGATCACGTTAACACATTCAGGAGTTGGTGTTAAAGCACCTCTAACATGCCTCGAAATTGCAATTTTGTTTCTACAGAATTGAAGACTTGGACTCCATTCTCTGTGTTTCTGAATTTTCTGCATGCTTGACAATAAACCGCTGACATTCTCAAGTTCTGACTTCATCCAATCTTAGATCTGTAGGAGAAACACAAGCAGTGTTTTTGTAAGCAGTGGGGCAGCTGTATGACTCAGTTATATCAAAGCTCATACATCGAGCTCACACATAGATGTCTATAAATGGACACCATCTTAGCCGTAGACCTGACAAACATCTAGACCTGAATAAAGCATCAAGCCTCAGATTCAGCCACGCACTGTATACAACCAAAACAAGACAATCCACCAATTTCATTTCCAAGTTTGGAGTTTCCCGTCAGTTGGTCTGAGTGAGAGAATGAAGTGTCAGACTGATGGAGCCCTGAGTTGCTGCTTCAGTCTGCATCACACATGGAAGACACATGATCATATATCACTGCTTTTATTGGGCCCGGCGAGAGGGCCATTAGAGGCCTGTGTCAAGACAGTCTTCTCATTTTCCCCCCTTACTCTGTCTCTCCTGTTTCTCTCCTCCCTTTCCTTCATTCTGCTGAAGGATTGTCAGATAAGAAAGTGCAGAAATGACCGACCTGTTGTTGCTTTGCTCCTGTTTGTGTCTGCTATGACGGCTTGCAGACCTGGCTCTGTTGGCCTGTGGGTGAGCTGCCTGCAGATAAGGAAACCTGATTAACTGGCACGCCTGCACGCCGCATGGCTTCACTGCTGTGGAAGAGAAAGGTGATAGAAACGATGGGGTTGTGTAGAGACAAGCTGTAGGGATAATGAATGAGGGCCCAGGAAGCCTAGACTAACAAGTGGAGGGAGAATAAAATGAAACCACAAAGAGATGAGAGAAGTTGGAAGAAGCGCAAGAATGATTGTCTAAGGAGTTGAGGTTTCCTGGTTTGTTAGTTTATCAACATCCTGTTGATCCTTGACCCGCTGCAGAGACACAGATCCTCCAGCTTCCTTCTTCTGGCCCCACAGTTCGACATCTGGTCCTCGCTGCACCCACACAACCAGACAAATACGTTTCTCTAACAACTGGCAGCGAACCAACTGAAGCAAATTGAAACCAGCCCCGTGCGTCAAAAACGGGATTTTAGTACAAATAGTGTGATCAAACTTTTTACCCAAGACGTTGCATAGAACGATTTTATTGTGTCATTCCCATGTAAGATTTTAGAGGAAATCAGCTGGACGAACAGACGTCTTCAGCTTACGCAGGAGTAGGAAGTTAAAAAAACAACTACAAGTTAATAAATATTATATTTGTGAAAAAGGAAGGACACCCTCTGTTTTTAAGCCTGCAGTTTGATGTATTAGGACATAAATAATCTAGACCAGCAGGTCAGACTCAAGCTCAGACTGAGCTATTTAAACACTATTTAAAGTCACCAGGTGCAGGTATGCGCAGGTTTCCAAGGTTACGGGGGTTACAGCACGGGTCCGGGGAATCTAGAAACAAAGAGACGAGATGATCACAACAAGAAATGCTCGAAGAAACTTATGAAGCCGGGACAAGAAGTTCAGAGCCACAGGTGAGCGATTAGTTTGATGTGCGTGGACGAGAGGCGGGAGCCCGCGGTGAGCTCCGCCCAGGCAGGATGATGCAAGAGAGAGAGAGAGAGAGCAAAACAGAAACACTTGCAGCCTCGCTGGGCGGACCGGGCAGACACAGGGACCATCACAAGTCTTTTGCAGATCTTAAAACGAGGTAAACAGACAGACAAACAGCACGTACCATTACTCTGTGTCATTATGTCTTTAACAGAAACTAAGCCAAAATGCAGACGCACAAAAGTAGCAGCCAGATGTGCCAATCAGTGTACCTGTAACTTATCATCAGCAAACGTGAGCGACTCTATAAAAGCAAAGATTTCTGCAGTTTGCTGCTCTGGAGGGTTCAGATGTGTGGAAACACAGAGTCAAGGAAATAAGACTCAGAGAAGCGGGAAGTGTAGCACGGTTGGCCATTTCCAAACAACTTCTATGGTGAGAAAGAAATTTCCAACTGCCCGAAAAGTTGCTTCTGTTCATCTGGATGTTTTCGGTGGGAGAAACGTTTCGTCATCATCCAGGTGACGTCTTCAGTCTGCAGCTTTCCCCAAATCTTATAAACAGGACATTTGCACAATACCTGAAACCAGCACTACTGCAGGAACAATGGGCTGGGACGTTAGTTTCTTGATCATTAATATGCAAATCAAACCTGTAGTGAGCTGATGCTGAAGAAGTCACCTGGATGATGACGAAACGTTTCTCCCCCTGAAAACGTCCAGATGAACAGAATCAACCTTTTGGGATTTACTGGATGATTGAGCATCAGGACATATTTCCAAACACATTCAAGACACCTTCCGGTCTTTCCAGGAGCAACACAGATGGCTTTGATGTGTTCAGCTGGATCCAGTCTGTAGTTGTTTTCTCTTTGATTGCTGTCTTCTGCTGATTTGTTGTGTAACGTGGAAGACTGCAACACTGGTTCTATGTCATCTACATCTTTTAATCATAATGCAGCACGGATGCAGGTCATAGTTCATATTTATCCGTCACCAGGAGCTTTTCTTCATCCTGGAACAACTTTGCTGACACAGCATTCGCTCTTTTGTCTGAGAAGCTCTGCAATGTTTTTATGACACTTTGATTACTTACATTAAATACTTGAGAAAGTGGGGTTTGTTTTATTTTTCAGCAACTTTTCTTTTCACAAGAACAAGTGATTTTGTCAGATATTTACAAAAACAACATATTATTATATTTATAAGTCTATTGCTTCAGAAATCTTTAATTACAGCCTTCGCGTGTCTTGGGTTTGGCCAACCAGTGCTCAGTTTAAGAGAACGAACCTGTTGCTCTGTAATTTTGTGCAGTCGAAATAATCGTCTTGTGAGGACGGGGCATCAGGAAGGCCAGTCCGAGGGGAACGGCTAACATAATTACAAGATGTAGGTATGTGCTTTAAAGTCAGCTTCTCTAAAAGAACAACTATCACCCTTTGTGTGCAAAGCTAACCCCCACTTGCATTATAAAGGCACCAAGCTGGGGCATTTCACTGAAAGCATCTCAATTGTTTTCTTTGCTCTTTTTGTCCCGAGACACAAAAACACCCCAACACAATGACTTGTGACGTCAAACAGCAAAGTTATGCCAGAGTCACAATGTGCATCTAGCTGGTGAGGCAGGCAGATGCCTTCATGGGGTCAGGACTGGTTTTTACCCCCCAGTGTCACAACACAAGGATGCTAGAGCAATAAAATGACCCTGCGCTAAAAGAGACATCCCAGCAGAGGGAGGAGCGCGCTCTGATTTGAGATAATTTAAAACGTGGTTGTCATATTGTGAATGGGAGCCGCCCCCCACTCCCTCCTCCCCAGTGTTTTGTTTTCTGTAGCTCCCACGTAAGCATGAGCTCTGCTAAATAGGTTCGTTTGGAAACAGGAAGAAGACAATTAAACTGGGGGCACAGGGGTGAATTTAGTATGTTCAAAATCTGCATGTGAATTGAGAAGAAGTGATTGGAGGCTAAATATGCACTCGTCTGTTCAGGAGTGCTGCTTTTAAGTCATTTTAGTGCACAAACCGTCCTTCCATTTATATGCATATTGTTAAATTTGATCTTTAGTGTACCAAAAAGTGATGCTTGGATACTAAAAACCTGTTAAAATTAAAAAAGCTCAGATGCAAAACATCCTGATGCGCTTGTTTTTGTTTCCCTTGCTCTCCTTATAGATCCCTCTAAAAGCGTGCTGTTGGCCTAATAGCTCAATTTTCATCTGCACTCTCATTTCCTAACATCTGTATGCTGGAAGAATCTCTAAATGCAGGCATTAGCCAATTAGCTCCAACGAGTCCAAAATCACAACTGCAGCCGATCGCTGTCTCGGCTCGGTGGACTCACTTTCATTTTTCCGTCATTGGCTTTTCATTTTCGCCTTGTTTTCTTTTTATGCATGTTTTGCTATGCGCTCTCCGCCTGCACCCTCCTACTTGTGATTCACAGGAAGCAAACACAAACTTTATTCATGCAAAATCTTTTGGAAATGATTAATTTTGTTTGTTTTGCTCATTCCCACTCTGTTTTTCCCCTCCATCTTAAACAAAACAACTTAAAATATTTTCTTTAATGCCGTTTTTTCACACGCACATTTTAACCAATTAAGCTGTATAAGAGAAAGCAAATATCAGACTGGACATTAAACTCCTTTCAGCTCCCTAAATCCTGTGTAGTCCCTAACCACACCAGTGTAAGCAGGCAGTTGTTCCACAGTGAGTGACTGGAAAAGACGTGTTCTGCATCCTACAAGTTTCTAAACCAATTCCATTCTCTCCTGGATGTACATATCGAGCCCATGTGAGAACACAGATGGACTGCCTCGTGGCTCCTGCAGGTCATTTTTAGAAAATAAAGTCTGTTTTTGAAGAGGAGGTTGGGGCAGACGGTTGGTGCACAGAGCGCAGGTTCCTCACTTCAGATCTCCAAGTCCTTCATCCTCCTGCCTGTTTAAGGTCAGTTTGGTTAAGGTTAGGGAGAGACTGATTAAATGTATTTAAATGCTTGTAATTAACCCTTAAACAAGAGCTGCCACTTGCTAACTTTACTATAAACAGCTCAATAATAGTTTTCCACAAAATCAGGTATTTATGCAAAGTAACCCTATGATTATATTTCCTTCAAAATAAAATCGTGATGTAGTTGTAAACAAAGATCTTTTTTGGTTTCTTGACATAGTCTCGCCGTTTCCCCTTTAAAAGAAGTAATGAATGGACCTCTCAGCACATGGGAAGGCAACCACTGATGTCCTGCATTCCTTGATCCCACAATTCCTCTGCTGTTTCTAAGGAAACTCAGCCAGCAGAGACTATGACAGTCTGTGAATTTCAACAACCCTCAGCTAAGCAGCCGATTCGACCCCAGCAGCAGCCTCTGTAAAGGAAGATGATGCTTGTCGGGCTCGGTAGGGGCTGTGTGAGACGGGAATGGGTTTCCATGAGAACATTCTGGTCACATCAATGCCTGAGAGACATCAGCGCGTCTCAGTTTACCAACTGTGACATCAAGAATAGACACGATAGTGGTGGGAGGTAAACAAGTACTAAAGCTAAAAGAGCTCTTTAAACTCAAACCACAATCTTGTCCTAAACGTAACCAAGTCAAAGATTGTCCTAAATAATCACACAGCAAATGAAAACAAAAGTAAACAGTGAGTGTAGAAATAATGGGAAAAGAAACAGGAAAGTCCTGTGATGTCTCTCATCTCCCGTCTTAGATTTTCAACATCATGTGTCATGGACAGGAAAAGTTGAATTTATGAGTCTGTGAACATGAGTCAATATATTTGTAGTTACTTCCTGGTTTGCTGCTGTGGCACCGTGTTGGAAGAAGTAGTACTGAACAAAGGAGACGTCACTTTAAGCGAGACGAACTCGACCTCTGGAAACATGAACGCCAGGATGATAAGGTGCTGACTCTATGCATCTGCAATCCCAGCAGGGTTGCCCGATAAGAACAGGCGGGTTAGCCAAAGAACCCACTTCCACTCATGTCTCTGTCCTTCACTCATTTATTGGACAGGAAGCCGGGTTACACGTCCGTGATGATATAGAGTGTAGTAAAGGGGTGCATGCCGTGCGGCGAAGGGGCGCTGTGTTTCTGATGTGGAGATGGAATTGTGTCTTCTGATTGGTGTAGAGAATGGGTTGCCTCAAGACTGATTGGCTAACCGGCAGCTGTGTGCTGAAATATTTCTTTGTAGAAGCGGCTGCATTAATGACTTCAGCCGACTTTTGCACACTTTATTTTGAGGATTTCAGTTTTTATCCACAACACGAAACATGAAAGTGTTTCAAAGCTGCTTACAGGTGGTGGGCTAACGAAGCTGTGCACACTTCCACCCTAAAATCAGTCAATTACCATTTAGAATAAGCATTTTTTATTCTTATTTAACCTTTATTTATACAGGTAGTCCTACTGAGACTGAACCTGGAACTTCTTATCTTCTGATTCCGAAATTAGAAGTTTGTTTTACTTCACCACCATAGAAATGGGAAGTGTTGAAAAAAGAAGAGCTGATAAACCACGCTGTTCATTATGTACTGTATTATTAGCTGTTGTACTGTAGTTTGCTGCCATTAAAGACAGTAAGGTAACCATTAAAAGGAAATGGGACGACATAAGCATCCATATCATCAGAGAAATACATTTTACAGACAGTTTCTTTGAAAGTTATAAAAGAAAACATTGTACTTTGTGTGAAGACAAACAAAAGAGGAAGCTCTTCAGAAACACTTATAATTACTTCTAATTATACGCAGCTGTATGCATGCCCCCATAATAACAATAGCCAGTGAGTGTTTTTACTTTAACTAAAGCAATCAGTTTAAGTTTGGAGGGAGCTTTTGAAAAAAGACCATTTGACAGGGTTTGAGTATAATTACAGAAAGAGCCTCTCGAAGCTGTCAGACACGGCTTAGCCCAGTATCCATAAATATTCCTCGTTGTCTTAGGAATCATTAAGCTTACTCCAGGACTCGGTCTAATTCGTTATCGGAATAACTGAATTGTCTTGATCCACTATTTCCTGTTTAAAAATGAGATTTCTCAAATCATTTCTGTACACAGTATGACACTAATGTGCATTCATAAAGATCAGAAAGCCTGTTTGCTGTTCACCTCTCCCACTTTCAGTTTTTGCTGTTTTTACTTCACTCCCGGCTCCTCTGATTTTTCAGAGTCTGCAGTTTTCAGGAGCAGCCTCGGGCTCATGCTGGAGCTCTCACTAATGAGGACTAACACAGGTGGGTGAAATTGATTTCCTTTAACTGAGGCCGAGACTATAAGAAACAAACTGGCCAGTATTTGCTCCTGTAATTTGACTAAAGGGAGAAATAAAAGAAACTAAAATGCCACCTGGAAGTTTAAAAAAACAGTTTGTTCCTTTTTTAAAGACTAGATCTGTTGCAAAGTGAACTGAAGTTTATAGTTTGCCAATTTTCCCAAGTGTTTACAAAGAGTAACAGATTTTATTCACATAAACTATGTTTGAATATTGTTTAAACTAATTTTGGCAAAATCTTTTCTTATTTGTAGCCTCTGTTAATACACTGCTTTAATAAAAAGTCACATTTATTTTATGCTAACCTCACGATCTGCTTGTTAGCTGCCCAGTACCAATCAGATGAGACAACAAAAGCTCATAGTGCGTCCATCAGTAGAAACATGCATTACAGCCGCCTGTCTGTTGGAAGAACAACAGCAATCAGACATGGAGCTAACGTGATTTTCTAAGCTGTCTTTTTCGAGCCCAGCGCTCATTTCAGGTTTGTTTGAATCATTCACCAATAATGCTCCTCGTTTCTCCGGTGCACCTGCGTACTCGGGTACACGAGCAGGTCTTTCCTCAGCGTCCTTGACCATGTTTATTGTTTTGCAGTGAGAGAAGATTAATATATAATAATCCTGTTACTGCTGCCACCTGCGTCATGTTTGTGTAGGCGGATATAGTTGTGTTTCCAAGTGAAGTTACACAGATTTGTGTTGCATTTACACAAAAACAGCAGCATCGTTGCGTCTCTGGTGTTAAATGCGGTGCAGATGTTTTGCTGTTTTAGGCGGCCAGCGTATGATTTCACGGTGCATCCAGCTCATTCACTGGTGACTCCACAATATAGTGAAAACTATATAATGGGAGAATGAGTAAACAAGCGCACAACTGGAGCACAGCCGTGGAAAGGTCATTAAAAAAAGCGGGTCTGTTGTGGAGTTCTTCTTCCCCCTACTGGCACAAAATACAAGAAATGCAGCTTGAATGGCAGCATGACTGTGGACCATTAGGACATGGTCATTATGGTTCTACTTGTTGTGCATCTACACTTTGTCCTTTTTGTTGTGAAACATGTCATTCTATTTCTATGTTTTACGTCATGTAGTTGTTGTTCTGTTCCATCAGTGTGTGAGCTGTCGTTGGATTTCATTTCCTGATTATTTCTGATTACTGGACACACGCACACGGTCACGCCTCCCACTGTCAATAGGTGCTCTTTCCCTTCCCTTCCTTGCTGTGTCGCACAAACTGCTGAAACAATGATGAATAATGAGAGCGGAGCGGCGCTCTCCCACCCCCTGTCATCGCTGGCTTTCATGAGACTCATTTTACCAGAAGCGGCTCAGCATGAACTGTGCCCAAATTGTAAGGGAGGTGAATTAGTAGCCCCCATACGGAGTTTGAAGTAGGTCAGGTTGCCTCGTCTGATAGTTTTACACGTCACCTTGTGAGCAGACGATGAAAAAGACTACCACCCAAGCATAAGTCGTCTCCTTAAGCTGCTGAGCTTGCATTCTCTCCTGCTGTAGAACACATGTCTACAGATGATTCTGACGAGGAGGCTAAACTCATGTTGATATTTGAGGAAGTCTGTTTCATATTTTCTGCTTCTGCTTACAGCTTTAGAGATTTAACCCGGCCTCTCACCCGTGACAGCAAAGAGGCTCCAGGACCACAAGTGGACGAGGATGGATGTTTTTGGTTTTTTTAAGTGTAGTCATTGTATCTCTGGTTGGAATAAAGACTACTAGTACTTCTTCCAGCTCCACCCTTTAGTCGTTGCCACAGTCGATCACCTTCGCTGTTTCCCTACAGTAGTATCTCACCGATCGTCCTTCTTCACTACGTCCACGAATCCCTATCCAGTATCTCTCCTCTGTTCATGTCCAAACCTTTACAGCCTTGCTGCCTAACTGTGTTTCTCAAACACTCAACCTGAGCGTCTCTCTGACGTGCTCTCCTCAAACCTGTCCATTCTGGTCACTCCCAGTAAAACTCTTGACATCTTCACCTTTGCTGCCTCCAGCTCAGCGTCCTGTCATCACAGCAGGTCTCACTGCCATCATGAAAATCTGCCCTTTCACGTTCGATGAAACCAAGACTTTTGGGATTAAATTACTGTGTTTTGAAAAGCAAAATTTAATTTATGTTTAAGATTTTAATCATTCTGCTACAACATTTGACGGATTTTCTGCATTTAGGAAAAAGCTGAGTACCTGTTACTTAATTAAACAGGTACAACTTGTTCCTTGGACCCATTCAGCAGGTTTTTATCAAATTTGGCTGACACTTTGGCAGGAGGATTTTAGAGGTAGGACCAAAGCTAAAACACTAACAGCTGTGGCACAAAGAAACAAATGAAGAGTTCGTGTACATGTGCCAGTACAGAGCGCCCCAGTCATGTGTTGATGACACGAGCTGTGATGGTTTCTGAACAACTCTGAAGCTAACCCATCTCAACAGGAAGTGCATTTCTTGTGTGCAGAATGTTTTGCATATAAAAATGAACGGGATGTCCCGTTACGACAGCCTTCGCGGATCTGACTGAGAGGACAATTTGCTCACTGTTGACCTTTAGTGAAAAACCCACCCTGAGCAATCCATCCAAACAACCCATTCAGTAAAAGTAAGGAACATTTTTACATATAACCGGCTCAGGGCACCGTAGGCCAGTGTTTATGCATATGTTAATAATGTCTGAGAAACAGGGCCATTATTCATTCTTTAAATGGAAAACTGCAAATGCAAAACAAGGCCTGTCATGAAGTCCTAAAAACAGTAAAGGCCACAACTTTAATACATAAACACTGCATGTAATCGCACACACGACAGGAAGTATGTGGGAAAGGGCAGAGAGACACCGACGACCTCGGTGCAGCTCATGCTTTCAGTTTTTCCTCACTGTGTAGGATTGTTAGTGATTACAGTTCATTACTGGCTTGTTTCGAGCGACACGGCCACATTAACCTGTTACAGGGTCAGTGAGCAAGCCCCCGATGATACCCGACCAGTCGCTCCCCCTATATGAACCTCCTGGGATTGTCAGCTTGGACCCAGATGCAGACAGAGTAGCACGAGTAGAACATAAAAGGAGTCTGTTATTCTGTATAAGCAGCATTAAAAAGTACCAAAGTAATCCAACCACTCAAGGATAATGAGACACGGGAAATTAAACAAAATTCAAAGCACAAGTCCACCGAAATAAAACAGGAAATAACTAACACCGAGATGAAAACTCTAACGTCCAAACCTGATGCAAAAGGCAGAAGAACAGCCACAGAGACTCGAGGAACAGAAAGGGAACACAAGAGAGACCTAACGACCTTCTAACCCTCTGAAGTACTAAAGCTCACACAAAATCACAAAATGACTCAAAAACACCAGGAAACATAATAAGACCATAAACAAAATAGCACAAGGATGCAAATCTCTCCATAAAACCCCAAAGAAATCATGAAGCCAATAAACTGAACGACTCTGTGTTCAGGACTCGGATCAGGACGCCATCAGTGACAATGATGCTGAGTGCTGCATGCTGGCGCTGATTCTGCAAATGAAGCCACACCTGAAATTAGACCCTGCTTCATTTTCTGTGTTCATATAAATTTATGTTACATTTATGTAACACTGTATTCAATTAGACTTGAAATTAACTATTAGTATTTGAATATTTACTCATATATCCAGTGATGGTGTCATTTTCTCGTAGACTTCTTTACAATCAGTCTTCCTTTCGCTCTTCTCATCACTGGAAAGAATCAGTGAGGTTTAAATGGATAAAACATTAAAATTATTGCAACCGGGAGCCTCAGAATCAGTCTGAGTCTACGTAGCAGACACGTTCTGGACGTTCAGTTCTTTAAGTGCATCAGGCTCCAGGTGAATTGGGGGCAGGATCTCGAACAGCAAACCTTTGACTTCATTTTCATTGCCAGGAAGTGGGAATAGTTGCAGGGAGCGGATTTTGGGGAGCAGCCTGTGTGGAGATTGTGTTTGTGGACCGGCATGAGATGGAGAGCTGGCGTGCACCACAGTTCATATTGTTCCCTCTGAAAGTTCAGCCAACCACCAGACACACGTTTTCTGATTTGGATAAATTCCTCCAAATGGAAAAAAAAGCTCCTGGTTTCGCTCGTCGCTGCTTTCAGGCTTGGAAACTGTGAACTCTTCCTCTGTAAACGGCCGAAAACCCTTGATTGCAGCTGGAGACCCAGCTGTCATCACCTCCACTAAATCTGGGTTAGTCTGAAGGAGATGATGATGGCTTGAAGCTCCTGATGAAATCCCAGAGTGCACAATTGAAGCGGTTCAGAGAGGGAGTTCTGGGAAAACTAGCAGCAGGGCTCGAACGTCTCCCAACATGACTGAGACGATGATACTGGAACGAAGATGCTCAAATTTTAATCTGGTCCTTTTGGATTTTCATAGATCTGACTTTTGATCAAACCTCAAATTAGAGTCTATAAAAGCTCGCTGCTGGTAAAGGTCAAACCATTTTCCTTGGTATTACTCACCTCCTTCAATACTAATTAGCTGATGTTTCCTGTGACTCATCTGATGACTCTGGCTGAGTCAGTAGCTCCTAAAAGTGGTCACAAAGGTGTTAATGCTCGAGTCACCCAAATATCTTAAACAGATTCACATTCATTTTTACACGTAGACAAAAAAATCTGAATTTGTGTCCTCCTGTTGAAATTTTTGGGGGTTTTTTTGTTTTGTTTATTTGCAAAGAAAATGTTTTTTGTTAGTTTATTTCATAATTTAAGAAAGAAAGTTTAGTATGAAGGAGAAAGGACACACTGTACCCTTATTTTTTTCCTCCAATAATTTCCTGTTATTCTCAGACTGCTGCACATCCTGTTAGTTGTAAATAAATAACTTGTGCAAACTCAAGGACGTCCTAGAGTGAATCATGTACTAATACTCTGACTGCATAGCTGGACTGGCCAGATTTTTCGTTTTTATGGGCCGATGGGTTTTTGTTTTTGTTTTTTTCTGTAACGGTATAAACACTGAAAGGTGGTGGATTGGCCAGATGAAGGGAGATGTGTAAAAATAACTCAGTTGTTTGGTGGTGGCTGTGGCGGAGCTTCCACAGATTCAGTAACGTTAGCAAGTGGTGGAGGCCAGCAGATGCAACACGCTGGCAGGTGGATGATGGAAAGGCAGGAGGAGCAGAGACCCGAGGAGGTGAACTGAACTTCAGGTAAGAAGTTATGACCTGCAGTCTCTCTGGGTCAGATATGAACCAAGTTTAGGTGGAGTTTATTTTCGTTGTGCTGACTTTTTACCGTCAGTTACAATAACTCGTATTGCCAGGGGGCTCAGGTAGGGCATTAACAGGGAAAAGGGGGCACAAAGAAATACTTTCTTATTCTCATTTAAATTTTCTTGCTTTTAACAAATAATTATCTGAATCTTACAACAAACGTTTTCATCTGATGTAAAATGTATAGAAATCCATTATTGTGCACAGTAATTTTTTTGAGGGTCCCATCACAATTTCTTCAGAAGTAACTAAGTACTGTATATGATGCCAGTATTTTCCCACATTTTCTAGATACTGCACCAGTGCTGTGTGTAAAATGCCATCAAAAAGTCAATTACGTTTTATCCTTTTTCACCTGTCTTTCTGTCTCCTTTCACTTTTTAAAGGTTGCCATGTTAAAAAAAATATTTTGCCCTGCCGTGCTGTTTATTGATGTGGCAAATGAATGGTTTATGAAAATATATTGTGGCATGCAGAGGAATCTTTACAAAGAAACTCACAGAGAGAGATTGAGCTTGTTATTCAACCCCAAGCTGGTAGGGGGAGCTCTTTATTAAAACACTTGCTTGGGCTACAATGTGCCTCAAGGTTCAACAACAGCACAACAGAAGTCACTCATGGTACAGCACTCTCTCTACAAAACAACAACTGTCAGTGACGCTGCACCACGGCGTAAACAACATTCAAGATAACAGTTAAAAGTAACGTAACCATAAACAATAAAACAAGAACATCTAAACAGCAGCACATGTCCCAAGGCATGATGGGAGAGAACTAGCTGTTCCCCCAACACGCCACAATATCTAAATCTGTCATCAGTATTCAGTAATGATCATGTCTCACCTCTAGTCTTCTCGGTCTTAATTTCAGGTTTTCACCATGTGCTGTAGATAGTTCAGGAGGTTAACTCGACCAAGCAGTCTACGTTTAGAATACCAGAACAGGGAGGATGGTGGAGGTTTAAGTTTATTAAGACAGTGTACATCACTGTGACAACAGCGTTTGTTTTCATTCAAAGGCTTTATGGTTGTTCATATAATACCTGGTGGGCCGTCTCTAGTCAAAATGCGCGGGCTGATTTTTTGTCCCAGTCCAGCCCTGTCTGACTGTTTGGTACAAATGAGTTATTTGTGTGCATGAAAACACATCAAAGTAAGAGATTAAACCACTGACTGCTAACTCAGAAAAACATTATTAGCAAACAAGGACACATTTTAGAGCTTTCAGGTTATGAACATGATGAAAAATGTTTTGTTTAAATGTGTATCTGGTGTCTTTTTACCAAATGCTGCAAATGAGCAACAAAAGCAATCCATAAGTCTCATTAAATCCATCTGAGACCTTGGTGATCAGTAACTGACAGTGGATTAACAGAGTGGATTAATAAATCATTAGAAGCAACAGACACATGTGAGAGTGCGAGTAAGCCTTTGATTCTCATTTGATTTCATTGCAGAGGACCGATCGAAGAAACAGGAGCTTCAACGATGGAGTGAAGCAGCCCCAGCTCCGAGCAGAAGAAGCAAACGATGCAACAAATGCTCCTTTTATCTGAAACAGAAAGCCTGAGTTAGCAACGTTGCTACCATTGTGATGCCTGTTATGTCTGACTGGGTTTTTAGGTTTTGAAGAGCTAGCCAATGCAAAGAAAGTCTGGTTATGCTCCACACCTTAGTAGTGACTGAAGCTTCAAAATAAGAATACAGTGGAACCCCGACTTACGAATACCCCATTTAACGAAAAGGTCAAGTTACGAAGGCACTTAACGGCAATATTTCTGCCCGTGTTACGGCAAAATGCCCGGTATACGAAATCCGCTGGCTCTGATTGGCTGATCCCAGAAGGCTTACAATGCCCACAATGTCTTCCAAATCATGTGACAACTTGCGCTTCGCTGTTCCACTTGAACAACGTATTGTTGTTGCAGTTAGCAATTAGCCTATCGCTCACTCAAAAGGCGCGATGGGCGCTTCGACTTACGAAAGACCGTCGGGAACGAATGAATGTCGTAAGTCGGGGTTCCACTGTAGATGGATTGCCTGCTAGCAAAAAAAATCATAGGTGGTTTTCTCAGAAGGATGAAAAAATGAATGAAAACGAATCTCCAAATGTACTTTCAACCTAAGGGACATAATGACTCAAGTAAAATAAAGGAAAATGAAGCATCGTATTTAAGGGACACATAAACAGTAGGTAATGGTGAAGTAACCCTGAAGTAGGAAGTAAGAATCTATAGAGTCATATTAGGATTGAACAGAAAACGATTAATTAATACTGGAGAAACCAGCAAAGAACATGACAAAGTTTAGTGACACTCAATTAAAGGAACAAGTCGAGAGTAATGAGGAACGTGGGAAATTGACTAATAGAGTTTCAGAGCTGGTCATTTCTAAATTATCACCACTTACTGTAAAGACCTGGATCTGCAGTTATTGCAGGACCTTTAACTATCAGGCTCTTTCTGATTCTCTCCTCCTTTGCAGTGTTCAGGCGTGTTGTTTTCTGTGTCCTGTAGTGTAAGGACCAACATAACTGACATAAACGATTAATCCATGACTGTTCCTGTCTAACTTCCTACTGATGAGGAAAATGCCCTCACTCGCTTCACTTTGTGTGCACTAAGCCTGCATGACATGCTGTGATTTTAAGCTAAACTTAGCACAAAAAGTCAGGAAATCTGTGTTTGGCCAAACAAATGCTTCTTGGCAGTAAATACCTCTCGTACCATTGAAAACCTTTTTATTTCCCCTTACATGGTGCCACATTTGTGGTGAAAATGCATTTGTTGGTTGGGCAGCAGTTAAATATTTGGGTTGCTCCCATTAAAACTTCCAAGATCTTCTCTGCCAATGAAAAAACAGCTTATTCTTCTGTTGACTCTTGTTTTGAGCTGCTGATAAAACAGTTTGGCACCTGTGCCACAGGACAACCTCAAGTTGTATTTGGAGAAAGCCGTAGTACCAGCTCCAACTTGAAGGCCAAGTTTTATAAACAGGAGACGTCAGAAACAGGCTGGGAAGTGGGCGTCCTGAGAAGATGAGACCACAAGAAGTCGATTTCCTCACCCTGTCAGAACTTAAGAACCACAGGCAGTCTTCTACAGATTTGGAGTCAAGGTTTGCAGAATGACATAGCTGACGGCTCTCTACCCAAACAATCCAGACCAGACTGCACACAACCAGTCTCTGCTCTCACAGGGCTGCTACGAGGCCTGTCATTACTGCCTTTCACTGTCAAGTCAGTTTTGCACCATCTTGATCTCAGTGCAGACAGAGATCAAGATGAGATTCTGCAACCATTGGAACTCAAGGGCCGACAACCCTCGCCCCCACAGAGCCGGGTTTATCAGAAGCCAGAGTTCGGGAGAGGAGAGGATGGAATGGCTCGCCTGCAGTCCTGACCTCAACCGTCTAACACTTGTGGGCTCAGCGTGGGTGTGCCGTTCGTGCCAGTGTGACCAACACAACCAGACCGACTCACTTGTGAGAAATGCTGGTAGAAGAATAGGATGCCATCCCACACGTGTGTGACCAGGCTGGCGGTGTTGTGGCGGTGTACGGCTCCGCCACATGCAAACGAGACTCCTGTTGGTTAAAGTAATGAGTTGTTAAATTTCTTCAGACTTCCAATAACAACACCAAACAAGAGTTAACAGCAAAATAAGTTGATTGGCAGAGGAGAGAGTTTTCATGGCCATAACCGACATACTCAGCTCTGTAGCTGCAACCAACAAATGTGTTTTCCTTAAAACTAAGGCTCCATTTAAGGAGAAATAAACAGGCTTTCAAACAGGGTAAGATTTAGTGCCATAAAGCATTGTTACAACAAAGAAAAGCTCAACCGAGCACAAATGTCCTTACTTTCTGCGCCTGGTTTATACCATTTATACCTCTGTAAATATTCAACTTTGAGTGATTAGCAGCAGTTTGGATTAGACTATTCGTCAGGTTGTTCCAGGCTTGGATAAGAAAGGGGAGTGGTTTCTGCTTTTGAAAATGAGGATTAAGAAGCCAAACCTGTGAGGAGCCAGAGTCGGACGTGATGATAAAAACAGAGACAAAACAAAACACTCACGGCAACAACAGGAACACTGACAAGGATTTATGGATTTGTACGAGTGAGCGTACACAGAGGATCACAGCGTCACACTGATGCTGCTCCTACATCTGAAGAACGCATCGACTGAGGCTGGCTGCAGAGAGCTCGCTCGCTGCGCTGATCCCTTTGTGCTGATGTTGGCACAGGGCAGTCATCCCTTCACAGGAAAGTCCAATATTTGAACTTTTCACTCCTACTCCACTGCATGGGCTGATGGGTAGTCTTACCGCAAGACAGGAGAAATACAGAAATGAGACTGTTGGTGTAACGCTAAAAAAAGCAGCCAGTTTCTGCCTTTATTGGACTGGATTCAACGTGGAAATGACAGAATTGGGCAGCATCCACAGTCAAAGTATTACTTTACAGATGCTCAAATACACATTTATGTTGATGCTTTAATGACAGCAAGTATTTTGAGAAAGGAGCCAAAGGGGGAAAAGAGACCACAAAACGTGGGCCTTTACTCGCTGAACCAAAAGGCTGGAAACACAAAATCTAACAAACAACAGAAACTGAAAGAAGAATCCACAAGAAACGGGAAAAGGTTCAATGCTGAGATACAGGTGGGAACATTTAAACACTGAAAAGTGTCGAGCAGACAATCACAAATGAGGGGGAAAGAACAAAAGCAGGAAGTGAAACCGCAATTAAAAACACATGAAAAAACAAACCTTCAAAGTAAAACAGGAAGTAACCAAATAACCCTAACAAAACAAGACAAAGTCGCCATCATATGTCTCCAGGTTTGTTTCCACCATTCAGTAAAACTATGTAAAAAGTATTTTTGAAAGAGTTTGAGAAAGAAAAGTTTGCTGTTTGGTGTGTCAGAGCTGATCAGGAGGTCGGGTGGATGGAGACCATATAAAGCACCTGACTCACACACCACAGACGCTGGTTTGGATCCAGAGTCCTTTGTGCGGTTGGTTGGTTTAGGCAACAAAAGTACTTTTGTTTGGCTGCATATCACAAGGCCACAGATGCCGTCATTGGTGCGTCCAAGCTCCCGTCCTCCTCTTCCCCATCATTCCTGTATGTCCCAGCAGATTTTAAACTAAACCCTTGAACAAAAGGCCAGTTTGACTAAGGTTTGTTGGGACCAGTGATGACTGCAGGGCTAAAGTTCACACTGTGCGTTTAAATATGGTGTGAAATAACAGTGAGTGCGATTCCTCTGAATCTGGGTTCAACCTCCGTCAGCAGAGTCAAAGAGTAATAAAGATCCATTTGAGAAATTGCCCATAACATAATAAAATGCCTTTTGATATGCATGCTTTATTTCACTCTTAAAATGTAATTTAACACAGAGTGTTTTTCTTAGGGGAGCGCTTGTACGGCAGCACATCTTGTCCTATCAGACTAATCCCAGCTTAGAGCTGCTTCCCATTGACAGTCCATTTTGATCACATAATGATCGTCTCTCCCCTCGTCCTAAGTGCTGAAAGGAGAAGATATGGCTCCCTGCTGTAACATCAGTTCTTCAACGCTTCCATACTGTGCTGAATAAAAGCGGTTGTGGTCCTGAAAATGGAAACCAGCCAGATTTGGGGTTGTGTTAGTTAATGCGAGGGCCACTGAGGTTTGACTGCATGTCGCATGAGGCTCAGTCAGGTTTATCGGGACTATTTTAATCAAAGAAAATGTCCATATACACCGTGATGTTTCCACATGTGGCTGCAAAGACTCCACACAGAACAGAGAAGGCATCAGACACTAAATAAGTCAGCATGAAGTCGAGGAGCCGGACGTCAGGCAGCTAAAGCGGGTCAGATAGTCTCAGCCTCACCACCTCCACCTGCAAACAGTACAAATACTTCCACAGCTTTGGGTCTTTAGAGTGATGCTTCATACAAAGACTCACTCATTAAAATAACTCCTTTATGTTTCTTTCATACAAAATAATGCTCCCTGTGGAAGCTACCTGTTGGCTTTGGTACTCTGGAGCCAATCAAAATGTGGGACCCTCTGTGGGAGAGCTACACCTGATGTGGTTGTGAGAGCGAGATGGTTCGCTCACTAACAACTATGCAGTGTTGCTGTTGTGAAGGGGCTTATTTTCTTACACCAAACCATGATCCTAACAAAGTTTCTAGTGCCTCACTCGAGAGAGTGAAAGAAAGTAAAAGGCGGTGAAAATTAAACAAAACAGCAGTAGGAGGAAAAAGAGCACAACACAAAGGTGCAGACAGGATACAAACCACAGTCCCCCGCCTGATAAGGCTGCTTGTGCCACCAGTACACAGCCAGCCTGCTAATGCACACTCTGCACATCTTTAAAGCAGGGCTCTTATCTCTGGTGGAAAGTAGTGCTGCAGCCTCAGGAATGCAAATGAGTTGCATGAGATTTGTTTGTGAAGTATAAATGTTTACTGGGTTAGGGCATGGATGGGAAATTCTGAGCCATTAGCTGATGCTGCATGGCATGAAAATCAGCTGTTATTAGCTCCTGTGCTAGCACTGTCGGCTAATCCTGACTGTGGCCAGCCCGTCGTTCCCAATCACTTCCACTTTGTAATGATACCCCTAACATTTGTCTGTTGAATATTTAGTAGTGAGGAAGCTTCAGGTCCGGACTTGTTGCACAGGTGACATCCTGCCACAGTATCATGCTGGAATTCAGTGAGCTCAATTTTTTCACAAACTCCTAGGTGCTTGATTTTATACACCTGTAGCCACAGGTGTGATTGGACCACCTCAATTCAGTGATTTGGATGAGTGAGTGAATAGTGCATTAGCCCAGAGTGACATAACATATTTGGTTTGATGAGTAGTGCCGTCTGTGCAGAGCAGGAGTCAGGACGTGGGAAGTCCACTTGCTTGCCTTAGCTGTTATTAAATGGACTTTAGAGGGAGGTCAGCTAAAGACTGGCAACTGGAAAGTACTGAGGGGGAGTTCATGTGTGAAGATCAGCTAAAGATGTGAATTCAGTCATCTGAAGCCACCTGATAGAGGTATAGTTGTTTTTTCACCCCAGCTACAGAGACCAAGGCTACATGGTCACAGACAGAAATGGGTTTGATGGATATGTATATATGATAGCTATCTATAATAACATACAGCCTTTTAATCATTCAAACAGTGTTTTCACTCATAAGCAGGTTTCAAACTTTTCCCTTCAGTCAGACGAGCACGGAGAGACTGAAGCGAAGCAGATCAGAAACTAACTCTGAGCTCGCTTTCTTTCATAACAGAGTCTATATTAGTGAGCTGTGGGAATACGCTCGCTGGCCTCTGGTTAGTTTGCATGTTTTGCTGAATCACAAGAGCAAATGTACTGCTAAGGCTGTGCATGCCTTATATGAAGCTGTGCAATGAGGGTACAGGAGTGCTCTTACTGAGAAGTTGCATTTTAATCATCTTGCTGCCACACTCAGAGCAGAGGGTTGTCAGTGCACACCTGACCCAGTTATGGTTTATGTGCAGTCTCTCAAATTATATCTGCTTTACAGTATTAACTGCTCTTCCCCCTTTTTTGTTTTTAGCTCGTTATTTTGCATTTTGATTGTTTTTGTGTGAGTAACCACCACAACCCTTCCGGCTCTGATCTTTGATTAAAGAATAATGAGTCTCAGCGTTCCTTGTTTGTTCCTCCTGGCTGCTGCTGCTGCTGCAGATGGAGAGGAGATATCATTATTCAGAGTAGTTTATGTCATCAAATCAAGTCACTAAAATGAAAGAGCGACAGCAGCTCTGACACCAAGCAAGCCTTAGTGTAGCCGTCTTAGATCTTATTTGAATGAAAAACCCGATGGATGAAAATTAAGTTGAATCTGCAACACACCGCTGTGAACGCCATTACTGCAAAGCCTCCAGCGTGAATTAAACTGACTTAGTTTGACACAATTAAAAAATACACATGCAACTGATTCCTGCACCTAAAGAGAAAAATATTCATGAATAGGTTTAACTGTAGGAGCATCACCGTCTCCAGAGATCCATCGTACCAAAAACATGTTTATTCTCTTTTCCCTCTGTCAGCCGATCTCTTTAAGGGTCACAACATCTGTCTCCATCTCCCCCCGTCCCTAACATCCCCCTCTGTCACACCAACCCTCCGCACGTCCCATTTCACCACATCTGTGAGTCTTCTCCTTTATAACAACAATAAAAATTAGAAGAAACCACAAGGAAACTGCCACATGTTGCGCTCTGAATGGCAGGCTCGGACCCAAACGCAGGACTCAGAGACACAACGCTTACCTAAAGGTGGCAGTTTTATCAACTAAAAATAAAATGCATGAATACTAAAGAAACAAACCAAACATGAACTAGAACTAAGAAACTCGCGCTGCTACACCATTGAACTACACACGACACACAGCAGCGTGGAGGACCCAACAGACAGGGGAAGACTGAGGACTTAAATTCACAGGCAGGAGAGGATGGGACACAGGTGGGGACACAGGTGGGGACACAGGTGGGGACACAGGTGGGGACACAGGTGGGGACACAGGTGGGACTAATCAGACAAAACAAGACAAAAGGAAGCAAAACTGAACACACTGACATAGGACACGAGACTGTCAAAGTAAAATATGACGTATGTACAGTGACACAGACTTGACCCTGAGATATGAAACATGGAACACAGAGAAGACAGTGTCTGAAACTAGAAGCTAAAAACAACAAATATAAATGAACAGAAAACCATCAAGAGAACTAAAACCATGAATAACGATAATTATGGAACATAAATTAAACAGTCACAGACCCAGGCCAAACGTAAAGCTGAAGCAAAATGATTATTGTCCTTACATTCACTGAATTTGCAGACACACTGCCATAGCAATGTCTCCAGGCCTCGAGGGCTGGTGTCCTGCAGGTCTTATATGTGTCCTTCTTCTTCTTCTTTGTGTTTAACGGCGGTTGGCAACCAACGTAAAGGAGCATTACCGCCTCCTACTGTTCCGGAGTATGGGTCAGCCTGAGTTTACAATGTGTATCCAAAAAACAAAACAAAACAAAAAAACCTAGATGTGTCCTTGATCCATCACAGCTGATTTAAACGGCTAAACGACCTCCTCAACATGTCCTGAAGTTCTCCAGAGGCCTGTAATGAACTCATCATCTGATTCAGGGTGAGATCTAAAACCTGCAGGACACCGGCCCTCGAGTTCTCCACCCCTGGTTTACAGTTAATGCAGTAAATAAAATTAAATAAATAAAGACAGCACAGTGAAAACTGTTTTCCATGGTTATGATCCACCTAGCAGAAGTGTTCATGTGCACTCAAGGGTGATGGTCATATTCTTCTGCTAATGCAATCCATGGTCACACGAGGGCTGAGGCCTATTCAGGGACCATGGAGTCTGTGGGATTTTCTCTGTGGGTCATTTATTTTGAGTTTTATATTTCCTGTTTCTGTATATTTCCAGGTTTCATAGCAAGACGTGTTCTCGGTTTGTTGTGTATCGCAGCCTCCTTTGTGCGTCCACGTCAGCTTTAGTTTCTGTCTGTGTTTGTCTTTTTTGTCCATTTGTGTCACATTAGTCGTGGCCCTCTGTTCTGCTGCGTCTCTTCCTCTTTTGTTTTGGTAAGCGTTGCTCTCCGTGTGTTGTTGAGGTTCGCCTTCTTGTCTCATTTGGTTAAGTGTCTGCAGCTGTGTGTCCCACCGGCTCGCCCCTCCTTACCTTTGGTATAAATGCTCTCAGTCTCTGTAGCTGTGCTCCTCTCGGTGTTTCATCACAGCACTTAGAGTTTTCTGACCAGTGTGAACTTTCTGTGGATTCAGCAATAAACACTCACTTTATGTTCAGCTCCATCTGCCTCATTCGGAACATCAAGCAACACTCTGCACGGCCGACTGTGACACAGAAAACCATCGTGCCCTGAGCTGCTGGATCTGGATTTCAGGTCTTACTTGCAGGAATGAAGCAATTAAACCACACAAGTGTTTAAACTAACATTTGATTTTAATGACACTGACGCTAAAGCTTCAGGCTTTCAGCAGTCTGTTTAAAATGCAGAGAAATTCTTTCTTGCTGCTGTTTCTCAGGTTTGTTTCAAACTGAAGCCTCTGGGCTCAAAGCTTCTGGTTCTCTGACGGCTCAGAGCAAAACATGTGACATGCAAGAGACTGGTGCTCTGCTCTGATCCCACAGATCCCAGCCTGGCTGTCATCTTAAAGTTCAGCCTTCTCCTAGAACACAACATTTCCCCCCTTTAACTCATAGCTGCACACTAAGCATTTTGGGCTCTAAGCCTAATGGATTTATTTATAGCTAGTATGTCTTTCAAAATAAACCCACTCGATGGTTATGAGACGTTCCCGCAGAATTTGCTTTGAGAAAGTCGTCTTTCAGTCCTCATGTGATGTCCGTGAAGCTCTCCTTTCTGCAGACCCCAGAGGACTGCAGGAATGCTCATAGTCTGCCTGCATGCCGGGTGAATATTTGGTTTGTGTGGGCAGGCTGCAAAATGCACCTCTGTCTCCTTTTTCATGAGCAGCTCGTCTGTTGTGAACGCTTCAGAAAGTCCTTTTAGCTTTTTTCTGGGTGTGCGCTGATCTGGCATCTGCTTGAGCACAGCGGGGAAAAAACCTTTAATCAGAGTGAAATATAAAGAAAATACTTTAAAATAATCCCTGAAGTCTTCTCGTCCCTCAGCTTTCACAGGTGTTTCGTGAAGTCTTTGGGTAATGACCGTGGCACGGACCTTGTCCCCGCCTGCGCACACCTCTCTACCTGCTTCCATTTACTTCCCAAAATGAGACCTTCTAGTTGCTGTGTCACAGCCTCCGCTATCAAACACAAAAGAGCCACTTATGGCTTTGTGACTGCGATAAAAATGGATTAAACATGTTGTTCTGTCTTGGATGCTGCACTCAGACTTTTCTGGGTGACAGTCTCTTGGCCATCTAAAAATACAATCGCACTATAATTTGTCACATTTCCAGAGTACAATTCTCAGTGAGGATCAGAGATGGGCAGTAACGCGTTACTGTAATCCGATTACGTTACTTACAAGTAACGAGTAAAGTAAGGGATTACTATTGCAAAAACGGTAATTAGATTACCGTTACTTTCCCGTAGGAACGCTGCGTTACTGCGTTACTAAAACCGTGATTTTTTTTGTGAGAATGTCTCATGACAGTGACGTAAGCGAGTGCGCCGTTCGTGACAACAGCTGTGTGCAGATCAACAGTGGATCATATATCGATTGTGGGAGAGAGTATGAGCGTGCAGCGTTTAAAGCGTGGAAGTACTGACCTTACTTTGAGTTTGATTCCATAAAAAGTGACAAAAACATTAGTGTCCGCTGTGCGTGGGAAGAAAACTTCTTTTTACAGCACTAGGATAAACCTCCGCCTACCCCACTCCTGCTTTACAGGTGAAAATAGAGCAACAGGACCGCTGAGTCTTTGACTTTATTTATTTTCTGCTGTGTTTTACTTGCATCTATTTGAAAGACTGAGTGTAAACACAAAAAATATTTTATTTTATGTGCTGGAATGTGCAGAAAATAGGTTTAAATATTAAACTAATTTCTTCCAGTCAGAGAATGTTGCAGATAATTACATTTTTGCTTGATGCATAAAGTTAAAAGATTAAAACTAATAAAACAAGTTTTAAAAAGAGACTTTTCCATTTGATTACATTTTGTATGATGGATTATGCAGGAAGTAGAATTAGGCTGAAAGATCTATCGCTTTATCACCTCTTCAGGTTGTAAATCGTGTTTTTAAAAAGTAACTAAGTAACTAAGTAATTAGTAATTGAAAATGAGTAATCAGTAAAGTAACGAGATTACTTTTTTGGGAAGTAATCAGTAATTAGTTACTGATTACTTTTTTCAAGTAACTTGACCAACACTGGTGAGGATAAAGGTGACTGAATTCTGTAGCTTTACAAAGAAAGGAACAATTTTTCACTTAATATAAAAAACAGAACATGGGTGCTGTACTGCGATCTGAACGCACCCAAGGATGAGAACAAACAGTTTGATTTTTACTAAATTATTGCAGATGGGCTCTCAGACAGCCAGGACAGAAACTGGATGCAGCCATTTATACATTTATTTAGTCTATCTTCACGTCCTGCAGTCATAGACTGTAAATAAAAGACTGGCAGAGGGAGTGAAGGGCAGCTCCCAGCTGACGACCCTGCAGCCAGCCCAGTTCAGACTTTATCTTCAGTCGATGGCGATTTTCTCACTTTTGCAGCCAGCTTCAGGCGAACGCTCCTATCTCAAACTGAGATCCTGTGCCTGACTCATCACGACAGACAGCACAGAAAATCCTCAAGTTCCAGTTCTGTAGTGAAGCTGCCTTTTAAGGAACTTAAACCTGAAGGACTTTATTAGCCAGCAGGGGGCGACTGCTGTGATTTCAAAACGTGTCTGGTAGAGTCCGGGGCCCTGTTTCAGGAAGCCGGTTTAGTGGAAAAACTGAGTAAGTATACCCTGAGTTAACGAAAACTCTGGGTTTTCGGTTTCACAAAGCGAGTTCAGCTGCAGCCTGAGTGAGTCACTATGACGACACACTCCGTGAAGCTAACCTGCCCCCTAGCAGGTTTACTACAACTAACCCTGACTGTCTCCGCCCCTTTGTCGGAAACCTGACAGTAGGAAGTGTCGGACATGGCGTGCCACTTCCTTGAAGAGCCAGTAGATCGTGAAGCCCAAATTCTCCGCAGAGCTCTCCGCCGGGAGAGAGTGATCAGAGCGCGTTTGGACATTTTATCATTTCCTGATGATTTCCTGTGCGAACGTTACCGTTTCTCAGCACAATCTATAATTTATTTGGATAACATCCTCAGGCCATATATTACGCATGTGACACATCGCGGACATGCTCTCAGTTCATTGCATATTATTTGTATTGCACTTCGGTTTCTTGCAAACGGGAGTTTTCTGTATAATATTGGTGACGCTGAGCACGTTTCCAAGGCTACCGTCTGTCGGGCAGTCAGGAATGTTACAGTTGCACTGAAACGTCTCCTGTACTCGTTTGTGTTCCCCGGTCACAGACCCACAAGATTTATCAAAGAGGGATGCCACAAAATTGCAGGTATCAGGATGACCAAAACTTAATGTATGATGTGGTGATACTTGGACTACTACTTAAATTGTACATTTATTTTCAGGGTTCCCAGGCGTGATTGGCTGTATAGATGGTACTCACATTCCAATCATTGCTCCTTCAGTAAATGAAGGAGACTATGTGAACAGGAAGTCTTTCCACAGCATTAATGTACAGGTACATAGTTCCCTGTAGCATTTCAAACTAACAAATTATTTCATTATAGTAATGGATGCTAATTTGTGTTCTCTGCACTGTGAAGATCACATGTGATGCTGCCAACATTATCACAAATGTGGAAGCCAAGTGGCCAGGCTCTGTCCATGACTCACAAATATTCCATGAATGTACACTGAGCACAAAATTTGGACATGGTGAGTTGAGAATACTTTAAAATATATAAAGACCAATTGCTTCAGGGACATTTGAACTGAAGTGTATCCTTCTGTCTTAGGAGAGTTCACTGGCTACTTGCTTGGTGATAGGGGGTATCCATGTTTACCCTATTTGCTTACCCCTTACCCTGACCCTGAACCGGGCCCACAGCAGCGATATAATCTGGCTAATTGCAGGACAAGAGCCAGAATTGAAATGACTATCGGAATGCTTAAGGCCCGGTTCCAGTGCCTGCAAAGACTCAGGGTCACCCCAGAAAGGGCATGTGACATTATTGTGGCATGTGTGATTCTTCACAACATTGCCACAATTAGAGGAGAACACTGTCCTTCTGAACCAAACATCAGCAGTGATCCAAACCATGAACATCCTGACCCTCCCACGGACATACAAGATGGAAGCGCAGTCAGAGACACCATATGTCACAATCATTTCCTTTGACCCATCACCTCAACATGTTGAAAGAAGAATAAACAGATTTTTTGTTCAACTGGCTTTATTGGTCGCCTGTGTTTCCTGTACACAAAGTATTAAAAGATGTAAACCTCATAAAGTGTCTCTGTTGCTTCCTCCTCCTTAACAGCTGTCAATGTTTCTTCATTATTTTCCTGTAGTAAAGAAATAAACAACATTGCTGTTCTACTGTAAACTCATATAATCTGTGGAGTATTACTCACAACTGCATGTTGGTCTGGCTCAACAGGAGGCTGCACCAGATGCAGTACACCACCACCATCAACTGATAGAATATGAGGTTTATACAGGTCACTTATAACTTACAAGGGACCAAATGGCAATTAACAAACATACCAAGCACCTTACACTTCATTGTCATTATGCTCTCAAAGACAACCAAGACTGAGGGAAGGCAAAATCAGTAGGAAAATAACTTCACTACAAAATAATTCATTATGGTAAAGAGTTTATCAAATGAATGAGCAGCACTGCAAAGGTGACTGTGAAGAAAGGATGTATGCACATCATGTATTATTTTGAATTTACCCCTTATGTAGGCACTTGTGTCTTGCGGGGTTATTGCCTCAGAGGATGTCCCCGCAGAGATGCCTTCGGCCACAGGGCGCCCACTGTTTTGGCTGAGGGCCAACTGCTCAGCCTCTGTGAGTGGTGGTGGTGGAGGACCCCCACCTGTTTTTCGGGCCTCCGCTTTTTTTCTGTTGGCTATAACGGGCCACATTTGAGCATACAGAGTAAGCAAATATGTACTTGTAATGTGCTCAGATAATTTCAATAAGTGCTTACAGAAAGAAAATTAATGTAGCCTCTAACTGCAATTGATTTACATGGGACAAACAGACCAAGCACTATGGCTCATAATACAATTACACCTTACCTGTTTGGACTATATTTTTATATTTCATTTTTACTTGCTGCCAGGAACGTTTGGGGCCTGTTGGGTTGCACCTGCGCTCACATCACATCACAACATAAAATGTATAAAATAACAAATAAAATAACATATGATAAAATAACGTGTTAAATGGGTGGAAATCCCTCGATCAATGTTTATATTAACACTCACGCATTGACTCTGTCGGCTATGTTTTGCCATGCATGCTTTTGCAGCTGTGGCTGTGTTACTTTTTTCCGCGGAATTTGCATGTTATCGGCATATGCTGCCATCAGAATTTCGGCCTCAAGCGCTGTAAAATACATTGACCGCGCCTCCTTTCCCTCCGTCTCCATGGTGACTCGCTTAATCTGTGCTCCGCTTATCAGGGCTTTATGTATCCTCGTCCGCGCGCTTCACTTGGGGTTAAAGCAACTCCGCGTTGACTGAACTAATTGTTATCAGCCTTTCTGAAACCGAATATTCCGAGTTGGACAGTTCGGGGTTACTCAACCGTGAGTGTCGTTTTTCACTCTGAGTTTTCCAAACCGGCTTCCTGAAACAGGGCCCTGGGCCCTGTTTCAGGAAGCCGGTTTAGTGGAAAAACTGAGTAAGTATACCCTGAGTTAACGAAAACTCTGGGTTTTCGGTTTCACAAAGCGAGTTCAGCTGCAGCCTGAGTGAGTCACTATGACGACACACTCCGTGAAGCTAACCTGCCCCCTAGCAGGTTTACTTCAACTAACCCTGACTGTCTCCGCCCCTTTGTCGGAAACCTGACAGTAGGAAGTGTCGGACATGGCGTGCCACTTCCTTGAAGAGCCAGTAGATGTTGAAGCCCAAATTCTCCGCAGAGCTCTCCGCCGGGAGAGAGTGATTAGAGCGCGTTTGGACATTTTATCATTTCCTGATGATTTCCTGTGTGAACGTTACCGTTTCTCAGCACAATCTATAATTTATTTGAATAACATCCTCAGGCCATATATTACGCATGTGACACATCGCCGACATCCTCTCAGTTCTGTACATATTATTTGTATTGCACTTCGGTTTTTTGCAAACGGGAGCTTTCTGTATAATATTGGTGACGCTGAGCACGTTTCCAAGGCTACCGTCTGTCGGGCAGTCAGGAATGTTACAGTTGCACTGAAACGTCTCCTGTACTCGTTTGTGGTGTTCCCCGGTCATAGACCCACAAGATTCATCAAAGAGGGATGCCACAAAATTGCAGGTATCAGGATGAACGAAACTTAATTTATGATGTGGTGATACTTGGACTACTACTTAAATTTTACATTTATTCTCACGGTTCCCAGGCGTGATTGGCTGTATAGATGGCACTCACATTCCAATCATTGCTCCTTCAGTAAATGAAGGAGACTATGTGAACAGGAAGTCTTTCCACAGCATTAATGTGCAGGTACATAGTTCCCTGTAGCATTTCAAACTAACAAATTATTTCATTATAGTAATGGATGCTAATTTGTGTTCTCTGCACTGTGAAGATCATATGTGATGCTGCCAACATTATCACAAATGTGGAAGCCAACTGCTCAGCCTCTGTGAGTGGTGGTGGTGGAGGACCCCCACCTGTTTTTCGGGCCTCCGCTTTTTTTTCTGTTGGCTATAACGGGCCACATTTGAGCATACAGAGTAAGCAAATATGTACTTGTAATGTGCTCAGATAATTTCAATAAGTGCTTACAGAAAGAAAATTAATGTAGCCTCTAACTGCAATTGATTTACATGGGACAAACAGACCAAGCACTATGGCTCATAATACAATTACACCTTACCTGTTTGGACTATATTTTTATATTTCATTTTTACTTGCTGCCAGGAACGTTTGGGGCCTGTTGGGTTGCACCTGCGCTCACATCACATCACAACATAAAATGTATAAAATAACAAATAAAATAACATATGATAAAATAACGTGTTAAATGGGTGGAAATCCCTCGATCAATGTTTATATTAACACTCACGCATTGACTCTGTCGGCTATGTTTTGCCATGCATGCTCACTTTCTTTTGCAGCTGAGGCTGTGTTACTTTTTTTCCGTGGAATTTGCATGTTATCTGCATATGCTGCCATCAGAATTTCGGCCTCAAGCGCTGTAAGATACATTGACCGCGCCTTCTTTCCCTCCGTCTCCATGGTGACTCGCTTAATCTGTGCTCCACTAATCAGGGCTTTATGTATCCTCGTGCGCGCGCTTAACTTGGGGTTAAAGCAACTCCGCGTTGACTGAACTAATTGTTATCAGCCTTTCTGAAACCGAATATTCCGAGTTGGACAGTTCGGGGTTACTCAACCCTGAGTGTCGTTTTTCACTCTGAGTTTTCTAAACCGGCTTCCTGAAACAGGGCCCTGGGCCCTGTTTCAGGAAGCCGGTTTAGTGGAAAAACTGAGTAAGTATACCCTGAGTTAACGAAAACTCTGGGTTTTCGGTTTCACAAAGCGAGTTCAGCTGCAGCCTGAGTGAGTCACTATGACGACACACTCCGTGAAGCTAACCTGCCCCCTAGCAGGTTTACTACAACTAACCCTGACTGTCTCCGCCTCTTTGTCGGAAACCTGACAGTAGGAAGTGTCGGACATGGCGTGCCACTTCCTTGAAGAGCCAGTAGATCGTGAAGCCCAAATTCTCCGCAGAGCTCTCCGCCGGGAGAGAGTGATTAGAGCGCGTTTGGACATTTTATCATTTCCTGATGATTTTCTGTGTGAACGTTACCGTTTCTCAGCACAATCTATAATTTATTTGAATAACATCCTCAGGCCATATATTACGCATGTGACACATCGCGGACATGCTCTCAGTTCATTGCATATTATTTGTATTGCACTTCGGTTTCTTGCAAACGGGAGCTTTCTGTATAATATTGGTGACGCTGAGCACGTTTCCAAGGCTACCGTCTGTCGGGCAGTCAGGAATGTTACAGTTGCACTGAAACGTCTCCTGTACTCGTCTGTGGTGTTCCCCGGTCACAGACCCACAAGATTTATCAAAGAGGGATGCCACAAAATTGCAGGTATCAGGATGACCAAAACTTAATGTATGATGTGGTGATACTTGGACTACTACTTAAATTGTACATTTATTTTCAGGGTTCCCAGGCGTGATTGGCTGTATAGATGGTACTCACATTCCAATCATTGCTCCTTCAGTAAATGAAGGAGACTATGTGAACAGGAAGTCTTTCCACAGCATTAATGTACAGGTACATAGTTCCCTGTAGCATTTCAAACTAACAAATTATTTCATTATAGTAATGGATGCTAATTTGTGTTCTCTGCACTGTGAAGATCATATGTGATGCTGCCAACATTATCACAAATGTGGAAGCCAAGTGGCCAGGCTCTGTCCATGACTCACAAATATTCCGTGAATGTACACTGAGCACAAAATTTGGACATGGTGAGTTGAGAATACTTTAAAATATATAAAGACCAATTGCTTCAGGGACATTTGAACTGAAGTGTACCCTTCTGTCTTAGGAGAGTTCACTGGCTACTTGCTTGGTGATAGGGGGTATCCATGTTTACCCTATTTGCTTACCCCTTACCCTGACCCTGAACCGGGCCCACAGCAGCGATATAATCTGGCTAATTGCAGGACAAGAGCCAGAACTGAAATCACTATCGGAATGCTTAAGGCCCGGTTCCAGTGCCTGCAAAGACTCAGGGTCACCCCAGAAAGGGCATGTGACATTATTGTGGCATGTGTGATTCTTCACAACATTGCCACAATTAGAGGAGAACACTGTCCTTCTGAACCAAACATCAGCAGTGATCCAAACCATGAACATCCTGACCCTCCCACGGACATACAAGATGGAAGCGCAGTCAGAGACACCATATGTCACAATCATTTCTTTTGACCCATCACCTCAACATGTTGAAAGAAGAATAAACAGATTTTTTGTTCAACTGGCTTTATTGGTCGCCTGTGTTTCCTGTACACAAAGTATTAAAAGATGTAAACCTCATAAGGTGTCTCTGTTGCTTCCTCCTCTGTAACAGCTGTCAATGTTTCTTCATTATTTTCCTGTAGTAAAGAAATAAACAACATTGCTGTTCTACTGTAAACTCATATAATCTGTGGAGTATTACTCACAACTGCATGTTGGTCTGGCTCAACAGGAGGCTGCACCAGATGCAGTACACCACCACCATCAACTGATAGAATATGAGGTTTATACAGGTCACTTATAACTTACAAGGGACCAAATGGCAATTAACAAACATACCAATCACCTTACACTTCATTGTCATTATGCTCTCAAAGACAACCAAGACTGAGGGAAGGCAAAATCAGTAGGAAAATAACTTCACTACAAAATAATCCATTATGGTAAAGAGTTTATCAAATGAATGAGTAGCACTGCAAAGGTGACTGTGAAGAAAGGATGTATGCACATCATGTATTATTTTGAATTTACCCCCTATGTAGGCACTTGTGTCTTGCGGGGTTATTGACTCAGAGGATGTCCCCGCAGAGATGCCTTCGGCCACAGGGCGCCCACTGTTTTGGCTGAGGGCCAACTGCTCAGCCTCTGTGAGTGGTGGTGGTGGAGGACCCCCACCTGTTTTTCGGGCCTCCGCTTTTTTTCTGTTGGCTATAACGGGCCACATTTGAGCATACAGAGTAAGCAAATATGTACTTGTAATGTGCTCAGATAATTTCAATAAGTGCTTACAGAAGGAAAATTAATGTAGCCTCTAACTGCAATTGATTTACATGGGACAAACAGACCAAGCACTATGGCTCATAATACAATTACACCTCACCTGTTTGGACTATATTTTTATATTTCATTTTTACTTGCTGCCAGGCACGTTTGGGGCCTGTTGGGTTGCACCTGCGCTCACATCACGTCACAAAATAAAATGTATAAAATAACAAATAAAATAACATATGATAAAATAACGTGTTAAATGGGTGGAAATCCCTCGATCAATGTTTAAATTAACACTCACGCATTGACTCTGTCGGCTATGTTTTGCCATGCATGCTTTTGCAGCTGTGGCTGTGTTACTTTTTTCCGCGGAATTTGCATGTTATCAGCATATGCTGCCATCAGAATTTCGGCCTCAAGCGCTGTAAAATACATTGACCGCGCCTTCTTTCCCTCCGTCTCCATGGTGACTCGCTTAATCTGTGCTCCGCTTATCAGGGCTTTATGTATCCTCGTCCGCGCGCTTCACTTGGGGTTAAAGCAACTCCGCGTTGACTGAACTAATTGTTATCAGCCTTTCTGAAACCGAATATTCCGAGTTGGACAGTTCGGGGTTACTCAACCGTGAGTGTCGTTTTTCACTCTGAGTTTTCTAAACCGGCTTCCTGAAACAGGGCCCTGGTGACTCAGTGGGCTCAGACAGTAGTTTCAGGTTATACTGAATGACAACATCATATTCAAAGTGACCTCCATCGGTTTTCTGATGTTGGGTTTGAACCTCAGCAGGTCATCTTCACCACCCAGTGCATCGCTGCCATTGAGTTAGCCGGCTAGATGTTTGTGTTAACAGATGTGCCTAAGGCAGGGGTGTCCAACTCCAGGCCTCGAGGGCCGGTGTCCTGCAGCTTTTAGATGTGTCCTTGATCCAACACAGCTGATTCAAATGCCTAAAGGACCTCCTCAACATATTTTGAAGTTCTCCAGAGGCCTGATAATGAACTCATCATCTGACTCAGGTGTGTTGACCCAGGGTGAGATCTAGGACCTGCAGGCCCTTGAGGCCTGGAGTTCCCCACTCCAGGCCTCAAGGGGCTGGTGAGTAATGGTCATTATTAGTGTGGAGAATTATCCATTGGCGCAGCAGCGTCAACAAAACGACCATTAAAATAAGTGTGGCTACTGGCCTTAGATCAGCCATGTGAACGACAGCACGAGTGCTTCTGTTTGCTGCTCTTTGGCTGCGTGTGTGAACGAGCTTCTTGGGACCAGAGCTGAGCCCAATGCTGAGCGTCATCGACCGTATTGGCTAATAAAAGAAGAAACTTTGGACTTCTGTCCTTTCAGCATGAAAACATCAGTGTCTTAACAGACTGTCACCCAATGCAAGAACATAATGCTGGTCTAGACACGTTACAGGAAACAGATTTGAATAAATATCTCTATGGCTGGTTTCTGTTGGTGCACCTGTTGAATTCATCTTGTGCCACCTTTTAGCTTTCACCCAACTGTAAGCGAATTCACGGAGCTCATAGATCTTCACCTCTGCCTCCATTCAGTTTGACTCAGCGGGCAGGCAGACTCCCAGCTGCCCACTCTAATTTAATGAAGACCATTTATCACTCTGCAGCTTCACACAAAAACAAACTGCTCCCTTACTTACCTTTTTGAATCGGAAAAGTCTCGAAGCACAAAAGAAGCACATGTTTTACTTCCTCGTCCGCTGTGCACGGCTCTGCTCTTCCTCCTCTGACTGATTGTTCATTAATTCATTTCACACATTGCGACTCACAGCGACACCTCACATGGCGACATGTTTCACTTTAAACGCAGCACCATATTTCACGTTGGAAGAAATGAGCTTTCCCCCTTTTCCTGTTCGATCGATACGACAATCTGTCAGACCTGCCTCGCTGCTTGTGGCCTTTCTTGGCTTTTCTTCAGGCCTTCCTGTTTCACAGCTGCCAATAAATTACTTCTGACCCTGTGTACAGGAGGCTGCGCTAAAGGCTGTTAATCTCTTCAGATTTATTAATCGAGCAGCTTAGAAGTGTTGAAGGGTTCTCTCTCTAACAACACTCGCTCCCTCACACTCCTCATGATTCTGTAGACGATGATGGCCGTCCTCTTCGGCTCAACAGTATAAAATATTTAATCCAAACTACATTTGTATTAAAGCAGCGCGCTGTTAGCAAACGATGGCTGCTTTATATTCAGTTTCTTTAGCTTTAAACACACAGACAGGACAGGCTGTAAACAGGTGCAGTTCATAAGTTTGCAGCAGGCAGAAGGTCACGCTCAATGAAAATAAAACACACTGGGACAACAGCAGCAATACATGAAGAACAAAAGCTGTGGAGAGTACACAAGCAATACTAACAAACAGGAAGTAAAACTGACAGGAATGCACAAGAAAACAGATGTCTGAAGTATTGCACCAAATTACAGGCTGCTCGTGGACACATACCACAACATCAATCCAAAAATTGTGACACAAAGCGGCTCTTTAGCCCCCAGACTCTCCACTGCTTCATCTGACGTTCAGTCTGTGGGTGCGCTGTAAACCTGTCACTGCTGAGACTCGAGCAAAACACTACGAAAGATCGTCTGTGAAGGTTCTCAGTCATCCAGGTCATCGTGGTCTAAGGAGCTTGCAAAGAAAAAAGTAGCTTGAAGACGTTTCACCTTCATCCGAGAAGCTTCTTCAGTTCTAAGGTCAAATGGTGGAGAGTCCCAGATTTAAGCTCTGTGGGAGTGACCCACCGAGAGGGACAATGGACCCTCTATTGATCCTCTACCTAATCACATGAGCCAAGGTGTGAAACTGGGTGTGGGTCACAATCAGCCAGGGTTTCAGGTGAGCTCATTGTGAAACCTGGCCCCACCCTATCATATGATTTCCTGAGGTCAGATGGCCCAGGATGTGAGGGGGCGTTCAGGCGTCTGGGAAGGATCTCAAAACTGAATTATAGATGGCAGACAGTTGGTGTGGCAAGCCCCGCCTCTGTTCAAAGATGGTCGCTCACAGTGGACATAGATGCTTCTTTCACTCCTCTTTCAAACCATTTGTCCTCTCTGTCCAACATGTGAACGTTGGCAGAGGATTCGAGGATGCCAATGTTCACATTTTGGACAAAGATGCAGTGTATAAGTTTGCAGCAGAAGGCAAATGATGACAGATGAAGACAATGATGAAGACAGACTGAGATATTCGTCTCTAACGCTGCTCACAGTGTCAGATTAAGCTGGTCTAAAAATCTCATGTTTCCATGACTGATGTCCAGACAACACGCTGTCTTTCATTACACGCGTGACGTCTGGCCAGGCAAACGATGTAAAACGAGTCAAGCAAAGCTATGTGTACAGAACAGCTTTGATTTATTTCACGGCTCCCCCTAAAATCATTTTTCATTTGTCACACAGAAGAAAAAGCTCTCAGCGGGCGACTGCTCCGTATGGTCAACACAAAAGTGAGAGAACTGCTGTAGAAAGTCCCCAAAAAAAGAATCAAACCCACCGTTTTTCTATCGGGAGGCTGTGAGGCGTCCATGATGGGGCGTCACACAATCACATGCACATTGTATTCTGATCCCAGCATCAAACAATGCTGGTGCTGAAGTGTCTTTGTCACAAAATGATGTTGTTTTTTACAGGTAATTAAAACTGAAATAGAACTGATTTCATGTCTAAGCGAGACTTTCAACACTACCTGTTTTCCTGCTGGCTTTTGCTAGACAGTTTGACGTCTCCATGGTGACCTTTGTGTTTTCCCACCATCTCTGCAGCTGCAGCACACTCCCAAAGTTTGTGTTTGTGTTTAGAAATGTGTTCATGTCCCATCGCCTCCTGGTGCTTATGTTGGGCCCGGACCTCCACACTGCACAAAAGCTCTCCAAATGTAATCAAAGTACTGACCTCTCTCATCGTGTGCACTGATACCACTCAGAACATCCTGTGCAATATCACAAAGGACTGTGCAGCCAACATGTGTGTGTGTTTTAACTTATCTTACAGTTTTATTCTTATATAGCAACATATCTGGTCTGTGCTGGCTTCATGTGGTGATAAATCTATGGAAGGTTGAGTTCATAGGTCACAGGTGCAAAGTGTGTTGACGTGCTCAGCGTCCTCTATGAATGCAGTATAAGTACACCATTGGGATTGATTATACGACTAAATTATATTAACAGATCTGATAAATAAGGCCCAAGTTTTTGACACAGAAGAATAATGAATTTGCGGCCGCTCTGTTGACAAACTGTAAAACTTCGTTACATCAAAGCCAGGCGGAGCAGCTGCAGGGAAAATGTTATCAGGAGGTGCAACTGCTGAGACAACAGGCCGCGATCTTCTCTTTTTACCAGCCAGCCACCTGCTTCGGCCGCCGTCTCTAATCCCGCTTCTCTTTCAGACGTTGAATTCCTCCGGAGCACATCAGGGTCAAATGATGGAATGAAGAGATGCCCACATGCCAGGCCTTTTTCTGCTCCTCTTTGTCCTGGCAGCTCTATTTGAACTCGCTGCTCTCTTCAAGGTGAGATATCAGCCACCAGATATTCTCAGTCCGTCCACTCGCTTTGCTGCAGAGCAGCGTTCCCGTTCTTCCTGTTTTCTGTTTAAAGGGAAAAAATAGTCGATGAAAGTAAAAATGTTTAGTCGTCGGTTTTATTCTTTGTAGCTTTAATGAAATACAACCAGCACGAGGAGGCCACGATGCATTTGCGTGTGAGACTTTCACATGTATGTGACTGGGATGCAGCTGTTTCCATAGAAACATCTGTTCTCAACTTCTTAAATCTCACTCAAATGATCATCAACAACACAAACAGTGAAGCCACTGAAACCTAAAGTGAAACAAACTAATTCAACATGAACTTTAAAACCAAAAACTAAAATTCTAGTAACTCTGCTCAGCAGATGCTCAGATTTTTATTTCCCTGCACAATATTTTAAGATGAAGAAGTAACTGAAGGGGTTGTAAATGTTAATGAGTGTATCAGCAGGCGGCTGTTGTTAGTGGTTAAAAATCGTGCACCACCTGCAGACAGATGCCTGGTGATCAATATAACGAGCAGCAAACGATGCAGTCCCAGCTGATCAGCTATGGCAGGTCAAACATCGTGACATCGATGCACAGCTCTCACTGTGCAACTATTTCCATTTTGAGGATCATGTGACTTTCATCTAAAATGACCCAGTTTAGCGTCACTGGTCGTTCCTGTAGGACACTCTGGAAACTGTATGATAACATCCAAAGAAAAAGTTTGACAAAATAAAGCAGAGCTGCTAATTTATCAGAGATAATACTGCAGGCTTTTATCTGTGAGGATGGTGCCTGTCCAAAACAGCCGTGCAGTGCATGAACAAATAGTTCATAAATAAAGAGTGCTGTCCTACTTTTTAAATTACGTGGGGAAAAATAAACTACAGGGTAAAATTACACAAGCAAGCATTAAATATGAATGAAAACAAAGGACAAAGCTGTTCAGAGAGTTTATTTTATCCTTTACATGCCATTCTGTGACGAGCTGCAAAGATATGGACAAAATGTTCCTACAAAATGCAATTAAAATACTGAACGCTGAGCCTCATTTTAGCTCTTTTACTAATTAAATATTGCATCGAGCGCTCTGTGTTTTATTGGAGCAGCTCTGAGTGTTATTATGGGCTCTGCTTCAGTTTCCTGTCTACAGGTAGTTGATCTGAGTTCTTCAGCTTGCAGTGAACAACTTTCCAAGAGTCTAATTAAATGACAAACGTCAGCACAGCATCATCTGTTTACTCATTCCTAAACATATAAATTTACATCTAAACATATTTGTTCAGTCTGACAACACGGTCAACGAGGTTTCTTTGCCCCAGAATGATGAAGACGTTATTGTTCTCCTTTCGTAACACTGTGGTGCCAAAAACAGACTCAAACACACGAGTCAAAATCAAACTTTTATTACAGCATCACAGGTAACTTACACAAAAAGCAGACAACGTGACGACTCATGCAGACGCCTCTATAAGAGAAGAAACGTTGGCGGTTTTGTGTTGACACAATCTCACAGCCTTTGATCGTTCAGTGCTCAGAGGGAAAAAACCGCCACGTCTCCGTCTCTCAGGCTTCAGCTAGCATGATGAACGCCAACGTTCACGCCAGTATAATCAGAAAAAGGATGGCGTGTTCGGAAAGGTCGACTTCTGTTTGCAAAGAACATCACGGCGTCTCTGAAGCTTGCACAGCTGCGTCTGAATAAACCGTCCCAGGTTGATGGGCAGTACAAGTTACTGTAATCTGATTACTTTTTCAAGTAACAAGTAAAGGAATTACTATTGCAAAAAGGTAATTAGATTACTGTTACTTTCCCGTAGGCACGCTGCGTCACTGTGTTACTAAACCGTGATTTTGTTTGCGACATAAGAGCGACGGGACTCAGAGCTGCTGAAGCTTTGACTTTATTTATTTTGTTGTGTTTTACTCGCATCTATTTGAAACAGTGTAAACACAAAACATTATTTTATTTGTGGGAATATGCAGAAAATATAAGTCAGAGACTGTTGCATATAATTAAATGTTTGCTTGATGCAATGTGCATAAAGCTCAGCGATTAGAATTAGAAATTGACTTTTCATTTGGTTTAATTTTATATGATGGATTATGCAGAATTGGGCTGAAAGGTCTGTTGCTTTATCATGTATTCAGGTTGTGCATCATGTTTTTAAAAAGTAACTAAGTAAGTTTCACAGAACTGCAGAGAGTCCTGTGAGAAATAAATCTGTATGTCTATAATGAGACAAGTGATTAGCTGATTGGCCCTCTGAAGTCTTCTTCTGTGGTGACAAGCAGCCTTACAGTATAAATGGGACTTTTAAAAGTGGAGTGCAAATACAAAAATTAAAGACACTATCAAGTACAGAGCAAACAGCTTCGTGGGAACACAAAGAGAGTGACCTTTAAAGATTATCGAGTGGATTACATTTGTAAAAGCTATCTCTGGTGTATCAGTGTTTCCTGCCTCATATGTCTGTTTGCACAGCATCATTTCCTTTTCTCGCTGTTGTTCAGTCCTTTCAGTCACTTTACTGCAGGAAAGAAAGCGTGCTCCCATTCTGATCCGTGAGGAGTGACGTCACCAGTGTTAAACACAGAAACGATACCTGTGAGAAGAACTGTGGGACTGTGATGCACAGCTGAGACTGATCCGTGAAACAGCGCAAACAATCAATATCAGCACTGCTTATTTCCCAGGTTATTGTGCTGCTCCTTTATCCCGGCTAAATGTCAAAGCCTGCAGACAAAATTGCTTAACCCGCCGAGTCCCACCGTGCTGGAGGGATGGATGTGGGCTGACGGCTGCTGAAGGTTGTCACATTTCGCTGTATGAAGCTTTTTCTGCGTTGATGCTGGAAGGAGGGGAAGGTACAGCAGCGCTTTCGAATGCTCGTTCATAAAATGAAATCTGTGTCCTTGTCAGTAACAACAGAAGGCAGCCGAGGCCTGAATCGCAGAAGAACAACACCTGCCATCGCTGCCATTTCAGCTTAAACCACCCCGGTGACTGCAGCCGTTTCTATGCAGCTGATAGGGATGAAAAGCTTATTGATGCCCAACTCTCCAGAAAGTCTCTTTTCTCCATTCTGGTTCACTCTCTTCTGACCTTTACGTGAGCACCTCTCATGTTTGTGAAGCTGAGACAGTCAACAAAATCAGTTTTACAGCTGCTCCAATCTAAAGCTCAAATCTCCTTTGTCTTCACTCTGATTTTTTTCTGCGAACAGCTATGAGCATCGATACTGCATATCGATATATCATAGTTTCAATCATCTCTGAGTTTTTGTCTCTGCAGAGGAACAGACACAAGCACCTGAAGTAGAGAAGCAACCTTGGTGTTTGTCTGCTCTGTAATACTGCCAAAAGAAGAGCGAGCTGTCCCACCGATCAAACAGCTTGAGGTCCTTGGTGAGTTTAGGCTCCTGCATGAACGGGGTCTCAGTTTGTGGTTTCACTTCCTGTTCAGCTTGTTTTTCTTTCAGCATGCAGCGATATGTCCTAAAAGTTGAACATGGAATCTGCAGAGACTCTCCTGGGAACACCCTGAGGATCTGAAGCTTTTCCTTTTCTTTTTCCAGCTTCTCTGGTGACTTCATTAGTTTCAGCTGTGGGGGTGACACTTGGTTTACTGACATTTGAAACTTTTTCACATGTTACAGCTGAAAGAATTTTTACTCTTAGGTCACGAAGAACTAAACAGACTCTGGATTCAGCAGGTGAGGCTGAAAGGTGGGACTGAAAATAGAGACGACTAAAAGATGCAAAGAAGAAAGAAAGAAAGACAGGAAATAAAAGAAACGCAGACATAATCTTTCACAATAAACACAACTTGCACTCAAACACCAGGACATCTTTGTGTGGTGGAGATAATTTGAGATTTAGGGTATATTTATTACCATTAGATTTATAGTGACACCCTTTCATATTCAGTGTTGCCAACTCCTCAGTAAGGAAAATCGCTATTGGTTGTCCTAAAAGTTGCTAGAAGTCGCTAAATGATGTCATCGCCTAATTTGCCAGGACTGTAGGTTTTTGGGGGATGTTGCTAACTCAGTGTCCGATAACAGGCACCACAGTGGATGTGCTCGGTGTGAGGTCTCGCAGCAAGCTATCAAATACGGCGCATTTCTCGGCTTTTAAAAAAACGCTATGCGTCGCCAGGTGTTTCATCGGATTCGAGGTGTTACCTCCTCTGCACAGTATCACCTGAAAGCACTTGTTGCAGGCTGCTGAGTTTGCATCTTTTGCTGTGAAGTACAGCCAGACTTTTGACCGCTTTGCCTTGGGCATTTTTAATCTGTAGCTCTGCTCTAAAAGAACGTACGTACCTGGCCCCGCCTACTATCCATGGGAAGGTAAAATGATTGGCTAGAATCCAAAGTTTATCACAGCTCAGGAAAAATAAAGCACCGAAATGTGCGATGCTTTTCGGTCTGGTTACTACCGTTTATGACAGAACCGATACCGGTACCCATCCCTATGCGTGAGTTACTGAAACTATATATTCAGCTGGAATTGAGCTTTTTCCTTTGAATCATCACTGTGGCACTTCTGAAGGTCACCAAGACCAACGTCTCATTGGCTCGGTTTGCTTTAGGGAGATTGTTTAGTTAAGAAACCACCAGATCCGACCTTTCTAAGCCTCCCCGAAAAAGAGCTGTCAGGCTGAGTCTTTGTTCAAATGTCGCACATCTACAATAATTTCACTGGCTGGGATGTTACAGACACAAAAAAAAAAAACACCCCATTGGATCCAGATTCTGGATCTTTTGCTCAGTGTGAGGAGTGCAGTGTTAGTCAGGATATCAGTGGCAGACAGGCATGTTTCCTTGGAGTGACGTGCTGGAAATGACATCAAATCCACAATCCTCTCTTTGTGTCCTCGGTCTATTCTTCTGTTTCCACACTGACGCACTTGGTAAACACAAGCAGGAACCTCTGAGCTGGAACCTGAAGGCGGAGGCTGCAGTTCCTCCAGTGACCACCTGAGGCTGGCCCCGTAGACTCACAGCATTACAGAGTTTGGCCCTTTTGAGTATGAACAGCAGCTTAATTCTTTTATAGGTCATCCATAATGACGGTGTCCCAGGCTGGTTTCTGTCTGTAAGGACTCACCTCTGCTACTCGAGTCACTGAACTGGACTTCTCCATCATATTTTTGTTTTTGGAACATTGTTTATATATTTATATGAAAGTATTTGGCATGTCCAAGAGTGAAATTCCAGTATTTTATTACACTGCTGCTTACAGACCAGCAAATATGTGTCTTTATGGGTGACACACCTCACAATCCTTAAATCATAACTCAGCACGTCCTCTTGTTCCAGTATGGCCACTCTTCCCACACAAGGCTGACACTGTGGCAGTGAAAGTGCTGATGTCCTTCAAATTTTAAGCTCTAAACCGGTGGGTGGCATCAACGCCCAATCATTCTACAGCTGCTTTGTTATCTCCATGAATAGCAATAAGACTCTTTTTAATTCAAATGCAGAACACAAAACAGGCAGATACTGATTAACAAAGTCATTAAGCAACAAAGAAGAAACTGTAGAAAAATAACAGACTTTAAAGTTCAGCGTCACACTGAAAGCTGATTGAGTGCGGCTGGATTTCCACTATCCTCTCCTGCCAAGCTGAGGTGAGGCCAGGCGAACTCCTGCACAGAACGTGAGCATCGAATGACTCGACGTGTCATTATCTCGTCATCAGCTGGATCAAATTATTTCGTCTCGTTAGTGGACTTTAGTTTTATTTACCCACGACTCTTCCATAGCACTTGGGGTTTTTTTAAATGACAAAAACATTTTTCTTCTTCGGTGGTAAAAACTTGAAATATTTTCCCAACTGTTGTTGTGAGAATTCCCTCAAGGAAGGATCATTTGCAGCTGTAACTGTGCTGCAGGACTCGTTACCATCAGTAAATTTCCCCACCAATAAAAATAAACTTTGACTGACTGGCTGTCTGATTTAATCATAGAATAACAGAATGGCTGAATTCTGTGGCTAATGCACTGCATCGGACAACATGACCGACCAATTCATTAACAACAATTAGTGATAATAGGAAACTAATTCAGCTTTGCAGCACGCAGCTTATCTGCCAGGCTCAGGAGAGACTCGGAGGCAGACCGTCACTTAAGTTCACAATTCTCATCTCTGGTCTCCTCTGTGCAAAGTGCATTGGGCCTCATTCACTGACATGTTCTTACAATAACTACAACAAACACATGGAGCAGTTCCACTCTTACTGTGTGCAGTCAGTGAATCAGACTCATTTCCTGTCCACAGGCTCATGCTGTCTGCGCACTACGTTTCTCTACACGAGGACACAAGTTTACCTGAGTCTGAAGTGGAGAGAGCAGCGATGCTGTCGTGCTGCACAGAGACGGTCTGGCTGAAGAAACTGAATCAATAATTAATAATTTAATAACAGTATTCAAAAAGTAAGGCAGACAACGATAATAATAATAATCAGTTTAAAGACTGAGCTGCTTCTAAACTACAAACAAATACGTCCATCCGTCTTCTGGTTATCTGGGGCCGGGTCGCGGGGGCAGCAGCCCAAGCAGAGAAGCCCAGACCTCCCTCTCCCCGGCCACCTCCTCCAGCTTATCTGGGGGAACACCAAGGCGTTCCCAGGCCAGCCGAGAGATATAATCTCTCCAGCGTGTCCTGGTCCCGGTGGGACATGCAACACCAAACAAATCCAGTTATGAAATATTGATGACTGGCAGATTTGTTTGTACACACGTGTAGTTTGTTCAGATGCTACTGTGCCAGCCTAACCAGGCTTAGAGAGAAGAAGCCGTACTCATTATTAGGCCTTTGGAGTCTAAGATGTAGCACTCAGGCACCATCGCACACCTCTATAACATCTGCTGATTATCAGTACCTCTGTGCTGCCTACTTATCCTAATTCATATGAAAGCATATGGGTTGACTTTGTTCTCATGACTGTACAGTAATTCCTTGCTGTAGCTAGAAATTAAGTTACTGTAAACTTGTAGTTTATTCTTTTGCCCCTCTGAAGTTTGGAAGCTGTTCTTCTAACTCATGAAGAGGTGATTTGGGAAGATAACGGATGAACATTTATAGGCTGGTAGCTTAGCCTGTGTAAAAATATCAAGACCTGGTTGATCAGCTGTTGGTCTAGGTTAAGACCAAATACCAGGTTACAGCTCTGCCATGAGCCCAACACTTCAGCTTTGTCAGTCACACTTCCTGTCTGACATCGACAACTTTCGGAGCTTTTTCTGTTGTGCGAGAAAGCAAAGCCTTCGATTTATTGATCGATCTGCATTCTTCCCCTCACCTGTGGCCACGAGCTGCTGGCAGTGCCAGAAAACACTGCGGACACAGGCGTCGTCACCGGGGCGTCTGGATTCTCCCTCGGAGGTTCAGGAGTGACTCGGAGCAGAGCTGCTCTTCCTCCACATTGGAAGGAGCCGCATGATTCAGTCTGGTTTCTAACACGAAGCCAGTGTTTAGAGATAAATCTCTAAAATGTGCTGCTCCGCACACCTTCACGAACCCTCCAGCTTCACAAATGTCATCAGTCGTTCATCAAATCGGAGACACGCAGAGCCTGTCGGGTCAGTCGATCGCTCAGTGCACACGGAGCCGCTGATGAGAGGCTGATCTCAGTTCAGGAGAGAGAAAGGATTTCCAGTCAAACTGACAACCAGATGGAGTTCATTTAAACTTTGACGTAATGAGTTCTTCTGCAGTCTGTCAGAAAGTAACGAAGGGTCGACTCCAGATCTGAGAGCCGAGGATTGTGATCTGAAAATAAAAGGATCTCCTTTGTTCCAATAAATATTCAGCTGAAGTTCATTTTGTGAAGCTTTCTGTGGGCTGAGAAGTTCATCAAACCTCCGTTGCAGTTGTCAGACTTTTTGGCAGCTGGAGACTGAAACTTCATCTCTCTTCTCCTCACTTGTTCCTCTGGCAATTTTTCCTCCAGTGGATTCATTTGTGGTTTATAAACAGTATATCAGCAGAGCTGGAAATATACAAGAAAGAACAGGCTGAAATTTCTAAATGAGGACTAGGACTCTTTGCTGGACTCAAAAGGCTTCGTCAGGTTTACAAAGGCAGGCTTCAGAAGTTTTGACGTGACCACAGTCCTTGAGTTTTCAGATACTTTTGAAAGAAGCTCTATAAATCTTCCATACATCCTCCATTTCTCCATCATCTGCAGTGAAATGCTGCCATGTCTAGCGAATAAATCCTGATGTACTGATCTCACCAAGGTGTGCTTGGTCGCTCTGATCCTGCCTTTCATAAAACTCCTTCCTGTTTCCAGCTCATCTTCACGACTTCACTTCGCTAAAGTGAAGCTCTTAAGCTCAAATCAGAAGCTTCCCTGTCTGACGCAGACATTTGAGATGTTGACCCTGAGGTCCTGCTGAAGTTATGAACTCCTGATGATGTCTCGGGATTGGCAGAGAAGCTCGTTACCAGCTGATGTTTGTGAGATCGCCACACAGAGCCGTGGCAAAAAGACACGGAAGCACACATAATCGAGACGATTAAATGTGAGCAGATGTATAATAGCTGTGAGGATCTGCTGCCGGCCGCCAGCTTTTACGCTAATATGTCATCTAATAAAAAAATGAAAATGCACTTTCAGATATAGATATTTCCAAATAAATCAATAGAAAAACTGGTTGGCCGTGAAAACGCTAACGTGACCTGGCCTCCAAGATTTCCGTGTGTACCTCTAACCTTTGCATGCCGCCCTAGTTGTCCTCCCATCTGAGATACAGCCTTTGAGATCAAAAGGTTTCAGCACTGCAAAGGAAAACGAGCCTTTTCCTCGATCATGCGTTAAACTGATAGTGAACCTCGGAATCCGGAGGGAGACAAAGCCCTTTCCCGCTCGTCCTTTTAAGTTGTGCAAGCGTTAGAATGGACGGTCCCGTTTCCCGCCCTGAATGCAAACGTGCTGCAACGCCAGAAAAGCTGGACTCTGATAATAGAGAGCACCTGGCCTTTTCAGATCGCTATGGATGAGTCATTAGGAAGGAAAATTCCTTGATTCGGCTTGGAGGGACCTGCGTGTGCTGCTTGGAGAATGTGATGATGGTGGAGCCTCAGACAAAAGCTACAGAGGAATAGCAGGAATTACACCAGCACCTGACTTTTTCCAGCTGACATCTCTGGTGCTCAGACGAGGATTAACATCCAAATTGCCCCTCTCTTCCTGGGCTCAAGACTATCCCAACAGCTCCGCACTTCAAAGAGGCAGATAAAAAGGGCGATGGATGGTCATTCTTCAGGGGGAATTGGCTTAGTGAAGCTCTGTTTAAAATGGCAGGGATACAAAAAGCAGGGCTGTTTTGATGTGCCGTCCAGCCAGCTGCGTAGCACGGCGGCTCATCGTCTGCCCTCCAGTGGCCGAGCTGCACAATACAGCAGCGCTGCCATCAAATACAGCACGAAGCTCCGGGAAGAGCGGACAGCCAGCTGCAGGGGCTCCGATCGAGGGAGATCCTCAATACAAGACGGGGCTGTTTTTGGAACCTGATTTTGGTTTTGTTCACTTCAGTATGATTTTAATCAGAGTTCAGCACTTTTTCCTATTTTCACCTTCAAGGCAGATGTAATATTGTGACCGGAAAAGTCTCCTAATGTATATGAGTGTAAAAGAGTGCACCCAGCGGCTTTTATCTGTAGCCTGTTACAACCAAACTGACAGGATTAGCAGCTTTTATAAGCTTAACATGTGTACGAGGAATATAAAATACTGTGATAGACAAGGCTGGACTGGGACAAAAAATCGGCCCGGGCATTTTGACTAGAGACCGGCCCACCAGGATAAAGATTGAAAATGTGACGTCATTCAGGGGTAAAACCGCAAAGGATTCTGGGAACTTGTGGCAAGAGGTACTAGCGCACGCAGGCTTTCAATTGAACTCAGTTACACAGCGATAAAAAGAAACGCAAAAAATGGCAAGAAGCTGTTGTATTATTAACTGCAACAGCCGGTCGCATGACAGCCACGGGAAGCCGATCGTTTTTTTTTATCGGATTACGTCGTTGAAGAGAAATTTTTTTAAGCCATGTTTCCGAAGTAAGAGCCGACGGGTGGTCTGGATATACCAAATATAACGTCCCAGAACACTCCAGCTCACAGGGTAGTCTGCTCCAAGCATTCCCACAAAGGTCAGAGTTTTTTAGTAGTTAATTAGTAGTTAAGTCATTTTTCTTAACATAATTAGTGATATAGGTTACAAGCAAGTCTGGCGCTGAACAGAAATTGTCGCGCTATGCTTCTTTGTTTATTGTGCATAAATAGTGAATTGTCCTGACACAATATTGCGTTTCGCTTCTGTTATTATGGTACATTGACAAAAACATATACTTTTATTCACAGGATAAAACAGTTGTTTTGTATCACTAATTGTCCAGTACGATTACAGCATACAATATTATTGTCACTGCTACATTTCTGTAATGAACCAGAAATCATTTCCACTACTAATTAATTACCGTTGAGCTCAAAGGTTATATTAATAAACGGTTAACGAATGTGTATTTATGACGACGATTTGTGAGACTGGTAAGCTTACCTCTGTTCGTATGACGGTCTTTCGTTCTACACGGTGCATTTCAAGGTCCTGCACCCATCCGTCGGTAAACTGTACCTGGGCTTGTTGCAGTGACCTGAAGTTACTAAACTTCATGAGTGTGTGCACTCACTCCAAGAACCGTATGATTATAAATATGAGCGTGGTGAAAGTTGGGCAGCACGCTAACGTCTTTTGTCCCTCTGTGTGCTCGTAAGGGTCTGACCCTTTCACTCCTTTGATTTTTCCTCGTATCTTTTCTTTGTCTTTTCGTCGAGTCTGTCTTTGTACGGACCGGCATTGTTCTCCTTTTGTTTTGTACATAACTTTTTTGTGCGGCAAAGAAAAAACAAGAAGGTATTGGAATCGGAGAATGAACGTTTTGCGGTGCTGCAAATGCTTGCATTTGATGCGGTACTTGGATTGTTTTGCCACGAGTTCCCGGCATGCAATGCGCGAAAATCACGTGATTGCTAAACAAGGGGGCGGGTGCATTCAGCCTCCTCGGCTGTAATTGGTCCAGCCCAGAGTCGATCATGACCAATTGGCCAATCCAACACCTTTCATTATATATACCCTTCCTAAAAAAAAAAAAATCCATCGGCCCATAAAAACAAAAAATCGCCAGCGGCCCACCGGGCAAATGCCCGGTATGCCCAATGGCCAGTCCAGCTATGGTGATAGATGTGGCACGACCAAACTTATTGCAACTTTGTGCAAAGATTTCACAGAACTCTCGTTGCTTTGAAGTGATTGCTTCAGAGACGGGACCACCTGCAACCACTCGCAGTCAGTTTCTGTCCCCAAAGCTACTGATGGAGTAAAGTTAGCAACAAGTCAGCCGTCTACAGTACATGCAGACAGAAGCAAATGGGGATTGTTGCACAAACAGTGACAAAGTTGCCTATGGTAGTAAATCAGAGATTAACTGTAAAATGACACATGCATAAAACCATATAGGAATGAACCAAGTCCATCACAGGTGAGTTGCGCTCATCGGTGCAGGTGGACTCAAACAGGTAATCTGTCTGCAAACCTTCACCAGGCCGTCAAAGCAATCCTCCAACCAGGCGGCCTGTGCGATCACCTGTCGACTACATCACTACAATAACATTTAAAGTCATTTCTGTAACAACTTTATGTGACATCACCAAAGGGGGTGTGGCTTAGTAAGGTCAGATTTTAATAAATACTTTTTAGAGCGGGCGGGCTTTTGTTAACATATCCAAGTTTTGTGATGGTGTTCAACCTCATGTTTCCTACATGAGGTTTCCATATCTGTGTACGGTATTGTTACGGTGGCCCTGAGAGGTCAAACGCATTCTAACCTATGAAAACACCAACAAATAACAAAATGCAGCAAAAGCTCAAAAAAGAAAAAGAAAAAAAAGGGAGGAGCGTTGTGAAGGAACGCACACTGAGACGTTCATGTAATACTGTAGATGCAGTTTCCTATTAGCTGTTTACTGCTAAGCCCTCACAGCCACAGCTGTTTCCCCAAAAACACTCCTGTTGTATTTTAAAGTATTTTCTATTTACTGCTGATGCCTTTGACCTCTCACGCTAAACAGACGTGGGGCAGCTGCTGGACCCTGCCTTCCATCAGGCTGGGAGCTCAAAGTGACATAAATTGAAGCAATTTTGAAAAACAAGCAAACATTTTGAGATTTTTCTTTTATTTGTGCAGAGTACGTCCTGTCAGCATTAAAAGCTTTGAAATAAAAATCTTCTGAAACATTCCTAATCACGTGGGAGTAGGGATGGGTATCGTTTAGGTTTTATCGGTGCCGGTGTCATGATCCTGGGTCCTTTTGACCCAGCGTTTTGTATTTTTCTCTTCACGATTTTGGTTCTGTTCTTCCTCTGATTAGTGTTTACCCTGTTCCCCCCGTGTGTTCCTGTATCTAGTCTGCGTTTCTTAGTTTGTGTCCTTTCATGTGTAAGTTCCTGTTTTATTGTGAAGGTCTGCGTCTTATGTGAGTGTTTTCAGTTTGCCTCCCTGGTCTCGTCAGGTTAATCACTCCCAGCTGTGTTTCCCACCTGTGTGTAATCTCCCTGTGTTCTCTGAGTGTATTTAAGTTGTATTTTCTGTCTTAGTAATTGCTGGTTCGTCTGTGTTGTTTCCCCTCGGTCTCCCTGCGTCTCTCCGTATGTAATTCCCCGGACCTCCCTGCATCTTCGTTTCTGGTTTGTTTTGTTAGTTTTACCCAGTTTAGGTTTTCCTGTTTCACCTTCACCCACGCCATTGCCGTTTGTATTTTCTTTTGTTAAATAAATACTCATCTGCACCAGAGCTGCCGCATTTTGGGTCCTATCTCCAACTCCACACGTCTGTCAGCGCGGTCGTGACAGTCGGTGCTTAAAGAATGGAGAACACACACTTTGTCCAAAAACCTCTCATGTTCAGCTGTTTTTTTTGTAAAAAGATAACAATGTTAGCCTTTTCTGCAGCTATGGGGCATATATGGTATCACTCTTGGCTGGAAGCAGTGCTTAAACAATGGAAAAAACACAAACTTTGTCCAAAAACCTCTCATGTTTAACTGTTTTCCACTTTTTCTTTGGTCATTTTAGCCTTTTTAGCCAGGGTGAAGGGAGTATCTGCCATCAAACAAGAAGACAGCAGCATGTAGCTATGATGGTGTTTGCTAGTTCACCTTACATGCATTAATGTAATAACGTGGTTAGCCTACTCAACGTAAATTACACACGAACAACATGAAGCTACTCACGCAGAGAAGAACGGCTGCTGCTGCATCATCATCCTCATCATTTCTGCTACACTGGCAGGGCTAGGGGCCAGGACTCTCCTCTTCGGGTTTTTGGGGGATGTTGCTAAATCCGGGTCTCATAACAGGCAACCCACGCACAGTAGATGTGCACGGTGTGAGGTCTCGCAGCAAGCTATCAAATACGGCGCATTTCTTGGCTTTTAAAAAAAACGCTATGCGTCGCCAGGTGTTTCATCGGATTCTTGGTGTTACCTCCTTTGACAGTATCACAGTATCAGCTTAAAGCACTTGTTGCTGCTGAGTTTGCATCTTTTGCTGTGAAGTACAGCCAGACTTTGACCGCTTTGCCTTGGGCATTTTTAATCTGTAGCTCTGCTCTAACAGAACGTACGTACCTGGCCCCGCCTACTATCCTCGGAAACGTAAAATGATTGGCTAGAATCTAAAATGTGTCACAGCTCAGGGGGAAAAAAGCACCGAATTGTGCTCTGCTTTTCGGTCTGGTTACTACCGTTTATGTCAGAACCGGTACCGGTGTTGTGCCAAAAAGTGATTGTCTGCCAAAAACTGATTTCCGGTATTTGCCAAAAAGCGATTGCTCATATTTAAAGTGGTATAAGTAACTTGTTGGGCTATAATATGTTAAACATATGTCAAATGCATCCCTTATGGATGACATAAAGTCATCTTGAGCCACAAACAACATTCGTGTAGCAAGATACAAGCCGCAATCAGTTTTTGGCAGCGACTTTTATATAACCTTTATTTATGCAGTAAAAAAAAATCTCATTAACATTAAAAATGTATTTTGTAAGAGTAAGTTGCCCAACAGGACAGCAGAAATGGCAGCAAATATTACAATAGTTCTGTAAAAATATTTTAAGTGGGGATAAAGGACCGGATTGGTTATAATGTAAGTACAAGTTGTAAAGATACTTAAAAAACAGATAATTTTTTAATTCTTTATGTAACCCCTTTGTATCCCCTGTTCACCGAAGTCTATTTACGAACATACGTAAAGATATTACACATAAAAAATACACAGAAACACTGGAAATCAGTTTTTGGCAGACAATCACTTTTTGGCACAACACCGGTACCCATCCCTACGTGGGAGTTGAACGGTATTTGATGATCTGCGTCAGTTGAAACCACTGAGGTTACGCTGCTCGTTAACTTTAGTGCAGAAGAACAGCACATTCAGATGTTTCTTATTTCATGACTTTTGCAGTTCTCCCTAATTAGAGAGACTGAGTTTTACAACCGAAAACAGATGAACTTCAGGAGTTTAACGAGTTTTTGAAATAAAGTGTCAGAACAAAGGTGAGCGGCAATATCGGCAACACAAACACAACAAACAGCAGAAGGCAAAGAAAAAGCAGAGACGCGATCTTTGTGTTGGAAATCAGTGATGTTTATTTGCCCTGGGCTATGAGATACAACCACAAAGACACTGTGCAAAGAAAGCAAAGATTAAGTCACACTTACGGAGAGTCGGCAAGCACATATTACACAAAAATGATATATCTGCATGTGCACGGTATACTGTCAAGAGTGCATGCTACAAATAACACATAAACAATAAAATGAGGGTTTAGAACTAATTCACAAGGAACACGAACACCTGAAACAAACCGACACGTCTCATTAATCTCATAATACTGTTTTCTTTGTAGTAATTCAGGCCGTCACAACCCGTCAGACTCGGTTTGTTACACTTATTTTTCAGATTTTTATGATTTCATTTTCTATTTTTTTGCAAAACGACTGTAACATGTATTCAGACGCTACATTTAGCGCTACGACAGAATCTGGTTTCATTCCCCGAAGTGAGATGTTTCCCCGTGAACCCGCTGTCTGACACGAGCTTTCTACGTAGAAAATAACTCCAACAAAACGAGAAAATTAATGCGACAACGCTGTGATACAGAAAATGTTAAAAACATCAGAGGAAGAACACATGAACCACGTGCACCTCCCTAATCATGTGCGATTATATTTGTCTTACTAGAAGCGGTTAAAAAAGCGTCGGACATTTCTGGCTGTGTCAAGTTCATCTGTCAGCTACAGACGCACGTTTTTATCTGCCTGTACTTTCACAATCGTGTAATTGCGTTGCTGACCGTCTGCTAAGCCCCGCCCTCCTGTTACCGTTACTGCAACTGTAAAGCTTCGACATGAGGTGAACGCATAGACACACGAGTACAGCTCTGCTCCCGCCAGCTAATCTAAAAAGCTCTTAGTGGGTATTTAAAGAGCCTTTTTATTTTGTTTGGATATTTAAGTTACAGCAGGGACATGGCGTCTCTGTACAGGAGGCCTTGGTGATATCACAGTATTATAACATCCCAGGTATTTAGAAATGTCTACAGGATGATTTTAAATACCTTGAAAGAAACAAATGTTCACTTTTAAAAACAAAAAGCTGATGCAGAGAGTCTATATCTCAATGTGCAGGCAGGCTCTACTCATGAACAAGGTGCTGAGCTCAGTGAGCTGTGAAAATCTGCAACTGCCGATCTTTAACTAAACGTGTGAACAGTTTGATGAAGGTGATGCAGGGACACAGCTGAGCACTTCAGAAGGTAAGAACGCCATTTGTATCTCTGCAAACTGATAACATGGCATCAGGTCTCCAGGGAGAATCAGAGGAAGCAGTTAGTCTTCTAATGTCCAAACAGTCTAAACATATCGTGAAATTTACACTACTCACTCAGTCTAACAGTCACAGTCACTCAGTGTGGCTGTAACTGCTGGGCTAACAGCAAAACTGCTCTGTAAGTTGCTGTTTAGTGGTTATGTGTTGGCTTTCCCTTACAGAGCCCACATGCAACCAAATCATGTTCTTCTAAAAGTACTTTCTTCTTCAAAGTACGGACAGATTGCTTGTTTGCAGCATGCAGTAGAGCATGTTCTGTCCTGCAGCCCCGGGAACCTAACAGTGAATCACTGTTGTAAACTGATGACGGGGCCAAACAGTAAGGGCAGTGACACGAGACTGTTCGGGGAACCCCTCACACCACACAGCTACAAAGACATCTATCAGCAGCTGCTCAGCATTTATCGACTGTTCAAACCAATGAAAACAATTCTGTTAGTTCCAAAGACTCAAAAAGCCCGCTCCTAAGGAGGTTCAAAGACATGCTGGACCAACGGTAACAGCACAACAGAGTACCTCCAGACCAAAGGAAACACACGCTAATAATTGGCCCAGTGTTACAGTCTCTGTTTTCATATTTCCACAGTTTCTGTGGGAGGTGAAAGAAAGGAGGCAGCTGTAGCTAATGAAGAGCGAGATGTAGGAGAGCAGGAGGTGGAGGACAGCAGCCGACATGCTGCTTTGGGAGAGAGCAGGAGGAAGCTTTAAGGTGGGGCTGATGGAGCAGAAAGCAGAGAACAGGCCTTGTGTGAACTGTAACGTAATGACAGAACACAAAGAGATTTGATCGTGAGGGTCTGCGTGCCTCAGTGTCAGGCTCAGAGGCTGATTAATATGTACATTTGTTTTGTGATGACTAAAATGCCCTGTCTTAGTACTATGTGATCTATATAATGTCCTGTTACTGTAGGTAAATAAGTAATCAGGTGTGTGTGAATGTTTGATGAAGCGCACAGCTGTTCCTGATGTTGCAGCAGTATGCTGTGCTACTCAGCGAGCCGGCCGCTGCTGCAGGACTGAGACTGAGCTGACATATCACATTCAGAGAGCCCTCAGTCACTGATGGTAATAACAGGGAGGATGTGCACGTGAGGAAAGATAAAGAGGCTGAAGAGATAATTGAGTTCGAGGAAGTCCCAGATAAGAGACAAAAGTGCATCTCCACAGACTGATGTGCAGCCCGAGGGAGACGCTGGATTAAAGTACAGTTAGTGGCCAGAGTTTCAGAGCAGCTGGGAAACTCAGAAGTACCTCAACGTTCACACACTCGTCGCCTCTACCAGGCCAAAGTGGCTGTGGGCTGTCTGCACCACAATGAAATCAACATCTCTCCTTTTGCTACTCGTCAAGAAAAGTTTGCCTCAATGTGAGTCCTGCAGGAGTTCTCCTCCTTTAAGATGCAAGTCCTCCCTGGGGCAGGTGAAAGAACCCTAACCCACGTTGGTCCACGACAAACAGAGAAAGCCTTCATTGGAACCACGAGGACCCCGCCTGACACTTCTGCCCATTTCTAGACTAAACCATGAGATTTAACTGGATTGTTCTACGATGAACAGCAGAAGTGAACTTTGGGTTTCTCCACTGCATTCTTTACAGTTCTGAGAGAAAGTGTCGTAACTGTGGACTCATCTGTGACACACAGACTGTGGTCTACATGCTAACACAGACGTGAGCCCAGCTTTCAACAGTTTGAGGACTTGGACTGGACTGTGGACTTGTCCACATGAGCTACAACACGCGACACAGACTGTTCCAAACGCTGTCCAGCGAATGATTCAGTTTTCCACACGTGTCCACTCACCCCACCTCAGCCTGGGCCAGTTAGCAGGTGTTAGCTTCTTTATGGAGCGCACACGCTGACAGCATGTTTAATCTACACACTGAGGCAGATAACTATTAAATCTTTTACTTACTTTCATATTTATTTCGTACAAGCTTAAAAAAGCCTAGCTGTAATTGGACAGACGCTGCGCGTGGGAGGGGTTAAGCTAACGGTCAGTTTGTCTACATTTGGCACGGCACACGTTAAAAACAATAAATCCAAAACTTAAAAAACTGACTGCCATTTCTCCAAATTAGCTTTGATTTCACTGATTATACATATTTTTGTTTTACTTGACTTTTTAAAAATCAGGATACTGAAGGTTTTTTTTAAAGTGCAAGCAAGCGATTACAAACAAAGCAAAAGCGCAAATAGGATGACCAATGTGTGTTTTTCTTTTTTGTACATTTTGTGTTTTGTTAAAGCACGTAGTTAAAAAATATACTACAAAATTGTCTTAAAAAGAGAAATATAAGCTGATTGGTATTGCTGTATGTTATCGATTGTAAGTAATACATTTCTAAGCTGGTGGGAGATGAGAATACACCCTACAGACACACACAGAAGACACACGGAGCAAAGTTTAAGGAACATGAACCTGAACAACAGCAATGGAAGATATTGTCCTTTGTTTCTAAGTGCTGTAAACAATATCCTCGCGCCCTTGCTTCTCCTTCGTCACTCGTCATCACTTTTGCTCTTGTCTGATTGATCCTGCAGAGACAAAGAGAAGAAGAGTGTTAAGAACGAGGAAGAGGATGCAGCGAAGCACCAACGAGAGGCAGAGCGGCCTGTCGCAACACAACAACGCTGAAATAAGAAAGCTCTCCGGAGGAAAAAGAGGTGGGACGGGCGGTCTTCACATCTTTTCCTGTTCTGAGGCTAACGAGGAGAGCAGTGAAGGAGTGAGGCGAGTCAGACAAGGCGGTCCTTTGAACAGACTCCGTCAGGGCAGAGCGTGCTCCCACCACGGCCGGCACACAGCTGATGAAATCGCTGCATTCATATTCACGGAGTAACGTGAAGGCTCCGAGCTCAGCCAACATAAGACACTTAAACACTCAGCATCATAAATACAAACACTGATGCAACACCTGGACAAAGGTAAGCTGCTCACTTACGCTGAAAAATACACTAAGACGGTCCTTCTCAAATAGTGCCCCCGCCGGGGAACACGGACCGGCATACAGTGTAATTGCACATCCGCTACAGTAGGTGGCAGCGTTCTTAGGATCTGTACTTTACTTGAGCAGTTAATGTTGCAGATATATTTAAATGTATTTATGGATTTTGTTTAATTTTATTTTTCAGAATCAAATGGTTCAAAAAATGTTTATAGTTTGAAGAAGGATGTTTTTATATTTCAGGCAAATCGATGCACTTTGTCTGTAGTAGTTTAGAGAGTCGCAGTACTAGTACATGTACTTAAATCCTTTCTGTTACAGACTAAACAACATTGTTAGTCTTTGTTTTAAGTTGATCTATATTTCTTTCTTTTATGCTTTCTTTAATGTTAATAAGGATACAATGTTATGCAGAAATGTACTCATAATAACAATTTTATAGACAAATGATACTATTTATAGTGACAGGGGAGAGTGGGCGGGGCGTGAAATGTTTTCTTCTTCCTCAGGGGGGCGTAACAGAAAATGATTGCCGGTTCGAGCCCCGGCTCGGACAGTCTCGGTCGTTGTGTCCTTGGGCAAGACACTTTACCCTACTTGCCTACTGGTGATGGCCAGAGGGGCCGATGGCGCGATATGGCAGCCTCGCCTCTGTCAGTCTGCCCCAGGGCAGCTGTGGCTACAACTGTAGCTGCCTCCCCCAGTGTGTGAATGTGAGAGTGAATGAATAGTGGCATTGTACAGCGCTTTGAGGGCCCTGAAAAGCGCTATATAAATGCAATCCATTATTATTTCATTATTTATGGAAAAAGATAGATGAAAATAAAAAAAAACTTCTGACCAGGGTAAGTCAATCAGGTTTAGCTGGCAGCAGTGAGGTGCCAGGGCCACCCCTCGGCCTCCCAGTAGATGCACCCATGGTATAAAAGTTGACCTCTGACCTTGAAGTCAAGGTCACTGGGATTCAAACTCATTCAAGATTTTTAGTACGTTCACCTACGGTATCAACTGAAAGTCCTACATCACCTCGTTCTCACAGTATCGCACAATAAATGGAGAATATAAACGTGTGGTTTCTACATGCACCTGTTACACTCTGCTTCACAAACATGCTCCGTAAACCATGTTTAAGAAATATTTAGGACTCATTTACATCCTTCTGAGGGTCCTTTGGGTCTTTAGATGTGCGATTTGGCTTTTAAATGAGCGGCAAACACCACATCAACACAGATAAAAGACGTGATAGCTGACGAGGAATTAAAGGGTGCTTCACGGAGCTTTGTGACTGTCGGTATATGAGACCAAAGCCAGGGGAAGCTCACTCTATAAGAGTAAACAGTGAATTTGGAAGATGGTCTTCAAAGACTTTGAGTGTGATTGCATCAGACGATTTACAAAGAAGTTAAAATCTTCAAAATCTCATCCCACGAGATCAATGAAACTTTGAAGCTTTTCCCTGTGTGAGTGGCTGAAGCTGCCTGTATGTGCTACGCCTTATTCCTGCTGCTGTACCGAGCTAACACCGAGCTAACTTCAGGAGAAACTGCTATAGTTTGTAACCACAGAACAGCGTTTATGTGGCCTCATCGTGGTTTTATTCCCGCATAGAACAGACAAAGGAGCAGAAAGAAAGGAGAGAGGGGAGGATACAAGGTGTATTTGATAGTGGGCACAGACGTGGTGCCTGCACAGCTTTAACTTCACATTACTGAGTGAAGCGGAGGCTGAACAGCAGAAGGCGGATAATACCGGGAAATATAGCGAACTGAACGTCACTACATAAGCATTTGGTTTCACATAAGTACACTACAAGTTTTTATCCTTTTATTCTACAGAAGATTTAATGCCAGCCAACAGCTGCTGATGGACCTGAACCACCTGTGTCGGCAACATAAGTACAATTATTTTACAACCTACATTATCATCCTGGTCCTCGTCACTGTCGTCGTCGCTGACCACCGGCTTGGCCTTCCCTCGGCTCTGCCTCTTCTTGCCTTTGTCGTGGCCGCGTGCCTCCCTGCTCAGCTTGATCTTTACCCGCACTGACTTGGCTGAAACACGGGAGAAACGTGAACAGTCTTGCACCGCTTCCCTTCAGCATGTTTGAGAATAAAAGCTACGACATCCTGTTTAACCAAACGTATTAGAAACGAAACTATTTGTTGAACGTTTAGCTGACATGGTAGATTTTTATGCTGGAGGCCGTTTCTAATGCAGGGCTGTCAGGGATTTGTGTTGATACTCAATCTCTCAGGTGTCATTACTGCACATCAGCTGTAGTTCGTGGTTTTAAATGCTTTTTAACATTTCACAATAAATGTCCTCCCTTAATAATGACTCACTCCTATGTCTAAAACATCACTTTCGTCTGTCAGCAGGAGTGCACGGGGCTCCGCTGCGATGAATATAAAACCCAAGCAGCGTTCGCCGGGTTTGCACTGAGAAGAATTTCAATGAGACAACCAAAGGTCTCTGGTGTGTGTGTGTTGGTACGCGTAGCCACAAAGTGCGTCTCACCCTCGGCCTCTGAGTCATCGTCGTCGTCCTCCTCCTCCTCCTCACTGTCGTCATCGCTGTCATCGTCCTTGGCGATCTTCTGTCTGGCGCTCTTGAAAACAGACTGAAGAACGATGGAGTCCTCGTATATCTGCGGGGGGGTGTACAGTTCATTTTAGGCTAGCTCAGTGCTAATAACTATAACACCATGTGTTTGCAAACGAGCTCGAGTCCGACAGAACAGGAGCCGATCAAAGCAACGCCGAGCTCCGTCTAGCCAAGATTCTCAGGGGAAAGCCCGTCACCGACCAAACAGCTGGCCCCGCCTACACACAATCATTCTAACCATATATAAATATATAAAGCTATTCTAGAGAAGTCCCGGAGTACCAACAAAGCCCCGGAGATGAGCAGGAAAATGAAGAGAGTTCCACAGCAGGGTTTCTGACCTGGGATCCCTCCAAGTTGAAGGTCTGTGCGTTTTGACAGAGCAGCATCACGTCCTTCTCCAGGTCCCCCACGTTCCTGTATTTATGGTTTCTCACACGTTCCTGTTGAAAGACAAAAACAGAACAGCGGCACTGAGCGACGCCTACATCCACACAGGTCGCACAACCTTAAACTACATCGACATCAAGCTTCACCGTCTGCCCTTCCTTTCAAATCCATCATGACACGAAGCTCCACGGACGGTGAATTTACCGGACTATTCGAGCAACAGAGAAAAGAGCTGATTGTTAAATACCAAAAACTGTTGGAACTAAATTAAAACTAATAGATGACCACAAACAGAAACTTCTTTGATCTTTTAAATACATTTAAGGAGTTTCTCATCTTACTGAGTATTCTCTTCTATTAAAGGACCTGGAGTTATAATTTTCAGCCCTTTCTTTCCCGCTAACCCGTCCCTCCTTTGCACAAATGAATGGATCATCTTAGATCACAAACCTTGATTTTTTTGAAGTCCACGGGTTTTCGGATCAGTTCGTAATATTCTGGGAGTTCCTTCCTGGATGGAAGCTGGACAAACACTTCACTGAGTTGCCTTCCAGAGCTGGAAAAACAAAAACAGCAGTTTGTATGCCGTCAAACTCTACTGCACACTAACACTGCCGGTGCTTTCTATCACAGACCAACAGTCATCACAGCGCTGCAACAAAGAGCGAGCGCAGGAAGCCTCGTGGGACGGATGCTGCGGTCAGACTGCTGTAGTGTTTCTAATAAAACGAGACCAACTGGGTGTAAATGTTACTTTAGGTCTCATTTAAGATAAGATAAGATAAGATAACTCTTTATTGTCATTGCACAGTCATACATAGTACAGTAGTACAATGAAATTGGAAAAACTGTCCTACGTCGGCACTACATATAACACAACACGACACGATATGACACATCACAACGTAACAAACAACACAACACAGTATATTAACTTAGTATAAAAAAGAAGAATAAGTGTATGTGTATTGCACACTGTTATTATTGCACATTAATTATTATTGCACCTTGTTATAAATATAAATATTATTGTTATCGTTTTAAACATTGTTACCTCCCCCTAAAAAGTCCAGGGAGGTATCCAGTCAGGTCAGCTATTTACATTGATCAGGGCTGTTGCCCTGTTGTAAAAGCTGTCCTTGAGTCTATTTGTTCGGGACCTCAGCAGCCTGAACCTCCTGCCAGACGGCAGCAGCTTAAACACCCGGTGTCCTGGGTGTGTGCAGTCCCGTAGGATGCTGCGTGCCCTCTTGAGACAGCGAGTGCTGTACAGGTCCTTCAGGGAGGGAAGAGGATGTCCAATGATTTTTTGGGCCATGTTGATGACCCTCTGGAGTGCCTTTCTGTGTGCTGTGGTGCAGCTGGAGAACCACACACCGATGCAATATGTCAGCACACTTTCAATGGAGCAGCGGTAGAAGACGGTCAGCAGCTCCTTCTTCAGGTCCATTTTTCTGAGGATTCTCAGAAAGTGGAGACGCTGTTGGGCCTTCTTTAAGACCGCAGAGGTGTTAGAGCTCCATTGGAGGTCTGTGTCTATGTGCACACCCAGAAACTTGAAACTGGAGACCCTTGAAACTGGAGACACCATTAATATTTTAAGATCCACATCACTGTGGGAGTTATTGCTTTCTGCTTTCAGGCCCCTCTCCTCTGCAGCAGCTCCCAGCTTGGACACTTTAAACGTTGATAAAGCACAAAGTTAAACCTGGATCAGGTGACCCTCAGTTACACTGACACAGGTTCAGACTGCCGGGGGACATTTCTTCACGCCTCTCCTCTTTTAAACATGCATGTTTATTTTCCCCTCAGCATTTGTCATTTCTCTCACATAGTGTGTTTTGTTTTTATCTCTCTATGGCCGGGTGGGGAGGCCTCGAGGGCCGGTGTCCTGCAGGTTTTACATCTCACCCTGGGTCAACACACCTGAATCACACGATTAGTTCGTTACCAGGCCTCTGGAGAGCTTTAAGACATTTAAATCAGCTGTGTTGGATCAGGGACACATCTAAAACCTGCAGACACCGGCCCTCGAGGCCTGGAGTTGCCCACCCCTGATCTATTGTCTCCTTCTTGACCCTACAACTGGTCACGGCAGATGGCTGTCCATACCTGAGCCACCTGGAGGTTTTTGCTTCCCACTATCGCCAAGTGCTGCTCACATTAAATCATCTAATTGTATCGATGTCTCTCTTGCACTGTGGGGTCTTTTTACTTTTAGCTGAGGGCCCAGCACATGGAGAAGTGAGATATAACATTTTGTCAGACTGAACAGCAAACTTAGAAAAAGGAGAACTAATAATGACTTTAACGAAGGGAGAAGTTAATTACTGTGATTTACGCTGATCACAATCATCAGCATCAGTGTCTGCAGACATCGGTCTCTGTGGGAGCGTCACTCCTGTCAGAGAGGTTCATATTCTACTACACATGATTGATAAAGTAAAGTGACTACTGCAAAAAGAATTACCAAAGACTTTTATTCTCCTGAACACAGAAACATTACTTCCCATCAGCGAGGTTTTGGCTTTCCCCCAAAGCAAAACCACCAGAGCTGGAACAATTTTAAACATTTTAAAGCAGTTAGATTAGAAGTCGGGCTTCAGATGCTAAAATATTACTTTATCAAATGGCCAGAAATAACAAGTGTTTGGGTGAGTTTAAAGTTAGCAAAGCAAAGAACAGTTGGAAGGATCTCAGAGTGCCAAGAGTCAGAAAGAAGTGAAGTTGGAGATCAGGAGGAAAAACGAAGCAAGCGCAGAGCTGTGACAGGTTAGCTCCTGAAACCATCTGACGTGCGAGCTGTTTTCACAGATACCCCGAGTACAGAGGCCCTCTCTGAACACAGAAAGTAAAATGCCAGCAGTAATCAAACTTCACTCAAAGTATTCGGTAGTATTTTACACCCTGAAATACCCACTTATTTTCCTGCTAGATGATATTTAAGGCAATAATTATGAACTAGATCTGTTGAGTCTTCTGAAGCGATATCCAACACACAGCTGCAGCAGTGAGCCTGCGGTAACGGTGTGCACGAAGACCGATGGCGGCGTCTTTACCTGCAGTTTCTCCAGAGTTTGTGAAAATAGAAAAGAGAGATAAGGAGGATGAGGAGAACCCAGCTTGCTCCTGTCACTAAGATCAACTCATCTGCATTTGTAAGAAAGCACACACGCCATTTTTCTCTCAAATGTCCGATATCATCTGTTAGATTCTGCCAGCACTGACTTCCCTTCTTTTTGTGTACAGAGACTTGGCAGAAACACGAACATTTCAACATGTGGGATTATTTTTAAGGATCTCCTTGTGGCTTCATCAATCATTTTATACCAGGCCAGCTCTTAATCAGAAAGAAAAATACTGAAATCTCAAATCTGCAGTCATTAATTTAGGAGTTCAAGGGGAAGAAATACAAGCAACTAAGAGATGACGTTCCACAGCATCAATCATCGGACAGCGTTTCCACTGTTCTCGCTCAGCTGCCTGAATCCAAAGGGCTCACAATTAACATTTAAACACTTTGGATTAACTTGAGCTGTCCGGTGTGTGACATCAGGAAAATAAATGGATAACTTTATTTCGACAAAGCAGCCAAAAACAGTCACAATGACGCAAGCAGCAGAACAGCTGAGCTTCAAGGCTCCTGAATGTGGCAGCTCGGTGCGTCAGACTGTGCTGCGTGAACTGAAACCACAGGGATGGACGGAGGGTTCAGGACGGGTTTAATATCTTTGATGTATGACGCCTATCAAGCCCAGCAACAAAGACTTTAGGAAACACACTCAACTGCTGACTCCCATCAAAGAGCTGGGGTTGGAGTGGAAATGTGACGGTGAAGCTTCTTGATGGAAAAACTATTGATTTAGAAACCAATTGTTCTGTGCGTGACACATCATACTTGGAAACCACAGGTGTTGCCAAACAAGCCGTAACCTGTTTCCTGGATGCTGCTGTTGCCTCCACTGAGGAGATAAGCATTTATTACATTCCAGCAACAGCTTGAACTCCGCCCACATTTGCTTTAAGCAATGCGGAGTCACACTTTGTTTTATTAGGAAACATCACTGTAACCCAGGGATCCAAAGTCCTGCACTGGAAATTTCAAATTCTGCCCCAGTCAAGTGTGGAGAGAGCAGCGCCAGAGTCGTGATTGAGATGCTCTGGGAAGAACAACCATCAACAGGGAGAGGAAAGAATTCGACTTCTGGAACGGCAGGTAGCAGTTTCCTGGAAAAGCTTCAGCCGAGCAGTGAGCCAGTGCACTTCAGAGCAACGTGAACACAAATGCATATGTTCTGTCATGCATGGGTGGATGTCACAGGGAGATGCATGCTCGTGACTCTGCATGTGGGCAAAAGAGAAAGTATCCAGACACAACAAATCAGACGCACACTTATTTTCTTTGGCTTGTTGGGAAGAACCAATGCGAGGTTCCCGTTTCTCAGACATTACCTCACGTCTGCTCATTTTCACCGTGCCGACCAGCGAGAAGGCTGTACTTTCCAGTGGATAGTCACGCCACTATTTGCTACACTCTCACAAACGGGGCCACCTTTTTGCATGCAAACGTAAATTTTACTGTAACCACGACAAGTTAACCTTCTCAGGTCAGTTCATGTACTGAGGGTGACGCTCCTCAAGCACCGAGCTCCTCGTTAGCTAGATTTTTAACACATGCTGAATCAGCTCTTCCTCCGGTTGGTTTCCCCACCGTCCCTGCTGCCTTTATGAGGGACTTGGTTTGGATATCGATGACCACGGGATGATCTATTGGCCAATCTATCGATTTAAGTTTGACAGCAGCAGCTCGCTCGCTTGCAAACAAAAGACAACAACAAAAACAAAACCTTAATATGTGTTGATAACAGAACTTAAAGGAACACTTTCCTCTGCTACAAATCAGGTGTTAGTCCCAGTCACCCCAAGACTGGAGGGTCCTCCTCCTATATTTGCTATGTAAGTAATTTTATTCCTTCCTCGGAGTCTCCACAGGATAAGCCCACTGCTCCACTCCTATAAGCATTTGTACCTTTCAGACAGCCAAATGTAATCTGGCACGCATTCTTGTGTTTCTTTGCAGCTCCGGAGCTAAATGAATTATGCTGCACAGCTCTGAAGAAATAAATATATGCATAAGAAGGTTGTCTAGTGTTTCAGAAGGCCCGCTCTGAATGGAGAGAGTACAACTGTAATTAAAGTTTTAACAGCTTTAATGCTGCTGGTGTGAAATGAAAAATAAGGCAGTGCTTTATTTAAAGTCCTCTCATTTGGTAAGAACCTATTTGGACCTTCCTCTATAACCACAGGGCTTTTACTAATGTTCTACTCAACTTTATAACGTGTTTCCATAAGTTATATGCTATGGAAATAACACTGAACACGGAGTTACTAGAGTGTCTAATCAGATCAGCTATTATATACATCATCCAGCCAATTATTAGACTCGTTTCATTCATCCCAAAAGGCCTGTTTGATGTAAATCACCTGTTTGATGTGAATCACCTGTTTGATGCTATTTTTCCTGAATGGTTGTACAATGGAAAGATGAATTGCTGGTATATTAACTGTATGATACGTTATCTCAAACATGCAGCAAGTCTCTGGATGATCTCACCCGTCTCTGTAGTTGATCACTGTATCAATGATGGCGTTCATTTGCTTGGTGAGTTTGGGCGGGTTGGGGGACAGCTTCTCTGCTGGCGGTCGTCCACGTCTCTTCTTGGCCTTCGCGCCTCCGTCCTCTCTGCCGGAGTCCTTGTCCTGACGTCTTTTGCGTTTGCGCTTTTTCAGCCGGATCTCCTCCTCCATCTCCTCCAGGTTTCCATCTTCAATCGCCTAAAACGTGAAAAGAGCCACAGCGGAGCTGAGGTCAAACCTACAGCAAGGATCTCAACAATCAAAAACAATTCTCGTTGCAAAGATTCAGAGATTATCAGTGGTGCATGCTGTTACACTGTAGGACCAACAGTGTTTTCACATTGGGCAGGATGCACTGTGCTCTGAAACCCAGTATCATTAATGACTGTTTAATGATGATCTGTTGTGACCTGAAAAATGTCCGTTTTCCGAGACAACAGGAAGGAAAGCCACACAACTTGTTGTAGGTCGATGAAAAGTGTCAAAATGTTTGATTTGTTAAGTTTCCTCGGAGCAATCTAGGAGAAAAGCTCTTGATGTATTAAAGCACAGAGGTACAGAAAACCACGGCGAGAGGTTTTTGAAGGCCCAAGCTATGCAATCATTTTGGAGCAACATATGCTGCCAGACTGCAGAAACCTTTTTCAGGAAGACCCTGCTTATTTAAGCAAAACCATGCCAAACTGCATCCTTTGTGTCGCACCCCGCTATTCAATACCCATCAGCTGTTGGACCCTTTAATCATACAGCTTCATCTGTAAAATATTTACATACCCAGTGTGTCTTTTGTCCTGCCTCCCTCCCCTCATCCTTCAGCCTGGTTCACTTGGAAGCTTCTTCCTGTTGAAAGGAAGTTCTTCCTTCCCACTGTTGCCAAGTGCTCATAGAGGGCCGTGTGATTTGTTACTCTAGGTTCTTAACCTCACAACATAAAGTGCAGAGAGGCGATTGTTCTTTTGATTCACTGCAATCAATTCAACTGAATTTATATAAAATACAACTGAACTGAATAAAAGGTTTAGCCAAAGACTGCCTTTGGAAACAGGCCTGTTAATGTACACAACGTTCATATTTTGAAATCCACTCAGTACTTGTTGATATTTTATATGACTCAAACCATTTGAGTTGGGGGATGCTTTGCTCCCTGACAAACGATTTCTATGATCATCACACCTCTAGCTTTGTTATATTGCTTAAAGGTTTAAGTCGTTTTCTTTTAATTAACGTTCGTCTGAAACTCAGTTGACAGTGTTTCAATATATTCTCACCTTGGCCTGAAACTTTCTTCTTTCTATTTTCGTTCTCCCACAGAACTGAGCTAAAGTCAATAAAACGGATCTGAGTTTGTCTCTCCAGGGAACATGTCACACTTTATTTGCTGAGTGTGAATCGGTGCCTTTAGCATCAAATCAAGCAAAACTACAGCATGCAGCCATAATGAGACTTAGGTTAAACTGTTACTTGCATATATATATATATATTAGGGGTGCAACGATATTCGTATCGATATTGAACCGTTCGATACAGTGCTTTCGGTTCGGTACGCATATGTATCGAACAATACAACATTTGTAATTTATTTTATCAATTTTCCTTCTGACGATGCTGTCTGTGCTGAGCGCTCAGTGAATCTGTGTTCGACTACTCCGCCTAGGCTGCACTGTCGAGCGCAAATCCACTGAGCGCTCAACACAGACAGCATAGTCAGAAGGAAGAGCGCAGGGCAAGCTAGCGAGACAGAAGTTAAGCTCTGCTTGCAACAAGCAAATTGAACCTCATTCAGATCTGGCGTTTGGAATTATTTTGGTTTTCATGCGACGTATGACCCTGAAGGTAAGCGAGTCATGGACTAAAGTAAAACAGTATGTTGGATGTGCCATGCAATGCTCAATTACATTGGTGTGAACTAGTGTGCTAGCGCAGTTAGCTCGTTAACGTGTTGGCCGTCTAGCCCCATGCACGGAGCGATCGGCGGTAGCTCGTTAACGGAGATTTGCCGTGTTGTGGCGTTAAGGTCATTTCAACGAGATTAACCTGAAAGCACTAGTGGGAACACAACGAATATGACTGCACATTTACGCCGACATCATCCTAGTGCAAAGACAAAAACAACAAGCATGCTACTAACTTTAGCCGAGTCATTTAGACAGCTGTTAGCACATGATTCTCCTTATGCTGCTGAGAATATAGCCCAGAAGAAGCGGATAGTACAGCTTTTATTTTGGAAAGAGACATTTCTCTGTAATAAACTCTCTTTTCCAAAGATGAGTGATTCCTCAATCAGATACAGGGCTCGCAATATCGCTAGCCCAACGTCCCGGAGCTAGCGATCTTTCCAGTCGGGCTACAAAAATCTCTCTCTTCCCTGCCCGTCGGGCTATTGTAGGAAAAATATATGTCAATGCTTTTGCATTCTTTCAGAAATGTAGCTGGGTAATTATGTCATTGGCATCGGTGAGCCACTGTCAATATGTGACATATTGAAGTCGCGTTTGAATTTGCGCTTGTTTTTTTGCTTTCACTTTGCAATCGCGCGAACTGTGTATAGAGAGCGACAGCACTGATCTGTGAGTGATGATAATTTGTGCACCAATTCCTCTGACATCGTCTTATTAATCGTTAGCTTACTATGCAAACATGACAAGTGAAATCTCCCGCAGCTTAAACATGTGAGAGGTTGATCGCGCAGAGAATCGCTGAGCTTATGTGAGTCCGTGTGTAAAAGCATTTCAGTTCTGCTGAGCCAAATAAGACAGGTCAGGGTGAAGAAGTGACAGCCAAAGAAAAGCTTACCACAAAACGGAGAAGTTATGACAAATCAGACTATAAGGCAAAAAGAAAGTGCAGCTTTATGGTTTCATGGACAAAAGAATTTCTGTGGCTGCAATATGACGAGCTAAATAACCAGGGCTGCACATAAGTGGTCCGCAGGTGCGCATTCGCTGTCAAAATAAAAAACACGCACAAGGGTTAGGGTTAAATTTAAAAACTGTACTTTTGAGTTAAAATATATATTTATAATTTTAATAAATGACAAATTAAAAATGCATGAACATTTTTTTGTATCGAAAAAATATCGAACCGTGACACCAAAGTATCGAACCGAACCGTGAATTTTGTGTATCGTTGCACCCCCATATATATATATATATATATATATATATATATATATATATATATATATATATATATATATATATACACACACACACATATATATATATATATATGTGTGTGTGTGTATATATATATATATATATATATATATATACACACACACACATATATATATATATATATATATATATATATATATATATATATATGTGTGTGTGTGTATATATATATATATATATATATATATATATACACACACACACATATATATATATATATATATATATATATGTGTGTGTGTGTATATATATATATATATATATATATATATATATACACACACACACATATATATATATATATATATATATATATATATATATATATATATATATATATATATATATATATATATATTATTAAAGAGTACTGTCATTAGTGAGGCACTTTTAACTTACCTGTCTGCTTTACAGTATTTCTAAAAATGCTGGCAGTGGCCAGTGCGACTCCTCAGCCTTCTTGTCGACACATCTATGGTATTAATTTGAAATTCTAAGTCACAACCTTGAGGCCGAGGTTACTGAGACTTCAAACTCCTACATCATTTTGTTCTCGAGTTATCGCATTCACAACATTTTCAGAAAACGTGACCTGCGGCGCGGGGTGAATCACATTTATCACCTATGATCGTATAATTAACTGCTGAGGTTCCAGGTGAAGCAGCAGGAAAAAAACACAAACCCTCTAACTTGGCTGCAGCGTGGAGACTGAGGCTGACATGATAACGAAACACGTTTTTACCCGCAGCCACTGTTTTTCAGTCAGCGTGTCGCTGTAGTCCACGTCCCGACGGCAGCGAGACCCTCGACCAAACATCTTCTCCTCCTCCTCTTCGTAGGTGAGCCGCTCCACTTCGGCGTCGTCTTTGATGATCCAAGAAGGCAGCTCGTCCTCCTCCATTAGGCGAGGCTTACGCTTTGGGTTCCTAGCATCCTCCCTGCGCCGGTCCATGTCCATGCGCTTAGACGGCAAGAACAGGAAACACACATCAGGTTAGAGTGAAACACACAACTCTGAATGCTTTAGGCTTACTGCACCAGTGGTGGCAACTTCAGTAACCCGAGCGACAGAATACAAGTTGAGTTTCTACTTAAACATATCGTGTATCGCGATACAGATAACAAATATCGCGATATTAGATTGTCTTCATGTCGCCCAGCCCTCGACTGAATGAGAGGCTAATATGGAAAAAACAGCCTTAGTCCTTATTCATAGCTTCACTGCAGCATTTTGGATCAGCTGGAGGCTTTTAGGGAGTTTTTAGAGCTGCCAGGAAGTAATGTTGTGTTATGAGAGTTTGCAGAAGTCAGGAGAAGAAGGTATTTTTACATTTCACTTAGATTACAGTCACCAAAACAGAGCAGCTTTCTTGTGCAGATTAAACTGTGGAATCTATCTGAAGGTCTTTGTCTTGGTGCCCGCTGTAATAACAAGTTTTACAAACAGATGGCTGCTCAGTGGCTCGACTCGCTTCTAGGAAGAGTTAAGAGACCAATGAAAATCGCAGGAGGCCGAGCTTATGTGGTGAGAATCTAAAAAAAAAGAAGAAACATTAGAAATGTGATCTTAGTGATACGCTGAGCCAACACAGAGGACTATGATGAGTAGCAAAGAGTGAAACTGCTATGGGGTGTCCTCTGAATCACTCCAGATTCACACTCCCCGCATCAACTGGTCTTAAATTAATTTATCGTGCAAAAGGCAGCATCTGGCAGGGGACGGGCCTCAGCACAGGTGACATTTAACCACACAAACAGCCTTGACATGAACCTATAATCAATTTGTCTTACAGATGTGAAAGAACCAGCTTCTCTATTTTGGGTGAATTAATATTGTAACACCTGTCATTTCAACAATTTTACATTGAAATGGCAATTTTACTTTCAATCTCGCAATGATGTGTCATTATCTTACCATGAAGAGCTCAAATTCATCCTCATTGCGGGCTATCATCTGGTTCAGAGTTTCATCATCAGGCACCTCATCTTCCTCCTAAAATAGCAAAGGAGGCAGGTGTTAGCAGACAGTGTTCTTCACAAGTGAAACACAATCATCTCACGTTCAGCTCAAATCAAGTATGGTTTACAAATTTTAATCAGCCGCCACAGAAAATGAAACTAAAGCGATTACTAAACCCTGGAACAGGGCTCTAGACTAACTTTTTGCCACGGTTGCACTGTGCAACTGTGCTGGAATATTAAAAGGATGAATAACTCGTATCAAAGGAATCATCCGAGCCTGCAGTAGTTCTATTAAACCAAAGCATAATTTAACTGAAGACCAAATGTTCAGGGAAGAGTCATGTAAAAAATATAACACCTCATCTTCTTCCCCAAACGATGCTGTCTTGGAGGCAAACAACAACATATGGAAATACGATCCTACCTCGTTCTGCTCCTCGTGCTCCAAGATGGCCTGGAGAAAGACGCGGCGCTCGTGGCCCGACGACTTCTGGTCAAACATGCCGGCCTGGATGACCTTCTGATCAACGTTCAGTTTGTATTTGGCAGCAGCCAAGATTTTCTCTTCGACGCTGTTGACAGTGCAGAGACGAAGCACGCGCACCTCGTTCTGCTGGCCGATGCGGTGAGCCCGGTCCTGAGCCTGAAGGTCCTGCATCAACATAAAGGAGGCTGTTTTACATTAAAGCTGGAAAAAACTCTACTGAACCACTGAGACAACACGAATGACTGTCAGCCCGACAGCCAGGCTAACAGCACCGTCTTTGTTCCAACTGTACCAACTCTCCTGAAAACACCGGAAAAACTCAACAGTAGCACCTGACGCGATACCAAAGCCATCGCCTCCCACGGTCCACTCTGTGAAATTCATCTGGAGTCAAGCTGCGGGCTGCTTCACAACCCGATGCCATTTTAAAAATTAATCAATGATTCTCGCCAAAGTCAAAATGGATTAGTTGTCAACCCTGTCACAAATCAATGTAGTGGGGTATCAATAAGATATGAAGCCAGGCACAGTTCATCTGATTTGCATATCACTGGAAACCTTTGGAGCCAGAAAGCAAAGGGAAATAATTTATTTAATATTTTAGTCACTTAATTATTTGACTTTTTGTAAATTTGAGGTTTAATAAACTCCCGGCTGGCGCTGGACAAGCTAAAGCTGGAAAAAAAGAGCTACTTGGAAATGAAGATGAACTCTTTGTTCCAGTTACTGTATTATGGCGTCTTTTTCATGTGTTTGCTTCAACATACAGCACTGTGCAAAGGTTTTAGGCAGGTGTGAAAAACGCTGTAAACAAAGAACGCTTTCAGAAATATAAATGATTGTTTATTGGCCCCAAATGTGTTCTGCAGCAGGACAACGAGCCCAAGTATACAGCCAAAGTCATTAAGAACTATCTTCAGCATAAAGAAGATCAAGAAGTACTGGGAGCGATGGTACGGCCCCCACAGAGCATCTGGGGTTACATAAAGAGACAGGATGTGAGGACCATCTGTGGGTGGAACAACCGACCAGCTGAGTTCCTTCAAAACCTGTGTGCACGTGTACGTAGAAGAAGGCAAAGGGCGGTCCCGCCAAAGACTGATGTGATTTAGATTTCACTGCATTTTGTTCATTGATGAAAATAAATGATTAACACTTCCTTTAAAAAAAAGCAGCGTTCTTTGTTTACAGCATTTTTCTCACCTGCCTCAAACTTCTGCACAGGACTGTATGTATGGTTCTTATAATAGAGCTTGTTTCTACGGGCTTTCTTCCACCGAGTGCCCGTGAGCTCATTTCCAGATTGTTGCTGTTATTGTTGCTAGGCTACAGAATCATTTTGTTCGTTGTTAGATTGTAAACGATTGGCTGACGGCCAGGGACGCTTTCACTGACGTTCCTGCTTTTGATTGGCTGGTTAGAGGGCAGCAGTGGGTACAGCGGAGAAAGAACCTGATCTCTGTGGGATTTGTATAGAAAACAGGCACAGCCATCAGGTAAACGCACACTTAACAAAACAACCTGAAATATGGTCAAAGGAGCTTGCAAAGAAAAGCGTCTGGACTTCTTTAAGTTGCTTGAAGACGTTTCACCTCTCATCACACCCGAAACTCTGGCTGATTGGGACCCACACCCAGTTTCACACCTTGGCTCAGGCGATTAGAGGATCATCAGGGGTCCTTTTGTCCCTCTGTGGGGGGTTATTCCCACTAGGTTTATATCTGGGACTCTCCACCATTTGACCTTAGAACTGAAGAAGCTTCTCGGATGAGAGGTGAAACGTCTTCAAGCAACTTAAAGAAGTCCAGACGCTTTTCTTTGCAAGCTCCTTTGACTACGATGACCTGGATGACTGAGAACCTTCACAGACATACAACCTGAAATATGATCAACATCATACTGAGCACTTCAAACTCTGTAGTCATGGACCTGGTGAGGGTTCCAGTCACTGTCGAAGATGACCACAGTGTCAGCAGCCTGCAGGTTGAGGCCGAGGCCGCCAGCTCTGGTACTCAGGAGGAAGATGAAGTACTGAGAGCCTTCCTCATTGAATTTCTTCAGCAGTGCTGCTCGGTCCTCGGACTTGGTGGTTCCTGAAACACGAAATCTGTTTTTATTCTTTGAATTTTTATTTTACTATCTCATACAATTAATTATCAAATGAATCCTTAGATGCATTAAAGACATAAAACAAAGTAGGGCTGCTCGATTATGGCAAAAATGATAATCACGATTATTTTCACTGAAATTGAGATCTCGATTATTTGACGATATTTATTTAACAATAACAATGTATTGAATAATGACTTTCAAGATTGTCAAAAAATAATATAAAATAGTGTGCAAATACTGATAACAGTGCAAATGTTTGCAATATAAGAAATAAATGAAAAATGTAAACATCTATGTTTAGTGAACTTTGCAGTGTTGCTCTGTGGTGCAGCTACGACACCGTAGCAAAGTTTACACACTGTGTCTACTTGATCCACGTCTGACTCCGTGAACTATAATGTTTCCACACCACTGAAGTTTTTTTACCTCTTTTCAACCAACGGCAGTCACTCTCCTCTCCAAATAACTTCTGCTTAGCTTTCCGAGCTTCCCTCGGGTCCTCTTATTGTTGTGACGCGTGTTCGAAACGCAGAGCGGTGCGCTCGATTTGCCGCACGGAGCAGCGCGAGAGTAAAGCACAAGGGAGGTGCTAACCATCGGCTCAGTCATTTTTAATGATCGTTGAAAGCCCAGATCGTAATTTAGATTAAAATTCGATTAATTGAGCAGCCCTAAAACAAAGTAACCAAATACACACAGCAATGCAGAAACATCAAAAGGAAGTGAGACAATGAATAATAATCCATTTTCTAAAAGCAAAATGAGGCTGAACAGACATTCAAGAGAAACGGAGAGTGTATGAAAGAGATGCACATAACTTCAAAGAGTGTGACACACCACAGGCAAATAACATAACTGCATTAACAGGCCTGTTATGGTTTAGTATAATGAAGGGTCCGATCACCTGAACTGAACTATGTCGCTGTCATCTGTGGTACGGAATTAACTCCTAACAGGGATCCTTTAATATGTTCTGTTTCTGCTGATGTAGGCTAGAAACAAAAGGTTAAAAGACCTACATGGTGTAGGTCTTTTAACCGTTTGCATCATAAGAAACATCATCACTTTGTTTGAAGTCTGCATGAAGTTCTTCCTGTTGGTTTGCTCCAGCGTGTGTAAACTGCTCCTCATCTCAGACCAATCAAACTGTTTCAGAGGCGTCTCTAAAGGGCAAGTCCAGAGACGGGTCCAGAGTAAGGGGCTTACATCTTCATTTAGTTTGCTGTACTGTGCAGACAGTGGAAATGCTGAGCATCAAAATGATGTACTGCTTCAAACTGCAGACTGAAACTGTTAATGATTTGATGAGAACTCTTCACCACAAAACGCCAAGACAAAAATCACATCAGTGATTTACCGCCTTTCACATCCACGTCTGACCAAACGTATCTTATATATGTGGTTTGACCTTATAACAGCTTGTTTAGTTCCAGCTCACTGAGGCCGTTGGTGGCTTATGGGCATAAATGGGAAGTGGAAGGGCTATCCATAGATTCATTCTGGTTATTGCTTTAAATAACAGCCAAGTGTTTCTGCAGGACATCATGAAGTCACTGCAACACAGACCTTTCCTTTTAATGCAAATTAACACTTTCTAAATTTCAAGAATTTCCCTCAAAGTATGCAAGAGTGGTGCTTTCATCAGAGTGAGGAGGACGGACCTCAAACACCGAGACAGATGGACAGCCAAGCAGCATGGAGGCATAAAAAGACGAAGACAGAGTCACTGCAAGCTGGTGTGAAGCAGGACCGGCTGCACTGTGTTCTTTAGCACAGGAGTGTGTAATGTGCTTTTATATCTAACAAAGTAAGACAAAAGTATTGAACTTCTATTTTTTTAATTGGCCCAACTGTGACAGTCTTTCCGTTTGTGATGAAACGCTTTTTGTTTCCACTGCTGGGAAAAACAAATCTGCAGTAAGGCTAAAATCAAGACTGATATGCTATCGAGTTAAACGTCCTATTGTGTTTCAGTATGAGTCCCGGGGGAAAAAATCAATCAATCAATCAATCAATGACAGCTCCTCAGTGGATTCGGGTCTCTGCTGCCAGACCCAGCGGCTAATAACCCGTCTTTTGTTTGCGATGGCACGTGCGGGGATCTGGCTGTTGTTGAGTTACAACAAATTAAAATAGTCCTAATGGCAGAGGCAGGAAAGTTGTCCTTTAAACACCATATAATGTATTTAAAGGGCTCAATGCCCACAAATATACTGTGACTAATGCGCTGCGTTTCATTTACTGTTGGCCTTTCTAAACATGCTGCCCGTGACCGTTAGTTTGGTTCACATTTAATTCAAAAGCCATTTTTTAAGTTAAGTCAAGTGTTCTTCTAATAATTTCAGTGTTGCTCAAAATCCACGACTCAAAAACACATCACAGTGTAACAGCAAACCTCATGGACATCATCCTGCATCAACCATCAAGAATCGATTTTCATGCTTTGTTGTAAATCGCAGTGACAGCAGGTAACAACAAGACCCCCAAACAGAGGATGGTTTAGCAGGTGGTGGCCACAGATCGCTGCCCTCTCCTTATTCCTTGAATTATTTTTTTCTCTATGCTGCTTTTTGCCTGTTTTTTCCACTGCTGGTAGCGTGAGATAACCGCAGCCCAATTAAGTCCCACAGGCCGTCCAACTGCGCCAAGAGTGGCAAATCGATATGTGCCGTTATAAGAAGGTTTTTTTGGTGCTTCCCAGTACATTCTGAAGAATGTGGAAAAGACACCAGGACATCAACCCAGCAACAGGACTGGTATCTGCTCCTTTGTGTGAACACAAACAGGAAGAGCAAGCTAACAATACAAAGTGACCTCCAGCACGCTACTCATGCACATATCGGACCAAACCGCCAGAAACCAACTTCATGAGGTTGGCAGGGGGCTCTAGAGTCCTTTAGTGGGACATGTGCTCACAGACAGCACTGTGTGGATCAACTCATTTGACCTGAGATCATCATGAGAACTGGCAGGTCTGGCAAAGCACCCCATTCTCTCCACAGATGCAAAACTGAGCCTGTGACAGATGTCAAAGAGTCTGGGGACGCCGTGGCGTGACCTTCATCCAGCATGAAGGGCAGTGGGTCAGTGGTGATTTGGGGAGGAAGTTTTTGGAGGGTTATTTAGACCTCCATATGCAGGCACTGGTACCCTGCCAGGGGATGAGCATCAACAACCGGTTCTTGTAGAGAAGCAGTTCCCGGTAAGTTTGATTCCTTGGAGTTGTTAATCTGTTTGCCTATCGATTTCGCTTACTGTGCTACAATCAGCTCAATCTAGTTCGTGTGCAGGAGAAGGAAAATGGTGGCTCACTCTGCACTGTATAGACCTTACTCTCTTATTCCACAAAAGGACAGAAGCATGATATTTAAGTGGAAACTGCATCCAGGACAGAAACAACTGCATCATGCTGCTAACACAACTTCAGCTCTTTGCTAGCACCTGCACAGATAGCATGCTAACGCTAAGCTAGCCAAGACCCCAGAGTGATCTTAAAGCTGAGAGAGTGCTGACTCCAGCTCCCAGCCAGACCCTGAACTTCAACAGGTAACAAACTGATGAGCCGTCAGGCTAAAGCCTGTGTTTCTATCTGTTCATGTTTCTAAAGTAGAATCACCATGACGATCGCTTTGAAGTCTTTCTATAATGGTTTCCATCTTTGGTTTGTGTTCATACCTAAATACGAAGAGAAAAATCGTTCATTGTGTTGGTGTGTATGACAGTAACCTATAGGTCTAGATGGTTAAATGGTAATTATGAGACGATGTTTCATGTCATTTTAAGAAGAAACACAAAAGTAATGTAACAAATTCAGTAATGTACTGCATTACTTTTAAGAAAATGTTCCGTGCAATATGTGCAACAGTTACTTTTTTTAACGATGGCCCCAACACTGATCACATCAAAGAGGGGAAAACCTCAAACATGCACAAACATTTGATCCACAGCATTTAAGTGTTATGTTTTTGATATGCTGCTAGTGATGGTGGTGACTCAAAGCAGAACCAGTGAGAACCCAGTGAGGACTGATAAGGAATAGACTCCAGTGTGGGAAACGAGGACGTGACTCGAGAACCTTTGGGATCTATCAGTGAATCTGAACCCACCAAACAGCACCAGAGTTTACCCAGTGGCTCACTAATGCCCCAGGACACCACATGCCGTCTCATCGGTTGTCCGTCCAGATGTTGTCGAGAGTGCGTCCAGGCATGTGGGAGCAACTTTGATCAGCCTGAGATTTCAGCTTTTAACTCTGACATTTTGTGTGATTTTGAATCAAGTCGATCATTTTGTTCTCAGTAAATTAGACACAAAGAACATCCGTACAGATTTTCAGCTCGAGTATTCGTGCATTGAGTCCCATGTGTGACTTCCACGGTTCCTTTCATTTTCTTGAGCAGTGCAATAATCCAGCAGCTCTAGCACTCACCACAAGGTGCTTTACTGTCTCAGGTAAAGATACTACAACATTAATCCCCTCACTGCATATCAACAAAACAAAGACAGGATCTGATTCTGTTTCCATTCAGCTTCTTTCAGGACCTTAAAATATGCTGATTCTGCCTTTGTCCTGATTCACAGGCTCAGCTCAGGACACCTCAAACAGATGTGTGTGTGAGCTCACCATCAAGACGCAAGTACTGAAAGTTGCGGTATCCGAAATAGTCCTCCATGATTGTCATGAGAGTGGTCATCTGGCAGAACAGCAGCACTCTGTGGTTGGTGGCCTGGAGCTTCGGTAGGATGCGATCGAGGAGCTCAAACTTCCCAGATGCTCTATACAGATCAGGCCTGAGTGCAGATAGTAAAAACAAGAAATGGATCATAAACTTTTATTAATAGACTTTTAAAGCCTGCGTGGCATCTAGTGTGACAGCAGTGAATGGTTTCAAATTGGCCAATGAAAGCCTGACTCAGAGCAACAGCTGAGGCAGCTCTGGGCTTTTACGTCATCTCTGTGAAAACATGTTCACTAAAGCTTTGAAGAACATTATGAAACATCCACACATTATCTGAGCTTTTTAATCTGTCCTCTGTCTCCTGGAACTTGAAGCTACTTTAATTTTTCTGTTTCTTCAGCGTGATTTGTTTATTAAACAGCTCCAATGGGTAATATGAGAATAAACAGCTGGATTTCTTTCAATATATTACCAAGACTGTGTTGTTAAAAACTCTGTCTCTGTCCATGGTTTGATTTCTTCACACGTGTGGATTCAAAAGCAGCTTTAGAAATATATTTACTCAGGAAATTGGTGACATGTTCGATCCTTATTTTCCCTGCTGTATGTCACTGAAACATCCTGCTCTGTTAATGAGCGTGTCACTGACCACAGGAGCTCCATGAAGAGAAATGCACTTCAATGACACACATCAGTTAAACCCAAACACACAGGCGCTGATGTTAATTCTCTCTGAAAAACAGAGGATCTGTTCGCATTGTTAAAAGCTTGCTGCTGCTTACAGCAGGTATGAACAAGAACTTCTCAATAAATGAGTTTCTACAGTGGTTTTTATTATTCATCATGTTTTATGTGCACGATGCATCTTTTATTAAGTAGCTTCTATAATGTTTTATTTTCTCTTTGCCTTGAATCATACTTTTTTTTAAACTAAAAGACTTTTCTGTTTATCGTGAACTATTTTTAGGTCAAGATACCGAAGCGGAGCAAAACTTTAACACCTCACCTAAAGTGAACGTTCCCAGTTCATGCAGCAAATAAGGTGATACTCCACTGGACACCCCCCATTCAGGTATGTTGAGGTGAATCACTGGTGACACCTATGCTATTTAAAACAACGTCAGTAATATGTTTTATAACGAGCGTGACGAAGGCTGCAAATAATAAGGTTTCAATTTACGATGAGAGCTTCTCGAGCTTTAACCTTTTCAGACTTTACGCTCTTCTTTGCACGCCGTGGAACCTTCACTGTCTCCACAAAAATGGGACAAAAGCACGCCTGTTTTACTGGAATGTTTTGTAGTGAAAATCCTGCAAAATTAGCGCTGTGCGATATGACCAACATCTCATATTCCCATATAAGACATTTATCGTCCAGACAACGATATAAATCACAAAAGTTTTACATTTTCTGTAAATTCTGTGAATCTCAGGCAGCTCGACTTGTTTTCAGCTGGGCGTCGTGTACCTGGAGTCGAGCGCTACATAAGTTGAAACGGCCGCAATTTCCTTTGTGAGCATTTATTGCACGCCGTGCTGCGGGGAAAAGCCTGTTCTGAGGTTTAGAGATCCTCGTGCCTGAAGCAGCATTAGGCGGCGAGCTTAACACTTCAAACTTTGACTCTCGCTCCAGCGCGCTGCATACCCCTTCCATGAAATCGGCGCTGTCTTTCACGTCGGGTTCACGTGTCCTGTTCCTGCAACACAGCAGGCTGTTTCTGGCATGTTCCAAAGCAAAGCTGCAATCTGTGATCTAAACGTGGACCCATTCTCACACGAGGGGTTTGAGGTGAACTGCCGCTGTGAATAATTGCTATCTGGTGCCAAGCACAGCAGAGATGCAGCAATTATCTGACAGGTTGGCTTCTTGCATGTGAAACCTCGTCATCCTGAATTAGCAGTTAAATGATTATACACAAACTGACGAGCTCTATCACTGCACTCATGTAAACTGACGTAAACAATATTAATCATTCACTTTCATGTGTGGATTTTTTATCATTAATAAAGATGAAATTAAAAGCAAACGTTCATGGCAGGAAATCCTGAATCTCTGCAGAACTAAATATAGCAGTTAAGTGCTTAACGATGTCTGAGCATCAATATGAGCTTAAATCACTGTTAAATCTTTATTTTACTTATTTACTCAGCCCATGCACGAGCATCTACAGCACTGCCTTAAATCAAATGTGTTTTTCAAAGCACAAAACAGATCGATTGGCCACTGTATTATTATGTTTTCATAACAGTAACAGTGCAACAGTGAAGGACACGAGGTGTTTGATCGTACGACTTACCCACTGATGATGCCGTTCGGATAGCCCAAGTGCTCAGCAAAGGATTCCTGCAATGGAGAACATCAACTAGTCAAAGCAACACAGACAATTAAAATAAGTCCTATAAACGGCAAATATATGACTTCTTGTGAACATGTCACAAGATTTGCAACAACAGGCAGGTTTTAACCAGCTGATCTATCAGTTCTGTTTCTGTGTGGGGCCCTGAGAACATTAACAAACACAAGAACTAAACATCAATGAAAACCTTACTGTTTGATCACATTTACATGACTCTATCAGGACTTCAATCATGAGACTGAAGCAGTTACAGAGAGTCTGTTTGAATGAGCCTTTAAGGTTTTCAGCCTCTTGTGATGTTTCATCTGAGAACCGCCCCAGCATCCAAACAGATGGGCTCAAATGAGCGTCAGCCTCAAAGTCTACCAGCCTGATCAATTTCTGCAAACACCGCAAGCCATATGTTCTATTACTCCCTGCGAGAGCAAAGACGAGACGCTTAATGCTCTCCTGGCATCTGAGGAACTACTTTTACTTTTAAAGGCAATGTCCCAACAACATGAATCAGCTCGGCGTGGAACAAATATGGCTGATGTTGCCGTTAACTGTCATCACAAGCCAACACTTAGGAACTTTGGAAACAACCAATTTGTAGCAAATGTAACAGGACCAGGTGTTTAATGCTGGTGTTTGAGGTACGGTGAATCCTAGACTCCCCTCTAAAGCCACCGTGAAACAGCTCACTTGGAACAGCGGTAAAAACCAGGGGGACACAGATGTGATCAATGATCTGCTTCTCTGAGCTGAAACCTAAATATCACAATCCAGTAAATGTGCAACAGTTTGAAATCAACATAAAATACTCTAGCAAACAATCCCACACTCACTTCAATGTGCTGGAACATGTACGGGTGGTTGCAGATCTTCTTCAGCTGCATGATGGTGTTCATTAAGGTCTTTGCTCCACCTTTGCCCTGCAAAAATGTATGAGAGATAAAATGAGTAAAAAAGACCCAAACAGTCTGGATATGCTGATGCTACTAATCACCTACAAGACCTTATTTTAATTATTAACTATTTTTTAAAAACTTGTGGGAAGTGAAAACAAGGTGTGAACGAAGTTTTGACCGATCCAACATTTGTTTAAGGAACCACGTTCTGATTGATTTGGAGCCGTGTTTGCAGCCTCCTGAGGAGCAGAGCGGTGCCGACTCCGTCAGAACTCTGTGTTTGGTCTTTACCAACTCATGAAGGAAGGATTTCCTCAGCTTCTAAAATAAGTGGGGACAGTCAGCGTGCACTGGGCTGTTAGAGCTTTTTCAGTTAATAAAAGAAGATGAAAATCTGTCACGAAGCTCAATAAAGTCAAAAGGAGATTCAGATTCAGGAGGCATTTCTTGTCCCAGTTGCACCCGACCCCTAACGTACCTCCTGCGGGTGGTGGGCCATCAGGAGAATGGACCCACGTCCCTTTTCGGGCTGTGCCCGGCCGGGCCCCATGGACTAAGGCCCAGCCACCAGACGCTCACCCTCGGACACCCTCCCTGGGCCTGGCTCCAGGGCGGGGCCCCGGTAACCCCATCCCAGGCAGGATGAACTGTTCCCTTGATTGGGCTTCTGAATCGCCCTTTGTCTGGTCTCTCACCCAGGACCAACTTGCCATGGGAGACCCTGCCAGGGGGTAGAAGCCCCCGGACAACAAAGCTCCTGGGATCCCTGGGACACACAAACCCTCCACCACGATAAGGCAGCGATTCTCAGAGGGGCTCTTCCCCCCTTTACATGGTCATATTGATGAGCACAATCGTGACGCATCCATGGACAGCACATTGAAAAACTTCTTTACAACGTCTTGGACGTAGGTAACACTGACTAGTTTGTTTTGAACGCAGATCATGGGCAGAATATTCCCGCGAGTGCTTTGGTTAAAAGAAATTAAACTAAAGCTGGAAATTAAAATGTAGCTTCAGGAGTCAAATTAAATTTATAATATCCAATTAAATTATGCAAACATAGCAAATGTGCACTCAAAGAAAGTTCAAGGTCCTTCTAATGTCAAACAGCAGGCAAATCACTGCAGACTCTTCCCAAAGGCTTTGTCGACACACACAGACAGAACAAAGTGACACAGCGGAGCCACCGAGGAGCTGATGATCTACCTTCTTGTCTTTCTCTGAGCCGTCAGTGAGGAGGATGCCTTTCTGCATGTGGCGGTACAGAACCTTCTGTATGGCAGACATGTCACACTTTATGACATACTCCACCTGTGTGAACGACAACATAAATAATTAAATGAAACTCCAGCGGCGCAGTGGTGTCTTTTCAATAGTGAGGCTGTTTGAGCCAAATCCACAATCCCCATCAGTCAGCTCAGCACTGACAAAATACACTAATGAGAATGAAAATAAAGGCGTAAAGAATAATACCAAAGAACGAGCTGTGAGGCTGTGCTTCAGCTTAGAAAGTCATCTCCTTCAAAATCTTTCATTCTTTTTAATAACTATGAATGGTCAGAAGAAGGCTACGGATAATTTCCTGTCATCAGTTAAGGTGTCTGGCTCTGGGTCACAACAGTTAAGCAATGCAACCGTAGAAGTTGATAACAATGTGTTTAGGTCACACAGACTACTTTATCTCCTTTTCTTCAATTACTTTCTGAAACCCCTCCAGCACAGTGTGGCCAGGAGCTCGATGCAGTACTTACAAACCTGCAGCTTCAATTACTTTGGAAAGCAGGAATGTTGCATCCAAGGTCAGCAAAGACTATCCCGTTCCTCAAAGTGTAAAAACAGCTGCATGTAACCTTGAAATCAGCTCAATAGGAGCGACTTACACATGCATTACATACAAACAGCAGTGCAGGTTTGGTGCACTGAGAACTCTGCAGCGTCCTAAATCAGCATTCAGTCGTGTTAACCTCACCTTCTCTGGCAGCTGAGACTCCACCTCTTTCTTCAGCCTGCGCAGGAGAAACGGGCGGAGCACTTTGTGCAGACGCCGGATGATCAAGATGGTTTCCTCCTCGTTTAAGTCAACCTGAACACGTCAGAAAGAGTGAGAGACGACGCCTCGCAGCTGTTTGTTTCATGCAGAGTGACGAGATTCCTACCTGCCGACATGCTGCTTTAAGCTAAACCGTCATTTAACCCAGAAGTAAAACTCTTAAGAGAAAGAAGCTCTTTTGCATGTGTTTCCTTGGCCAACTAAGGTTGTTATTATTAAACGAGAGCTCCTGGAAGAAACCCATGCTGGCACACAAAGAACATGCAAATTCCAGACAGAAGGGTCCGGCCTGTTTCCAACCACTGACTCACTCTGCTGCCATTATTACACATCACTTAAAAACTAATTGATGATAAGAAGCGTGCCTGAATCCACTTTTTCCTTAAGGGTGCCTTTTTAATTAAAAATTGTTATGTTTGGCCACGGTGCTTCTGTTGCACCCAGGGCACCAAATTGTTTTTCATGAACTAAAACAGCTACTACTAATGCAAGAAAGCAAAAATACGCTTTTAAATATTCTTTTCCTAAATCATGCAACGCTTGTACAGCTGGAAATGAGCAGAACAGGTTCCCTTTAGTAAAACCAAAACTTATTTTTCAGCTTAGAAATCATCTATAACTTTTAATTATATGCATCTAGAAAAGTAATATGAGACGAGCTGTATGTAATCTAAAGATGAAACGTTGAACTTGGTGGGAGCGGGCACTGCTACGGGGGATTTGAAAGTTTTGCCTACTCCCACATGAAAGGTGTCCACATGTTTGATATGACACGACCCCAAAGGGCTGTGTCCTCTCCTAGCATTGAACCGGGACCTTTGTCCAAACCGCAGTCCCATGACTGCTGAAACTGCAAACTGAGCACAGACAGATATCAGAGACCACTTCCATGCTGGCTACCGCTCGTTCAGCCTACTGCGCTCTGGAAGACGGTACAGAAGCATCGAAAGCAGTCGAAACCGCTTCTAAATGTAGAGACTTCTAAATGAGACTCACTGAACTTTCCAGGGGCAGGAAATAAAATTCCCCGTGGATACTCAGAATTACATTCAGAACACTTCCAGAGTCTTAATGCAGTGGGTATAAAAACATTCTCCCTTATGCATTTAAATAAGCCGTGTTAAATTTTAGATATAAATGACCTCCCTTTGCTTCCTTGCCAGGAGTAATGAAACATGTGACTGCTGCAAAGAAAAGCAGTGAGCTGAGGGGAACAGATGGAAGCAGCTCCATTTAACAGCTTTAAATGGGAAGTATTTCTGTGTTCAGTAAAAATCAGCCCATTGCAGGAAGAAAAGGCTGAAAATACAGTTTTTAAAAGGATTTCAGTTTTTACACAGAAGCTTTGGCATTTTCTGATAATGAATGATAATGTCTGTACTTATCATCACTTTAAAAGTTTTAAGTGGCCTTGATCCAAATGACATGAAGGACTTATTAACCATTTATGTGCCCGAGGTTCCTTCTGATGGTTCCTGCCCTGAGTGAGATCACGACAGCAGCCAAACTGTAAAACTTCTTCAGTCTCTTTAATCACAGAGCTTTCAGAAATGATTCGTCTCTTTCTGATATCTCCTTTGTAAATTTATACTACATGACAACACAAAATGCATTATGTATTATTATTTGATCTACGAAGGTTAAAACTAATTATTAACTTGATTTGCAAAACCCAGACTTCAGCATCAGCCAGTGTTAGCTTAAAACTAAAACACTGGTAGTTCTCCTGGCACCTACCCTCTCTCCTGTCATGGCGAAGGGTGCGTTAAACCACTGCTCGAAGGTGCTGCAGCACTTGAAGATGGTGGGCAGCAGGAAGTTGAGCAGGGCCCACAGCTCGGGCAGCTTGTTCTGCAGAGGAGTCCCGGTGAGGAGCAGCCGACGGGGGGCCACGTAGTGCGTGTTCAGCACCTGTGTCAGTTTACAGTGGTGGTTCTTCATGCGGTGACCCTCGTCAACGATCATGTACTTCCAGCGAATCTGTAGGAGACACAAAACAGAACCCGAGTGCAAATTAGCATTTTAAATATTTCAGTTTGTGTCTCAGTCGTCACTGCAGGATTTTGATTTTGCACTTTGACGACCGTCAGGCTGCAGAATAATTCTAAATACAAACAAGCTTCTGACTCCGCCTTTTATTTAGCGTGTTTATGACACACGTTCTCATCTGACCTGATGAAATCTTTGTGCCCCCTGTCATATAATGTGTATTATGAGCACAAAAAAGCTGTAAAATGTCAATAAAACAGAATTCACTGATTGCAGATCTCATATTTTACTCACAACAGAACAGAGAAAACATATTACGTGTTTCAACTGAACAAATGCACAATTTTAGGTGAAACATTGGCTCATTTTGATTTTGATGGCAGCAACATCTGAAAAACAGTCCGAGTGGGAGCAACAAAAGGCCGGAAGCTTTCCTCCAGCTGCTGCGCTCCTCAGCTCCAGATGTTTGATGATGTGGGCTGATGTTAAAATAAGAGAGGATGCTGCACAGTGGCAAACTGTTGTTTTGGAGACATATTGCTGCCATCAGATACAAAATGAACAATTATTTCACTCTGTTTAAACATTTGATGTGTTTTCTGTGTTTTGTTGTGAATAAAATACAGTTTTGTAAGATTTGCACATCCCTGTGTTCTAGTTACATTTCACACAGGAGTCAGGTTTGTTCATCACAAGTAATAAAACTTGGTGTTATTGCAAAACTTTTATGTTAATAAAATACAATTACTGCCAGATGCACATATTTAACCTTTAAAAAGCCTCGAGTGAGAAAAACAAAAATCTGAATTTTAGCTGAAGATGAAAAGTTTGTTCATTAAAAACAACAAAATGTACAAAGTGCAAAAGCGAGTCAGTGAATAATGCACGATGCATGACTTATTCAACTGAAGAGATGAAAAGCAAAGTGAGGAAACATCTCTCAAATTACTGCATGAAACAAACAACAATCACAGTTCTGTCGCTTTTCCAGACTTTTTGCTGATTTGAGCTTCGGCAGCAGCGGTGGATGGAAGCTCACCATAATTTCCTTTTGCTCATTTTGTGGATATTTGTGATGGAGCTGCTGCAACAGGGTTCACGTTAGGAAGCAGATTACAGATAGAAGAAAGAGGTTTGATCCTTTTCACCTTAGCCAGTATATGCTTGTCTTTGATGATGTATTCATAGGTGGTCAGCAAGACGTTGAACTTCCCGCTGCGGAGCTGAGGCACCAGCCCACGACGCAAAGCAGGGGTGCCCTAATATGTGGAGAGACAAAGAAGAGACAACGTTCTGTCGTAAAAAGCAGAAAATCTGAACATCTGTGATGTGAAAAAAGAGACTAGACTAAAAAACAGAGATTTGTCTCACCTTGTAAGCAATCTTAACCACAGACGGAGCCCATTTGTCAAGCTCATAGACCCAGTTAGACAAGGTCCTGAAAACAGCATTTAAATGTGGTCAGAATGTTTTTAGCAGTAAAGGCAGAGTCTTCAAAGACGACAGATTCATCAACACTTCATTTACAAAAACAACCAAAGAAACCATGAAAATGCACAAAAGCAGAGACGAGATGAGCTCTTGCTCAGTGGCACACTGGCACAAACTGCTGTGTGCTAAAAAACAGACAGTTTTAGGCTTTACTCCATATTTGCACACTATGCATATTCAAGAGCACATTACACACAGTGGCCTTGAGCAGCGAATTAAGCCTCCGCTCAGCTTCCATCACTTAGAAAGAAAAAGTGCTCTGCTCATTAATCATTAAAAAATAGGCTTGCTTCTAAAAACACAACCATTGTTCACTCTAATCTTCCAACACCTGCAGTTAGAAACCAACATTAAAAGGAATAACAATTAAAAAGCCGAGTGTTTTCCTGCACTCTGCACAAGGAGCACACTTTCATCAGCCTTAAACCACTTTGAATTTTCACCCTTGAACAACAGCACGCTGGTTTCCTGCTGTTTGTAAGTGAAAAACAATGAGGGGAATCACACACTTCATGAAGCTGGATCAGTAATCGGACATATTCCCACACTCTGAAAACAGTTTATTTCGACCACACCCCGTAAAGTCATCAGTTATTCACATTATCAGATATTATTTTGTAATGGACAACAATGCATTATGGGTTGTTTCTAGCCTTAATGTTGCACAGTTATAAAGTGTTCGTGAGGACTGTGTGAGCGGCCCCACACATGAAATAAATACAAGCCTCTCTACTCATCATTAAAACTGCCATCAAATAATTTGGCTCCTTTGACCCTATAATGAGATGCACACACGGCCTTGTACTAAAATTCAGCATCTTTATTCGGGCCAAAAACACACTCAGACATGCTAATTATCCTCCTGTGCTGTTTTAGCAGGTTAAAAAACTAAACTGTGGCAGAGGTGATGTCTTTGGCTCTGCAGCAGGGGAGCGGTGGTGCAGCAGGCGTAATCAGGTCTCTCCCTTTTTAGTGACGCCGGGAGCTGGTGACAAGCTGATTGATTGGACCGAAGACTGTGCTAAACCCAAAAAGTACTGTGAAAGCACAGTAAAGAAAAGAAAGCCATAACCAGAACACCGTGTGGTTTGAGGGGCGTGCAGGGTCACATAAACGTTATTGATGATGTAATGCCTCTGTCCTGCTGCAGTCTCTAGAGCAGTAATGTCATATCCAGGTGGTATCTCTCCCACAGGGCAAGCTTCCATTAGCAGTTAGCATGAACTTCACTGCTTTGGCTACATGAGATGTTCTGATTACTCAGAGCAATGATTCATTTCTCCTGCAGTTTAAATGTTGAATGACGAGCTGCACCCGTCCCTAGCGTACTCTCTCAGGTTATTTCAATAACACAATCTGAGTGCCAAGCAGCTGCACTGACGTATCTGAATAAATGCAATTTGATTGGCTGAACTTTTCTCTGCACCTTGCCTCAATTATCACAGGCAAAGCAAACCAGCAGCTCCACAATTCAGAAGAGAAGCGAGACCTGAAAGACGTATGTGTGAGTGTCTGTCCGTGCCTCCATCCGCCTCATACTAACAGGAAGTGGCCTAAGAAGACCAATTTAACTTCAATAACAATAAGCACCTTCGTGCACAATGCATTTTTAATGCAGCTGTGAGCAGCTGGACCCTTTCCACACTGCAAAGTGAAAAATATCTGCAGTAGTATTCTCGTACCCTGTTTAGTATGCACTGTACTTGATATTGTTAGAATAATTACGAAGCATGAATTTGGACTTATCACAGTGAGATGGATGTGAACACCTGACACTTGCGCAAACACCAACTCTCCTGCTTTCCATTACAGCCCGCGTACTGCTCAGGCTATTTCACTGTGAGTCTACAGGGGCGCGTGGAGAACACAAATCTATTAGAAAGATATAAAAACACACATTTTTTTCTTATTACAGCGCCCCTTAATTCCAGGTGCAGTCATGCTGAAAAGCTGTTTGTGCTTTTTCAAATGGATGCTGAGTCCATGTAACAAGGCTGAAGCTGATAAAATATAGCCTATGCCTTTTAAACAGGTTCCTGGCACCGATGGAAATAGCTAAAAGGACAGGAAGGGAGTGAGGGAGCACTCATAAGGACCTTCAGGGTAGTTTACGTGTAGTGCTGCTAATACACGAACAAAAAGAAAGCCTTCACACGAATGATTATCATTTGAAGTTCTTTTCAAAGGTGACTCTAATAATGTTAGATTTTAGGGTGTCATGACATTGCGAGATAAGAGCCACGATTGATACTGGAAGAGAAGTACTAACGAGAGAGGAACGATGATGACAAAGGGACCATTGAGCCTCTTGTGCTCCATCAGGTAGGTGATAAGGGCGATGGTTTGGATGGTTTTGCCGAGCCCCATTTCATCAGCCAAGATGCCGTTGAGATTGTTGTTGTACAAGGACACCATCCACTCGAGCCCCTGAATCTAAAACACAGAGAGGAAAGCATGAGCGTGCTCTGTGTGCACACAAAACACACAAACGATAAAACGGTGAAGACGAAGAAAAAGGAGAAATTCACGTCTAACTAGATGTTAAAAAGACAATACAATTAATAATGTCCAGAGTTTACAATCATCTATATTCCAACATGAATAATGGAGCTCTCCTTGGCTGCTGTGAATAATAAAAGCAGATATGGAGGCAATCACAGGCACCTGCAACAAGTCAAGTAAATGCATCCTTGCACTACTGTGTTTATCCTATCGTAGGGCAGTCCTAACAATCAGGTGATGAAGCTAAAGCAGCCCATAAAAGCTTCTTGCATGTTGAGGATGGTCTGTGTAGCACTACGGGCCTTCTAATGTCTTCTAACATCCAGCTCTGTACGTTTGTTGGTGCAATCTTTGTTTCTATAGCATCCCACTGTGGAGCAGCACACTTGATTTCTCAAACTGTGGGGCGGGGCCTGCTGTCGGGGCACAGAGCCACTGCGGGTGGGGTGCAGATGGCGACAGGTAAACATACGCCGTGAAATTAAGTTGAATTAAGAAGAAAAAAAGACATTAAAGCGACAAAAGATTACACTGAAACTCATCTTTGATCCTTTTTTTTATTGCTGACTGATTGAATTTTGGATTCTGGGACAAGTGACTTTTTCTGACATGTCAGACTTAATCCAGAAAAATCCAGAAAAGTGCAGAAATTATACATGTGTTAAAGTTTTTAAACATAACTAGACACACATATCCATGATGTCATGCTGTGCCTTTAGCTGTGACAGCCTAAAAGAAAGAACTGCCAAACATATGGAATCTAAAGGCATTTCTTCTGCCTCTGTACTTGTAAACGTGCAAACCTTTAGACCTTTAGAAGAAGTTAAGTTGACATTTTTCACTGTGAGCTTTGCCGGCTAACTTGATGTTACTGCCACCACAGCATTTTATATCCTAAAGCATTGGGAGAAAAATAACTCTGTGGGGAAACAATCAGCGAAGGACGGTCTGAGGAAAGGTCAGGAGGACAGTGGCAACAGAAAAGGTGACCAATAAACTGCACAATACTTCACTACATGCAGCGGCAGAGCTAATTGCAGAGATGAAGGTTGTGAAAAGAAATTCCCAACTGAATGCATAGTCTCTGTGAATTTAGGTTTGCTATATATATACTGACACTGCAGACGTTTGATCCGATTAATGGATGTCCAATTTTCCCCAAGCAGCGCGCCATATCTCATTTTAAATTTGGCACACCATAAATCAGACAAACAGGATGACTGCACCGTGATTGGATAGAAAACAAATGCTAGCTGTACCCAGCTGCCAGTTCCAGATCTCTGCCAATATGTCTCTCACGGTCATGTACGCTGCAGCTGAAGACGAGATGAGGGTGTCTGCATCGCTACAGGCAGACAGGCTTGACTAAGACGCATTCATGTGCCTAACAGGAGATGTGTTTGTTTACAAAGCTTCTATCTATGACCGAAGATTGTGACAGTCACCAGCTCTTTGCCCACAGACTCGGGAATATTCAGAAAACCTGAAACCGATTTGTTTCCATGTCCAGAGGGCGGCAACGCCCTCAGTAAATATACTAGGACATCATCACAGAGAGCAGAGGCTAATTTACCTGCACTGAAGAACATAAATACATTTAAGGCTCGAGCTGTTATTTTAACTATCACCTAATTTGCTGATTAAGATTAAGATAAATCTTTATTAGTCCCACATGTAGGCTTAAGTTAAAGGTTAAGAGAAATAAAGAGGAAGTTTAGTTTTCTGATCAAGGTACTAAGTTTAGTTCGGACCTCTAGGAGGCTGAGAGGCTTTTTTCCCACGAAACGTGATGCTTGTTTACATGAATCAATAATATAAAACGTATCTAACATTTGAGGTGTGGATTCATCGCACTCATTTATAAGAACTTTTTCTTGCCATCTGTGGCCTGTTTTCATGCTGAAGGTAGCGTTTGATGATTATGAAGCTGTTACTGGTGGCACTGAAAGCACAGCAGGAAGTTGGCGCCGGCGCTGCAAGACTCGACAGCTGGACTGTTTCACTCACATTTACAACAAAAATAGACGTGCATGGACTGCAAAATGCATTTAGAATATATGAGAACAGAAAGCATGACAAGACTCTGTTTTCTTGACAAAAACTGATGAAACGCACACACACAGACACACACACACACACAGTAATGATGCAGTTCATCAAGTCCAAATACCCAGGGGGAGATAAAGGAACGCCAGCGCGTGTCACTGTAGTCACAATCAAAACCTCTGTGGGTAAAAAGCCAAATGAAGTCATTTATCAAACTATGTGTTAAACACACTGTCATCCACTGACCCTTTGTTTTAGACTAGCACAAAGTTGGAGAATGAAGATCCAATTACAGCTAAAGCTGTTTGTATGCAGACAGTCTGTTACTTCAGCTGTCGTGTAAACTCTGCTTAAAGCTGACAGCAGCGGTGCTCCTGAGTTGCAGTGAGAGCTACAGCATGTAGGGGGGTGTCCAAAGCTTTTAATTGAATTTTTCAAATGTATTAGCTCGGATGCCAATGTGGTCCAATGTTTGCAACTTATACGAGAACTTTACAGTCTCTAAAATGTTCCTTCTCTGCAGATCAGCCAACGTTTGCTCCCATTCATTGTAACCAGGAAACTACTGAAAGCACTCAGACTGGACTTTTTTCATCTAAAATGAAAACATATTCAGCACCTGCATACTTCATTGCTACCATGTTGTTATAAATACATTTTGCTGCACTAGTTTTGGTCTCAAACAAGCTGCCATATTGATTTCTGTTTGCAATCAAGTTGCTGACTGCCCATGCAAGCTCAGTGTTTGCATGACTTTGTCTAATGCCTCTCAAATCACACATCAAATGCTCAGGTAGATCCCACGCGTGCTTAAAAATGCCCCATGGATGTGCACCGCATCACATTAGAGACAGGCTGGGAGATGAGAGCGGCTTCCTGTGTGAACATGCAGACATACATTTAGACAAAGTTTAGCTCTGCAAATCAGTTCTCGCTGATTTGAAAGGAGCCGGTCTGCTGAAAGAGGGTCTGACTCAACTTTCATTTGGAAAGAAGTTCCAATTTCAACCACATGCAAGCAGACATTCCTGGTGGATTGCTCTCTAACCTGAAATCCACATTACGTCTGTTTTGCACATAGTTGTTGATGGAAGATAAAATAGCTGCTGAAAGAGTTGATATCTTTGCATGACGCTGCAAATCTCTGTGCAGCGTTCTGCCATCTCATTAGACTTTCAACATCTTACTCTGTTGCTCCAGCTGGACACTTTAGATGTTTTTCACAGACTCGGTAGAACTGAACTGAAACTCAAGTCCTCACAGGGCATTCAAGACAAATTAGACGTGTCTACTGGTGGCAGCACTGGGCCACACTGTTCAGCCAGAATCAGGACAAGCTGTCCAAGAACAGTTAGGAGGCCCTGCTCAGTCACGCCAAAGTTCCAGTGTAGCGCTTACAAATGAGGTCGAACCAGTTAAAGGCAAGAACGACGTTTTAGACCAGCCTAGGATAAAGGACACATCTGACACACTGTTTGGCACGAAGCTGGAAAAAAGCAGAAGCTTCACAACAAGTGTTTCTATATGTTCCCTCGATCTATTCGCAAATGTGACCAATGTAGACTTGCTTGACTCATTTATTAAATTCTTGTCATGTTATTGGATTTCGTGGACCAAAAAGTTCCCTCAAAGATACAATATTAGGGTGAAAAACTCAACAATCCACTGATGCCCTGCGAGGAGCACCTGGCAATGGTGGAAAAAGGAACTCCCTGTTAACAGGAAGAGACCTCTGGTAGATTCAGGCACAGGGAGGAGTAGACAGCTTCTACAAAAGCAGACATGTTGTATACGTGTGTGTGTACCTGGTACTGTTTGAGCATCCCATTGATCAACAGTGACGACTGCTTCTCCACCCTCTCAATGACAGCGTGGGCCACGCCGTAGTAAGACTGGGAGCTGGTTTGGCCAGTAGGAACACTGTACTCATCATCCACATCCTGCTTGGCTGACCTGCATGTGTGTTTGATCATTTGAGACAGAGACAGAGAGCATTTGAAAGTATTCTAACTCAAACTGAACCAGCTTACAAATTTAATTTAATGGCGCCTAACTGAGGCCTGACCCCAGGAGCTCAGACTAATAACTGTCTGAGCTCTTCTGGAAATCCACATTCAATACAAAGACAGCCAGAGGTTTGTTTATTTGTGAGGCTCCTGCAGGGAAAATCAGGTTTCAGGTTGTTAAAAACAATCTACACCCTCAACTTCCAGCGTATGTGAACTGAACGCTTCTTTCTAGCCAGTGCAACACATGGCGAGTAAATGGGAGATAACAGAAGGAAATACAATACTCGATGATGTTCTTGGCAGCACCCTCAGTGGCTCCATCTCCATTGGGATCGATTATCTTCTTCTCCTCTGTCTCTCCTTTGGACGCCTCATCTTCCTCCTTATAAGGTAAAGTTGATAACACATGACTGTGAGCGTGCTTAATAAAATAACAGCAGCACAGGTGGAACAAAGAAGCAACTTTGATGTGGATAATAAAGTGTACAGCGCCCCCTGGTGGATCTTGTGCAATATAAAGTTTATTAATGAGAAAATCCTCTACCTCCTCTTCAAACTCTGAGCCGCTCTCCTCGCTGTCTGACCGCGGGGCCACTTCATACCTGTTTCAAAAGAAGCAACAGAAAAACAAAGCCTCATTAAAACATCTGTGCCCGTCACAGAAACATAATGACGAGCTTCAGCAGAATTTATCTAACAAGCAACAACTCTCCAGATAGTGAAGAGAGTTTATAAATAAATAAACAGAGCGAGTAAAAGTTTCACACTATAAACATGTTTAACTATGAAAGAGATGCGCTGATTCAGGGATATTGATATTCAGACTATCAATATCATCAGAGTGTGGAAGGAGAATTTCAACGTTTCCTAGTTTTATTAAATATTATTTAAAAATCTAAAACATTTTAGCTAATGTTATTATTTCAGTATTTTTTCTGCCTTGTTAACTGTCTGCCTGTTGCAGCAGCTCATGCTCTTTTGTGTTTTTTAATTTTAACGATTTTTCTGGCTCAGTATAATTTCACTGAAGATGAAACTGCTGCTTTTTGTTTTAAAGTTGTGTAAAGTCAAACTGGATTTTCTTCTCTTGGTGTTCTTGGCAATGACGAATCTTTTCCACCTGATCGTGCTCACGGTTCTGCTGCACAGAGCGACACCTGCAATCCTGGAGGTGCTACGGAGAAAACGACGGGTGCTTTAGTGATAACAGGGGCTGTATCCCAATTCAGGGTCTGCAGCCTTAAAGGCCGCATTTTAAGGCCGATTACGTCACAGCGACGCGCCGAAGGCTGTCCCAATTCGAAGGCTGCTCGAAATGCGGTCCTCAAATGCGTCCTTCATTTCCCTGAATTTTAAGGCTGTGGCGGTGTAGACTTCGTGGCCCAACATATCCCAGAATGCATAGCGCGGCGGTGGGTGTGGATAATTTTGCAGAAAAAAACGGTGGATGAGGGGCGCCCGAAGAGTAAACTTTAAGTAAGTATTGAATATCATGTCACTTATTTATGTGCAAATGTTTAATAACGAAGAACATGAAAACATTTCTGTTGGCCACATGTCGGCAAAGACATGTGACATTAGTGACGTTTGTACTAACTTGGTTTTAAAGCCTTTACTTTAAAATATACGCCGTTCAATAGCTGAGCTTAATCTCACAGAGAATGATCAAAGCTCATGTAGAAACAAACAAACAAATGAACAAAATATGTTCCCCTTCATTTCTGTCAAACACAGCTGTATGACACGTTTCCAGCTGTTAGTATCATGGTTGCTAGGCAACCTGGGCAGCGCGACGGAGGCTAGACCGTCCCATCTCACAAGCCTCGCACTTCCGGCCTTAGCGGTCTTTGAGTGCGCGGCCCCTGTGGACCGTTAAGGCTGCAGACCCTGAATTGGGATACAGCCGTGGACTCTGTGTGCTGTGACCTGTGAGGGAACACAGCGAGTGTAGTTTGATGTGTTTTCATGGACACAGTGTCAGGTGGAATAGCTACATATTGCTCCACTGAGAAACGATTGTGGATGTCTATAACTTCTGTTCCCTGAAGGAGAGGAACGAGGTACAACACATAAGTATGGGATATCACGCCCTCGCGTGTCCTGGCTGAAGAAACCTTTATTCACGCCTTTACGGCAGATGACGTGTGATGACACGCGCAAGGCCCCGCCCGCACATATAGCCGCTGCCATCACCGTCATCCCTCAGTTCGATAGCCGCTCTTCACCGAGCCAACTGCTCAGTGGGGCCACCCTGTGTTGTACCTCGTTCCTCTCCTTCAGGGAACAGAAGTTATAGACATAACTAATCGTTCCCTTTCAGTCGATTCACTCGGTACAACACATAAGTATGGGACCTATATACACGCCCCGCAGAGCAGCCACCGAACCGGAACGGGACCACCACATCCTTAGTGAGTGGTAGACCCAGCAGAAAGGACAGCATGAGCCACCGAAGGGGCTGTAACGTCCAACCGATAAAACCGCACAAAAGTGTGCGGCGACGCCCAATTAGCCGCTGCACAAATATCAGCCACAGGCACCCCTCTAAAAAGAGCCCATGAGGTCGCCATCCCCCTGGTGGAATGAGCTCCCACCCCGTGGGGCAACGCAAAACCTCCGGTGCTGTATGCCAGCGAGATAGCTTCCACAATCCAGTGGGACAGCCTCTGTCTGGACAGAGCTCTACCTCTATTCGGATTAGCGAAGCAGACAAACAACTGGTCACACAAACGCACATCCCGAGTGCGCTCAATGTAGGTGCGTAGCGCACGCACCGGACAAAGAGAATGCACCCTCCTCTGCTCCTCAGATTCAAAAGGAGGGGAGCAAAAGCTCAGCAACTCAAACTCCATTGAACTATAAGATGCAGGCATGACCTTGGGAAGATAGGCGGCATTCGGACGCAATACGACCTTGCGGCCATCAGGAGAAAACTGTGTGCAGGCAGGATGCACAGACAGCGCATGAAGGTCCCCCACTCGCTTCGCCGAGGCCAAAGCGAGAAGTAATGCGGTCTTATACGAAAGAAGTTTCATATCTACCGACTCAACGGGTTCAAACGGAGGGCCACAAAGGGCCTCCAGCACCAAAGACAAGTCCCAAGCCGGGACACTGGACTTAAGCACGGGCCTCAGCCGGCGAACCCCTTTCAGAAAACGCACGGCGAGGGGATGCGCACCTGGTGTCACCCCGTCAAAACCGATATGACAAGCAGATATAGCCGCTAAATAAACCTTGATCGTTGAAAACGAAAGGCCTTTATCCAACAGCTCCTGCAGGAATGTCAAAACATCCACAATAGAGCACTGAAATGGGAGAGTGTGGCGGTCCTGGCACCATCGCTCGAAGGCTCGCCATTTGTAAGCGTACAAGCCTCTAGTAGACGAGGCCCTGGCGCTCTGAATCGTCGCTACCACACTAGGTGGCAGACCCTTAGCAACCAAGTTTAACCTCTCAGCAGGTAAGCATGAAGGTGCCACAGATCCGGGCGCGGATGAAACACTTCCCCCCCCGCCTGAGAGAGGAGATCCCTGCGGAGAGGAAGCTGCCAAGGACTTGCTGCAAGCAGGCTGATTATTTCTGCATACCACGACTTCGCGGGCCACCAAGGGGCCACCAGGATCAGAGAGAGGGAATGCCGACGCACCCTCTCCAGAATTGGAGATATCATTTCCACTGGGGGAAATGCATACAGGAGCACGTCTGGCCATTGGTGCGCTAGCGCGTCCAAGCCCAAGGGTGCATCGTGGTCGATTATGGAGAAGTACAGGGGGCAGTGAGCATTCACCCTGGAAGCAAAAAGATCTATTTGCGCCTCGCCAAATAGATCCCAAATCTGAGCCACTATTGAAGGGTGTAACCTCCATTCTCTCACCAGAGGACCCCCCCTGGAGAGAAGGTCCGGCCCCAGGTTCAGGTGGCCCGGGACATGGGTGGCTCTTAGAGTCAGAAAATGAACACTGCACCATAACAGCAGAGAGCGAGACAGCTGCAACAGGGGAAGAGAGCGTGTTCCTCCCTGCCTGTTTATATAAGACACCACTGTTGAATTGTCCGTCCTGACTAAGACATGCTGGCCCTGCAGGACTGGACGGAAACGCTTTAGAGCTAAGAACACTGCCAACAGCTCTAAGTGGTTGATGTGCAGCTGGCGCTGAGCCGCGGACCAGATCCCTCTCACTGACGCACCCTCGCACAGCGCTCCCCACCCACTTAGGGAAGCATCTGTGGACACCACCTTGCGAAACAACACCCTCCCAATCCGAGAGCCCTGGTGCAGTAGCCCGGGCTCCCTCCAAGGACGGAGAGCTAGCATGCAAGACGCAGTTACCGGCAGCCTCCTCCGGAGGTGACGCGAAGCACACAAACGGTGAGAGAGAGTCCAGCGTTGAAACGCTCTCATTTTCAACAGCCCAAGCGGCACTACGGCGATCATAGATGCCATCATGCCCAACAAGCGCAATATCGTCTGGAAACGCAGTCTGCGTCCCAGCTGAAATTGAGCGAGGCAGCGATGAAACGCGGCCACTCTGTGCTCTGACAACCGTGCGCGGCTGGAAAGAGAGCATATTTCCAGACCGAGAAAAGCGATCTGTTGACCTGGGATTAGCGAGCTCTTCTGAAAGTTCACAGAGAACCCCAGTGTCTGAATGTGTGACAGAACCCGCGACAGCTGCGTCTCCGCCTGTTCTCTGGAGCAAGCCACGAGAGCCCAGTCGTCCAGGTAGGCCAAGATGCGGATGCCCCTCTTCCTGAGGGGCGCTAGCGCTGCCTCGGCACATTTCGTAAAGGTGCGGGGAGCGAGCGACAGCCCGAACGGCAGCACTAGGTATTCGTAGGCTACGCCCTCGAACGCAAACCTCAGAAACTGCCTGTGTTTCGGGTGTATAGCGACATGAAAATAAGCATCTGTTAGATCGATTGTCGCAAACCAATCTCCCGGGCCGACTGCACTCAGGAGCTGTCTGAGTGTTAGCATCCTGAACCTGTACGTTCGCAGGTACGTGTTCAAGACTCGCAGGTCGAGGATGGGACGAAGCCCTCCCCCTTTCTTCGGAATGACAAAATAACGGCTGTACCAACCTTTGTCCGTCTCCGAAGCGGGGACCACCCGTATTGCTCTCTTCTGTAATAGCGCCTGTATTTCCTCTCTGAGTACCAAGGCTGCCTCGGGGTTGACAATCGTGTTCACGACTCTTTGGAAACGAGGCGGCTTGACCCGGAACTGCAACCGGTAACCCATGGCAACGGTTTGCAGCACCCACGGAGAGGGGGCGCAAGCGCGCCACTGAGGGAAGTGAGCAGCCAGCCGGCTGGCCTGCAGCACTGACGGCGGGGCGCCGTCGCCCCCCAGTGTGTCTGCAGGGGACTGCATCCCCTGCCTGACCTGGCTCATTTCGCCTGCAGGTTGAGCATTTGAGATTGTTTGAGAGTAAACAACACTCTTTATTGATTGCAACATGGGAACATGTACATTTATACATTTTGTTGGGTGCACCTTTTCCGGGGCATAACAATGAAAAACAGCGGGAACACTCGATGTGGTCGCTTGAACATTCAACACATCTGAACCGTGTGCAGGGGTTATGTGCTTGGGAGACCGCGATAGGGAAGTGCAGCGCCTTCTGGGGCTGACAACCTGAACAGAACTTAAGCGGCACCTCTTGTGCGGCAACAGAGGGGTAAGAGCAGCGTCTCCCTGCGTCTCCCGGCCTTTGCCCCAGGCCGACTGGCGTGGAGCTCGGGCCGGAGTACGTGCTCTCGCCGGCGGCCCTCCCACTCCAGCAGTGGGCGCCGGTCTCTTGCCAGCTGTCAGAGGAGCGGCGGGCCTGTGAGAGCTAGCAGTGGGCTTGGGCTGGCGTCTGGGGATGATGTCGCGCAGAGCTTCCGTCTGCTTCTTCCTCAGATCGAATCTAGCCTGAATGGCTTCAAGTGAATGTCCGAATAACCCAGCCGCAGACGCTGGTGCGTCCAGATACACAGCTCTGTCTCTATCAGGGACGTCGGAGAGGGTCAGCCACAGGTGCCTCTGCGCCACCACTGTCGAAGCCATCCCTCTGCCCAGGGAGAGCGCTGCACAGCGAGACGCACGGAGGATGTAATCCGTGGTGACTCTAACCTCGTTAAGAAGAGGTGACAGCGGGCTGTCCTCCGGAACCAGCGATCCAAGCTCCGCCAGGCACATTGCTTGGTACGTCTGGAGCATGGTGACGGAGCTCATGGCTCGAGCGGTGCCGGCCTGAGCCCGATAAATCTTCTCCAGCTGCGAGGCCGAGAATCTGCAGTGCTTGGACGGCAGAGTTGCGGGGCCACCGACACCATGGTTATGGGACGGGGCCAGATAAGCAGCCAGAGACAGCTCCATAGGGGGTGGGTTAGCTAAACCAGCTCCCTCGGCGCCGTCCAATTCCATGTACTGTCCATAGCCGGGCACAGTGACGCGGGTAGACAGAGGTTTGTCCCATGACGCTGTTAGCTCGCAGAGAAAGTCTGGGAACATGGGGAGGCAGTTTTTGGCCGTTGCGGGCTCCGGTGGAAGGAAAAAACCCGCAAACCGCGACGGCTTCCGAGCTGGTGGAGGAGAGGGCCAGTCCACCTGCAGCTTCTCAGCGGCACGGCGAAACAGGGAGAAAAGAGAGGTGTCATCGTGGCCGACCGGCGCAGCAGCGGCGGCATATTGGGTCGACAATGAGCTCTCCTGCTCATCCTCCGACAAACCATGGATGTCCAGGCCGATGTCCAGCACGTCATCGTCTTCCTGGGGAGCGCTGGCGGGCTTCAACCCAGGCTGAAGCCCGTCAGCGCTCCTGCATGGTTCCGGTCCGTCATCGGCTAACCCGTCAACGTATTCCATGTGGTCAGCCCAGCTAATCGCGGGGACATCGACCTGAAAATTTTCGTCTTCGGACTCGGACGAAGCCGGGGCTCCAGACTCGGAAAGAAGAGGGTCATGCCGTGCGACAGCCGAGCGTCCCAGCACTCTTTCCACAAACGTCACCCGTCTTTCCAGGGTCGAGCGTCGGAGCTGGCGACAAAACGCACAAGCTTCGGGCTCCGTCAACGCTCTCCTAGCGTGGACGATCCCCAGGCAGACAGGGCAGGCATCGTGCTGGTCGCTGTCGTGCAAAGAGAAACCACATCCCTGAGGACAGGGGCGAACAGAAGATTTCTGCTTTGCTCGCTTCGGTTTGGAGTCCATTCCCAAAACGCAAAGCGAAACGCTGCACAAGAAAAACTTGAAAATAGCGCTCCGCGGGCAGCCTACGCACCAGCTGGGCGGTGGAGGCTAACACCAACAGGGGCAGTTAAGCTAGGTTCAAGTTGGCAGACAACGGAGCTAACTAGCAGTAGCTAGCTGGCCCAACTCAGCAGAGGTGTTCTCAGCGAGGTGAAGAGCGTAAGAACTGAGGGATGACGGTGATGGCAGCGGCTATATGTGCGGGCGGGGCCTTGCGCGTGTCATCACACGTCATCTGCCGTAAAGGCGTGAATAAAGGTTTCTTCAGCCAGGACACGCGAGGGCGTGATATCCCATACTTATGTGTTGTACCGAGTGAATCGACTGAAAGGGAACCAGCTACATAAAAATGCATGAATTCTATCGAGGATGCCAAGACTGGTATCAACGTCAAAATCCGAGGTGACTTCCTTCTCAAGTTATTAGACACGCCAGGTTTTCAGGAAACTCGACCTCTGACCTCGAGGCCAAGGTCACTAAGATCCAAGCTTATCTGAGATTTGGCATCTGTCTGAAATTCCTATGTTGCTTCGTTCTCGAGTCATCGCGTTCACAAACCTTGATGTGCATAGCAATGCTTAATTCTAGACTTGAAAGAATTTTCTTGGAATTGATTTTGGTAAGTTTTGTTCTTGGCGTTACAAAATGCAGTCTGTGTGAGCATTACGAGCCACCGTGGCCGAACACACAAAGACTGCCACCAGCAGAATCTTGGAGTGTCCAACGGTTTCGTTTCAAAGAGATCAGAAGCCGACAACAGTGCTGTGCAACTCACCCGGGGTTCATCTCGAGCCAAGCCTCCAGCTGGCTGGATTTTGGGGCCTCGGTTCCCTGCAAAACTTTCCCGGTCTCAGTCTGAATCACTTTGACAGGCAGCTCACTCATCTGGCTGCTTTCATCCATGGGCTACAGGACAGAGGAAACACAAGAAGCAGCATGCATAAACAAATCTGAACTCATCTTCAAACTTTAGTCTTTTAACTTTTTTTTGAAAAGATATGAGCTGTTAAGTTTTTAAGATGAGCGGCGGACTTTGATATTGATCAGAGTATGATATAGATCTTCAAATCCATTTAGAAACGAGAACCATAAACCACAAAGCTTCACTTTCATCAGCCACCGCTGATGTAACCTGAGCTTCTGCTGCTTTTATGACTGCATATCATGAACGTAAAACACTTTTCATTAGTTCCATAACACCAATTAAACAAGAGCTATAAAACATAAAATTTTACAGACAATTCAAAAGCTTTTGTTTATTATTTTATAAATTATTTTCACCGGAAAAAATGAGACTAATAAATCCCAACATGAACCAAACTTTCAGACCTCCAAAGTTGCCTTTAGAGGTAAACAACATCAATGAGAGCTTCACCAAACCTGCCATCAAAGTTCAGCCTGAGCTTCTGGAGCACACAGAGGAACATGATTAAAAAGTGTGGAAAGTTACGACTGCAAACAAACAAACAGCACAGACGTCTTTTTGCTTTCGGAGGACTGTTTACAACATGCCTCTGCTGCACAATCGCCCAGGGTGCAGTCTGCCTCTCAATGGATAATTACTGTTTGTTTGTTCGCCTCCTTATTTGGTTCTTTTTTCTGTCAGAGTAGGTTGGATTTTGTAGCAGTCACAATAAAAGACTCAGCAAATGCACGAGAGGGATAATTATCAGCGTTACTAATTTTGAAAGTTAAACACATTCAGAGGACAAAGAGCGAACATCTGTCGACATCGGGGGGACGTGAACCCTGAAAAAGTCTTTGAAACAGAAGTGCCTGATTTTTAACAGCTGATTATTTACACATCCATCAGTACGACTGTCACTCATTCATGTTTGTGTCCACCTGTTGAACATAAGTGCAGGACTCGTGTGATTTTATTGCCACTTTTAGTCTCCACAAAAAATGTCCACTGCTGTCACATCTCAGCACCGACTCTGTCTGCAGTCCTGAGCAGGTAAGCTGCAGAGTGGGAATCGTGCTAACAATGAGGTAGCGTTCAGTAAACTCAAAGTTAGCTGCAGATCAAATTACAAAACACTTTTTACATTTAACATGAACAGTCACTCACCTCTCCATCGGGTCCAATTGCGCTAGTGCCTTCACCATCGCCATCCACCTTCTACATAAATAACACATCAACCAATCAGATGGCATTTTCTTCAAAACACTGACTCATATCAAAGCTGGAAAAACACTGATAATAATAATAATAGGTTAGAGGGAATGGGAAATCTGAGGTGCTCTTTGTGTTCCTGTTGTACACTCACATGACACTTTATTAGGTACACATTGCTAGGACCAGGATGGATCCTTTTTACCTTCTGAACTGCTTAATTCAACAAGGAGCTGGAAACAGTCCTCACAGAGTTTGGTCCATACTGTGTGCGACAGCATCACAGAGCTGCTGCACATCCATGACGCTGGTTACTGTGAAGAACCACTAAATAAAGTGAACTCTTCATGTTCAAGAAACTACTGTAAGGCAGCTCTGTGACATGTTATCCTGCTGGAAGCAGATTCAGAAGACGGGTACACCGTTATCACAAAGGGATGGACGAGGTCAGCCACAATAGCTGGGGTGTTTTTGTTAAACAATATCCTGTTGGTACTTGGAGCCTGACTCGCTGATACACGGCAGGATGTGTTTACTCCAAATTCTGACCCTACAGTCTGAATATCAGAGCAGAAATCAAAAATCATCGGGCCAGGTAACATTTATCCAGCCTGTTGTTGTCGACCCTGTGAGCCTCAGCTTCCTGTTCTTAGCTTACACCAGTGGTCTTGTGCTGCTTTGGAGGTTTGTCGCCCACACAGAGATGCTCTTCTGCATGCCTTGTATGCAGTGAGTGGTTACTTGTCTTACTGTTTCTGTCCTATCAGCCTGAAGCAGTCAGGCCATTCACCTCTGACATCGACAAGGCATTCACCCAGAGAACTGCTGCTCACCGGATATTTTCTCTTTTCCAGACCATTTCAGAAATACCAACCACCACGCCACATTCAACGGCACTTAAATCCCCGTTTGTCCTTGACCCTGAGCTAATTCTCGGTTTGAACGTCAGCAGGTTGTCTTGGCCTACGTGGCCGCACACACCGAGTCGCTGCAACATGAGCATTAATGCACCGTTGAACTGGTGCACTTAACAAAGTGGCCAGTGAGTGTAGTTGTAGTGAAGTCATTTACTCAGGAGCATTTGAGAACACTGAGAGAAGAGCAAACAAACTGCCCTGAACTGAATATGACACTGCAGGCCACATATCCTACACATAAGGATAAACAGCAGCAGCCAGTTTATTGTGTTTATGTTTGCTTGAAGCTGAGTGCTGCACAGAGCACACACTTGACCTTCGTCCTCCTACCTTCTTTCTCTTCCGTCTCCTCTTCTTCTCCTTGGCAGCTTGAGCAGCTTTGTGTTCATACACCAGGGTGGTGAGGTTGGCCACATATTCATCCGTCTGCTGCAGCAAGTAGGCCAGACGCTTGTCTTTCTTTTGATCGATGAGTTTTCGGTACCCTTCCTCGTCTTCTGCCTGGATGAGCCAAAGTGACATCAAATTAAAGACGAGAGCTGCTGTAACGGTAAAGTGTAAATGATCCATTATAATAACAGGACGGAATTATAAATTAACTCCACTGCACTCATATAGTTGCCAGTTTAACCTTTAGGATCTTTAATTATTATTATGATTACAAATGGATCCTTTACAAAACATGCTAACAATAATTTTTAAAAAACTAATAGACAGACTTTTAAATGGCTAAACTGTGTATTTGCACACCAGCGACCTTATCTGTGAACTGTCTCTGTCACAAAGTCCTCCTCTGTCTGTATCATAAGACACTTCTACAGTTTCCCTTCTCTTCAGTCATGCGTGTAATGAGGCCTCAGCAGCACTAACAGCGCTGGCAGCCGAGTGGGGGGCTGAGAAGTGCGAAACAGGAACGCAGAGCCGCAGCACGACACTGTGGACGTTTGTATCGTGTGCTATTATTTAGCTGACAAACTCCAGCTCTGATTTAATGAGTCGGAATATAATCAGACACCAGAGAAGAATGAGAACAGCGGAAAACGAGTGGACAGTCTAATCCTGCTTCTCACTGAGACCATCACCCACATTAAATACTAATTCTGAAAGGTTCAGTTTTGGTCTGCTTTGTGCATTTGGGGGCATTTCTTATACAGATGCAGAGAGCAACATTTAGACAGATGTCTAAGTGTGTCAAGCCAACACTGAGCTCAGTGACAACAACTGGCATCATAAGAACAGCACCAGCAGGCTGGTCCAAGCTCAGCAGGCTGTAGGAAGGCCCAGATCCTTTATTTGCTGGCAGCAAACATGTTTACTGTAAGCTGTGATATGCTTGTAGCCACTATAGTGAATAATCAACATGTATATCCGTAACTTTTAGTTTGAGCATTTATGAAAACACATGACTTCCAAAAAGATTCATCTTGGTTTGGCGCTCCTCACCATGAGTCTCCTCATCCTCTCCTTCTCGATTCTCTCCGTCTCCTTCTTCTGCTCACGCTCTGTGTTGGTGTGCCAGGTGGCGATGGCTCTGGTGAGCTTCTGCATCTTACCGGACACAGAGCGGTGATACTCTTTGAAGTCCTTGGCATGTTGAAGGATGCTGTTGAGATATTCCTGAAAAACAAGTCACAAGTTTTTGTTTCTGTTCCCGTCACTGCAGACACAACCCTGACGCCACATGAGTTTTCCTTCCTGTCAGCCTGTCACCTGCTTTCACACAGAGGACCTGCTGGATGCTGTCGCACTGTTGACAGTTTTCTGATTGCTTTTGTTGCATTTGTTTTGACTGCAGGAAATGAGACGGTAGCGTTTTGTTTTTTTAACCAAAAATTGTCATGAATACTTTTTATTAGTGGTGCAGCGAATCACGGTTGATCCGTAATCCGAACCGATCCCACTCCACGGTTCGGCACGCACGTGATCCGAAAAAGAAGGAAAAAAAGTATGTGTATGGTGCGCGTGGTCAGTCTGTCAAGCGATAGCTATGGTCAGCGCTAGTGGTCCAAGTGGAGGAGCAGAGGAGTTTGCAGTATTTAAGCAGCCCTTTGCTGCCCAGTCTGACCGGGCTAAAGCTATTACAGAAGCTACTGGGGTGTTTAGCTGCAGACGGGACGCCGTATTCTGTTGTGCAAAACAAGGGGTTTAAACTATGATGAACATGCTTGAGCCACGCTATGATATCCCGTTGCGCGTCCACTTTAGTGACAAGATCGTTCCAGGCATGTATGAGCAGGAAAAGATTAAAGTTATGGCTGAACTGTCCCAGGCATCTTCTGTTGCCCAACTAAAAATGGGTGGAGCTGCAGGTCAACGGAAAGCTACGTGACCGTGACCGCTCATTATATCACAGCGGAGTGCGATGTAGTGAGCGGTATGTATTATTGTAGGGTCTACCTTACAATATAAAGCGCCTTGAGGCGACTGTTGTTGTGATTTGGTGCTTTATAAATAAAATTGAATTGAATTGAGTGGTAGATACAAAGCCCTGTACTGCCCTATATTGAACCATAATTTATTTTTTAATATTACTATTAGAGATGAATGTTTTTAACAGGCAAAAAATACTTCAAGTAAATGTTCAATTTTTGTCTTTTTTCTTTTTTTGCTGATCTGAAAATTGATCCGATCCGAACCGTGAGATTTTTGATCCGTTGCACCACTACTTTTAATTATTTCCATGGCACTGCAGTTTTTACAAGAACAACAATAAGATGAATGATATAATAAGTGCTGTGGGTTGTTACATGGACTCTGGTGTGACTCACCTGATGTTTCTGCCTGCGCTTCTTTTCCTGCTCGAGCTTCTGCTGCTTCTCCAGCTTCTCGGTCATGCGTGCCTCCCTCAGCGTCTGCCGCTTGCTGCGCCGGTAAGCCTTCGAGTTGAGGGCCGTCTCCAGGGTCGTGTCTCGTCTCATACAGGCCACGACGTCCTGCCTCAGCTGGGATATTCATCAACGGGTTATCAAACTCTAAAGTGATCTAATCTCACCTGTATCTCTAAAGTACAAATTGAGTATGAGTTGAAAATAGTGCTAAGCTGCAGCTTGAGGCACTATTGTATTATCAAAGGGCTTAAAATGAACAATTTGACTTCTAATTAAACGTTTGCATGATTGAATGAGCTTCCTTTAAAAACAGGGTTGGTCCACTTCATTACAACCCATATGGAAAAGAAATAGTAAAAACATATATGATTTACTCATGAAAGTGGCCACTTTCTCATTACTTTCATATATTGTTTTAGTAAGTATCCAAAACATACAAGTTTCATTATATAATTTTTCAAGGGATCTTATATCTGTTTATATATTTATAGATTTATATACATCTTTTCCATATGGGAAAGCACGACTGCATAAGAGAAATTAAGAATTCTGAAAGTGTCGATAAACCAAAACAACAATAAAAGCCAGCCTAAAGAAAACAAATTAATAATCATATTTTTAGGTGGATGAATGTATTTTGTTGACTGAGAGCAAGAAGTCCAAACTCTGTATGTACATGTACCTTTAACATAAATCAGTGGAAATGGCATCTCCGTTCTAAGAATACCTGAGCAGCAAGCCAGCCCAGAGTGGATTTATCGATAAAAGCGCCGCACACACTCACACGGCAGGTGATCCGATGAACTTCCAGTGATAACAAAAGTGAGCTCTTTCCATTCGACTACGAGCTGCTGCAGTTATGCATTTACATTGATGCAGTCACGTGAAACATGAAACGCTGCAGCTGCCGCGTACCTGACGCTGGAAGTTGAGCAGACGCAGAGCCTTGAGCTCCACTGTGGCTTTAGTCCTGAGGTCCGGAGGCAGCGAGCCTGGCAGACTTTCCAGTTCCTGGATTCGATGCGCAATCCGAGCCTGCAGTCTGAGAGACATTACGGAGACATTTGGTTAAACTGCAGGACACTGGACACACATACAGTGTTTTATTGAGGCATTTGGCCACCACATGCTGTCAGGTATTTACATCACTGGAAATTTGGACGATGGTGATATATCCATTATTATTATTATATCCATTTGCCATGAGACCTGTCAGCTGTTAAGGCCATAGAATGTGATTCATGTTATCACACTATTTAGATGGGATTTGGATGCAGATTGCACTTTTCACAGCAATCTGCAACATCTGAATCTAGCATGGCACTTACTTTTTTGACGTATGCTTTGTTTTGCAGTTACCTTCATTAGAGCCTCCATCAACACATGGTCTCATTGCCTCAGGTGCATACTGAGTGTTTGCTGAATAAGTATCTTTCAGGCTTAAAGTCTAGTTTCCAAGTGCTTCTTTAGCTTCTTTGGTGCATGTTAATACAGATGATGACACTCTGGGTCCAACTAAACCATAAAACCTGCAGGTTTTGTGTAGTCTTACTGAAAGTTTTTTCCCCTATATCTCTGGGTGGTCTGTTGCCCGCAGTACGAGTTCTGGTCCTCTTCACACATCCATGGTGCAGCTACACTGTGAGCTTTACTTATTTAGTAGTATCATCAGGTAGCTTTCTGAGGGGAAACTGCATTAAATCAATAAGATCTAAAGTTGTTTTGATTATTCAACAGCCTCAGGAGTATATTTATTACTACATAACACTGACAATAATGCAGTGCTGTTCCACAACACTGTGAGAGGCACAGTATTTCACAATGTATTCACTGGACAAACAAGGTGGACTGAGGACAAGTCTCTCTCTAATCATGTCTAAACCAATGCAGCTCGGTCAAGACAACATGAAGAAGAGATCATCAAAACAACATCAAATTTATGGAGAGAAAAACAAGCCTTAGGGCCAAAACAAGATTAAGGTCTGTGGAGGCTTCCCGACGTCTCCTTCGGCAATCTTTGTTTTTAGAAAAATACGCAGCCTGCGGGGATAACAGTGAGTTGTGATTGAGCATGCGAGGCACCTTTAAGAAAGGCCATAGGGGCTCCACCACAAAGTGTTTCTCACGTTATCATATTCATACGGGTAAAGCTTGTAACCTTAACCCTCGTCAAACGCTCGCAGACTCTGCTCGCAAGTCTTCGTGTCACAGTCAATGTTTGGATATGTGACTTAAACTCATTTCAAGTGAAAAACATGTGATGTCACATATGCAGAGCAATGCAGTTTGTTATGTGCATCAGTTTGACCTCGACACATAAATTCATCTTCAAACTTTCCTTTACCACTGATTTCATGCAGGCAGTTTCATTCTTTATTGTGATGAGTTGTGTAGATGTGAAGTTTTTGCACTATTGTGAGACCACTGATGAATACGTGAATGTGTCTACCTGTATTCTCTCTCCTGCAGGATTCCCACTGGGTCCAAGCCCTGGGGCTTCTGGATAGGCGTGATGCGGTTCTGCTTGTGCTGTATCGGGAGCATTACGGACCCCTGCTGCCCAGGAGGCTGAGGGGTCCCCGAACTGCCCGGCATGGGCCCAGCTGGCACAGCAGAGGCCTGAGGTGGTGCAGGAGAGGGGCGACCACTAGCAACAGGAGTGAGCTGCTTCTGTGCAATGGTTTGATTTTCAGCACACTGACCTGGAGAGCAAAGACTTCTGGTTATTGCATCCAGTCCCACATAACCAAAATCTCAAATTCCTTCAGTACCAAAAGGTTTTTAAAAATTTAACGTGTCAGTATTGTTTCGTTTTTTTCAGTTTGGTTTTAACCACAACAAGCTGCATGAGTTTTTTTATGCTTAATGAGCTTAAATACCTGGGGGCAACCATTCAAAGCAACTGACAGTGGACAATAGAGGTGAAGAGAAGAGTGAAGCAGGGTGGAGACGAGTGTCAAGGGTGATCGGTGACGGAAGGACAGCGGCAAGAGTGAAAAGGAAGGTTTACAAGATGTGAGTGGCCTGCTATGATGGTTTGGAGACACTAACATAAAAGACAAAGATGGGGGTGGAAGTAATTTAGAAATGAGCACATCAGAGGGACAGCTCAGCTTGGATCTTTGGAGAGGACATGGTCTGAACATCTACAGACGAGAGAGAGGAAATACGCTGCACAAAGAATTATAAAGACACAAGAAAGTTTTCAGGCCAAAGAGAAAGTTTACAGATGTAGTTAGAGAGGATGAGCAGATCATTGGTGTGAGAGAAGACGGTGCAGAGGGTGAGATGGATCCACTGTGATGACCCCAAAGGGACGAACTGGATACGTTAGGTAAAAATACCGTCTGTAAAAATGTCTGCACTGGGAATTATTCAAAAATACCAAATTATCACATGGGAAGTTATGAACACACGCACATCAACCTGGGTTTTCTCAATTCAGTAAATGCACCTGTGTGTTTACAGACAACCTGGCACTTACACACATCTTATGGATTTTTCCCCCTTTGGCTTCAGGAGGTCAATTTTTCCGTTCCTCATACACGGTTAACTGACCAACACAACGCCAGAGCTCATGACAGAGGAAACAGTGTCCTCACCTGGGAGCAATTAGCTGTCAGAAAGATCTCCCTGAGCTTCTGACAGATTCATTTTTCTATTTGTTCAATTTTAAATCGACCACAGTGGAAGTTGAGATTTTCTTGTTCTGTATCTGTTTTTAATTTATGACTGTTTTACTATTCATTCTAAATATTTCATCTTCTTGTCATACTTTCTGTCATATTACTACTGCACCATTATTCTCTTCACCTTTACCTGCTGAACTGAAGTTTTAGTAAATGCTTGGGGATCTCTCTGCTTTAAGCCATTTGACAGAAAGATCTGTTGGGCACTGCATGTTGGATTAGACTGGGCGGAATGAAAAGTGGGACTGACTGTGAAGCCACATGCAGATTCCTGTGTTATCGGTCCAGCCACAGAGGCCATGTTTACCACATACACCTGCCAAACTTACCATCGGCCCAAGGCTTGGGTCCTGTGCTTTGATTGAGTACTTGCATGGCCGGGGCTGGGCAGGGACTCGACTGGGGACCCCCCATAGGTGCCATTGGCATACCTTTCAACACAATAACAGATTTCATAGTTCAACGATTTGTCCGTTACAATTTGAAACTGTAAAGGAAAATTATTTCACGCCTCTTTTCTGTCATTACACCATTAATCACACAAATCTCTGTTCTCTGTCAGACAAAACAGGTTCAATATGAATGTTTCAATCTGGGCTCAGTGACAATTTCAAGCTTTTTACTCAATTTATTGACAGCAACGTAAACCCAAAACTAAACTATGTAATTAGATCAGTTTATATTTTGACTGAGGCATCTTTCTACACTACAGTCTCACATTAAGGTACAAGAACCAAAAACAAAATCATAATTCTTCTTTATCTTTACTTGTTAATGTTCAAAGACTTTCACAACAAAGAAACTCACAAAATATTTGTACCAACATAAATCTGTATCGTACCTGGAGGCCTGTTGTAAGGACTGGCACTTGGTGCCTGTGGCTGCGGCTGTTGTTGTGGTTGCTGCTGCTGCTGTTGCATTGTGGGTAGGCTCCTTTTACCTTGAACAGCCAGCTGAAGGTTTTCCGGTAGCGGCTGCCCACGACCCAGAATCTTGTAGGCCAGAATCTGAGCTCTGAGCTGCTGCAGCTGTACTGGACTAAAAGCAGATGACCCCCTCACCTGCTGGCCCATGTTGGGCATGCCTCCTTGGGGATCCATTGACATCATAGGGCCTGACTGGGAAGGGGGCATATGTGGTGGTGTAGGTCCACCTCCGCCTCCTGACATGGGACTTGAAGCGTGCTCATGGACTCCCATTGGGGATGGGTGGGGAGACATGTACCCTTAAGTGGACAGAAAGGAGGTTTCACACATCAAAGCCTTGAAGAATTGGGTCACAACCTCGGGATCAGAGCAAAAGCCAATGAGTCTTAGAGGTTATTTAATCATTAACACACTAGAAAGAGGAAAATACACAGCTGGGTTGTTTATTTCCTTGCTGCTTCCTCCTTGTTTAATATTAACTCTTATATTTAGAAGATGTCTGAGAAACATTAACACCACAAGTGGATGATGAGGTTAAGTTAATAAACCAGGCTGCTTAGAGAGCTGAAGGACTTGGGTTTCAAACCTTGGCTGTGCTGGTCCATAGGACTCTGTGGAGGTCCCATGCCACTGTGGAGAGACCTCATCCCCACACCTTTCATGTGACCAAAGTGCATTGCCTCTGCCATTGACTTGTCATTCATCCCCTCCATGGGCTGAAAACGCAAAATATGTTTCAGATCTACACAAGTTAACTGCAAAAACACACTGTCCTGCCAGTTTAAGATTGAATTTAGGACACTGATGGTTCTAATCATATCAAAAATAAACATTAATAAGATAAGATAAAATAAGACAGCCTTTATTAGTTCCAAAGTTGGGATTATTACAGCAGCAAAATGAACTGCCTGCCTAAGCAGAAGTAACATCAGTAATTCTACTGCGAAACTGCCAAAATCTTTAAAAATTACCATAACAAAAAAATCTATTCCACCCTCCACTGCATGAACTCAAGAGTATAAAAAGATTATAAAAGTACTGCAAAAATTCACATTTATTATTTATGTCTGTATCAATTTATCAAACAACAGATATGTCGTATTCCCTCATTTAAGCTAATATATATTTATGTGATATATAAAAGGATAAATAAAGTATTTCATATCTTCCTAATGTTTCCTCCCTTCCTTGTTTTAGTTTGGTCGGTTTATTAGTGAGCATACTAAAAGGTTTAAAAAACTGAATCCATCAGAGTGATATAAATATCTACTTTAACAGTTTCCTTTAGCACTAATGACATCACGACATAGTTTGTAGTACTGTTTGCACGCTGTACCTTATGCATAGAGTACATGCTGTCCTGAGAGTAATCACTTTGTCCCTGGCCCTGCATGCCGTGAGGTGCATTGGGTGTTCCGGGTCCAGGGCTGGGGCCCATCATGCTGTGAACAGAGCTCGGTGAGGGATCTGGTCCAGGGCTGGGGCCCAAGATGGGCCCTGGGGACATACCCGCCCCAGGAGAAGGGCCAGGATGCGACATACCACCTGATGTCTCTGAGGGGCCGGACATCTACTGAATACCTGTGAAGGTAGCAGATAGGGGTGGGCGATATAAACGATATATGATAGAAACTATATAAATTTGGCCAACGATAGAGATTTTGACTATACCGCTCTATTGCGATAGCGCATGTTGATGATGTCATCAAGCTGCGCCTGTTTTGGTCGAAAGCATCGCAGCGGCTACAACCATTATCATCTGCAAATTATGCTGGGCGACAGTCATAGCAAAGAGATGAAGCACTTTTGAAATATGGGGAAAGCCAAAAACTGCGCTTCCTCCACTTCCGTAACATTGATTCATTAATGTTGAATTCTCTCGCAGCTGCTCTGTTCCCGTGTTGTTGCAGTATGTTAATAACTAACCTCGTATTGTGGATGAATAATCTCAGTTGTTCTCCTGACTGAAGTTTGGCCCGTGTATAGCATCCTGCTATGCGACTGTATTTGATCCTGACCACCAGAATCCGTCACGTTAACTTTTATCGAGCGGGAAAAAAAGTTGGCGTTCATCCTCCAGCTTCACTGTGCTAATGTTATGCTAACATAGCTGTGTCGCTAGCAATCACGTAGCACAACATTATATACCAGCTAGCCCAACTTCAGTAACCCTGCAAACATCACTGCTGTTTAGTTTCCTGTCTTCATTTATGTTGGAAGTGGTAGCAGAGCTGTACGTTTTAATTAGTTTCAAAAATCTCTCAGTCAGAACATGGTATGAAATGTTTAGGTGGAAACTAGCGAGCTAACTTCCTGCTAACTGTTAACTCCGTTAAATTTAATAAATTCTGTTTTCATGGATGCCTGGATGTTAAACTTAATTGTTACACCCGATAAAACAGCAACGCTGATGATTTTATTAAAGATTAAAGAATTCAGACCGTTTTTAACTCTCAGTGTTCGTTTGACTTTGGGACCTGAAGCAGACGGAGTTTTGGACTCAGATTACTCCGCGGAGCTCCTCACTATGGCAGCCGTAATGCTCTGACAATCCATCAAGCAGTGCGGCTTACCAAAGTTGTACTAAAACATTTTTTAACAGATTTCTGCAGCCGAAATCCGTTCCAGGTCAGTAAGCACAACCAGAATTCATACATAAGGAACACTCTCGATTTTTGAGAAAATTAAAGGATTTTAAGTCCTTATAGTGTGGAAAATACAGAAGAAAATGTATAACGTATATATCGCGATATATATCGTTACCGCACGTGCTTCAAATTATACCGCGATATGGATTTTAGGCCATATCGCCCAGCCCTAGTACCAGACAGCTAGAGGAGGAAAATAAGAACATGACTGATGTGATTTTAATTCTATGAAAACAAGATGAGGCACATACCATCCGAAAATGGATTTTAATATGTTAGCTGTTGTTTGTGAACAACGTCAATCATGTTTTATCAGTGATTAAAGAATGTCGGAAACAGCCACTGAGTTAATTCAATGCCTGTTTAACAGTTAAACCTGATTATGATTCCATATAATAAATAGTATGGGAATAGGACATTGGTGGTGATTAGAGTCTTGGGCATGTCAAACTGATTTAATTTCATTACTCGTATTTTTTGTGTAGTGCCTGGTAATCCTTCTCGACACCTTCGTGGACAGAAAGGCCTCAATCACTTTCACTGAAACAACATTTTTTAATCTCTCTGCATTGCAGTATAAAACCATGCATTCTGTAATGTTAGCATTTCATTTGGAAGAAAAGCAGTGATATTTGACATTTTTACTGTACTTCACCATATTCAACCATTTCCCCATAGTAGACCAATGCATGAAATTCTTGTATTTTTGCCAGTTGTATTATGGAGTCCTGTGACCACCAGGGAGCCCCAGGAGTGATTTGTATGGATGTGTGTGTGAAACAACATCTAATTCATCAATGAGAACATTTATTATGCAAACTGCAACAACACTGAAAACACAACAGAACATATGAAATATGAACAAATATGAACTGAAATACCCAGGCTTTGAATATGTGACGTATGTGTGTCTTTGAGAGAAAGTCCAGTTGATTAATGATTTATGAAAAATTAAAGACAGAAAAATGTATTTCTTTATGAGGATTTTATGGCAGATTGGGTGTGTATTATTCCTTATTTCTTAAAATATTGTATTGTTACATAGTCTAGTCTTTTTGTTAATGTTACTGTACTGGAGCAACTGTAACCCACATAATTTCCCTAGGAATTAATAAAGTATGCTGATTATGATTATACATGTGCACTACACAAAAAATAATAATCCATTCAAATCAGACTTGTTGCTGATGTTTGACATGTCCGTATCCCCAATTCTATTCATTATACGGAAAATAATTCGTGTTGTGTGTGTGTGGGGGGGTAAAAACAAAATGCATTGGTTCAAATGTTTAAACCGGGATTTAAAGGGTTAAAATTCTGAAAATCATTTAACGCTTGCTCATTTTGAAAAAGGTTAAAGTTGGTGATTTATGAAAACACGCAGAAAAATTATTGCTGTATTTTATGGCAGATTTTGTGCGTGGACATTTTTGTCCACGAAGGTGTGGAAAGGGGTGCAAAATTTGAGGGCACAAGGGTTAAAGGCAAAGCTCTCCTGCACACAGAATAATAAAACCCGAGGCTGCGTGAAAGGATTCTTTTATATAGAAAGAATTAGCTGACGTGTGTCTGACGTTATGTTCTGCTTACAAGTGTCACTATGAGCCAGAAATTTCCAGGGTCTCAACAGCCATAGCATGATTGACTTATAGAGCTGCATAGTGACTGCAAAACGTATCTGCACCGTTAGAAAACACAGCGATGTCATAAACACCTATAAGAAAAACAAAAAACATGCATAGCAATCAGCGCCACGTAGATAAACGCTGTTGGAGGACCAGCTGGCCTGTTTTCCGACCGTCCCTGTACAGTTACAGTAACGTTAGCTCGATCAACTGTAGAGCCCACTCTGATTGGATCATGGCTTCCCCAAAAAACTGGTGGCCATAACGGATATGCAGACAAAATCAAAGTTAAGATGAAAGTCGAGCACCTGACATGACCTAGTTAACATTTAAAGACGCACAATTTAACTTGTGTATCGCGTTTATAGACACGCGGTTTCACAAAAGCCCTAAATTCGGCCGTTTTTTCGCTGCCGCTTTGCTCGATCGTTGGGTAACTTAGCCATCTGCTAACGTCAGCTAGCATAGCCCGTTAGCTGGCTCTGGTTTCCATGTAGCGAACTGCGTCCGTGTTAGAAAGTTTGGACAGTTAGCAGTTCCTAACAGTAGTTACACCTCAGTATTCATCAAAACCGAACCACCGTTAGTCGTTTTACCTTTTCGCTGGATTGAAATTGCAGATAATTAGATGAAATTTTTATAATATTTCTTCAAAATATGACTGCTGTCCATAAGTTCACTCCCCCTCGGTGTTGTTTTGCTGTCATGTTTAAGTTGTTCTTGTGTCGCCATTACTGATTTGTCAATGTCACCGGAAGTCCCACCTACCGTAAACGGTGATAGGCTGAATCGCTGTCACTCTTGCAGTGTTGTTTCTGGGCGTGTGCCCGCTCTGTGACCAGTGCTGTAACTTTGAGAGCAGCACCCTGGACGAATATCCCGCTCATGTAAAGGTTTATTACAAACATGGTTTGTGTTGTAATAACGTATTTGATGCTGTCCATCTGTCAGTGCTCTTCTCCCTGCCTTTAGAAATGAATACTTAAAAACGTATACTTTGCTTTTATAATTGTGTTTAACATCAGAGTAATTAGCAATTAGTTATACAGACTGTACATATATGCACTGCACTGTGTGTATAATATGTATGTATGTAACGTATGTATGCCTTTATATGTTCTTAGTCACTACAGCAGGAAAATACAAGCTCACTTTTTTATTGTTTCAAGTTTTAATTCAAGTTTTATTCATATTTAACATTTAATACACGAAGCTTCAAAAGCATGCAGAAGCAAACTTTATGGACACAAGGCCTGATCCAACGTAGAATCCGTGGGATGGTGAGCTTTGGGCCAGTGGTGGGTCATTCAATTGTCTTTTAAAGGAAACTGTCTGAAAGGATCCTAATAAATGAGTAGTTTTTTCTTACTGTCAGTATTTCACAGTAAAATACCAATAAGAGTCCTTCATTTAATCACCATGTGGATAGTAGCAGATAAAATACTTTAATTGTATAGTGCTACATGAATATATGGTTAGAATTTGACTCGTAGTCTAAAAGTGGTCAGTAAGACTATAAAGGTACTATATGAGTGTGAGTAGATTATAGTTTAATTAAATGTGAAGAAAGGGATGCAGAGGGGTGTCTGTAGAGGGGCACAGCATAAATTCCATTAATAATAATAAATCATATTATAATCTTAAGTAATTCAATTTCAAAGGTCAACACAAATATGCAAATGTTATGCTGAACACTCCATGTCATGGTGAGGCTCCTCTCTGCTGTATCTTCAGTAAGCTTTAAGTGTGATTATGCTTTTTTGCTTTGTATTCTAGCTGCTTGTATTTAATGAAAATATGCTATCAGTCTTAGCCTTGGCTATTCTTCCTCCATAAAACCATAAATACACATCTACATTAATGAAGATATAAACAAGCAACCTCTTTTCATGCAGATATCATTTACATTCATACAACAGAACATAAAAATTCTCCTGAAAGCAAATAACAAATAACACACTTTTAGGGGATCCGTGAGGCGTAGCTAGTATATTAAAAGTGCAAAATATGGAAAAAGCATAAAAGCCAATAAACAGTAAGTTGACATTGTTAAACCTAAACTGAGATTAAACGTCTCAGCATACATCATCTTGTGGCACTTGTACGTATTTCCTGCATCGCTGTGTGTTTGTCTTTCCACAATCAGACAAAACTGCTGCACTGAGTCAGCACAGCTCTCCTCTCCTTGAAGCATCGTCTTCTTTAAAATATATCAATTAAGTGATTAAATCAAATCTAACAACATGCAGATGTTGCACATTTCATCTCATAGAACTCTTTATGTTGTTAGTTACTTTTTGTAGTTTATTAAAAAAAAACCTTCTGCAGTTCATTTTTATTTACATAGTGTCAAATCACAACAACATTGCCTCTGTGGACTTTACATCCTGAGCTAAAAACTCCACAATATATGAGAGATCATGCCGCTGTCAGCTGTCAGTCACAGTCTGACTACATCTTAGCACAGTGTTTGCGCACTGTTGCTGTGGTAACATTAAAGCAGCTTAAGGAAAGCGCTCCTGCATGCAGTCTGTGGAGTCAACACTAGATGGAGACACTGACCAGCGGATGCCTCAGCGAGCCGGCCTCCTGCTTTGACACAAGCACCTGTGAAGAACCGCACGCCTGGGCTCTAAACAAACACGCCAAATCCAGAGTGATTGAGTACTGCAGCACACGTTTACATTTACCAACTTAGCAAGTCTGACGATAGCAGAGTTTAAAGGCAAGCCATGCAAATAATGCACAGCAAAGCAAAGCTCCATTTGCATCCTATTGATATCAGAAACTGTGTTTTGTTTTCATTATGAAAAGATAAAGCTGTTTTTACTGAACATTGTTTATTTAAACTCAGAGTATTACTCTTTTCTGCATAGTACAGTTCATAATTTGTCAGCATTTACATGAAGTGTATTTTATCCAAATGAATTAAAATAACGATCAATAACGATTACAGCCTATTTCAGCATGGTAATATATTCAAAATATTTCCTTGGGATCACTTCCAGGCTGACTCTTTCTACAAACTGGTGCTGTCAGGCTTTCAGAACCACTCAGGGAAGTAAATTATTTTAACGCCCTGTTGGCTTTTTTTTTTTTTAACACACCCAAAACCTTTTGGCCGTCTTCTGCTGACAGGAAGAAATGTGCATGTGCTTCACATTAGAAAGTTTATATTTCTCATTTTTTACAGTAGATAAAAAATAAGATCCACCAGATCCTACAAATATGCACAAACTCGTCTGTTTTACGGTTATTTTCAAATGTAATCAACAGGATTTGCAATAAAAATCAAATATTTAATGATTATTTTTCAAATTTCAGTCTTTTGAAAAAATAGTTTTATTTGATGTGAACTTTCTGTGCACGAGCAGTGACACTCTGATGACCTTCAAAGGTATTCAAAGGCCTGACCAGCCATCATTTGAATGGCCTGCACCCCACAGATCGATAAACAAAGCTGCTCACGACATTTTGTCCTAACTTCCCCTCCTTAACAATTCTGCCCTTTCTTACGTGTCCTTATAAAGGATGTGCACAGGGTTCCTGAATGTAAATCTTACCCAAATAAACAAACCTAATTAAGTTTGTGGTGAAAGCCACCACCCCCTTCAAATTCACCGAGCCAGGAAAGGGCTTGGCCGCAGTCATTTGTCAGTAAAAGGACTAGTGGTTGTGGCTTCCATTCACCTTGAAACCCTCCGTAAAAGGCTTCAGGGAATCACTGGCATGACAATTTATTCAAAGTCTAAAGGTTTTTAAATAAAGGGTCAAACAAAAGAACATTCAAGTAGAAATGCAAAGAAGGGCTCTTCAATTTTCTCTTCTTTGAAATATCCTATTTTGCTTTATTAGTCTCTTTAAAGGTCGAATGGGACTGAATAAAGAATACCACATGTGAGAGTTTTACTTTTTAAATACCAAATATTTCCAGCAGCAAAACACTTTTAGTCATTTTTGATAGTAAATAATTAGGTTTGAAAGGTGCTTCTGTTTCTGGTACCAATCAGCATAAAATACAGTTTCTGATTATTCTGAAAGATTATTATTGTTATTGTTATCTTTTTATGTTTTAATAAATGAGCTTTGGTTGGTCTTCAGACTGCAGAACTTTAAACTGGCGCCAACAGAAAATCGCATATACTCGAGTTTTGGCTTCTCTTCATTGGTTGCCAGAAAATTTTAGTTTGAATTTTTTGGGCCCTTCATGGTCTCAGCCCCAGTTTATCTCTGACATACTCAAACATCAGGTCTTCAGGTACGAGGCTGCTGCTGCTGGCCACATTTACTCAAGGCTGGAATTCACTCCCACTGTCTTCACGTCGTGCAGACTCCACTGAAACCAGCTGAAGACATTTTTATACATACAGGTTTTTCATTTAATTTAATTTGTTGTTTTATTCTATTGCTTTACATTGTTATATGTTTTATTTTTATCTCTTATTTTATACATTTTACTTACTGGCTGACTTAATAATAGTGGAATAAAATCAGTTCAATAGTTGATTAATTAATGATTAAAACATTTTAATATTAGATGTTTGCCTGGCAACTATATTTTAAATTTATCTTGTAAAAATAAATAGTCAGCAAACCATTTCCAGTGTTGCTCATTCACTCATTTATTTTATTTTCATTTAAATGTGGGCTGCTTTTAATTTGACTCATCTATACAGACAAAGCCTGCACAGCTCTACGAGGCTCATATACACCAGAAATACTTAGAGACGTCTCTTTCGATCAGCAACCCCTGATATAAAATATAAAACTGATTCCCATGGCCTTACAAAGGACGTTATTGGCCTCAGTGAAAATTCCAAATGAAAGGAAAAATAATTTGGATTGCAAATGCGAGCAATTATTTTTTAAATTCCACATAAAACGTCTATACGCAAGATGACAAATGTGCTTAAAATAATATGCAGATAAAAGACGCCGTGTATGGTGGCTCTAATCCAAGCAGATCCCAACCTGAAGACAGCAAAGACGATACGGTGAAACAATAAAGAATTCATATAAACCACAAAATATATGACCTTAAATGTAGAACACACACACACACACACACACACACACACACACACACACACACACACACACACACACACACACACACACACACACACACACACACACACACATATTTTATGAAATATCTTAACAAATAAACAAATAAATAATAGGTTTCAATCAAAGCTATTATTAATGTCTCCAGAATTAGAAAGTAGACAAAGACAAAAGTAAGTTATTAAAGTATTAAAGTTATTAGTACCAATTTCCTGTTGGCCGTCACATCAGCGGCTAACAGAATCAGAGGCTTGTGCACACACTGCGTCTCCACAGGTGCAAACAAAGCCTGTGTTATAATTAGTTTTACATGAGCCACATTTGGCAGCGAGCTGTTTGCTTTTTCTCTGTGTTATCTGAGAGTCACATTTGAATAACCAATGCTTACATTGTGGTGTACTTGATTTATTTCTGAGCTGGATGATGGAATGGCTGTTTGAACAGCACAGACAGGCAGCACTGAAATAATAAAGCGGCCATGTTTGTTATGAGTAGATACCAGTAAATGTGCTTGTTTAGTGTGATACAGTTCACATTACATGTGTCACTGCTTGTTCTTTGTATTACAGTACATACAAATTATTATTGATATTAGCAGCTGGAAGTTCTTAAGTTTTCTCTTTTTACTTAAATCCTGTTATTTCCTTTTATCTCTTATTCATTTTTGACTTTTTATTTCTAGTTATAACCACGTTCATTTATTATTTAGAAGACACTGTTAAGCCAGAGGATAACACACTGTGAACTGATTCCCAGACCTTGTTGAGATCTTGTTGACTGCCTGTTCAGTCTGATGTCATTTGCCTTTTTTGGTTTCAAGATTCTTCATTTCTCAAAAGCAAAGAGAAAAAACAAACTGATTCAAATCGAACACAGTGATCAGTGTGGCTGCTCTCCCAGGTGTTACCACTGCAGTGACATATGAAGATGGGCGTAACTACCCATCAGCATCATAATAAGTAATAAGTGTGAGGGGGGTCAGAGGTGATGCTGCACACTCACAGGCACCAACATTTGAAAAGTTCTTTTTTCTTTTTCAGTATGAATTAAAATGTGTGACTGAGCCTAAAAACTCAGAGTTCACAGGTCAGGGTTGAGGGTCACTGCCCATAGACTTCTATTGGACTGCAGGTCTCTTTACCTCCTGCTGGGCATTAACAAAAATGCATCTTTGTGGCTCTTCCACGCTGTCCTCACTTTTCAGACGTGGACGCTGCATCCATCTTTTACAGGTTTATTTGACAGTAAAGCAGATTTAGAAGTTACCAATGAGCTAAACATCTAGTTGACATATAAACATTATATACAATGTTTGATATTTAAAAAAAACATAAACATAAAGCACTGATATAACTTTGAATGTATATAATAAACTAAATACCAGCAAAGCTTTGGCTGCGTAGTGAAATAAGGGCCTGTTGACTGCAATGTGTGTTTGAGCAGTTTCAGAGAGAAGTCAGGGACATGCAGCAACTGCACATGCTCAGTAGGCAGACACAAGCGTCATCACATGACAGGAAAAACAGTGTCTCGATCCATGGATTCTAATTGGCTGGTGCACAAATGAAGAAGTTCTCAGGTGGCATTAAAGAACATCAGCTAATTAGGCGTCGTGTTGTTTTATGTTTAACGTTGAGAGCCCACACGTTCACGGCACATTGGTGGACTTATTATTGTGCATTTGTGACAGGTTGAGTGTGTTTAGGACGTCGGTCATCATTAAGTTATGCTCAGCTGTGTTGCTGTTGTAGTTTTGTCACATTATCATCGCGACAATAACAGAAGTGTCTTCATGTGCTGATCACATTATTTTTCCATGGAACGATGATCTTCTGATTTTGGTGAGTTTGTGTGTTTTTAAGACACAACGGCACAAAATCAACTCTGCAAAGATGTGTTGTATTTTTTCAGCATAATGAAATATTTCTTGAATACAATAAGCTTATATATAATATATAAATGCATATTTTGCATATAGGAGCAGACATCTCCTTTTGTACAACCTATGCTTATTGGACGTCGCCTACTTTCAGTTGTTCTGATTTAAAGTTGCATCCACAGTTCTCCAATCATCAGGTCGCTCTCATCATCGCAGCCATGTGACCGTGTCAGGTTACGAATATTTGACCTGCATCTGTTTTCCATCCTTCCTCATTGGTTTTAAAATTTCACGTACAGTGGATGTTCACAGACTGCTGGAAAACGCAGGTGTTCAGCGACTGACTCGGATATCAGGGGTGTCCAGCTCGGCCTAATATTATCTGTTGTAAATAATTTTCCTAAACGTGTCCAGCTGCAGGTCTGTGCTTTATCCCCGACCCTCTGACCATGTTTGTTGTTGCTCTCTTCGAGCGGGTCTCATGAAAGGGGAACTTGGAGAGATTTACGTGCAGGTGACCGTGCCCTCCTCCTTCACCGCAACCTCAGCTTCTGCCTGTCGGTGCTCAATTTGTGAGAGCTGCCTTTGAGTGCTCTCAGGGGACCGGCGTCTGGTCCGGAGCAACGGCCCTGAGATCTTTTTCCAAGATGGTGCAGGGGCCATGCAGGAGGCTGAGAAGAGAGGAAACGCTGTCAGAGGAAGCCCCTTTGTAGTTGCCTTTGTTGCAGGTGCTCTGCCATTCATTGTTAAAGCACGCTGTTTAATATTACAGCCTGCCAGACATCTGGTGGCCTGGGCCGGACAAAGCAGCAGCACGATGATAACCCTGCTAATATCTTTGGACAGATTACACACGAGCACAGATGTTGATGTCTAATCAGTCAGTGCACGGGCAACTGTTGAAACGTCAACTTTACTCGGCGCTTCTGCATAATCAAATCCTCCAAATGAAACCTGAAAATGCACTCTGAGGACGGACCAGTACTTTCTAATCATGCATCTTCACCCGAGTGTTTTCAATAAAAAACAAACAGCTCTGCATCTGGAAATGCTGCTGTATGAAATAGTATTATTGGCTCATTCTAAAAAATAAAATAAATGAAGGACTATAAGTAACTGGAAAGTTTGAGCCCTGACAGTTTAAACACTTCCTGTCACTCGCACTTCCTGGAAAGATCTGTCCCTACCTGGATTTCAAGGGTGTTACTGCAAAGGAACGTTAGCCTGAAGCCTGTGGAAGATAAAAGCAGATGATCAAGGGTTGAGAACAGCACAATAAACATGGCAGAAATAGGTTTAAAACCCAAAATGTTCATTTAAGTGTCCTCACTGACGTAAGGTCTGTAGGACAGCATCTCACTGCTTTTCTTTTTGCACCCAGCTGAAAAAAACAATCATTATCCTGACAATTCACTCTGACCCTAAAAGTATACAGTTGCATAGGAAAACCAGGAAAGCTGTAGGGGAAATGCAGGAATATAATCCACAAAATTTAGTTAAAAAAACATAAATAAAAAACGTTTCCTGTAACGTTTTAAAGTCCAAATAGACCAGAAACAGCTCCTGATCCACGCCTGTTAATGGCACCTGTAATTGAGTTGTGTCCTCTTCTTTCACCACGAGCTGCAATTGGATCAAACGGATCAAACGGGGCAGAATGGTTAGTTTGGCTCATTTTACCCAAATGTGTTTCCAGGCCTTTCAAGTTGTAGCTGAAGCTACAAAGCCAGCATGTGTTTTAAACTTGTCACAGTGAATGAAGTCAGCCCTGAATACCTGCCCACCATCAGCGCACGGCAAGCATCTGCGAGCTGTTAAGACCACTTCATCTTAACCACATGCACAGACGGGCTGAGCGGTGCTGCGGTGTAAAGAAGGGTGCAACATGTCTGTCTGCATTTGTGGAGGAATGTGTCTGTCGGCCGTTCAGGAAGACATATGTGTTTGTTTTGTGGTTCCTCTGAGGAATGACGTGCTCTGTTTGTTTTCACTCACACAGGTTAGTGTGAATATTCTAAATAAAATCCTTTTTTATTCCTAAAATACTAGTACTGCAGAAACCTGCGCTAAATGTATGAAGTCTAAACGATGTCTGATTGTTTGGTTATTCTTTCCACTTCTGTACCATCAAGAATAAGACGTCACACAGCTTAAACACTATTGTAAGGAGCATAGATTCCTCTGATATGATGATCTCGGGCACACAGCTCCGGCTCTGAACATATAAATCACACCTTGTGTTTGCAAGGGGCAGCCAATGAGAAGAACCTTTGTCTAAAGGGAGGAGAAAGGGGCTTAAACAGGCTTGTTGCAGACAGCAAACAAATGTTGGCAGCACAAAGGCAGATAAATGACTGTGTTGAACTTTGGATGAGGCAAAGTTACTCTAGTAAAAACTACATATTAAATTATCAGGTCAGCTGTAAGATTTAAGATCACGGTGTTGTTGTGCTCTTCTTTCTATCTGAAGGCTTTTGATTTGTGATTTCTTTAGATCCGTCCAAACGTCTGCACTGCCTACTTTTGAAGCCTCGTTCTCATCACGGGACTCTTAACCTCCATCCTTTTGTTTAGTTATACTCTTTGGTCCTTGGATTTCTTAACAGACATTATACAAAGTTATTATTACTATTACTGACCTTTTTTCTTTTCTTTAGCAAAGACCAGTCTGTCCCAGTGGGATAGAAAGTTTACAATGAGCGCACAAAGGTGTGACTCAGTGTGTATGTGTTTGTGGAGATCCTGGTTTAGCATTTTTACTTTATTTTAAACATTTTCTCATTTCGTAAATAATTTCTTTGTTATTATTATTATTACGCTTATTACAAGCTTTATTTATTTATGGCATTAACACAGCACCCCCCCCCCCCCCCCCCCCCCCCCCCCCCCCATAACTGGTGCTCTTTCCTCTCTGTGGTCTCTCACTTTGTGTTCATGAGGCTGCATAGTTTATATGTTCCTTCCTGTTGAGTCACAGTCTGGTCCTATTGAAGGTGCTTTTTGTGTTTAAAGGGAGTTTTTCCTCCCCACTGTTGCCATGTGCTTTGAACATTAGGGAAATGTTGTATATCACCCTGTGAAAAAGCGTTGCCCCGTTCCTGACTTCCTGGTGTTTTGCATATTTGTCACACTTACACTTGTTACTTGTTTCACATCATCAAACACATTTAATATTAGACAAAAATAACCCAGTAAATACAAAATGCAGCTGTGATGTCATTGACCAAGGCAGAAAAGTTATACAAAGTTTCCTGGTCCTGCACTCAAAACAAGGAAATTGGGTTGTTGTCACATTTACAAAAGTCTAACTTGTAACTTGAACAAAATAATTTCATGTTTCTATGAACGTAATTAAATCATGTAGGATCTGTATGAAATTCAACAACTGAGTTTGTTCTTGTTGAGATGATACAATCTACACTCAACAAAAATATAAACGCAACACCTTTGTTACTGCTCCCATTCCCCATGGGATGGACGTAGAGACCTAAAATTCATTCCAGATACACAATATAACCATCCCTCCCAAACAGTGGTCACAAATCAGTCCAAATGTGTGGTAGTGGGCACATCTGCTATATTGAGATAATCCATCCCACCTCACAGGTGTGCCACATCAGGATGCTGATCTGACATCATGAGTAGTGCACAGGTGTACCTCAGACTGCCCACAACAAAAGGCCACCCTGGAATGTGCAGTTTTGTCTCACAGCAAAATGCCACAGATGCCACAAGCAATGAGGGAGCGTGCAATTGGCATGCTGACAGCAGGAATGTCAACCAGATCTGTCGCCCGTGCATTGAATGTTCATTTCTCAACCATAAGCCGTCTCCACAGGCGTTTCAGAGAATATGGCAGCACATCCAACCGGCCTCACAATCGCAGACCTCGTGTAACCACACCAGCCCAGGACCTCCACATCCAGCAGGTTCACCTCCAAGATCGTCTGAGACCAGCCACCCAGACAGCTGCTGGAACAATTGGTTTGCACAACCAAACAATTTCTGCACAAACTGTCAGAAACCGTCTCAGGGACGCTCAACTGCATGCCCGTCGTCCTCATCGGGGTCTTGACCTGACTCCAGCTCGTCGCCGTAACAGACTTGTGTGGGCAAATGCTCACATTCGATGGCGTCTGGCACGTTGGAGAGGTGTGCGCTTCACGGATGAATCATGGTTCACATTGTTCAGGGCAGATGGCAGCTGAGAATGTCCCAGTTCTTGCATGGCCAGCATACTCACCGGACATGTCACCCATTGAGCATGTTCGGGATGTGCTTGACCGGCGTATACGACAGCGTGTACCAGTTCCCACGAATATCCAACAACCTCGCACAGCCATTGAAGTGGAGTGGACCAACATTCCACAGGCCACAATTGACAATCTGATAGACTCCATGCGACGATGTGTTGCACTGCATGAGGCAAATGGTGGTCACACCAGATACTGACCGGTTCTGGGTCCCCAGACCCCCAATAGCGCAAAAAACTGCACATTCCAGGGTGGCCTTTTGTTGTGGGCAGTCTGAGGTACACCTGTGCACTACTCATGATGTCAGATCAGCATCCTGATGTGGCACACCTGTGAGGTGGGATGGATTATCTCAATATAGCAGATGTGCCCACTACCACACATTTGGACTGATTTGTGACCACTGTTTGGGAGGGATGGTTATATTGTGTATCTGGAATGAATTTTAGGTCTCTACGTCCATCCCATGGGGAATGGGAGCAGTAACAAAGGTGTTGCGTTTATATTTTTGTTCAGTGTAGTAAGAGTGGTTAGTTTCCTGGACTCGAGAAATTCGAGAAATGTAAACAGGCAGACAACTACACACACACCACCTGTACACTCTCCCTATTTATTGTGGTTTGACCTGCCAAGGACAAAAGCACGCAGAAAATTCTGGGTTCAAATCCCCAGTCTGGTTAGTTTGCTGTGGGATCTCTCTGGTTTCCTCCCGCAGTTATTAGAGTTAGGCTAACTGGTGATTCTAAATTACCCATAATAGTGAATGTGAGTTTGTGTCTATGTGACAGACTGGCAGGCCGACACATAGACACAAACTCAGGGACGTTTGATTGCAGATGTTGGGTTAAGTCAAACACAGATCAGGTTCAGGGGGCGATTGCTTTTTCACACAGAGACACGTTGGTTTGGATTTTCTTCCCCTTAATAAACTCCCTCATTTAGAAACTGCATCTTGTGTTTACCTGTTATATCTTTGTCTAATATTTAAACTTGTTTAATGATCTGAAACATTTCAATGTGACAAACATATAAAAAAATAGCAGATCATCAATTCACATCACTGCGTTTCAGCTAATCACCAAGCCTGCCTTTCACCCACACTTGCGTAGAGAAAGAGTGTCTTTAGTTTGACAGCAGAGAGCTGATGTGTTTTGTTGAGATGATTCCTACAACTGTGTTTGAACAGCCGTACGTCAGCCTGGAGGCTCCGACAAAGAGCTGTGTTCAAAGCTAACACAGTTGATATATTGTGCTACTTTGTGGTGTATTTTCTCATGGATTTTGACCTTTATGTAAACTCTGCTTCCATTGTTAGTCTGTGTCAGTGAAACAGCCACGTTTCTTTTGTTTGCCCACTTCTAGTTTCTTATGTTTCCTCGTGTCTTTTTTCCTTATTTCTCCGCCTCTAATGTACGGTGAATTTCCTCTGATTAGGCGTGCATTTTTTCCACAGTGTTGTAGTATTCAGTGTTTATACAGGTCATCACTTGCTGTAATGCACACCATTCTTATCAGAGTTTGTAAAAAGGAGATGATGTATGTTTTGTCAGCTCTGTGCAGTCTGACAGATTTCAAGACCTTACTCATTACTGAGGTAATGACAGACGTGCTTCTGACAAATGGGATCAGACGCTGCCTTCAGATACATCAGCCTTCATCCATTGACCTGACACTCAGCACTCACTTTGAGAGAACAATACGTGTGATAAGTATTTAGTCGTTTGATTCAAGCCTGTGGTATTTCACCCGGCGCTGTGCACCAAAGCTCTCTGACAGCAACGGCAGCCGCCCTGCGCTGCAATTAATATGTGAGCCCTGTGCTCACAAAGAGCTTGTCAAAGTGCCACACCTCGCTCCTCTCATGCCTTTCACAATACAAATCCCCCCACCGGCCTCCATTTAAAAGGCTTTTTTTGTCCTCCGTGTCAGGACTGATGTGTATGTAACTTTCTAACCCTGGATGGGAATCTTGTGATGACTTGTTCACAAACAGACGGGCCCGTCGTATGTGTCAGCCTCGTGTTTTGTTATGGTATTAAGGGACTCATTGACAGGATAGTCTGAGCAGAGCCAGCGATTGGTTCTTACCCAAACCACCGCTCCTCTGCGGCCTTTCCAAGAAGCGAGCTTGTACTGTACACTTTACTCAACTAGTTTTATTTCCTATTCGGAGTAAATGTTTACTCTGGAGTCGGCAAAAGGGGATGCAATCATCTCCAAAATAAGATGAGTTCAATTTGGAGCATACAGAAAACAGAAAATGAAGCATGGCAAAGCAAAACAGAGGGTGGATGCTCGGCTTTTCAGCGTATTGCTCCTGCGTGCGGTGCATCGTTGACCAAAATATTTTTTCTGTCCACAGCTGCATATACAGAGGACACAGCTAGATGATAGTGGGATGCTGTATGTGTCTACTTTACACATATAAACACGACAACACCTGCATTCATTTTATATTTCACCTTCTTATTGTATCATATCAGATTTCTATTTGTTAATCTCTTCACTTTTTTCCACTTTAGATTCAACCGGATGCTTTTATTCGGTGATTTCACCACTTTTGACATAAATAAAGTATTTCTAATCTTATCTTAGCTCGGTTTCAGGCACAATTTCCCATAATTCCCAGGTGCACAGAGACGCCACACCTGGACACCTGGATACAGAACAGCTTCCCTGGCCTTTCATGACAACCTTGGGGTCATAAAACATTTTACAGACAAAATTTGGCCATGCGAAGCCTGAACCATGGAACAATTGAAACTTTGCATTTGCAATAATGATTTGTATCATCATAATTTGTATCATTTTTGCTACAACCGGATGGAGAGGTCTCAAAAACTCATGTATCAAATATGTGTTACAGGGTTAAATATGATTGGTATACAGAGGCACAATTTCACAGTAAATGTTGCAGCATTTTCTCCCGAGAACCGAGGAAAAAAAGGATGTTTCAGTTTAACTTTTTTTGTCCACTGCAGAGGACACAGTGAACAGGTTGAGTCTCAGGAGGTTATGACACACAAAACCGAAATTTTGCAATCAAACAGAAGGAAATGTCTTTGTTTTGACATCAAATATTTGTGCTATATTTGTGAAATTTTACATCAGGTGCACCTTTTCTAGGAAGCAACAGGTGAATTGCCACTGAAATGTGTGACCTTATTGTGCAGATATCAGAAGACCTGCACGAAACCTTCAAAAAAGAGAAAAAGATGATGGTTTCTCTGACATTGGACTTATGCTCATGTTCCCCCTTAAATAAAATTATCTTCAGGTGGTCCAGAGCTGAGCGCCCCACCAGAACCTCAAGAGGATTTACAGGTGACGCTTTCAAGTGTCGCTGCTGAAGTGTGTTGTTTAACCAGAACGAGTGACAGTAGATGTACTTGATACAAACTGCAGACAGCTTTTTAACAGAAGAACCTCCAAACAGCAGCAATGAATGAGCTGACATGCTATTGTCTGCATCAGCGACTGGGCAGCAGGCAATAATCGATTAAACTGTGAATCCTGAACTCTGAAGCCATGTGTCTAAAACCTGACGATGGACCACAAGTGCTGCTTTCAACAGCATAATGATCCCAAGCACATTAGTATATCCACCAAGAAATCAGAAGAAGAGAAGAAAAGGAGGGCAATGCAACGGGTCATTCAAAGTCTGGAGTCAAATTTCACTCAAATACTGTATGAGGGAAAAAACGACCTGAAACAGCTTCATAGTGATGGAAATCAGAAACCAGTTAGCTGCTGTTAGAGGCCGTTAGACTGTGCTGTTAGCTATACTGCAGTAATTTACCACAAAGTAATCAATATTATTTATACAGCGCCAAATCACAACAACAGTTGCCTCAAGACGCTTTATATTGTAAGGTAGACTCACAATAATAGATACAGAGAAAACCCAACAATCATATGACCCCCTATGAGCAGCACTTTGGTGACAGTGGGAAGGAAAAACTCCCTTTTAACAGGAAGAAACCTCCAGCAGAACCAGGCTCAGGGAGGGGCGGGGCCATCTGCTGCGACCAATTGGGAAGAGAGAATCTCTTATCTGACCAGACACCAGCTAGTAACAACTTCATATTAATTACACGCTATTAAGCACTAATAAAGTATTACTTAAAACTTAATTCATCTTTTATAGAGCTCAGATATTTTTTAGTACTGATTAATGAGCTCATATATAATGTGATTAAAGATAGTGTCATTATACTTTACAGAGTCAGTGTTTCTATATAAGGTATTAATGGATTATGGTGTGATTTAGAAAATCTAAGTAGATGATTATAGAATTATAAGCTGAACTAACTGTTTGTTTTTTAATAGAGATGTTTTTAAACACTTGATTAAAATTACAATTGCAAATTCAGATAGTTATTAGTTCGATACATTTTTACATGACCTCGACTGGCTAAGCTTTACAAAGTATTTACAAATGAAAATGAAAGACGTAAAGACTCACGTCTCAGCTGTCCTGACAACAGAAAAAGAAACAAAGCACAAAGTGAGAAAGAACATGCAAATATTTATGCATAAAGCCACGCGAGAGTCACAGAACACTGAAATGTATGCACCAGAGTTCGCGGGAGGGTTTAAGACAGGAACATTTTTCACTGAGTACTTTAGATCGACTGAAGTATCTTTGTTTTAAATAAACATGCATGAAATTACAACAAAAACAGTGAATATTTCACAGCGTCCATCACATTAAACTGTTAAATTTTCAGGATGTTTATAGTATAAATGCTGTAAGACACAGATTGTCCTGAAGTAATATTTCCTTGTTTGTGCACACAGAAAAGGTGAATCTGTCATTTATCCCTTCTCTTCCTCTTATCCATATCAGGGTTGTGCATGCATGTCTTTGGTCTTGGTTCTTATAAAAATGTTGTCATGTTACATATGAGCTTATTAATGAGGAATAAAATGTTTCTGTGTTTATATATTACATATATTACATACTGAGGGAGGAGTGATGCTTTATGTGTTTACTACCACCTTACTAAAGGTGTTATTTGATAAATTGAAATATTACTGTTTATATTGGTTCACATTTCATGTACTTTTTCGAGGTATGCTTCAGTTTTAATGGGTAGTAGATTTTGATCCTTTTAACCTCATACAGTGCGGGAAGGACGAGTCCGGACCATCAGAGGCATGTTTGCTTTTTAATCTATTTTTCTTTTCATGGACTTTTCCACTTTTTAAAACATCTGTTTTTATACCTCTCCATTATTATGGTAAGGTTATTATTGGTGGTGTCATTTTGTAGTACAGTCAAAGCCTTTATTGTCCTGCTATTCATCTCCTGACATGTTTCCACTCTGACTTAAAAGAACAGCTCGCACATGGACTGAATGCCATCTTTAGGAGGTGTGCGTCTTTGATTCTATTTTTATTTTGACTCAAATAACAGCAGCTACAGGAAGGAACATCTCTGAAAATCCATTTGAAAAGTCAAACATGCCTGAAATTGTCGCAGTGATGCCTTTTCCAGAGGTTTAGCCGTACAGCTGGGATAAGTTTGTTCAGGCAAATTGCTGTGCGAGTCCATCGTTGAAATGCAGACAGGCCTGGCTCTAAGCCAGCGCGTAGCAGCCCCACTGCAGTCTTCAAGAGGAATTTGATTTGCAGTCAGAGAGAGGAGGGAATAACGATGTGACCAGTAGAAACCTGTTGATGAAAGAAGGTAAAATGTGTTAAGACTGACAGTAAAACCAAGCAGCCTGCAGGGAAACACTTGAAATTCACCGTAATTCATTCATGTTAATTCTGCATATTTTTGTTTTAGAATGTGTCATTGTCCTCATGGTCCTGACACATCATGCTAGAGTGTGTACAGGAAAACATAACCAGCACATACAGATCGTTAGTATAACCTCAGGTATATTTTCACTGCTGTTATCCACAGATGACACAAAACTCACAAATTTACCCCTGGTCAATTTAGTACCAGTAAACCATTTAGACCTTTCCAGTGTAGTCCTGGCCTCTGACACTTGTTTTTACTCAGACTATGAAAACAGATGTTTCACTTATTATCCAGTATGTATCAGAGCTTGTCGTGCACATCTGTAACAAGGTAAAAAAAAATTACTTGTTTAATCTGTAAGAGGCGACAATAGATAGATTTATCTGTGTGTAAACTGACTCGTCATTATGTGGGTTACCTTTGCACTGCCAAAACAGTCTGGACCACTGTATCCGGTCTTTAAGTGATGACATATGAACCCTGCTTATGGGTCAAAACTAATCTGCGTTGATTCAGGTTGTTGTGTTTTTAACATGTTTTAATGTTTGTATCTTCTTGTATTTAATTTGAACAAGCTCCTAAAATCATCAGTGATCAGTGACGGCCTCTCTCAGTTTTTATAATCACTGCTCATTGGCAGCCTGTTTCAAACCTCAGTTTTTAAAACATTAGATGTAACTACAGCCCAGCCCATGCAGCTGTATGTTAATGACTAACCTCGTATTGTGGATGGATTGTCTCAGTTGTTCTTCTGACTGAAGTTTGGTCCGTTTACAGCATCCTGCCATGCGACTGTATTTGTCTCTAACTATCAGGAACCTTCACGTTAACTTTTATCGAGTGGAAAAAAGTTAGCGTTCATCCTCCAGCTTCACTGTTTATGTTATGCTAACATAGCTGTGTCGCTAGCGATCACGTAGCACATCATTATATAGCAGCTAGCCCAACTTCAGTAACCCTGCAAACGTCACTGCTGTTTAGTTTTCTGTCTTCATTTATGTTGGAAGTGATAGCAGAGCTGTACGTTTGAATTTTTCAGAAATCTCTCAGTCAGAACATGCTATATCATGTTTAGGTGGAAGCTAGCGAGCTAATGTCCTGCTAACTTGTAACTCCGTTAACCTTCATGAATTCTGTTTTCATGGATGCCTGGATGTTAAACTTAATTGTTACATCTGCTAGAGCAGCAACGCTGATCATTTCATTAAAGATGAAAGAATTTAGACAGTTTGTAGCTTTCAGTGTTGGTTTGACTTTGGGACCTGAAGCAGAGTTTGGACCCAGAAACAGCTGATGACGTCAGACTTAAAGACTGGAGTGGGATCTTGGGAGTTTGGAGGAGGTGAGGCTAGTGCTTGAGGCTGTTTGTTGTCTTTGTAAATTTGGTAAGAGAATTTTTGGATGTTAAACATCACTTGAATTTCATTTGCTGTAAAGGTTGCTGGACTTATTACAGATTTGTTTGGCTGCACAAACAACTTTGTACTGGAACTTAAATCTGCATCACTAAATTCAAGCTAGAAAACATTAGCGTCCGCTGTTCACTGCGTGGGAGGAAAACTTCTTTTTACAGCGAAAACCCCCTAAACCTCTGAGCAAGCTCCAAGTACGCTGCCACATGAATCTGAAATTCACAGAGAAACTCCCGGATCCTTCCACTGACATGACCACTGCACCTGCACCAGGGCAAACCTCCGCCTGCCCCACTTCTGCTGTGTTTTACTTGCATCTATTTGAAAGAGTGAGTGTAAACAAAAAAAGCAATTTTATTTTATGTGCTGGAATGTGCAGAAAATAGGTTTAAATGTTAAACAAATTTCTTCCAGTCAGAGAATGTTGCATATGATTTCATTTTTGGTTGATGCATAAAGTTAAACGATTAAAACTAATAAAACAATTTTTAAATAAAGACTTTTTCATTTGATTACATTTTATATGATGGATTATGTAGAAAAAGTAGAATTGGGATGAAAGATCTATTGTTTTATCACCTATTCAGGTTGTAAATCAAGTTTTAAAAGTAATTTTTTAACTGATTACTTTTGAAAATAAGTAATCAGTAAAGTAACAGGATTACTTTTTGAGGGAAGTAATCAGTAATTAGTTACTGATTACTTTTTTCAAGTAACTTGACCAACACTGCTCATAACAATCAAGTATAAAAAGCTTGATTTTTACAAGTGAACACTGACAAAAAGAGATCAAAAACCTGGAACAAATCATTTTAATGCACAAGTTTCACTAAATTAAAAAAAACTAATTCTTTGCATAGTGTGATTTCCAGCATTACAGGAGCTAATTCACAAACACCACAAAGAGCTTGGTTACAGGACACAAGTACAACACGCAGGCACGAGTGTGCAAAGCTCTGCATGGGACTAGCAGCCTCCCAACACTGAACCACACAGGGACCTCGAGCATTTGATGGCGATACAATAACCTTTGAATGTTTCTGTTTCCAGGAACAGACGAATGTGAAAATAATCTGACTTTACAGGAACAAATAAAGTAAAAGCTCTCAACTTTGTAGGCGCTGTTCACGGTTCATGTGTCGTCTCATTCTTCCCTGTGCAGTAATGACAGAAAAAAAAGACAAATATGTGGAAATACTTTGTATTAAATGTACATTCAATAACTGAAAGCAAAATATTAGGCAACCAGTTCCTGTAACTTCAGTTAAGCAGGGCAGACTTGTTCCTGAGCTCTTCCTTCTGTGGTGGTTTCACCAAGTAAAAACATTAGAAACACCGGGGTGTCCGTACATTTCTGCTGGTTATTACATCACAACATCCGTCTCCTTTTACTGCTCAAACCTGTGCTTTGGCACTCACATTTTCAGGAGAACACTTAAATGTAACTCTGAGTTTTTTCTTTGGGATTAAAACTTTAATTGCACTACAACCCGCTGCACTTGAGTTGTTCCCAACAAGCTAATACAGGCTGTACTGCAGGGAAGTCCTCACCAGATGCTCAATACAGCTCCAAGTGAGCATGAATGCAATGTTTTCAGTTTTCATATTTTCTCCTTTCAACTCCATTGAAAGGTTTTCTCTTACAATAACATGACATGCAGCACAGTTCCACTTCTCTGGAAAAACAGCCAAAACAGTTTCATGTTTAAATTCTTCCGCGGTTTTTTGTAAAAACACTGCAGATGTGTAAATACAAAAAGCAACAAATGAAATCTTCCTTGATAAAATGTACCCGTCCAAACCTGACTGTGCATTTGCTCATATTTTAATAATAAAAGGACCAGAGATGTTTGGTCAGACTTGCTGACAGCATTGATTCTACATGTCTTCGTGTTACTTTTAAAATACTCAGAGTTAACAGTAACACGGTGTGACTTAAGAGGGAACAGGTGGACCTCCTTAAGCGGCGAGAAAATAGCAAAAGGATAACAAGGCCCCTGTGGTTTCCTAAGTGTGCCCTCATTTACAATACGTACCCGCATATATCAGGGTTATAATCATTAACAACCAGTTCAGCCCAAGTTCACTGTGCACGGCGAGCCTGTGGAAGCCTGTCCCTGAACGAGATATTTTGGTTTTCTCTAAAACCACACGAGAGCGACTGACCAAATGTTATGGTTTTCTTGTTTCACAAAGCTCAATGGGAACTATTTCCTTTCACTGCAGAGAGAAATCAAATGGGATAGGGTTGCAAATAATAGCTTGTTTCCCAGCGATTTCTCTTGTGGGAAAAGCCGGGTGCTGAAAAATTTCCCTCAGTTGCAAAGATTTAACAGGCACGACACAGATTTGAGTAGTAATGCAAACAGCTCGACGTGACGACGCTCCCGCAGGCGCCATTGTCCCGCTTTGCCCCAAAATAACGATTAAGGCTTCTATCAAATGTCCGCGGGGAACTTAAGTGGCTCTCGGGCGTCATATTGTCTTGTGTGCACCTCACCTCAACGGAGAAACGTGATCGGGCCACGCTGGGCAGCTCGCATGTGACAACTGAATTTTTTCACAGGGTAACCATTAGACTTTTTTAAACATAACTCTTGATGAGGATTCTCTTTGAAACCTTTTTTTGTCCTCAAAGTGGAATCACAAAACCTCAAAGAGCCACAAACGCAGGAATTTTACAGCAGCCAGGCATAAAGACGCAGAAAGACACCATTTCCCCCCCCAAAAAATAATACCTAAACAAACACTGACTCCACACAGCTTCAGACAGACTTAAGAGCCCCCTCTTGAGCCACAATTACCCCTTTTAGGATTGGCTAATCCTGAAATATGGGCCTGTGACTAATGGTGGAATTTAGCAAGAAATCAGCTCCAGTTTCAGCGGCTTTATTGACTCTAACGCATGATGCAGATACCTTTGGCTGTGATGAATGAGCGTGGGGATACGGTCAGGTTCGCCTCTCCTCGTCCTTGTCTTTCACTGTTGCTTTTGTGCAGGTGTTAATGAAAAGTGTCAGAGAAGCACGTAACAGGCCCTTTTCACTTGCTTGCCAAAAGAATAAGCTGTCATCTCAACAATGATGTTGAATGAGTTCACCCGAGCTGTTTGATTTCATGTTGTTTTATAGGGCGAGGTGCCTCACAGGAGTCTTTCTGTTGATAGCTCCGTCTTTGATAAACTGCAATATTGTATCTTATTTTTGAGCGAGTGCCAGCCTGCTCCGACATTTTGCTACAGGGAGATTGAGCACAAAGCCACGGAGCGGGCTTTAGTGTGCGTTACTGCACAAACATGGGATCATCTGTGCGACACCAACAATGATGCAGATATGTGAAACGCTTTGCTTTGACAGTGACAGATGCTGCGCTGATGAGCTGGTGCAGAGTGCATGATAAGATGTAGGTTTACTTTGAAGGGACCAAAGTAAATATTTGCTTAGTCGCACCTGTGCTGGATAATTGCTTTGTCACGTAACTACAAATTCATCCTGTGGCTCCTGAAATTAGATTAAAGGATAAATATCTTCATTTATTACATGGCTTACCTGAGCATACAGGCAGCATTAAGTGAAACTGTGGTGTTATGCAACACGTGTAGTTACTTTGCACACATTACAGATTATTGTTGTCAGGTTTCGCTGTGCGTGTGTCAAACTGCGCTGGACCTAAACTTAGGTCTCGGAAAGTCAGTTTTGTTGCTGAGAATCATAACGCAAGGCAGGAGCAAAACGATGTGACGAGACACACGAGAAAGAAACACACGGCACAACAAAGATCAAAGGAGACGCGGCAGGCAATCATGGAGATGTGAAACACCGGGGAACACAGCTGAATGAAACAAGGGGACTGAACATGAGACGAAGGACTATCAGATTAAAACAGGAAGTTGAAACTGAAACTTTCATACACTGCATATGTTGAAAGCTTTTCCACATGCATGATCATAAAAGGTGTGGAAAGTTGGTCGCAGGCCCTCGCACCGTGGAGCTTTATCTTCTTTGTGTTCCTGGATGCGGACAGGACGCCTGGAGCTTCTGCTGCTTCCCGCTGTGACCGTGCGGGCGGCGTGGCCATGACACGGGCTGTTTTATTTGACTCTAATATGTGCAGCCCTTTGTGATCACCTGTCTGTGAAAGATGCTTTATACAGTGGGGCAAAAAAGTATTTAGTCAGCCACCCATTGTGCAAGTTCCCCCACCTAAAATGATGACAGAGGTCAGTAATTTGCACCAGAGGTACACTTCAACTGTGAGAGACAGAATGTGAAAAAAAAATCCATGAATCCACATGGTAGGATTTGTAAAGAATTTATTCGTAAATTAGGGTGGAAAATAAGTATTTGGTCACCTCAAACAAGGAAAATCTCTGGCTCTCACAGACCTGTAACGTCTTCTGTAAGAAGCTTTTCTGTCCCCCACTCGTTACCTGTATGAATGGCACCTGTTTGAACTCATCATCTGTATAAAAGACACCTGTCCACAGCCTCAAACAGTCAGACTCCAAACTCCGCCATGGCCAAGACCAAAGAGCTTTCAAAGGACACCAGGAAAAGTATTGTAGACCTGCACCAGACTGGGAAGAGTGAATCTACAATAGGCAAGCAGCTTGGTGTGAAAAAATCAACTGTGGGAGCAATCATCAGAAAATGGAAGACATACAAGACCACTGATAATCTCCCTCGATCTGGGGCTCCACGCAAGATCTCATCCCGTGGGGTCAAAATGATCATGAGAACGGTGAGCAAAGATCCCAGAACCACACGGGGGGACCTGGTGAATGACCTGCAGAGAGCTGGGACCAAAGTAACAAAGGTCACCATCAGTAACACACTACAACGGCAGGGAATCAAATCCCGCAGTGCCAGACGTGTTCCGCTGCTGAAGCCAGTGCATGTCCAGGCCCGTCTGAAGTTTGCCAGAGAGCACATGGATGATACAGCAGAGGATTGGGAGAATGTCATGTGGTCAGATGAAACCAAAGTAGAACTTTTTGGTATAAACTCAACTCGTCGTGTTTGGAGGAAGAAGAATACTGAGTTGCATCCCAAGAACACCATACCTACTGTGAAGCATGGGGGTGGAAACATCCTGCTATGGGGTTGTTTTTCTGCCAAGGGGACAGGACGACTGATCCGTGTTAAGGACAGAATGAATGGGGCCATGTATCGTGAGATTTTGAGCCAAAACCTCCTTCCATCAGTGAGAACTTTGAAGATGAAACGAGGCTGGGTCTTCCAACATGACAATGATCCAAAACACACCGCCCGGGCAACAAAGGAGTGGCTCCGTAAGAAGCATTTGAAAGTCCTGGAGTGGCCTAGCCAGTCTCCAGACCTCAACCCCATAGAAAATCTGTGGCGGGAGTTGAAAGTCCGTGTTGCTCGGCGACGGCCCCAAAACATCACTGCTCTCGAGAAGATCTGCATGGAGGAATGGGCCAAAATACCAGCTACTGTGTGTGCAAACCTGGTAAAGACCTATAGTAAACGTTTGACCTCTGTTATTGCCAACAAAGGTTATGTTACAAAGTATTGAGTTGTATTTTTGTTATTGACCAAATACTTATTTTCCACCCTGATTTACCAATAAATTCTTTACAAATCCTACCATGTGGATTCATGGATTTTTTTTTCACATTCTGTCTCTCACAGTTGAAGTGTACCTCTGGTGCAAATTACTGACCTCTGTCATCATTTTAGGTGGGGGAACTTGCACAATCGGTGGCTGACTAAATACTTTTTTGCCCCACTGTAAATGAAAGATGCTTTTTTGCTTTCTTTACGTTGGCCAGCAAACACACACACTGATACTGACTCACACACATCGTGCTTGTTCCTGATAAATCGTTGCAGGATTTGCTCATTCTTGTTGAGTTTTTAGTGCAACTCCATTCCTCAGTCATATTAACAGGTTAAGGCTCTGTGTTCTCCTGTCAGACAAACAAACAAAATCCTTTTGGTCTTGACTTCATGTAAAAAACTGATATTATTACAACTCTAACTTACCTGCATGTCATGATGTGCAAAGGGAGTAAATAAAAACGAAATGAGCAGCTTGGGCTCTTCTTATAGGGACTGTTTGAGCTCCTTTTCGCTCCGTCTCTTGCCACAAGGGGTCATCACAGCAGGTCGCCCCACACGATTGTCTTCGTGAAGTTATAGACCGGGGCATGTGTGTCTCTGGCTGGAATCTAACCAGCAACCTTTTGCTTTCCACGTGAACAGTGTCACAGATAACAGATAAAATGGAATAGATTTTGTGTGTTTGCTCACAGAACCAGGTGAATATTTGAGTGCCATGTGATGAGTTATGCAGCTCGCTTCATGATGGGCACTCATTGGTTGCTTTCTTGCAATTTCTTTGGCTACACATTTTTTTAAATTAAGATGTTTTTCAGTTCTGGCCTTATTCAGAACTCTGAGCTAATAACATCCACAAATGAATTTACGTTTCCTTTTCACTGCAGACCGTTCACGTGTCTTTGATCAGAAGAAGGTTGTTTGCATGTAACGCATTACCTGCAGCTAAAATCCATGTTGTTGTAGTGATTGCACAGAGATTGTGCAATATGTTAGTGAAAAACAGCAGCAGAGAGCCCATTGCATATTTACAGAACACACACAGCAAGGCTGTAGGCTGTAGACCACAGCAGCCACCCCTGACACTTGTTTGATGTCAAATAGGAATTCTGACAAGAGAAACGGCACCCTTTATAAAAAGCTGTTGTATAAATATGACATGCACTCTGTCGATTTATTTCATGCATAAACACGTTTATATATCTTTTTTTTTTAAAAAGGAGAATTAAAAAATAGATGAAATATTGAGGCAACAATGATCAGAAGAAAAGCTTGCCAAAAACTGAAGTAGCTGACTGCAGACACTCGAAGTACTCAAAAAAATACTTCAGCATATGTCATGGTTGAATGCAGAGACTTGGCACACTAATGATAAAGCCCTAAAATGTTTCTCTGCTTATTTAGCGATGCCAAATATACAATGGACGTCTGCCGCTTTGATTCAGGCATACGTCGTCCCTGCAGGGAGGACAGAGATTACATCTCGGCAGTTGGAAAGGCCAACTGACTTTTTGACGTGACAAATAACAACAGCCCGGGGGAACATCAACAAGTCACGCTCATGAGCCCAGAAGGCAAATACGATCAGGTGTTATTTTAGAAGCGATGCAAATCAAGCCAAAGTGATACAAGTTGAAACGCTGAACCTTTGGATGGAGCTCTCAGAGATGCTTCACCTGCTTTGATTAGCAGGGAGACATGAGCAGATAGCAGCTCGTTGTCCTGCAGGTTTCCAAGGGTTAAACGCCCAATAAACTGTGGCTGTTTTCTGTTTACTGCTTTTCCCCACATAAGGGTGCATATCTGCCAAAACTCATGTTGTGTATCCTGGATTAACCCCCTGTGATTCAAATCTGTCAGCTGCCTCCTCTGCTCAGAAACGATTAAACATCACCACTTCTGTTTATTGACACTGGATCCCCCCTTTATTGGTAATGTTAAGCACCATTATGAAGTCGGGAGCTCAGTAATGACCCCCTGGGGAAGGAGGCACTTTGTGAATGGGCGAGATCATAAACTCCCCAGTATTAAAATGCTCCAGCAGCTGCAGCGCTTTCCTGACTAATGGCGCTCTGACGCTCTCTGAGCAGCCAGTCCTCACTGTGTTGGATCTTTGTGTCATTTTTGTGTTGTTGTGACGAAAGCACCAGATTCACATTAATAATCAAAGTTTTTTTAAAAAAAAGGAAAATACTAGTCTGTTGTGTGCACGCACATAAAAAAACACAAAAATTTTAAAATGTAAAAAAAATAAATAAGTTTTTTTTTTCAAAAACATATTTTCGAGTCCTGCAAAGTTGCACAGCGTTTTCAGGGGAGGAAACATTTCTTGGATGAGTGACGTTATTCCCTCCAGATGAACAGAAGATGAGACAGAAAAGAGGAGAAAAAAAGAGCTGGCAAGAACAAATCAGCTGTGGCAGAAATAACATAGAAGTCAAAGACACGCAGAAGTGCTCAGTGCATCGTGGGAAGGCCCCCCGGCAGCCTGAGCCTACAGCAGCATAATTAAGGGTCAGGGTCATCTGATCCACAAACACTTTTACCAGCTTTATCAAAAAGTCAAGTTTGACCTGTGATCTTACAAGTAGACGACGTCAGTCTCCTAAAAACTGGGAGCTGGTTCCACAGGAGGCCACTCGTCCCACAGCTGGCCCCACAGAGACACCAGCGAGGGATCATTTATGTTGACGCTGTGTTTCGTTTATGAGTTATTGATCTGGAAAGTTTAAATCACTGTGTCACACCCTTCTGATGATTCACACAAATGGCTCGAGTCGTGCATTTATTTTTGTGTGTTTTAAAGCGTTGCTCTTCTCTCTGTCTTTGTAATAAAAGCAACAACAGCGCTAAGTAGAGAGCTAATTCTCTCAGCATCTAATGAACTGGGTAATCATCTTTTTTAAAATTGATCTTCTTGCAAGTCAATTTCTTTTTTTTAAACTAACGTTTTTTTGTTGTTGTTGGGACTCAGAATGATACCTTTTGAGAAGACTCATCTTGCTTTTACTGGTTTCATCTGTGTGTAGCAGTAACTACCAGAAAGTTGAGTCAGTTAATCACAGGTGTACGGCTGATACCCTCCTCCCCACATTTTTGTCTGAAAAGGACAACGCAAAGAGGTCAGCCGGAAAAATAACTAACGTGTTTATGAAGACCTTTTAGTGAAGTGTCTTATCCATGAACATGAACCACTAGTCTTAGCAGAGAGCCCAGACTTTTCTCACCTCAGGCAGCTCTTCCAGCTCTTCCAGCTCATCCAGCGGGACACCAAGTGATTCCCAAGCCAGCCTGGAGATGTCTCTCCACCTAGTTGTAACGTGGGTTGTATTCGGTGGTTGAGAGGAGGCGGCAGAAACACTCAGCAGGACATTTAAAAACTCATGACCACACTGTTACTGGGCTTGTCCTTTAATGAACACACTCCTCACCAACCTTACAAGGCCCGGTTGAACGACTGCGGTCTTATCATACATGAAGTGAGCCGTGTTCGTACAGCCCGTAATGATACTTTGAGTTGGGGAGGTAAAGATATGAGGTCCATCTCAGTCCGTGCCTCCATGTGCAGCATGTTTCTTCCACACTCTGCAGAGGGCAGTGGTGCATACTTGTGACATCACTAAACATTAACTTAGGCTGTCATAAAGAGACAACGCACAACTGCGACTGTAACAAAGTCCTGGGACTACCCCAAGACCTCCGCTTGGTAGAACATGCCCAAAGCCCCTATGAGGTGTCCAGGAGTCATCCTAATCAAATGCCCCAACCACCCCAAGTCGCTCCTTTTGATGTGGAGGAGCAGCAGATCTACTCTGAGTACTCCTCAGAGCCCAGCCACAGAAGGAAACTTATTTCCCCCACTTGTGCCTGGGACGTCGTTCTTTCAGGCTCGGCCCAGCTCGTGACCACAGGTGAGGGTAGAAATGTAGATCAGCTTCTTCTTCCCCACAATAGATTCAATAGAACCTCAAATAAAAACCCGTTTTATTGTTGTAAAAACGTATCAACAAAACAAGCCTTAATCAGAACTTGGTTTGAGGACACCAGACATTTATACGCTGATGATCTGGATATGAGGACAGTAGCACTTGATCCATAATGCTGCTGTGATTAAGGCTCATTTGAGAAAAATGTTGTTGCATGCAGATGTTTGCAGATGCTTTTCATCCCTAAGAGAGATTTGTATGAACCTTCATACGTTTCCAGTTCAACACATCTCCTTCACAGGTTCCTTTTTAACAACATAGACTGTCTCTTTTATACGTGATTTTTTCCCCCCCACAGGTTTGTCATTTATTTTGAATTAGTCCTTGGCGGTCTATCAGCACTCGTGTTGACAGACCACCAATGGAGCATGGCTAAACAACATGGACGCAGGTGTTGGTGCATCTGAGACCTGAGGAGGCATCTCGCTGAGGCGGTGATCAAAGTAAAGACCCTGACCGGGAGAATTTTCCCATCTGCAACGCAACGAACCAGTTTATTGTTCGTGCTAAAAAATTGATATTATGATGGCATTTGGATAGTTTGGAAGTCAGATAAAGATCACGGTCGTCCATCAGAAGGTGAAAACTATTCTACTCACGTAAGCGTGTAAATCAAGCATCGTGTGTCCCGAAAAAAGAGATCTATCTCCGCCATCTCCTTTATCAGAAACAGGCCTTTTGTTCAGGGCTGTTATCAGCTTGTCAGCTATTCTTCTTGTCACCTCAATCATATCTGCCTTGGTGGTGGTTTACGGCAATCGTTTATCATATATTATCCAAATACCTGCATGCCCGTAGTGTACAGTAGCACAAAGCTGAGTTAAGTTCAGGCTCCTTCAGTTTGTTTTGCGCGTTCACAAAGAACAAGATTATCTGTGGATTTAACATTTCAAGCATGAAACCCAAAATAAAGATGTCATCTTTAAACAATCCCTGGAGCAATGAAAGGAGTTCCATACACTGGAAGGAAAAGGGAAAAGTTCACTGACGTTCTCACAGGAGATTTTAAGGTGCGTTATCAGGACACCGTCAAGTGTTTGCAGAATACGAAAGATATGAGGGCGAATATTCATTTGACTGTTTACATTTAGGTGATTGAAAAGCATTTTAATACAATCGGACAAGTTTCATTCTGTATCAGTCTCGTATATCGGCTGCTCAGGTTCTGGGTTCAGACCTGCGAGTTCTCTCTGTGAGCGGTTCAGACAACAACTGGTTTGCACACGTGCACACGTGAAAACCATGAAGCTTTGTGTCCTTACTAACAGCAGCCCCATCCTGATGCACTTCCATTTCCAAATATTACAGATGTGGCTTTTTTTTTCCTGCGATAAAGTGAGGGTTGGTTTTCGGAGCCCGCTTAAAAAAAAGAAAAACAAAGTATGAAACATGATGTACAGTCTGCACTAACAGCGCCTGATTCAGATGTGAGAATGAGAGAAGGGCAGCACACATGTCTGAGGAGGACGACATGAGATCAAGTGTAGAGGAGTCCAGTGACCTGGCCCCGTCCCCTGCTGTGTGACGGATAGCTTGGTATTTCTGCGTGTGAAAGACGTACGCTTTATTGATGTGTTGGGTTGCTTTTGCTCTCCTGCAGCGGTGGGAGACTGTGCCATGTGCAGGTTTGCTCACTCTTTGCTCACCATATGGCCACCCCAGTGGAGTTAGAGAAAAGACCCCTCCCCCTCTGACACACAAACACAAGCAAAACTAATTAATGAGATTAAATTGTGCTTTACAATTAATTAAAATTTGCTTTTTTTATTCTCTGCAAGCAGAGCACAGTGGTGCAACAGGCCATTACAACACTGAATAAAGGCAGCTGTCAAGTCAAAGGCCTCCAGGGATTCGAGGGCCAGTCCTGCTGTCGACTGCTGCTCAATGTCACTGGTCAAACTGTTCAGCTTTTACACTTGCTTTGATACTTCGCACTGTTACCCATTACCTTCTGACTATAATGCAAACTCCAGATTATATACATCTTGCAGTTTGAAAAGAGATTCATATTTTCAAAAATATTATTGTTAAATTAAAGATTTTTTAAGCACTGTAAGGCTACGTCCACACGTACACGGGTATTTTTGAAAATGGAGATTTTCTGTTTTCTTTTTTTTTTTAAAATCCCGTCCACACGTAAACGCAAAAATGAAGAAAAACGCTGCTAGGAACGTGCCAAACCAGCAGGTGGCGATATATTCCTAACCATGTAGAAATGTTGGCGAATCAGAAGTCTAGAAGCCTGGGTGGGAAAGAGTAAACAAAGATGGCGCATGGAAGCAGAACTGAGTCCTATGTGTGGACAAATGCTCAACCTGGGCTTAACATTCTCAGGTGAAAACTCAAATTCTGTGTAATAGAAATGAAACAATCCCAAAAACATTTTAGCCACAGTGACAGCCTCTCCATCATGTATGCTAACATGCTAAAACTGTGGACAGGTAATGTAGCTACAGCTGGTACTGGTATAGAGAACAGCTTTCATGTACTTTGTGTGAAAACCTCTCTGCATTGAATCATATCTGTTATTAACCTCTGTCTCTTCCACAGCATGTCTTTATCCTGTCTTCCTTCTCTCACCCCAACCAATCGCAGCAGATGGCCCCGCCCCTCCCTGAGCCTGGTTCTGCTGGAGGTTTCTTCCTGTTAAAAGGGAGTTTTTCCTTCCCACTGTCACCAAAGTGCTGCTCATAGGGGGTCATATGATTGTTGGGCTTTTCTCTGTATCTACTGTACAATATAAAGCGTCTTGAGGCGACTTTTGTTGTGATTTGGCGCTGTATAAATAAAATTGAATTGAATTGAAAAGTCCAACAAAAGATATCAAACAGATGTTAAATAAACAAAACGACTTTTACAAGCATAAAAACGTAAGCATGGTAGTGGGACATCACCATGCTAATGCTTCATGTAGCAGGTCGTCTTTGGCGTTCAGCTTACAGTTCGAGGCTGAAAATTCCCTTCAAAACATGCAAAACCTGAATCTCTGGATCTGGAATCATTTCCAATATTCCTCTGAAAACAATAAGAAAACTTTATTGTCTGAGTTTAACATTTATGATGCACAATGTTCACTTTTACTTTGCTGCAAATTAAAATCACATAACCTCCTCTGTGCGATTTTCAGATGAATTCACAGATTTTATTTTATTTTAAAAGTAGAAAATTCACACAAGCTTCGATTCTAATATCCTGTCGTCATACAAGAGGACGAGCAAAGCTGACAACTTGAAATGTGGAAGTGCAGCTAAAGCGCTTCATTCACTTCAATTGTTTTAACTAGTCTTAATGAAAAACTACTATACTTAAAAAGTCATACATTTGAGTAAAATGTAACCAGGACAGTTAAAATAATAAAAGATGTATGTTTGATGAACCAGTCTAATAACCTTCCTTTCACCAGATTTAATGTTTTGATTAAATGGAAATGGAAAATTTACATGTAATCAAATTACTTAAAGTCAGCGTTTAGGACATAAATCTTTTGACTGTACTTACATTTTTAAAAAAAAATCATTTAAACCATTAAAATTTAATTTTTGATCTTATTCAATTTTTATGTCCAGGATTTATTATTTAAAAAAAGAACAAAAAACAAAACTTCATTTTTATTCGGCCACAGTTGTTTCAGGCACCAAAACTAATCAGAGGAAGAAAATGATGATAATAAGTGTTCCCGTGTGTCAGGACTTCCCACAGTGGGGGGGCATGTTGGTGTTAAGAAGTGTCTCTAAGCTGTGAACTGTTTCACTGGGGTCAAAGGTTAAACAGAAGGAAAGTGAGGCTCTAGTTTAAAAGAAAAGAAAGCTGGCGGCTCATCCTCGTGTGTGTGTGTGTGTGTGTGTGTGTGTGTGTGTGTGTGTGTGTGTGTGTGTGTGTGTGTGTGTGTGTGTGTGTGTCATTGAGTTATATGACCTGGTGATGAGGGAGGAGCAGAGCGGGGGGAAACACCTGCCTCGCCCCTCCGTCCAACAAAGATCTGTTCCAGCGGAACGCCGTCATAAACCTGGACACGGGCACGCAAGCTGTAATCGACCTGATCCTGAGGTGTCCCACCTTCTCTGAAGTTCCTGCTACAAAGTCCACCCACCCCTCCAGACCTCGGCTATATTCCTGGTCCCCCACTGAGCGCAACCTTGCCTCAGCCTCAGCCCGTCATCTTCAGGGCCCACAAAAAGCGAGAGGGGTTTTTTGGTATGCGCTGTCTACTTTGTAGCTTTAGCAAGTTTGCAGATAATGTGAGATTTATCCCAGCCAGCTCTCCTCTTAAGAGAAGTATCTTCAAAATTTAAATGACATAAAGGGTTAGGGTTAAGTCAAAGCACCTCTGCTGGTGGAAAAATAAAGGCCGAAGCTTCTAGGGTGGAAAGAAGAGCAGCTCTCTCCGGGGAGCTATCCATCTTGTACTGGAGCTCTTTTTAGTATCAGGTGCATCATCTTGAGAAGCCATCTGACATTCCTGGCTGAATTAGTCTGAAATTCCCACATAGAAAAAAAAACTTAGCGGGGCCAGGTGGCTGATCATTATGTGCACATGCTGTGTAGAACTAAAACGTTTTGCATGTCTCTGGAGGAGGAATTTTTGGGCAATTTTAAACAAAGGTCATGTTTTACTTTGTGCCACAGATACTTTTAACTGGAGCTGTCAGCAGTGGCCCAATTTTTCACCGGCCTGCTCACAGCGCTGACCTGTCACAGCAGGCGACTAATTATTTATCTCCATTAGCAACGTGAGAACGTTTGTCCAAAAGACGTTAGAGTAGGGTATTATTTAATGTTAAGCTTAGCATTTTAGAGATAAAGCCGTGCATTTTGTGTCGTGTTCTCCTCATTTGCACTTTTTCATTATTGGGCGCAATGTCATAAGTATTTTTTATTAGTATTTCTTTGCCTCTATTGGATAGTTTAGCAATGAAGATGGACCTGAAACTGAGGACAAAGAGAACGGGAAGATACGCAGCAAAGGGCCGCCACGTGGCCTCACCCACCACTAAGATGATGGGGGGTGTAAGCCAAACCACACCAACCAAATGTCGAGTGAAAGCCAAAATAAACAGCCAAGGGCAAATCACAGAGCTTTACTACTTTTGCGGTTTGGAAGTACCAAAAACTGCAGTTCCTCTAGTGTCCACTTGAGGCTGGCACCAACAGTGAGTCAGTCCCCATACACTCACATGTTAAAATACCCAACTTCATAGGATTAAAAAGCACATTCACGGCCTGGTGCAAAAGACAGATGAATTCCCTCTACCTCGATCCCTCTTCCCTTTTCAGGGGCGTGGTGTGTGCTGGGAGCTGAAGCCCACCTCTGTCAGAGTCCCTGAACCTCTCGTCTGTATCTGACAAATACCACGGCTTTTCTGACAGAACTTCCAACCCATTTCAGCATCTTCTTTATCTGTTACTTTTACTGTTACACTAATTAGCAGGCATGCATGTCTGCACACACCTAGCATGCTAGCACGCCAACCTAGCTATTAGCTTAGTCCCTCACTTCCAAACACGATCACTCTGGGTTTCAAAAAGTCAGCAAAGTAGCATTAATGCTAACATTAACATGCAAAGATCAGCAGAACCAACAAGTGATTTTCTAATGCTTATATCCAACTTTTATTTTAGTTATAGTTTGTTACTGATAAAGTTTATAAACCTTCATAAAAAAGAAATAATCCAATAATTCATGAGCTGCTGTCAGTCTGTCATGTGTGCAATCACAAATGAGAAGATTAACTTTAGCAACTTTATTAATAGAATACAAAACAATAAACTTTATTATCATTATACAAGAACAACTAAATTTAGACTAGCATGTCTGCTACACCCATCAGAACAATTAATAATAACAATAATAAACAGACAGATTATAAAAATATTTTTACTTCCGAAGGAATGATTACATAGAGTGATGATGATGATGATGTGATGAGTGTATGGGTGGTTGTGGTGAGGTGATGGAGGCAAAACGCTGTGCTACAGATCTGTGCTGTTTGCCTGATGGCTAAAGTTCAAACAGAGGGTGACTAAATGATGTTGCTGGCCTCCTTCCTCGGACCGTTGGTGTAAACATCTTTTAGGTGTGGGTGCTCCAACCCCTCCACACGCTGTGCAGTCCTCACCACGCAGTGTAGCTCCTTCTGCTCAGCGTCCTGACATCAGTGAAGTCATCATCACTCAGTGTAAACTTCAGTGTTTAATGACAAGCTGCAACAGGTTTGTTCAAAATAAATGTGAGCGTGCCATGTAGGCTGAAATTTAACAACCTTAAAGGAACAAAACAGGAAATAAAACAAGGAAAAAGAGGAAGTTCAGTCATTAAAACAACTTTCTGCTGTTTCACTTATTCCATGAAAACAAAAAGCTCTTATCTCTCTGTTAGCTCTCTGTCTGTTTTCTGTTTTCCACCTCCAGGATGGTAATTGTCCACATGTTGTTGTCTTCTGAGGTATTTCAACATGACTTATGACTTGATCCTGAGATGGGACACCTCTGCTGGGCCGTGCACCCGCCCTTCTCCCCAGTCCATATGGTTTGACTTGGTTACAGCGTGAGTGTGGTAAGATACTTGTTAAAATGTGGTATGTGGCGGCTGCACTTGCTGGGACTCTTCTTGAGCCGCCTGATGTTTTGTTCTTCGCTTCAGGAGGTTATGATACCCTTCTCAGGGATGGTTTCGCTACAGTAAGGCCTCACCATTTTTGAAAAATGAGCTTTAAGTTGAAAAAATAATAATTTACGATGCGTATGTGAAAATTACGTTCCATCCATCTGTCCATTCTTTTTCTTACTGTCTCATCGTACAAGAGTTGCAGAGAGTCTGAAGCCTATCCCAGCCTACATAAAGAGGCATCAGACGCCCTCGTCAGGCTTCCAGTCCATCACAGAGCTAAATCACACAGTTGTTGCTCAGACAGAACAAGATACAAAACATTAAAACATGTTAAAAACACAACAGCCTTAATAAACTCAGTTTGGACCAAGGTTATTATCGTTAACGAAAACTAACGAAATAACGAAAACTAGAAGTGAAAAAACATTTTCGTTAATGGAAATAAAAATAAAAACAAAAAAAGGAAAACTAACTAAAACTGTAATGAGTGTTCACAAAACTAACTAAAATTAACTGAATTTATAGCAAAAATGTGTTTAGTTTTCACTGATGTGTGCGTGTCCTACAAGAGTCAAGGGTGAAAATGAAGTTTAGTTTCCAGATTTTTTTCTTGCTGTCTCATTATGCCAGCAGGTGGCAGCACGTTAGTCGGGTCGTCTGTGTTGCTGCTCCGTCTACGCGCAGAATCATGTCAGGAGAAAACGCCAGAGTCCAATTTGGGATTACTTTGAATATGACTGTGTTTTGGATAAAGCAAGTGTCTTGTAGTGGAAAGAGACAAATTATGAGGGACATTTCTAAAGGGAAAAAAATCCCACAAACCTTAAAGTGCGCTTGAAAAGCTCACAAAAGAAGGCTAACCTAGCTTACCTTGAGAAGGGAGCACACTCAACCCTCATCCCCAGAAACAGAAGCTAACCCCAGGCAAGGCAGCGTGATGCATCCCGGGACAACAGGACGGGGACATCTACATAACTGTGAGTCAATTGCCTTCACAAAGTTTATCAATTCACTTGAACCAAAATTACGAACACCCGGTGCTGCAAGAGTTAATAGTCTCATTGGGGCCAAGATATACATTTTATAGTTGCCTGGTATCAATGGTTGTTCATCTGCCCTAATTTATTTATTTATTTATTTATTTATTTATTTATTTATTTATTTATGTATTTATTTATTTATTTATTTAAAGAACCCATAGGTGGGAATGTGAGTTGTCTGTCTCTGCGTGTTAGTCCTGCAGCAGACAGGCGACCTGTGCAGGGTGCAGGGTATGGTAGCTGGAATAGCAACATACCCAAGGATAAGCAGAAGAGCATGACTGATATGATGAAACTGGGATTTTGTTACACTTAATTATTGCAAACACAATTAAAACTATAACTGAAACTAATCAAAACTAAACTGAAACTAAGGATTTTCAAAAAATAAAAACTAAACTAAACTAGCAAACAATTGGTAAAAACTAATTAAAACTGATATAAAATTGAAAATCTGAAGTCAAAACTAAATAAAAATAAAAACTAATGAAAATTGCAAAACTATTAAAACCCTGGTTTGGACCTGCAAGCAGGGTTCATACATCATCACTTAAGAACTGGACTGAGTAGATGAGCTAAATTAAAGAATGTAGCTTGTGCCAAAAAAAATATTCAGACATGGTGAACAATAAACTGAAGGAAACTCGACAGTAAATAATGAAAGCCATAAATCATAGATGTTTCTATGTTGCGGGTCAGACTGACCCAGAACAGAAGAGATGTCACATGTCATCTGCATCACTACAGAAAACGAAAAAAATCTAAATTATAAAAGAAAATTGTAAAATAATCAATGCCAGTGTGTCTGACACTTTTGGATGAGGAAACACGCCCCGGGTCAAATTGACCCAGGAATGATTGGTGTTCCTGGAAACCAACATAACAGGAGGGTCAAGTCCAAACCTTAAAAACATTGACTTTAGAGTGAGGTCATGAAAAACATCCCATGTTCTGTATAAGAATTATGGAATATCATGCATTATTGTTGATTCTTAAATTTTGATTAATTATTATTTTTATGCTGAACTGTAAGTTATGGCTTATGAATGTATAATTAGTCTGTCTGATTCCGATTCTGGAGCGGCGCAGGGTCCCTGTATCTTTAAGAAACTCGTTTTTCATCAGTAATTTTGCATAAAATGCTTTTGTTGGCTCTCTGGGATTGATTAGTTCTGCCTCTTTAAGCTGGTGGTGAATCAAGTATTCATTTCCTGTTAGATACAATTAGATACTGGGGAGACACGAGGGACGGCTTTTATGGAGTCGGAGCTCGTCCCAGACAGATACGTTCACATTTGAACGCGATCCACAAATGAGTCAATCTGACTCGACATTTGCTTTGAGGAACATCTGACTTTCTCATTCTGGCAGGCCTTTGGCACTGTGCAGGCTCGCTGGTCTGCAGAGACTAATTGTTTGGGGCTAAACTGTCCTCCTCCTTCTCACTTTTTACATCATCTGGAGCACAAACAGCCCGAGGAAACCTCGCGGCCCTCCTCGCTCCGATCAGTTAGAAAGAGCTGACACCCGGATCAAATCACGTTGTTCCATTAAAAGTGTAACTTATGATCCATTACCAGTGTTTTCTTTCTTTTCTCTCTCTTCCCCTCTCTTACTTTCACATCAGCTTGTAATATCCTAACAAAGTCATTCTTTGATGGCGGCATTTCTCATGGCTCCTGTAAAGTGGCTCCACAGCGAGGGAGGAAAGAAACCGTGAAGGCCAAATGCGAGGAGGCTGAGACGGAAACCGAAGAGCTCATCAAGCTCATTCATCTTGTCGGATCTGAAGGCCGAGAACGCCAAGCAGAGGAAATTTCACACTCACTCTTCTTCAACACACTCCATGAATCATATCGCATAACAGGCTGAAGCCGCTGAGTATTTACAGACTGGACTTCTTGCTAATTACACTCCCGTCTCTCCTTACACTGGCTTTTGTTTTAACCATCATTACGAGCTCAAATGAGATTCAGGCTCCCAGCAGTAACCGACCCCCCCCTCCCCAACTTGGCAGTGGCGATCAGGCGCCTCTGGACGACTATCAAACAGGTAGTTCGAGAGATTTACGCCGCTTTGTTACCCTCGCACAGCAAATGGCATAGAAAGGAAAAGAGTGAAAGGCGATACCTCACTGAAGACAATGTCTTACAGAAGGCTTGCTGCAGCATGCCAAGCTGATTTGGTGCCCGGCGAAGTCAGAGAGCGGCCCGGAGATCTGCTGCCGAACACACGATTCACTAAAAACGAGAGACACGAGATGTGATGACGAGCACCAACTACTTAATTTTCATCCCATATTTATGCATTCAGACAGCAGCTGGTGCAGCCACATCCATTAATATGCTGACATTTGGACAGCCTGTGCAGTGTGGACGTTTCAAAATCTGTGGAACAAAGAAATAATTACACTGCACATTTAAGTCATTTTAAGTACCGCATAATTTCCTGGTATTTCAGCAGAAATCAGGTATTTTATAGGGAAGTCACAAATTGTGCTGTAAGTAAATTTAAGCACGGCATAAATAATTTTAAGCAGTGTGTAATTAACTATATGTAAAAACAATATTTCTCTGTCTTATGTCACAATACTGTGCACTCTTCAGAGCATGTACCAAACTATGGAGGGACTGAAACTTGCCTTTTTACATCTTTGTTATTTTAAATTCTTAATTAATATTCATTATGTATCACGAGTTTTCCTTTTTTTACTTATGCTGTGCTTTAAATTAGTTTTAAATTTACTTACACTGTAATTGTTTCTTTGTTTCTTGCATAAATCTGACTTGTTAGTCCGTTATTCTATTGCATCTATTTTTATTAGCATTTATTCGTAAATTGTAGTGTACAATAAAAAAACCCATTGAAATTCAGTTTAATTTACTTTATAATTATGCTCTTAGCTATTGGCTGTATTGTGATGTTTAACCAGATTGAATCTGTCTGTGTGTAACTGCACATTGTTCCCTTTCTCTCAGCAACCTGATGCTGTCACACCGAGTGGACACGTGGTTCCTGAATCGCAGCTAAAAACTTATTTCTGCAAAACTGTCACAACGCTCAGTGGGCCCTGTGTCAGCAGGGGCGTGGACAGAGCGCTCGTGACGGTTTGCAAAGTGAAGCCAGAAACTGTAGCTGTTAAACACACACAGCATCCTGAAACTACACACAGGAGTCAGCTGCAAACCATCCTTTGAATCATTGCTTTGAATAATGCAAAAATATAGCCGAACAGATATTGAGTTGAATTTCTGGAATTTAAATGTTTTTGCATTGAATTTTTTTTCAGAAGTTATAAAATAAATGAAGAAAAACAACATTTACAGTGATGATGGTCACAATGTTCCAGCCATCCCTCCATGAATTTCTACTAAGGAAAAATCTACTTTGCATATATTTTTATTGTAATAATTTTATAGTTATGTGTAAAATGTCAGAAATATAACATAAACATATAACATGGTGATTTTACATTTCTTTTTCAATTTTATGTAAAATTTAAACACTGAGCATCTGAACCTGAACGCTCCATGACACAGTGAGCATAAACCGTTCAGCTTCCTCTGCGTCTCCTGCTCTTTAGCACCGTTGGTCTCATTAACACCAGCAGCAGCTTTCAGCAGACGGTCATAAGAATACTGCAGGATCACGAGATTGAAAAAGAAATCATAACAGGTGGAGTAAAACCCAACCACAGAGCAAAGTAACTTTAAAAGAAAAAAGAATCTTTGCAAGTAAAGGGTGGTCAGGGTTGAAATGTGGATGTTATTAAGTTATTTGAGTGGCAGCAGTTGTTTAAAGCAGCACATGGAAAAGCTTTACTCGTGCAAGCTTAATGGCAAATGTCACAGGACTCTAGGAGGTCAGTTTCTGCAAATAACCTTTTATGGAAAGTCAGGGGTGTGAGATAAAGTGGTGTAAATGCTACACAGGCAGCTCAGAGTCTTCCTCCTTGGTGTGTACGGTGCTCCTCCCGTGTTATCTCCGGGGGCTCGTAGTAGCAGTCCATCTCTTTCATGGATAAGCAAATCAATCCGGAGGATTCCACAGCGGCTGGGCTCGGCGGTGTGAAACGACACCTTGAACGGTGGAGAAAAGCAGCCCGGCCCTCTGATGTCTCCTCACAGCAGTTGTTCAGAGGTTTCAACACAGACACACACACACAGACACACACAAAGGGGGCTGCCGTCCCCCCTCCCATGACCAAATCATGACCTCATTCCAGTCACCTGCTGCTGAGACCGTGGCTAACCTGCCCTCCTAACCGGAAAATCGGCCGCCTTTTTACCAACACTCCCTGAAGCCGCGCAGGTCAACGTGCTACGTGGTCGAACACATACCTTAGACCTATCGACATGTTTGTGCACCAAAGCAGCAGGAAAACGGTTTAATGCATTTAAAAAAAACCAGGAAAAGCAAAAAGGAAGACACTTGCACGCAAATCTCAGCGAAGATAAACGCTAAGAGAGTGAGCTGTTGGTTTGTTGGAGCCTGAATGAAAACCAGCTTGCAAAGTTACATCCTGTACGAGGAACAGAGAGCGAACGAGCCCCTCGGGATCCGCCGGCCACTCTTAAACATTTGGAACATTTATGCTGCTTTAAATTTTTTCTACATCTTTCCCTTGATATTTTATGCGAGGAATGAATTTTGTTTGCCAGAACAATTCAGCTCTCTATCGTGAATACCTTTTGAGAACATGTGGGGATTTTGTGGTTGTGGTGTTGTGTTTCTATACGCAGTTTATTACAGACTCAAACAGGACATGTGAAGGAGGTGCTCTGACTTGTGCTCAAGGCTTTTAAAAGCAGTGCAAGTGTTATGTTTCCATGTGCTGGGAATGTGAATGAAGAGCTACGGCTTCGGTGTGACGGTGAAAACTTTAAATCCCAGAATTCCTCTAAGCCGCAAACGCTTCCGTGACTTCCGCTTGATCAAAATTATCTCTGTTGAACTGTAAAAGGAAACAAACTAAGTAGTCACAGGTTATTTTAACTGCTAACAGCAGCACCGGGCAGCGCGGGCCGTGGTGGCAATTCCCATGAAATCTCCCGATATTTCTTTCATTTGTTCACCGTCCGCAATTAGTCGCGGTCAGGCCGATCAAAGGCAGCGGTCGGGTGGTTGCATGTGAACCGGCGTCCACTTGCAATGACATCCACAAACCAGAATGAAATATGAAATATCAAGTTTCCATGGATGCATGGACCAGTAAAAAAGAATCTGAGGAATAGGAGGGTTTTCACACTGGGTAATGTGAAACATTTGGTGCGGATTGTAGGCCTCGGCAGAGGGAAGACCACAGCCAAAATCTGTCTGGCAGTAAAACCCGGAGCAGGCACAAGTTAAAACAAACTGCAGTTGCTGAGTCCTGTTGATTTAGATGTCATTATGCTTCTTGGTGCCTGGCAGACTTTGCTGGCGTTGGGTGCCTTACAGAAAAATAAAAATGATAAAGGTACGAACAACAAAACAGGTTTTTGTTATTTGCTCTGAATGCAACATCTGAAGATTGATGGCTGTTTTTGTTTCATATCGGACAGATGTTTCTCCTCACTGCTTTAATTTTCACCCGTCTCTCTCTCTCTCTCTCTAGCTGTAAGGAAAATAAATGAGAAGCACTGAGAGCAGGTGGAATAGCTTCAATCTGAATACAGTGCTTTTTTAACTATGCATTTATTACACACTTTTTATTTACTTATTTTCCACAAAAAGGACAGCAGACAGCCACACATGGGCTCCAGCTGCAGCTTATGAGATCATTAAAATACAGGTTCGGATCATATTAGACCACATTATAAATCCAAGCTCAGTGTATAACAAACAAAGAAATCCAACCAAACGCCTTCTGTTTGGGACGATCGGGTCGGTTTTAGCTGATAAATATCATCACGTGCGTCACGACGAGGGGCTGCGTTCAGACGTCCCACCGACTCCTGCACATGATGGATCTGCAGGCCTACAGAACAAAGCCTGCCGTGGACAAACAGTCAATCTGAACCAAATGGACCACTTCATCATTGCACAGCAATTGGATGTAAATGTGGTGTTGGGTTCCCACATGTCTGCCCACCTCGTCTCACCATAAATACTGCGCAAAAGCAGGCAGCTTTGTGTGTGTGTGTGTGTGTGTGTGTGTGTGTGTGTGTGTGTGTGTGTGTGTGTGTGTGTGTGTGTGTGTGTGTGTGTGTGTGTGTGCTCTTGTTGTCCACAAACAGAAAAACAGACGTTGTTCCGATTAGTGTGGCCTGAGACAGGTGTTGTGTGGTTATTGACCTTTAGAGGCTGAATGAGGTTTGGGAAAGCTGTGTAAGCAAATAAATAGCCGTGCACTAAGGAGGGTGGAGCAGGGTGGAGCAGGGTGGAGGAGTCTCTTTGTAATAGAAGCTCAAGAAAGAGAAGCTTTATCTTTTTAGCAGGCATCCTCCTGCTCCTGAAGTGTCAGGGTGAGAAGGCACATGACCTCGAGCTTTTAATTGCTTCCTATGTTTTTTCCATCTGCAGGGGGGAAAGTACACACTGTCTCCCTGCGACACATCTGCCAAATGTTTCCTGTGTCTATTAATACCATGGTCACATGACTACACACACACACACAAACCTTTTTTTAGTTTTTTCTCTGTGCTGCATTTGATTCCTGGTTTTCTACAGGCGAGTTGTCTTTTTCTGTGGTTCAGCCCAAGAAGCAAATAATCGAACACTCACTAGGCGGCGTAACAGATGGTTGCCCCTCCCTGTCCCGGTGTCTTCCTGTTAACATATCATATCAAATTTATTTGTATAGCACATTTAAAGGCCAAAGTGCTTTCCAGTAATACCAATACAGATAAAATCACAATATAAAATAGAGTCTCAGGAGCTTAGAAAGAAAAGCGTCTGGACTTCTTTAAATTGCTTGAAGACGTTTCACCTCAAGAAGCTTCTTCAGTTCAGACAACAAATATAAAATATAAGTTACACATATAAAATAATTGCATGTATGTAAATGCAGAGCCAGATGAAAATCACCCTAATTAGCCTCGAATGCTGAGTTAAAAAAAGTGCATTTTAGACGTGATTTAAAAGATTGAATAGAATCAGATGCCAAGAGGAAGAGTATTCCATAATTTGGCTGCGGCAAAAGCACGGCCTCCTCTAGTCTTCAGCCAAGACCTAGGTTGCACTACAGGGTGTTTCCCCTCCCACTGTTGCCACTGCTTGCTTATAGGAGCTGTTGTTTTCTCTGGATAGTTATAGGGTCCTTGCCTTACAATATAAAGTCCCTTAAAATAACCGTGATTCAGTTATATGGAAAAAAGTGGACTGAATAGAATTCTGGTGAACAGCAATAAGCAAAGATTAGTATTGTACTGATTATCAGTGAGTCGACCAAAATTCCAGTTAAGTTAAATATGGGCGACGTACGCTGAGCAGATTACATCACAGGGGGATGAAACGAACATAATAACATAAAATCCAAAGAACTGGGATTAATAATCAGTATTTTTTTAAACTGACAGTTTAAAACTTGTCTATGGGGAGAACATGCTAGAGAAATGATATATCTTAACCTGGGAGCGCCTCGATGTTTCCACAGATAGGATGGAGGAGGTGGATGAGGGAGAAGGAGGTCTGGGCTTCCCTGCTTAGGCTGCCCCCTGTGACCCGGCCTCGGATTTTAATACATATGTGTGAATAATGACTGCGTGTGTGATGATGTTCATGCAAAGTTCACTTAAGTTTGGCTCATACTGACACATACATATATATTACATACATTAGAATTATTACAGTAAGATGATCAGAAGCTGGTAGTTACTTAGCTGACTTGATCACTGGTGTTTTAATAGGTGCTCCCAGCTTACCAGTTACACCAACAACTGAACATTAATTATCTCATTTTTCAAATCACAATCTTAACTTGCAGGAAAAAAGTTGCTAAACTCATTTTGAAGGTTGGTATTTTTACAGTTGAACTCGGGCTCCGCCTGCTACCGTGCAGAAACAGTGGTCGTGTAACAAAGCAGCAGTCAGTATGTCTGCACTTGTGTCGTGGAGCCTCAGTCGGTTCCAACTGAAATCTGTCGGTTTGTCATTTGGTCCTATTGTATGTTCTAGAGTTACATTTTCTCACGTTTCTTTAGTTTTGAAATCATCGTTCTGCTGTGGCTCTGTCAAACTGTAGTTCATATTCTGTGCACTAGATGATGTTTTCTTTTGAACTAACTGGGAAAAACTTGGACGACACATTTGCGTCTCTTGTACACTTGTTTTGGGATTTGTCCTCTCATGCAATCTAATGACTCGCACAGCTTTAATGAACAGATGTTCAGCTGTGGTCACTGCTGCAGATCCATCCTTATAATAATAGACACATTTTTAATATCTGGCAGTTTCATAGCTTTACATCATTATTAACAGTTTAAAAACAAAATAAAATCCCTCATTATGGTAACGTCGGAAAGCCTTGTGAAGCTTGTGAAAATGATTGCGGTCAGTATCTGGAGCGGTAACTCTGCTTTAAGCAGCGTCTTTGGATATAAAAACCTGCCTGGAGCCACTCAGAGGTTCTTCACATGCTTTGACTCTGGATAAAAAGATCAGTGCTAATCTCGTGTTTTATTCCCAACGTGAAAGCTTTTACCAATATGCAATACGACTTTCTGCACGATGACATCAGCGCTCATAAACGGTGTCTTCATATTGAGTTATTCTGTCTCTATGGTTTCCCCACTTAAGAAGTCATCAAATGAAAGTGTAATATTGTGTTTTAGCAGAGTAAGGGCTCATGTTCCAATTTCACATTTCCTTTTGGAGGACCTTTGCTCAGTTTTACTGATCTGAATATGTTACAGTGGGGTTGGTAATACGGAGAGAGATGTTTTTGTAGATCAAAGAAAGCTGGAGGTTTTGATTATTCCATCTTTCGAGTGGATCCAGGGAGCAAAGTTTTACGGCTGCCTCCCGAGACCTGACTGCATTTCCCAAAATCATTACTCAGTCTGCAGGAATACATTCCCGGTGTGAGTTCAAGAGTATGGAAATTAAAATAGAATAGAAAATGTAACAGTGGGAAAATCAAGACATCGTTTGGCATAATTTAACACCAGGGGGCTGCGAGTCGAATGTCAGGCGGTGTGTTCTTACTCTGAGCACCAGATCGTGTTGGGAAATGTGTTCACGTCACGTTCAGTGCAAACACTTTGATCTTTATTTATTCATGACTCCATTTTTTAAAAACTTTATTCTGTATTCCAGAAGTTAAATAGTTAATGTAACATTTACTTGATATTCTATTTGTGAAAAATAAAGTTTTGACTTTAATAACTTGTAATCATTTTCTGTATGAGTTCAGGTTTATTTATTGGGTTTATTGTGGTCATTTCCTTCTTCAGGTCATATTTTGCATAAAGACCTGCAGATAAAGGAACTGCTTTGCTATAATTTGGTACAGCTCACCCTGGCTCAATGACATAATGAGAAAAGGTGAATTCAAACTAAGAAAACTAGTCCCAGCTTTTCCTTTTTAATATGATTAAAAACATCATTTCAGTGTCTATGTGTGTTTGAATGCTGTCTTTGCAGTAGCAGTGAAATGCTGCTGCATGTATGCTTTCACTGATGAATCCATTCCTGCTGCTCTCGCTTTGGAAAGCTAAACTCCGGCTTCCTCCCAGCTCATTAAATGCAGATTGTTCCTGCTACACCACCAGAGACACTCTGAGAAAATTTCTTTACTTCCACCATCTGACTGTCAACCGCCGTCATGGCTGACTGGTGTGCGGTAACTTTACACTTTATTAAGAGGATCTCACTTATTCCGGTCCAAACACAGAAAGCGTTTTATTCGGAGATTCAGTTCACTTGTTTCAGTTTTAACAGCACTGTTGAGTGTGGGACTCTTTCAGGTCCGTCTCCGCCTGGGAAACCGTGTGAAACATGAAATAGAGTTTCAAGAGGAACAATTCCAGCAATGATTTCACCAGTTTCATGAGTATCGGATGAAACCGTAGTGTCTGCGTGGGCTTCTCAGCTGGTACTGAAGCGTCAGCTGACGCGTCTCACTCTCCTCACAGATCCATCATTCATTCTCACAAACATTTCCACATAATCAGCAAAGCATTTGGTTCTTTCTCTGCCATTTGATATTACAGAAGGTGTTTTTTGGTTGTTTTTTGAACACACGTTTGAAATGAGACTGAGAAAAATGCTTAATGTCGCTCATTGTTATCGTGATCATTAACTATACTACACTGTATCAAAGATCAGTTACAGATTTCTCAACATCATTGCAGCATATTAGTGATCAAATAAGAAAAGGGACTTCCTGTTGGTTTGGCTCAGTGGATACCAAATCAGTACAGCACTCATCTCTGGACCAGCAGACAGTTAAGTGTAACATGTATATAAGCCCAGACTTATTATAGGGCCAGGACACAGAATACATGAGCTGCAGCCCCTCCAAAGCTGCAAATGTAACCGTGGGACAGACTCTCACTGTCCCACGGTTACATTTAGCAAAAAGAATTTGCTTTATTTCGCCTGATTTTAAGAGAAATCTGAGTTCTTGTTGTGGTTGTTTCCCTGCAGAATGGTTAACTATAACATTTGTCAGAATCATCCAGTCTGGGAGCTTTCGTGGGACTTGACCATCACACCGTCTGTACCAGCGTTGGTAACCATGGAAAAAAATGGCATGATTGGCTTTGGATCTAGTCTTGGTTTGGGAATCTCTGATAGCAACACTCAAACATCGGGCCTTATTCACTAATGTAAGCATGTTTTGTTGAAGTCATGAAAGTGCTGACGATGTTTCAAGACAAAAGCAGGAGAAAGTCCGACTGAGCCTTTAGTGTCTGAGGCTGAAGTGTTTCCACAGACGGATGAGACGGGGAAAAGAAGAGGTGCCAGATAATCTGATCTGTTAGCATGAGATGAGAAATTCAGGAAAAATTTCCAGTTTCTCCTGGAGAGTACCAGGACATGAGACTGTAAGTGATGACAACCATACAATGATGCCAATTTCAACCTTTTCAGTTAGTATTTTGTATTCTTCATATCCAATTTAATGTCTTACTGGTAAGTATTTAATTCTAATTCTGGCTGATGGTGTTTGGGAAAACTGTAAAAAACAACCAAAGATCAATCAGCTTCATAATTAATAATCATGCTAGTAAGTAACAGTAGTTTAAAGTTGTGTGTCTACATTTTGTCCTTCGTTGTTGGTTTGTACTCATGGGCAGCGGCCGACTACGAGAAAATTCATGGAAGTAAATTTTGATGATTAGCAGATTTGTGTGTGAAATGTTGGTTCAGGTGGTTTATGCCCAGATCTGTTTGTGCGGCCTGTTAATGACACCCAGTGATTTTAAGGCAAACATATACAGTATTAAGCTAATTGTGTTCGTGCTTCCTCTGTAAGTCTCTAAAGAGTTTTGATAAATCAAGAACAGCTCTTCCTCCTTTGTGGAAAACTGCAGCATGTAAAATTTTGGTGGTTATTGGTGGCATTTTCATGAACTCTAATAAGACTAATAATGTATTCTGTATGGCAAAAATGTTTATTAAGGGATCAAGCTGCACTTTTTTAACTTGGGGATGCCGCTCAGGAGTCCAGTGCACCTCCTAATTGGATCCTATGGGGGTGCTCAAGGCGCAGACATTAAAGTAAAAGAGTCACAAAAGTGTCCCCAGTCAATCTAAACTTCTTACCACACAGCTCTCAGGCTGCCAAGAGTCTTTTGGCAGAAACATGTAGGAAACTGTATAACAACACTATAAAAACATTCACTTTTACACAGCATCTGCAGCTTCGGCTCTTCATTATCTCATGTTTGATTTTCAAACAGCCACACTGTCTGCACTTAGCACTAGCTTGTGCTGAAATGTTAAAGTCCTTGCTTCTTTAACCAGCTGCATATGAAACAAGTCTTGCTCTCAGAGTCAGAGATCGTCTGTTTCCAGCTGTTCGCTGCCACCGCGGGACACTTATCGACCCTGACACCGCTTTTGTAAAAGTACACACACACGCTCTGCAGTTATTGCTTATTTCCTCACATCATTTAACTCCTCTGGTGCACCTGGGGTTACCAGACATGGCCTTCTCAGTTACACTTGACCAGGTTGGGTCACTCCACTCGCTCTCCAACCACAGATCTGTTTTTCCCCTCCAGCTCAGCATTAAGTTATATGGGAAGTGTCAGTGTTTCTTTGATTCAGCTCCCTGATGCTTTGAATGAATTATTTCAGCGTGTGCTGGAGAGTCCAGTCATTCACTGTTTAACCGGGTCTCAATTTAAATCACCTTTTCAGAATACCATCTAATCTCTGGCCATCGTTGGGGATAAATGTTTGTAGTAGAGGTTAGCAACACTGGATATATTTCCTCATTCATGACAATAAAGAGGCTAATACAGATACGTAATGTGTGATAGATTTCACTTAAAGGAAAGGTTTATGGATTCAAAATTTATAATGCAGTAAAAAAAACAAACAAGTCTCCATCTGAAGCTTGAGACAGGCGCAGCTGCTTTGATTGACAGTTCTCCCGATGTAGGAATCTGTAGCTAAGCATTGGTCCCCTAACCCCGGCTGTGCTGGTGTATTATTTTGGAGCATTTTAAGTAAATAATCTGACAAGTTTTATATATTGCAAACCATCAAGAGGATTTGTACTTCAGTTCAGAATTTATTCTGTGGTTTGTTAGTCTGCTATTTGCACAGTTTATAAATGCAGCTTGTTAACCAAGCTTGCTAGCATTAGCTTTTTAGCATTAGCTAAATTCAAAATACCCAAAAACTAGCAGATTGGTGGCCATGTTTATTTTTTTGTTGATTACATTTCGCATTATTAACAGTGACAAGAATTCACTGCCAAAAAGCAAAACTGGAGAACAATCACTCGGATACGGAGAGCAATGGTCTGTGGCCACCACAAACCATCTCCTTTAAAGGGTTGTCTTGTTGTTGCTCCTCCAGTTCATCTGTTGTCACTTTGATTTGCACCATTATGCTTCCTAATGATACGGTGAATTCAACTAGTAAACATGCAGCAATATCAGGGCTTATTCAGTGATTCACTTGGAATTCCTATTTTTTGTTTGTTTGTTTGTTTGTCTGTCAATTTTGCATGTTTAAATTATTTCCCCCCATAAAGACCTGCAGCCATAAAGCAGTTTTAAAAATAACCTTCACAGGTGAGCAAGTTCCTTTCACGCTACCAGCTCCACAGTCAGCATAGTGGCCTCATCTAATATGACACATAGTGTTTGGAATAGCAACACAAGTTTGGCAATTTTTCCACTGTAAAAAGAAATGCTTTGTCTCATGGAAACAAGTCTGAAAGTAGCCAATTTCATGGAAAGTCCCCACGGCCGCCTCTGCTCCAGCTGCTCATTGCCCCCCATCGCCTCCTGTTTTCCACAAACACGAGGACGTTGGCTGCAAAACAAAAAGCACGTGAAGGCACTCTCGCAAGAAGAATCGTCCATGTAGTTCACCTCAGTGAAGTCATCCCTGGGGAGCAACAGGCTGAGGTATTAGCCAATCACAGCTAACTCCCCTCCCTGCACAGTCGGCCCGAAGCTGGACGTGCACGAGAAAAGGGTTTGTTGTGGTCAGAAACATGAGAAGCGCTTGGCTTTCGTCTTCTGAGCGTTGAGTAACACAAGCCGGTGGGAGAGCACAGAAATATTTGCGTATAAAGTATTAACATTAATATGCGTTTCCTGCTTCCATTAGCACTCGGTATCTGGCAGGGACTGTGTGAGACCTGCTTTCTTTTGTCCCTCCACCTCCCGCGGTGTTGTCTCACATTTGTTTTCCATTTTTAATCTTTTTCTAAGCGACCAGGTCACACCGAGTCACCAAAAAGCGGCAAATATCATCTTGTTAGACAGAATTTGAATAATTCGTGAGATTTAAGTGCGTGAGTGATTGTGTCATCTGCAGCAAGTCCATGGTGTAATCCCCCTTCAGACTGAGGTGGTGCTTTCTGAACTGCATCTGATTACAAGCAGTTAGAGTTTCATTTGGTAAAGGAAACAATGTTGATGTGCTGCATCAGACTCATAGAGAGGTTTTTGGACTGGAAAGTCAGGGATGAGGTGTGCCAAACCAGTGTTCACACAAGCTGTACAGCTTAAGTAAATCATTTCATAAAGCCACGGGCACACAGGGCTAGTGACTGGTCAACAACCCCTTGGCAACCATGGTTGCTAGGGGACATGTGTATTGCCTATCAGTTGGTAAGTGGTGGTGTCTGTTTCTAGAAGAAGATGCTGCCTCGTAAACCTTCCTGTGATTGCTTTGGTAAAACTATTGCTGCAAACAACATGTTCCAACAGGTGAAACTTTTACTCTGAAGGGACGCTGTCCTGAGAGTCCCTTCAGAGTAAAAGTTCAGCAGTTGGCAAGTATTTGCAGACATATTGGCATCCTTCATGTAAACTATTGGTGACAGCAGCAATCTGCTGGTGACCAAGGTTTTCGATTCACACTAAGGTTTTTAGTGTGTACCTGGCAACCAATTTTATCTGGCAACTGCCAGCAACCACTCACCAACTGCTCTGGGATAAAACACTGACAGTCACTGACCGATTTCGCAGCAACTGTGAGCAACTTCCAACAACTACTCACCAGTCAACTGTTCTCCAGGCCCACATAAGGCCTAACAGTATGTGTTCCTTTATTTTAAAGTTAATTTTTGATTTTATTCAACCTCATAATTTTGATTTCTGACATGAAGTCATGTCACTGATGCTTGCACGGCTTAATGCAATGTTTCTTTTAACAGCTTTAAAGCATTAAAAGCTTTAAATTAATTTTTGTCTTGGCAACTTTGTCAAAATCTCTGTTTTCTAAACCCTTTCTGTCATTTCTGAGTGAGGACATCACAGCTGGTTTAGCTGCTTTTAATCTGATTTGATTTATTAATGCAGCAGCGTGCACAAGGAAGCGTGTTTGATCCAGCAGAATGTAACGTAGTTAAGATGGAGAACAGATTTCGAGATTCATGGAGCAGTGAGAGATCTCTTTATGTTGAAGAGATTCTGGAAGCACAAAGCATATTTATCTGGCAGGACTGGCAGAGAGTCAAACTGACCCCAGGCCTCCAACTGAGATCAGGTCAAACTCGGCTCCAGATACCTTTGAGCTGAAGGATTTACTGGCAGAGATGATGATTCTTTACTACGCTGGTTTCATGACTTGGATTCTCTTTGGTCAGCTGTGGGTGAGATAATTTCCTTTTCCATCCTTAACTTGGAAAATAATGTGAAATAATAAGATTTAAAAGAAAATAAAGGCGAGTGCTCGGATTCCTCTTTATCGTTGCTGCCCTCATGGAATCACCTCATGAAGTCATCAGAATTTCATCAGAATGTATCTCCGTGAGTAAAATGTTATCAAAACAGATATGTGTAATGGTTTATACCATAAAATCCAGGTTTTAATAGCACACATCATTTTCCAGAAGTCACACACATTTCCTCAGAACCCAAACTGTTTTTAGACAAATCAAAAAAAGAGCTGGGAAGCAGAAAAAAGCGTCAGTTTTCCACCCATAGGGAAGAGTCGCTTTTCAGCGTGATGTTCAAACTGTTCCGCTCCACTTAGTTTTCCACGGGATTTTTGGTATCAAGAAAATCTTATTTCCAGGTATTTAAGCTCCAGTTGTTTGAAGTTATTTTAAGCACAAACTGGTACATTCGCACAGTGTGAGAGTGACGGTGTGCTAGTGATTAAAACAAGATTAACAGACACTATTTTGATAACAGTATAATTTTAAAGAAACACTTCCAAGAACTTGTTTTTGTCTCCTAGTTCTGGGAACGTTCGTGGTTTTGGATCCTTTTAAACAGGTGTTTGGTTTTGAATCGATGGGCAGAAAAAAGCAAAACATTAAAGACACTTGGAGAGACACTTTTCAAGTTTTCTGACCTTCTGCAGAGAACAGAAGGTTAATGCAGAAAATGTTCTCGGCTAAAAGGCTGATGGGGTACTGTCGTCACCCTGCCGGGCGGGTGGGCAGCTTTGACCCACAAGTTTGTGATTCTCATAACTTGAGAACGAAACGACGTAGGAGTTTGAAATTGATACCATACGTGCACGAGGTATGAGTATTTGTTAAAACTGTAGAATCAATGTTGGCAGAGGACTTTAAGGAAAGTCATTTCCTCTTCTGATTATAAACTAAGATTTGGAGTCTGAAATGTCAGCATGTTAGGTGACGGCTGTGTGCAGACAGGAATAGGACCCAAGGTGCAGACTCCGGAGACAAACTTAAACCAAAACAGCTTTAATGCTGAACTCAAACATAACATAACTGGGAAAAACTGAAAATAAACTAACACCGGTGGACTGGCAAAACACACAGCAAAATAAACGGTAGATCGCGACACAGACACAGAGAAACACAGGGCTTAAATACACAGAGGGAGCAATCAGAGAATGAGTAACAGGAGGGAAACACAGCTGGGACAAATCAGAACTGACGAGACCAAAGAAGCGTAAACTGAACACACTGAGATAAGACAGAGACCTTCAAAGTAAAACAGGAAACACATAACACAGACTCACATGCAGGCACTACAGAGGGAACAGAGACGTGGGACCAGGGCAGACACAAACACTGACTGGATGTGGGGATACAGCAGACAGGGAAGACAGCAACTATGGAACACAGACAGAAAACCAGAACACTAAAACTCTAACCAACCCCACCCAGAGAACCTAAACTAAGAATGATCCTAAAACCCATAAAGCAAAGCTAGAATATAATGAAATAACAAAATCAAAGAACCAAAAACACAAAACACTGGGTCAACGACCCAGGGACCCTAACACAGCAGAGGATTGGAAATCAGCTTCTGCTGTAACTCAGATCACATATACACGACTCAGACACCATCAGTCGTTAATGGTCTTACAGTAGACATACACCAGATATGTGAACTAAACAGGCCAAATTTCTTTCTGAGGTACCGTAGCAGGAATAAAACATTTTAGGAAGTGACATGAGGTGGTTCAAAAGAAACTCCACTAGTGTTGTGATTCACATATGACAGAAATACTGGGAGCAACGGGCAGAGTTAAAAAACAAAAGCAAGCAAGAATCAAATTTAAAAAGTCCAAAGAAATATTAGTCCAGAAACACAAGGGCAAAGTTATCCAAGGAACAAGGAGGCAACAGGAACACAAACACGGTGCAGAGCAAACAAACCAAAAAAGCAAAATGAATCTCCAAGGACTGAAGGAAGACTGAGGACACGACACAGAGAGGAACAAGGCACAACTAAACATAACCAAGAAACAAAAGGAAACTAGTCACTGGAGTAATGATACACTAACTCAAAACAAGAGGACATAAAGGTTAGGATTAAATACAGGAGACAATAACAAAAGCCAAAACTGAACGTTTCATGTGTTTCACGCTCAATCATCCAGGTAAGGACGTCCCAACGTCCAGATAAACACAATCAACTTTTTGGGACTGAAAGGTTTATGTGCTTATTTGTTGAAGGAATCAGACGATTAATTGATTAAATCAAATGATTAATAACAGATTTTAGAGGCGGGACAAGAAGCCGAGTACGAGTTAAGACACCTCGACCCCCAATATGTGAGGGGTTTGGGGCATGTGCAGCGGGGGGAAACAGGGCAGACGCTTGGAAAAGCTGGTGGAGGGGAAAACTGCTCAGACTGCTGCACCTGCATCTTTTCCTTTTTCTTATTGATTAGGTGCATTTATGTTATTTACATTACCCAAACCCTTGGGATCACCCAACCATTAAATAAAAAATTGACTTCAAAGGTAAAACCAGAGGAGCTGTGCTGGAGCTTTCAGGTTTAAATCTCAGTATTTATCCACAAACACGATTTGATTTGTACATTTCAGCTAATCTGGGGCTTAATTCATCAAACGCATGTCCTGTATGATCGAAGATTTCACTTCAGTGTGACTTTAACAGAGTAATGAAAACCTTCTGTCCAGCACTGTCCACATATTGTAGGCCCATATGAAAAGAAATCAAAATTGAAGGTACACTCTGCTTTTATTAAAGACATATGCTGCACAAGTGGCAAACTCGCGGCTGCTTCATCAGGCAGCTCGAGAAAATGTCACAGTGAGTGTTTAAAGCTGCAGCAGGCAGACAACAGACGGCCCGCCCCCTCAGCCCACTCCCACCCGAGGAACACAGGCATGCAGACATGCAGACCAATTTTATTTTAAAGAATCAAAATATTACACAGCTCTGTCTGTTGTATACAGTTAACCTCTGGCTGTCATGTAAAATAAAGACAGTGCAGTTCAACAGAATTTCAACAATGTCTCTCGTTCATTTTCATAATGACTGGAGCGTCTAATATTACAATAATAACAAAGTAAAATTCAAGTAAAATAAGGTTGTTTTTTTAAAAAATGAAAAAGCTAACTGTAATATCTAAAAATAACAATAAATAAATAGTAAAAAAATAATAATTTACTCTCCAGATTATCTCAGTTGCTTTATGTTTCATTTATTAACAAAGTAGGAAACTTTTATTTTATTTTATTTTCTAACATCAGAGGGACTCATGTTAGCCTGCAAAGCTTTATCGCTTCTCCACCCTTTAATAATCAGCTCGTCCCTGCTTGTCACTGCACAAGTATGCAGATGTAAATAATAACAATAATTCATATAATACATAATAATGTGAATAAATAAATAAATTTCAGAAAAAGACTCACAAGAGGAGCCTATAGAGAGTCTTAGAGCTCCTGCTGGGAAACAAGAAGCATCTGTCAGTGTATTCAAACCATGATTCTGCTTTCTAAAGCTGTTGGATGGACGGGGTTAATATATAAAAATAATAATACTAAATCAATAGATGGTTTAAGTTTGAGTTTTTCCTTTTCTTCCTTTTCCTTTACTACATTTCAGATGTTTAAAATTTCAGCTTTAACCCATTTAATCCCAATTTTTTCCCTGCAAAATTAGTGCATGCATTTTCCTGCTTAGACTTCCCCTGCACAGTGTGTTCAATGTTCTTAATATCATAGGGGGTTCAAAGGGCAACGATTGTGGGATTAAATGGGCTCTGCCTCGTCCTCCCTGATTAACCACTTGTGACTTTTGCTATTTTTTTCTTTCTCACAGAATTTTCAGTTTTAAAGCCCACTCTGAGTAAAGGACTTGATTGGTTAAATAGTGTCATGTGGGATGAGTTGCCAAGCGATTGGTCCGTGTGTGTTTCCTGTGTGCATAAAATCACGGTTCCTATAATGACGACGGAAAAAGCTGCAAAATTCAAAACAACCTTACTGTAAATATGAGAAAAATAGAAATGGTCCGTAAAGATCAGTGTCTGAGTTCCCACAGGCCACCTATCGGTGAGTTTAGAAAGTAAAAAATTCAATGCAAGACTAAAGATACATTATTACGTTTATTTGAGTAAAATAAGACTTAAAATGTTTAATTATGAGGCTGCAGAGTAAAGCTGTGTTGCTGTAGGCATCTTCTTTCCTGGAGGGTTGGGGGGGCAAGTTGTGCTCAGGGACCCTAAAAAGTCTTGCGCCTGCCCTGTTTTGCACAATAATGAATTTCTCATCAGTGACATGTGTGTCAGTGGTGTCTTGTAACTGTTATGTTTTATTTATCTGGCATCACACAACAGCCAGCTGAAGCTGAGGTTTCCACTGCACCGTCTCTTATCTGTGACAGCGGCACCTGGCAATAAGATGTTCGCTCGTTTGAAGTCTTTTTCTCCCCTTCGCCTTTAACTTCGATTACAGCTTCTGGAGCTGGAAGCCGCTGCACATCTGTAAGCCAGCGGAAATACCAAAATCTTGCATGCCTCTTTGATTGTTACATTCAAGATATCATGTGCGCTACCAGCTCGGCTGCTGCAAACCATTAGGCTCAGTAACTGGTGGCTTGTAAAATACGTTTAGAAGTTCTGGAGACAAGGCAAAGGGGATGAGATGGGGATTCCACATGGTTATCCAAGGAGATGATAAACAAAGGGAGAAGGTGATACAGTCTCTGTGATATATTGGGCACATGTGGGATCCTGGAAGGAATAGAGAGGATGAAAAAAATGACTTCAGAGTGAGAGAGGGAGGGCAGAGGGGAGCCTCCTCTGATTTATTCTTTTAAGTTTCAGGGCTTGTGTAGCCGAGAACAAGATTGGTTCAGTAGATCACATCACCCTATATCCTTTACAGATTTTCACCTCACCCCGCCTTGACCAGTGACAGAACGTGTACATTTATCAACTACCGAGTACAATTTGGAGACACGTGTTCCTTCGGGTTTTTTTGTCCTTTGCAAATCAGGGAAAGTTTGCACATTTTAATACACCACATGAACTTGATGCTTTATTATCTTACAGAGTGCACTGAGCTAAGAAAATATTTGACTGGAAAAGTGTCGCAAGTAGTACAATAATGCAAAATGACTCATATTTGACACTTGAGGTTTTGAGTCCTCAGCATCAGCAGTGTGACCTGAAAAGCCTGATGTATCCAAGCAGACAGTGGGATGTAAGCTACTGTGAGCAATAAACTGCAGACAGTTGCCAGATGTAGCAAATTAAAACTCATGGATGCAAACTGATGTGTTATGTCTTGTTTTGGAGGACTTTCCGTGACACTCCTTTGTGCATCGTGGATGCAGCAGTGTGTCACTGAAGGAGTTCTCCACTTCTGCAACTGCTTCATGCACGGGGGAGTTCTTCTGTGTCCTCCCCCCTGCACTGGGTCAAGAGGGGCCATCCTAGAACAGACGCGGCCTTACTGATGAGTTTATCCAACCGCTCCCTCTCAGCTGTAGATAAGCTGCTGTTCCAAAAGGCAACACCACAGAAGAAGGCTGACACCACCACAGAGTCAAAAAAGGTCTTCACGAGCGCCCCCTGCACCCTAAAAGATCTCAGTCTCCTCAGCAGGTAGAGTCTGCTCAGTGTTGTGATGTCAGTCCAGTTTACTGTTCAGGTGAACACACAGGTACTATCTTAGGCGACCGTGGCTCAGGGGGTTGGGAATCGCATCTGTAACCGGAAGGTCGCCGGTTCGATCCCTGGGCTCTCTGTCCTGGTCGTTGTGTCCTTGGGCAAGACACTTTACCCTACTTGCCTACTGGTGTTGGCCAGAGGGGCCGATGGCGCGATATGGCAGCCTCGCTTCTGTCAGTCTGCCCCAGGGCAGCTGTGGCTACACCTGTAGCTGCCTCCACCAGTGTATGAATGTGAGAGTGAATGAATAGTGGTATTGTAAAGCGCTTTGGGTGCCTTGAAAAGCGCTATATAAATCCAATCCATTATTATTATTATTATTAGTGTCACTTCCCTGGTGTCAGTGTGGTTTGTCTGCCCCTGTGGAAATCCACTTGGTATTCCCACGTTCATCAGTACGGACAGCGGTTCCACAAAGTCCTGAATCCACTCTCTGTACTCCGAGTCATCCTCACCTGTGATGAGGCCAACTATGCCAGTCATCAGAGAAGTTTAGGAGGTGGCAGTCTGTTGCAGTTGGAGAAGTCTGCAGTGTAGCGGGCCCTCACAGTCCCCTGCAGACCAACAGCTCCAACAGCTCCAGCTTGGCCCTCAGAAATCCAGGCTAGTGTTAAAGGCACAGAAGAAATCAAAGAACATGATCCTCATAGTGCTTCCAGTCTTCTCCAGGTGGGTCAGAGCTCAGTGCAGGAGGTAGATGATGGCATCACACACCCTGATGCTACGCTGCTATAACAACTGGCTGCTACGGCAAATAATAATGACATGGTTCAAATCAGCGACCTGCAGTACACTGTGCAAATAATGCAATGATCTGATCACCTTTAAATGGATGCAGCCATGAAAATTCCAACATGTGTTTAATTTATTATTATTATTATTATTATTATTATTCCTTTTTGGTGGAAGTTTAATGTTTTAATGTGAAATTCTAAACAGACTCAAACTCAGGACATCATAAAGGCAGGAAGGCAGGTAATAAAATAAGATGTCATTTTTATTGTCTTACAGGCAGTACTAAAAACAGACAGCTGGTTGAGCACATGATGTCCTGATATGAAGAAGATATTCAAAACTTCAAAGTGAATCCAGCAAAAGCAGGTCAGGCAGCAAGAAAGGAGAAAAACGGGAAATTCTTCCAAAAAACAGACAGACCAGTATTGAAATGCATCCTCTCAGGAACACACTCTGTGTCACTGCAAACAGGACAAACAACCAATAAACAAATAAACAAACAACAACAACAATTATTAAGGCAAACACTTGATGGCACTAAGTCTCCAGTCATTTAACCACAGATGAAGGAGTGCAAAATTATCACCACATTTTTAAAAAGTTTATTCAGTAAAGTGTAAAAAACGACTTAAATCCCAGCTACACTGTCGCTGTGGTTTGATGGGTCAGTGCAACATTATCTGCACTTTCAGTTTTCAGCATTGTCCCATTTATTCATTTCATTTAATTCATCAGTAATTATTATTTAAGGCTGGACAAGCCAAGTTAGATATGTGTTAAACAGGAAGAGCACATGTTAGTGAAAACTCCTGAGCTTCTTGCACCCAGAGCCAATGAGAGGCCCTCGTCAACCTCAGGTTGGACAGATGCAGAGGTCATCTCACGAGGGGGGGAGACTTCCAGAGCACAAGAGGAAACCTCCAGCAGAGATTAATACACTGCTTTATATGTTCCAATCTAGTTTCCAGATCCCGTTGTGCTTTCTTTATTGCTCTGTGAGCATTCCTGTTCCTATTGTAACCCGCTTGCACGGAAATAGCTGCGTCACACTTGCCGAGGCGATGATTTGAAGTAGTCGTAGGAGCAGCTGGACTCTGCCGAGAGGACCAGATCTGCGCGGGTCATCAGCAAACCCACATCAAGGAGCTGAAGCACTTCAAATCATCTGTGTTAACTTTTATGGCAAGTGTTTATGCAAGGTCATGCACATTGACTTACACCTTTGTTTTATGCAGGGTTGAAGGTACGCATGTGCGAGGTGAACAAGTATCTCGTTTGGTCGCTCTGGCTCCTGACGCTGTTGAGCGTTTCTTTTTTTGAATGCTCTGGTTCAGTGTTTGATCCTGAATTTGAGCATCTGCACGGTGTTCAATCCAGATCTGCTCCATCGCTGTGTTTGTGTACGTTGTGGTTCGGCAGGACTGGGTTAGGACTTTCTTCTGTTTCTCGCTCCCATGTGTCATTTGTTAATTTTCTCTGCTGGTTGTTGGGCTGGCTCGGTGGTGGGTTTCCACCCCAGGGTGGAGACTTTCAGAGGAAGCCGTCCTTCCTGCACCGGTCTGCAATGAAGCAATCAGCCAGTAGTTAAATCAAGGTCATGTGGTGCTGCAGTTCTTTGGCTGTCACGGTCAATATGGTGGCACTCAGGCTTCCTTTGTTAACAATCTGCTTTGAACAAATCAGTCGGGAGTCTCTGCTTGTGCTCTGTCGGTTTGGGGCCCCACTCCCCGCACACTGAGGATGTCTCCGGCTCCGCCGCTCCTGTAAGACGATACACTAACCTGTTTGTAACCTGTCGGCCCGCTCTCCACCTGTGCTTCTCTGGAAACTCGCCTGACTAACAAGTGCCCCTCCCACACTCAGTTTCACCACGGCAACAAAGTGAAATCCCCTGACCTGAAGTCACGTGCTCATCTTCGCCCCCAGTGTCTTTATTTATTGGCAGATCACGTGTAAAAACACAAACGTTAAAAACAAAGCAAACAGAAAAGTCACAACATAACAAAACAGATTACAAGTAAACAAATAGCAATATTAACATTTTTACAGAAGGTGAGGGGGGCGAGCAGCCCCCTGCTCCAGGGTGAAAGCTTCGTCCTTTGCCTCTGTTACACCGGACATCTTTCCTCTACTGAGCTTTGCAGCACATCAACTGGAAGCCAAGGGAGGCTGATGCTTTCGGCTCTGGCCCCCAAACTCTGGAAGTAAACGATAAATGTTCTGGCCCTGCTTTCTATCTAACATCACACTCACACTTGAGGAACGGACCAGAGAACAACTTGGGGTTCAGTAACTTGATTATTAAGACTTGGCTTTGGGCTCGATTGTTCAGGACTCCAGTTTGTTTCATTTCTAGCTCCCTCTGCTTGTTCTGGCCTCATCATATCCTGGAACGGTCACTGCAGATCTGCAGCTCATCTCCCCAACCTTTACCTCTGTTAGAAACACATGTCTTTCTTACTTCCACCAAGAAGATCATGTGATCGATTGGAATGGAAGGTTTTACCAGCGGCTGACTCAACTTAGAAGTGATTCTATCAGGTTAATTATTGGAAGGATTCTTCTCCATTGCAATGTTCTGTGTCATATCCTTACACACACATATTTAGCTGATAAGCAGCATTAACAGAATGACACAAATGACACATTGTCTCAGTGAGCTGTCTCAGTGGCTCCAGATGTTCTTCTGGATCCAGTGAATCATTACATGCAGCGTGTGGAGGGAGCCTCCAGCCTTGGTGGAGGTCTTGTTCATTCATTCAGATATTATTGGTCGTAGGCTCTGATGATGTATCTACGATCTCGGGAGTTTTACGGGGCTTGAAGAGAACAAACAAAAGTGTGTCACTCTGACATGTGCTGCCGGAGGTATGATCACATTCTTTGTCTTAACCTTGTTGACCTCTTAGCAGAAGCGACTGAAACAAGTTGCCTCTGCAGTGATTTGTGGTGATGTTTCCCATCAGGCTGTGAGTGATTCAGTGGCCTGCATGTGTCTGGTCAGTCGTGTTTGCGCATGGATACAGACCAAAGGAGCTGCAGCGGAACAGATCGGCAGGAAGTTTTCAGACTGGGAGAGAAGCACTTCTCCTTACTCACGGGGGCCGAAGCGCGCTGAGACGAGCAGCTGTACACCAGGGACTCACACACACCACTGAGAGTGTGAGTGATACACAACACTGACACTGGGCAGAGGGATAGAGAGAGAGACAGGGGTCGTAAAGTCTCACCCAGTTTTAACATTTTCATTTCACTAAGGCAATGCATTAGTTATCCTGCCTAACAGAAGACTGCATTTCCCATCATTTTTGCCTCTATGATTGACAAATATCAAGCCTGCACATCTGCAAGCTGCTCTACAACCCACCTGTATCCAGTCAAACGGCAATAGTAACTGAACTGGTTCTTATACAGTACTTTTCTACTCTACCTGATCAACACAACACACACACTCTTCTGTGTTAAGTGCTTCCTATCTAACATTTACACTCTAATAGATGCATTCGAGCATCTTGATGTTATTTTCCTGCCCGAGGAAATTTGGCATGCAAACTGGAGCAGCCGGAGATCAAATCACCAGTCTGTACCTTTAACTTCTAAAGCTCTAGTTGCTCCCTTTGACAGTCAGTGATCTTAACTAACATTATATGAAAACCCAAAATGAAAAAAAGGTTCAAAATAAAAATATTTTGAACCTTTTTTTCATTTCATTTTCCTGATGACTTTTCTTTGCAGGAACACAAAAACCTCTTTGCATGAGTTTATTCTGTGTGCAGGAAAAATCATGATAAGGGATAACAGACGGAAAAGTAACTTAATGTGACAAACTGAGAAGCACAGAGCTGAACTGGGTCCTGCTGCTTATTTTGTCTTTGTTTTTATCTCTATTTTGATTAAAAGAGTGACAAACAGTGCCACAAATACACATTTTATACCCAAGCTAATGCTGCTCCAGTGTCATTCAACTTTGAGTGTTTTAATCACTGTGCACAACTAAGTCTGAGACACTGCCGTAAAAGTGAATATTCACTTTTCAAGTCTTTGAGGTCGGAGCTCCAGCTGTGCGGGTCATCAACCTGAAACAGCCAAACCCCGAGAGGCCTTCATACAGATGGGGAGGTCCTCATCTTTACAAGGACTGAGCCCTCAGGAGACCACCCGGTCGCTACATTTAAGTCATCTCACTAAAATGCAAAGCTCATCGTCTGCCTCATTTAACGATTACATCCCTTTGGGAAAGAGAGAGGAGCGGCACAGAGCAGAAGGTGAAAGTGCAAGCTGAGGGAAAGAAGGAATCATCTCTTTTTCGGTGCTGAAGGCACCACGAGATGCTCTCTATAAGACGTAATGATCACTAATTAATGATCATGAAACTAAACTCACGTCCAGTTCATCATGTTTATAAAGCTGGGCAAACCTGCAGTCAGCTGAGACCGAAGAAGTCTCTGAGTGACAAAACGTTTCTCCCACTGAAAACACAAACATCCAGATCTCTATAAGACACTATACACAATAACAAACAGATAATGTGCTTATATGACATGAAAAAGCAACCAGAAATATAATGCTCTGCTTTGCAGTGCGCAGATTAAGACGATTTGTATGTAAAGGTTGAAGAGGAGAAAGTGGAGACTCACTGACGTAGGACCCTGGAGCGTCTTCAACACGCTTGATTGGCTAAACAAATGCTAAACAAATACTTTGATATAGGCAGACTGAACACACACACACAGAGTTATCATCCTCTGCATTAACACTGCAGACGGCTCAGAGAAATGACAAAGGCACACCCCGATGGCAGCAGACTCCTCCAAGCAGATAACTGCGCATGAGGAAAATGAATGAAATGAAACTTTAGTTTGAGCCGGTCATTATTAAGGATGTCAGGTGTGCACTAACACCATAATCATGATCACACACTAGTGTGTTCTTTTACTCCAACTTCAAACTGTGATCACTCAGTGGTGTTCAGATTCGTGTCACGATCCTTCCATTTCTTCCAGGCTCCTGTGCTCCTCTGTCTCTGTCACCCTGTTTTTCAGTGTAAGATATTTGTCTGACTAAACATTTTGTTTAATCCGGGTGGACTGGACTCTACTCATCTTATTTAACTCAACAGGAAGTGTGTGTGCAGGAAGAAGCTGCTGTGTTCTGGTCTACTGTAGAACAAGGAGGATTTGCAACATTTTACAGCTGGTTGCATAGTCCACACTGACCATGTGTCCTATGCACATCTATGGTACTCTGCCACATCCCAGAATGCAAAGAATAGGAAGGCAGACTTAATGCATACACCTGGCAACTGGCTCAGATCACAAACGAGTTGTTCTACAGTTCCTCCAGAGGCTCTTGGTGCAGTTGTTTTGCTCCACACAAAGTGCGACTACTGTGTTTGCACCAAGCTGGAAAACTAACCAGAGTTTGATTTAAAACGGACTAAACTACGTGCAGTCCTTCTGAAGAAGGCAGATGTTTAGTGTCTCGGTCAACGGCACTCGAAGCTGGTGACATTTCTGGTTACAGGGTGTCAAACCAAAATGCACAGATGAGATTTTGTGCACCAAACAGCCTGCAGCCAGCTGAAACCGAAGCACATTTAGGGGTGATCCAAACGCTCTCTTTCATCTGAGATTTTACACAGCCAGGGACATTTTCTCAACAAGAAATTGTGAAACAATAAAGCGAGGCGATAAACGTTATTAGGCCGTTTACTGGACGAACTTCGTGGATGTTGATGAAAGCGGCGAGGATCGGGATGAAGAGCGAGCGGGATCTTTGCATCCACTTGCATCACCAGTACTTCTGGAGAGTCTCTCCTTTGTTACAAGCTGTCCAAGTGAAGCGTGACGGGACTTGAAACGTTTAACCGACCTCTTTAAACCAGGAACCCTTTTAGGGTCGCTCCAAGCCGTTACACATGCTTTGCTTTTCTCATCAGCCGGGTCGATTTGTAGGAAGTTGCTGGCTTTGTCGTTCTCCCCGGACCTGTATTATTCTTTGCCCTTTTCCAAACAATACCACAATACATCCTGATGTAATGTAAAAATGGCTCAAATTGGGCCATTAAAGTGCTCCTACCTCAGTTTAAACTCTCTGTCACTGAAGGTAAAGCTCAATACTTAGCAGTAATGGTGAAAGAATGTGGATAGGCCCAGTTTAAATGGAGCCATCAGCATGGCATGGCAAGAAGGGGAAAAGGAAAGGGCTTTTTATGATTTCCTTTGAAAAATTTATTCCAATTTATAAGGGGTCCTGCAAGGGTGTCGTATACAGTTCCCCCTCTCGATACTAAATCTTTCAGGCAGAAGCTTTTAAAACTTCAAATGCAGCTAGATCTGCTTACACATGTCATGCTATAGCCTATATAGTCCCCTTTCCTGTTCAGGCTCAAATGTGTGTTTCATGGATGTGAGAGTTTTTTTCCAGCGAGAAAATAGAAGAGCAGCCCACAGTAAAACGCTGCACATGTCGTCTGGCTTTCCCATCAATCCCGTGGACAGGCCGGGCACGGCTCAGGTGGCTTCACAACGGTTAAATCCTCAAATCACTTAAGGATGCTACACGATGAGTCTGGTCATCGTCAGTGTTGGTATTTTAGCAGGCCGTGGTTAGGCGAGGTGCAGAGACAAACTGATAATGAGTTAAATAGGATGCAGATTAAACTGGAATCATATGTTTAGATCAAATCCAGCGTTTCTCACATAAAGACTTTATAACGGTACAGCCCACCGCATAACGACTTCATTTATTTATCTACTGTAATCCATGTGAAAGAACTACACCACCCACACCTGAGCAGTGACTCACTGCTAGCTCCGCCCTTTCCCGCCTCACATTAAGGGGTCGTCTGTATCATTTAGCTGCCTCTCCAGAGAGGAAAGGTTGTGGTTGGACGGACTTTATTTTCTCCATCTTGGGCTGCAGCTGCCAAAAGTCCTTCTCGTTCTGCCCTGGAGATCTGCAGATCAGGTGGAGATGTGGTCGCAGCAGATGGCTGCGTCTCCCTGAGCCTGATGATGCCGGAGGATTTCTCTTTCAGTCAAGAGTCCTTCGATGGAGGCGACTGTTGTTGTGATCAGGTGCAATATAAATAAAGCTCAATTAAAGTGAACCTGCTGCACGCTGGAGGGCTGTCGTCACAAACGTGCGGTCAAAGGCGGTGGCGTTGGTCACCTCGCAGGATGAGGCTGAATTTCTGCAGCCAAAGTGCTCAAATCTTATTGGTCAGCAGCAGTGTTGGTCAAGTTACTTGAAAAAAGTAATCAGCAACTAATTACTGATTACTTCCCCAAAAAAGTAATCCCGTTACTTTACTGATTACTTATTTTCAAAAGTAATTAATTACTTAGTTACTTAGTTACTTTTTAAAAACACGATTTACAACCTGAAGAGGTGATAAAGCGATAGATCTTTCAGCCCAATTCTACTTTTTCTACATAATCCATCATACAAAATGTAATCAAATGGAAAAGCATGTTTTTAAAACTTGTTTTATTAGTTTTAATCTTTTAACTTTATGCATCAAGCAAAAATGTAATTATATGCAACATTCTCTGACTGGAAGAAATTAGTTTAACATTTAAACCTATTTTCTGCACATTCCAGCACATAAAATAAAATATTTTTGTGTTTACACTCACTCTTTCAAATAGATGCAAGTAAAACACAGCAGAAAATAAATAAAGTCAAAGACTCAGCGGTCCTGTTGCTCTATTTTCACCTGTAAAGCAGGACTGGGGTAGGCGGAGGTTTACCCTGGTGCAGGTGTGCAGCGGTCAGTGGAAGAATCCGCGAGTTTCTCTGTGAGTTTCCCATTACGTCGTAGCTACTCGGTGCTTGTTGGAAGTTTAGGGGGTTTTTTTCGCTGTAAAAAGAAGTTTTCTTCCCACGCACAGCGGACACTAATGTTTTTGTCACTTTTTATGGAATCAAACTCAAAGTAAGGTCAGTGCTTCCACGCTTTAAACGCTGCACGCTCATACTCTCTCTGCACTCGATATGTGATCCACTGTTGATCTGCACACAGCTGTTGTCACTAATGTCGCACTCGCTTACGTCACTGTCATGAGACATTCTCGCAAAAAATCACGGTTTTACTAACGCAGTAACGCAGCGTTCCTACGGGAAAGTAACGGTAATCTAATTACCGTTTTGGCAATAGTAATCCCTTACTTTACTCGTTACTTGAAAAAAGTAATCAGATTACGCGTTACTGCCCATCTCTGGTCAGCAGTATTTGGAGTCATGCATTCCTCACCGACTGACCTATATTTACAGAGATTAAATGAATGTTTGTCCTCCCGTTTGAAACAACCCTGTAATCCTGACACAAAAGGACGAAGTCCTCATTAGCATGGCCAACTCTTGAGTCTCACCTGGATGCTTTCACTGTTTTACTTTACTCAGATTTAGTTCAATTTAAGCATCAGCCACCATTAGGACAAGACTATTGTTTGACAGTCTTCTCCACAGAGATGCACTGATATAGATATATCGATATCTATCTATCTAGATATCTATCTATCTATCTAGATATCTATCTAGATATATATCTATATATCTATATATATATATATGTAGCGTGGTATAAGCCACCAAGTAACCACTGTGGGCCTCTCTTATGACTAGTACGAACTTTCAGACCAAAAAAAAACTCTCACAGATCGAATCCAGAATAAACAGGACAAGAGGGTCAATATCAGTAAAAGATGTTCAACAATTTATTAACATGACAAGACACCAAAGTTTTGAGAAAAAGAAAAAAACCTAAAACATCGCTACAACAAAAAAAAAAAAATAGTAGCGGTGCAACTTTGCCAGCAACGAAGCTATCACCTGAGGGTTTGTTCCTCCTTGGCGGTCCCAGGTGCTCGTCACTCTAAAAGAGACAAATCCACCTCAAACATAAAAAGGCCCAACCGAACACTTATAGCATGCACTAAGTGCTAGTTCAGGCAATAGACGGTGGTAATACAAAAGCACTCTTAATAAACCTTAATCACGGCAAATCCACACACAGAGCACCACTAAAAAAATCCTCATCCCCCCGAGGTATGAGCCCCACTCAGGGATTGCACGTTGCCCGCTTAGTATTGCACCAACCCAATAAAAATAAACAAAACCCGAAATAAAACAACAAAAATAATTAAAAACGGTGACCTGCTAAAACCAACAAAACACAACCATACAGAGAAGGAGGAAAAAAAACAGTGACAAGTTCGCATGTGCAGCCTGCCCTACAGGAGGGAATACAATATAAGTTAAATTATAATGCATAATAGACTTTTTTTTCCCTTTTTTTAATGTCAGATATATTAAATTAACATACCTCGAGTAGGCAACTGTATTTGCTGCACACCTGATTTGTCTTGGCCTTTTCTTCCACAGAAATCACTACTAAAACATAAATTATAATAAACATCAAATACATTTCAACAAAATTAAAAAAAAGGACACTAAAAGACAAACAGCCTATACCTTGAACCTCATCTATAGAGGTTTAAAACCACAGTTTGCGTCGTAGGCGATTAAACTTCTCGGCTCTTCACCTACTCACGCATCCATTACTCACAGCCACTTGTCAGTGGGAATCATCAGCACCTGTTACTACGCCCTCTTTTATGCCCTCCATTGAGTCCCCTGGGTCCTAAAGCCTTCCCCATTACATATATATAGATATATATATTTAATTTTTAATCAATTTTATCAACTTTGCTGTCTGTGTTGAGCGCTCAGTGGATCTGCGTTCGACTACTCCGCCTAGGCTGCACTGTCGAGTGCAGATTCACTGAGCGCTCCACACAGACAGTATAGTCAGAAGGAAGAGCGCAGGGCAAGTTAGCAAGACAGAAGCTAAGCTCGCTGCAACATGGCAAATTGAACCTCCCCCACCCTCATTCAGATCTGGTGTTTGGAACTATTTTGGTTTTCATGTGACGTATGACCCTGAAGGTAAGCGCGTCATGGACTAAAGTAAAACGGTATGTTGGATGTGCCACGCAATGCTCAATTGGTGGGAACTAGTGTGTTAGCGCAGTTAGGTCGTTAAGGTGTTGACCCCGTCCAGCTCCACGCACGGGGCGATCCACGGTAGCTCGTTAACGGAGATTTGCCGTGTTGTGGCGTTAACGTCATTTCAACAAGATTAACGTTGACAGCACTAGTGGGAACACAACGAATATGACTGCACATTTACTCCAACATCATCCTAGTGCAAAGACAAGTGGAAGCAGACAAAAACAACAAGCACGCATGCTACAAACTTTACCCGAGTCATTTAGACAGCCGTTAGCACAGGATTCTCCTTATGGGACCTGATATGTTTAATATGCTGCTGAGAATATAGCCCAGAAGAAGCTATAGTATAGCTTTTATTTTGGAAAGAGACATTTCTCTGTAATAAACTCTCTTTTCCAAAGATGAGTGATTTCTCCATCAGATATAGTATTTTATTACTTTGTTGTTTCAGCAACATTAAATTTAAAAACTGTACTTTTGAGTTAAAATATATATTTATAATTTTAATAAATGACAAATTAAAAAAGCATGAACATTTTTTTGTATCGAAGAAATATTGAACTGTGACACCAAAGTATCGAACCGAACCGTGAATTTTGTGTATCGTTGCACCCCTAATAGATATATATAGATAGCTAGATATGTATATACAGTGGGGCAAAAAAGTATTTAGTCAGCCACCGATTGTGCAAGTTCCCCCACCTAAAATGATGACAGAGGTCAGTAATTTGCACCAGAGGTACACTTCAACTGTGAGAGACAGAATGTGAAAAAAAAAAAAATCCATGAATCCACATGGTAGGATTTGTAAAGAATTTATTCGTAAATCAGGGTGGAAAATAAGTATTTGGTCAATAACAAAAATACAACTCAATACTTTCTAACATAACCTTTGTTGGCAATAACAGAGGTCAAACGTTTACTATAGGTCTTTACCAGGTTTGCACACACAGTAGCTGGTATTTTGGCCCATTCCTCCATGCAGATCTTCTCGAGAGCAGTGATGTTTTGGGGCTGTCGCCGAGCAACACGGACTTTCAACTCCCGCCACAGATTTTCTATGGGGTTGAGGTCTGGAGACTGGCTAGGCCACTCCAGGACACGTCTGGCACTGCGGGATTTGATTCCCTGCCGTTGTAGTGTGTTACTGATGGTGACCTTTGTTACTTTGGTCCCAGCTCTCTGCAGGTCATTCACCAGGTCCCCCCGTGTGGTTCTGGGATCTTTGCTCACCGTTCTCATGATCATTTTGACCCCACGGGATGAGATCTTGCGTGGAGCCCCAGATCGAGGGAGATTATCAGTGGTCTTGTATGTCTTCCATTTTCTGATGATTGCTCCCACAGTTGATTTTTTCACACCAAGCTGCTTGCCTATTGTAGATTCACTCTTCCCAGTCTGGTGCAGGTCTACAATACTTTTCCTGGTGTCCTTCGAAAGCTCTTTGGTCTTGGCCATGGCGGAGTTTGGAGTCTGACTGTTTGAGGCTGTGGACAGGTGTCTTTTATACAGATGATGAGTTCAAACAGGTGCCATTCATACAGGTAACGAGTGGGGGACAGAAAAGCTTCTTACAGAAGACGTTACAGGTCTGTGAGAGCCAGAGATTTTCCTTGTTTGAGGTGACCAAATACTTATTTTCCACCCTAATTTACGAATAAATTCTTTACAAATCCTACCATGTGGATTCATGGATTTTTATTTCACATTCTGTCTCTCACAGTTGAAGTGTACCTCTGGTGCAAATTACTGACCTCTGTCATCATTTTAAGTGGGGGAACTTGCACAATCGGTGGCTGACTAAATACTTTTTTGCCCCACTGTAGATATCTATATATATAGATATAGATAGATATATAGATATATTTATATATCTATATATATATCTATATATATATATATGTCTTGTTTTTAACTATTATGATAGAACAGATCCATAAAGAGTCAGAGTCAGCTAATCCTGCTTTCACTTTGGTTCACTTTGGTTGTGCATTTGGTTAAATATTTCTGGCACTGACAGTCGCTGCTCAAGCATGACAACCTGCAACTACTTTGAAATTAAAAAACCTCATTTTCATGCACCGTATAGAAATCAACTTATTGCATTTGTTCACATGCATATTGTTTTTAATAGGAGCTTTTGTTTGACATACAAAACTGTTCTCTACCAACATGTTGGAAATTCAGTAAATCCAAAATGCTCTGTGGAGAATCAGTAGTAATAGCTCCCTTATGCAGTTTCCGTTGCAGCATTTGCTACTGTAGAAAATATTAATACTGTTATAGCTCATTCCTAATCCAGGTAAATCTTCCTGGTTCCATGTTGGGAGTCTTTATTGCACTGACGGGGATTTTGCAGGTTGTGGTCAGATCAAATTAATTCTTTTTTCATATCAAGTGCTCATACATGAAGCCTGCAGCTGTTGTGAATGTGCAGTAGAAGCAGGACATGGCTGTAGAGCCGAGCTCAGCTCACCTGTGCTCCAGGGGGGAAAGTGGGGAGTAAGGTAATGGTTATAGAGGAGCAAATCTGAATGACGAAATCAGAGCTCCCGCCTGCTCTGCTTCTCAGCCTCAAACTGCTGCAACGCAGCAAGGATGCTAAATGATATTAAACATTTCTAGTCTCGTATAACGTTGGAAACATGCAAAGTACTGAAAAGCACAACAGGTGCAGATACACAAAGATAAGAAAATGGGGCTGAGACGATTACTCAAGGAACTCGAGTAATTCGAGTAGTAATAATGTTCATTTAGATTCTTCACGTCAAAGCTTCGCCTCATAATGGGACTGCTGTAACGGTTAGCATTGTTGAAAAATGAGCCGCCCCTGTTATGGATGTGCAGCATTAACAGAGCTGGATACGGTGGAGTTAGTCAGCTTCTCAGCCACTTTCTCCCGGCTACTGTTCAACAATACATATAAGTCCCCAAGACCTCGGGAGCACGATAGGAGAAAATATCTATCATATGGGACTGTTTCCAGTTTTTAATTTCTATCACTCGCTCGTTCATCTTCATTTGCAGTCTAGTGTTAAAGTACCAAAACATTTTCAAGTTTGTTACAGTGTCTAACTTGTTTTTTCTGCATCCAGAGGCACATGTTTTTCCAAATGGCTTAAAACTGCAGTTCAGTCACTTTGGTGCTTTTCTCAGATCAGAATGAAAATTCTCAAAACCATTAGTGCAACCTCCACAACATTTAGTCATTTGTGCACATCATAGTAGCAATGTCTCCTTCCTCTGAACATGTATCAGTTGCTTTCATACAATTCTCTGCCATCGACAACATTATCATTTGCTTATGTCAATCAAAATGAACTCTACTTTTAGATGCTGAATAGTCGTTCCCAATAAAACTATTAGTCTTCATTTCATTGCTAAAGTCATTACATACAAAATTGGTGAATTAGTTTTCAAATGCTGTCAAGCAAATGTTATACATTTTTTAAATTATTTTTCCAATCCGGCCCCCTGGACACTTGGGAATGAATGAATAAACTGAAGACTTTTAACTGTATTTTTAGTTTTATGCCTTTGATTCTGCTGATAAAGACCTCCCATGTGGCCGTTCATGCTACAACATAATTAAGTAAAAGTACTGAATGTAACACTTCACACTTAGATTTTTAAAGAAAAGCAATACAGTGAAATTATGACTTGGCCGTGCAGACAATAAAGGTCCCAACAATGATACTCCCATCTTCTCAGCTAAATGGTAAATATCCCGATGAGCAGCGATGGAGGAGAAGGCCTTCATAGGCAGCCAGCACTAGGAAACATTTAAGTTGGACCTGGTCTGTGGGGGTGGGCCAGTCCTCAATGGTGTGGACTTTTTCTCCAAAGTGCTGATGCCTTAATGATGCAACTTGTGGCCCAGAGTCTCCACCTCCCTTCTCACTCACTCTTCAGGCCTGCAGCTGTCACTCTCTCCATCAGCTGTCTCAGGGCATCCAGAGCAGCAGCAAAGATGCTCCCATGCACCAGACGTTCGTCCAGGTAGACAAGAAACCGCTGTCATAGGACACCAGCCAGCACACTGTCCATAAGACTCTCAAAGGTGGTGGAGGAATTGCTCAGGACCCTGAACTGCCATAGTCCCCCTGTCTTTGGTCTGTACTCAGGGGACAATTGCACCTGCCAGTATCCACTTGGCAGGTCAAGGGTGGAGAACGAGGAGGATCCTGCTACCAAGTCGAGGGGCTTGGTAGCAGGATGCTTCATGAAACCACATTAGTTCTTACTGCAGTGGTGAAACACTTAGTTTGGTCATAGTTCATGTTGAAACTTAAATCTACTGGAACCTTCTTTGGGCTCAGATTCAGCCAAATGCATCAAAGCTAAAATATTTAATCTCTCTGCAACAATGATCTCTGACATATTGCTAAAAAACGGTGTGAAGAAGTAGAATATGATCAGCTTAAGACAGGAAGAGCCTGCTACAGTCAATTTATTGCAGAACTTGTCACAAGATATTAAAGAGTCTAATTTTATGTGTTTATAATTTCAACCGCATAATTCACGAGTATCTACTACACTTTTTCTTGCTTTCCAGCGCTGACTTTTTGCACTAAAGTGGCTTGTTTCACATGGAGGATGAACAGAGGGGGAAACTAAGGCCAAGTTTAAGATAAATGAGGATTATTTTGAACTGAGAATCATGCAAAGCTGTTATAGTCCAAGAATAAAAGTGTAGCGTGCCAAATTACAATATTAATGTCCACATTATGAAAGTTAATGTTCACTTTCTCACATTACTCATTTAATACGCTGCATGTCAGATGTAAGATCTGAGGACAATGACGTGGATTTTTGTAACAAGAAGTTTTATACTATTCTATTTTAAAGCAACATGAACTTTGTAGAATCAGAAACGAGTCAAAATGACTGATTTCACTTAAATTGTAAGAACATTCAATAGTTGCAGCCCAATGAGAAGCTGATGTTTGTCTCCTGGACTCTTCTGATCCACTCTAGGAGATGGTGAATTATCAAGCATTTAACATGTATTTTTTCCCTCCACGGGCTCTCTGTGTTGTTTTACATAAATGGCCCATATGAGACCTGGAAGCAGGCGCAGCAGAGGCTTCAGCTGTCGACACGTTCCTCTCGGGCCCAAAGGAAGTGGATATTTTTCCTGGTTTGTTCTACATTTGGGTCGCTCTTCACGCCGTGGAGAACAAGTAAAAGCAGAGCTGCCCTCCGCCACAGCAGCAGGTTTCTGACAGACGCTACCTGAGAAGTTTAGGACTTTGGGAAATTGTTCCACTTCCAAAACCACAAGAGTCATTAGTGTCACACATATATACTGTTACATTCTGAATATAATACACTCCCATGAATGGGAGCAATAAGCACCACCAAAGAAATGTGGCCCGAATAGGGTTTTTTTCCCTGGTCGTAGCAGGGGCGTAAATCTCTCCCTCCATCAATGTAACGTGCAGAGCCGAGCTAGAAGGTGAGCAGCTGAGTAGCACATGTTCAAAGACCTCCTGCAGTCTCCCAAAGACCCTCTTGATAGATTTCCTGCAGGTGGAGCAGTTTAATGTGTGCACCCGCTTGCACAAATTTACAGTATATGGTATTTCAGAGAGCGGGCGTAAACCTGATGTTTACCTCGACCTCTGCTTGTTCAGCTCCGCCGTTTTCCTCGTTTTCTGTCGTTTCATCTCCGTGCATCCGCTGTTCATTTTTGCAGGTGTGACATAAGTTTCCACTCAAAGGGAACGGCTCTGGTTCTCCTGGAAAATGACTCCGGTCAAAGTTGTCACAAGGCATCGTGTCCTTTTTCCTACCGCTGAGAATATTTTAGGCCTCATTGAGTCTTAATAATGAGTTCTGCAGAATGAATCCACATCACACCGCCTTGTTAAACGCCACAATATTCAGGAAACTGCAGATCATGTTTCAGTGTTAGCATTCTGTGGTGATTATTTAATGCAGTGCTGAGATGGTACGTCTGTGCTGTGTGGGGGCTTCGTCAGAAACAGGCAGCAGGGAGCGCTCCGGCTTTTTAGTCACACAAGTTTAATATGTTAGTGACTTTATGTGAACTAAAGACGAGTGAAACACAATTATATTTGAGCATTTCTATTTGATTTAGTTCTTTATTATTCTAGTTTTTTGTGACATTTACTTCTTGTGATATTTGAGTCTTCGGGGATGATTTTCGGGGATTGTGACATCTTATGTTCCACTTCATGTCAAATATGATGGGACGAGCTGTTTGTTGGTTTGCATCGTCTTCTTTCGGTGTCTCCTGCATCCAAAATGTTTTGTACCATATTTAAAACGCTACGTCCAGATGAACAGAATCAACCTTTGGAGATGTACTATTATAGTTTTTTAAAAGAAACTATAAATATATGAAAGTCTGATGAGGACCAACCACAGAATAACCATTCATATGTGTTACTAGTAATAGTAATCCTGTCACAGTTAATGAGGCAATCGTGTGGAGATGAGAGGAGTTTGGACCCAAGTGCAGACGCTGACGATGGAGTTTTAATTTACAGCAAAATGCAAACAAGACCAGAGCAGAACAGGGACTTCTAAGAAAAACCTAAATGGGAGAAACTAACAAAAGAATATGAAGAACAAAGAAAACTGTGAACGAGGAGCCTGAGACATGAACACTGAGGAGGAAATGCAGAAGGAGAGACGTAGGGCTTAAATACACAAGTAAGAAAACGAGAGGATGGGGAACAGCGAGAACACAGCTGGGACGAATGTGACACAAGGAGACACGGGGAAACAAAACTCAGGACACTGAGGACACAGACTGTCAAAGTAAAACAGGAACGACAGACATGGAGACGCAGACTAGACATAACATGGAACACAGGGAGGTACAAACCCTGAAGACGAGAAATCAGAAGATACTGAAGGACTTCAGGAGCTGGAAATACAGAGACAAAAAGCAAGAAACTACCGATGATAAATCATTAACAAAATTAAAGATCAATAATGATGCAAACACAAAACACTGGGTCACTGACCCAGGACAGTGACAAATGTGTATTTAACAGCAGTAATATTTGATTTTTAACAGTACTGATGTGTTTTTTTAAATTTTTTGATATTAACACTTTTACTTGAGTTAAACAGTAAACTTTAAATAAAATATTCTGAGATGATTTTGCAGAATCTTCTTGTATCAGAAGAATTCTTCACTATTCCACCTTCATGTGCTCTTATTCACACACATGCTCTGTATTTAACTGTGTCATTATTAGGTATTATTAGGTGTCATTATTAAACCAAAGGTAACTATTTAACTAATCACTGCTAATGATTTCTTCTTTAATGCAACACTTTCAAAGTCCTTCAGAGTGATGTGAGCATCACAACATTTTGAGGCAGAAACAAGGCTCCTCTCTCCCCTCGTGTACAGTAAGGCTATACTTTGGCCTGTGACATGTGTGATTTGCACTGGACAGTATGATATACCATCCCAGTGAAACTGAAAGCAGCTCCGCAGCGATCCTGATCAAAGGCGGCTTCACCGTCTCTCCCAAAGATAGACTTACAGGTGATGTATTGGATGAGTCAACTGTCCAAATTTTGCTTCAGAGGTGGTATCCCCCCTCTGTCACGCAGGCTCCCCATAAAACACTTTCATGTAAGTCAGTAAAAAAAGAGAAAAGTCCTGTGAAAATGTAAAGATGGCTTCATGAACAGGGGTTTTATTTTTCATCTACAGGCTTTAGATTTCATTTCAGAGCCTCGTTCAGTGTCTCTTACACTGGCAAAAAGTCAAAGTGTGGTATCACTGGCAGAAATTCCCAATGCACACATCCAATAATTCATTTTCACGAGCGGTGAAGTGCAGGATCTGTAGCTGGACAAACACGCTACGACTTCCTGTTTTCATCCCATAACAGCACTTTTTATTGTCTATGTGACACAGCGCTGTACTGGTGCACAAATGTATTCAGAAGAGTCGGCAGACTTACAGCATATCTGTTTAGTCTGATTGTTGTCACATTCTTATCTCGTGGCCTCACTCTTACTAGGAATAGACGGCACTCCATGGCTGGAAGGGTTTTATACGAATGAGAATGTTGGAATTAGTAGAATAAATGTAATCTAATCTGGATTCATTCTGGATCATTCTTCAGAAAACATCTCAACGATTGAACGTTAAATGGAAAAAAAACTGATGCTGCAGCAGTTTTCCTTTTAAGACATCACAAAGCATTTTCCATGCAAATAGGCTGCGTTTACATCTGCTCAAATGAGGTCACCCTGACGAACGCAGTGCCGGTAAAAACACAGACGTGTGCATTAAATCAGCTCATGGATAAAACAAAACTAAACAAATACAGTTAAATTCTTCTTTGCAATAATCTCCACCTCTTTGCTTTGTCCGGCTCGGCCTCTGTTCTTTACAGAAACATCAACATCCGCCTGTAAACGGTCACGTTGCGACATATGAAGAGGTAATGTTGCTGTTTGAAACACGTTCGCCGGGCGGGGCTGATTCCTCCTTCCTAACTACCAACCATCTCCTGTAAGAAGATAAAGTTACTTTTAATCAATTAAACCTCAGCTTTTCAGCTTTTATAAGAAGTTTAATAAAGGAGACGTTCACAGGTTCGAGGAGATGTGACAATGACCTCTCTGCACTGAATCATATCTGTTATTAACCTCTGTCTCTCTTCCACAGCATGTCTTTATCCTGTCTTCCTTCTCTCGCCCCAACCAATCACAGCAGATGGCCCCGCCCCTCCCTGAGCCTGGTTCTGCTGGAGGTTTCTTCCTGTTAAAAGGGAGTTTTTCCTTCCCACTGTCACCAAAGTGCTGCTCATAGGGGGTCATATGATTGTTGGTTTTTTCTCTGTGTGTATTAATGTAGGCTCTACCTTACAATGTAAAGCGCCTTGAGGTGACTGTTGTTGTGATTTGGTGCTGTGTAAATAAAGCTGAATTAATTAGCTCACTACTGTCAATAAAATGCTCATTTCTGTTATTCAAGCTGACAAACTCATAGGTGCCACGTAGCAGTGCTTTCTCCTAGAAATAATGTTTGAGGTGTAAACAACTAAACTGCAACAGCAAATATGTTTTGAAGGAAACACAAAGCGGGTGACATCTGTCAACATGAGGGCGAGAGGCTGTTAATCAACGTGTTTGGCAATTTGCAAAGACAGTGAAATGTCATCGTCTGTTTCAAAACAAAAATATTTCCCAACCTGAACTAAAACGTGTTTGTTGCCTAAACCAAAGCATAAATGTGACTCTTGATGTGTGAACCAGCGTCCATGCCAAACAACACACCTCGTGCCAGCACTAGACGCACTTTCACGGTGCTGCATGATTCAGGAATTTAAAAAAAATGGCCTTAAGCATAATTCACTCCACACATAGTTTATAAATGATGGTAGTCGGTGATGTGATGCTAATTTAATGGGCGGGGTTATGTTTGCCTCACAGAATTTAATTTAATGATGGAGTTTGAGAAGTTTTTAAGTAGTGGGCACTGTGAAGGGAGAAAACCCAACAGGTTTGAAATGAGTCCCAGGACTGTAAATGAAGCAACAAAATGAATAAAAATCACCTTTCAATTAATTCTCTGAATAACAGGAAGACATGAAGACAGTCATCTGTCTTTTATTTGACAGAGGACTCAAAGGAAAGCCATGCAAACACATTTTCTTTAAATAAAGTTTAGAGCTTCCGCTCATGATCATCGAAGCCAGCAGTGTTATAAACACAGTATAAAGGTCATGTTTCTGTATGAGATCATAGATCAGAAAAAGAAACTCCAGGTTTTCACAAAGTTTTGCAGCAAACAGATTCTTCAGATGTCAGATAAGAAAAAACCAACGAAAGCAAAATGATAAACAGGTCAATCAGACAAGAAGCATCGAAGTCGGACTTCAGTCTGTCCGTCCGGGAGCGACAGCATAAACAGCCTCTTCAAACAGCCGGGCAGATAAGAAATGGAAACCAGTTTCTTCACACTGTATTGTGCAGGAAACAAAATGTGGTGATGTGTAAACAGAGAATAGCACAGGTGCTGTTGGCTAAACAGCACCAAAGTGTCACAATGCAAACAGGTTATATCAGACCAAGGTTAAAACGTCGCCCTGCGCCTTCAGGTGTCAGCAGCTTTTGACTTTGTAGAGCTTAGTTGGGTAAAATTCAGTGAAAAACAGGAGAACAGGAACTCCAAGGAAAAAGAAAACAGGGCGAAGTGAGTGAATCCTGGGATCACATGTGAGCAGAAAAGCAGCCTGACTGTACTCGCTCAGTGTGTTCTGTTTGCAACTGAAATACATGATAAATACACACCTGCACGCCCATATAAGTGACTTTACGTTGTTAGGTATTGTGTACTGAACGCCTTCTGCTCAGGTTGACATTAGACCGAGCTCGAAGGTCATGTCGTAAACGTCAAATCGATCTGCGTGCTCCAAATAGAAAATCTGAGGACATTAGTTTAGTTTCTGAGGACATCATTAAAATATTAATATCATTTAGATCTCAGCTGCAAATCTTTCAAGTCTCCACTTTACATCCTTTTAATTTACAGACCCTCCAACAGCAGCTAGTTTACCTCTATATGTGCACAATGGAGTCAATACGAGCAAAAAGTTCAGCAGCTCCACTCAAACGTAACCTGGTGGAGCCCAAAGGTACCAGGAACAGGAGGAACAGGGGGGGCGTCAGGTTCCACAGGACGCACCAGCAGGCCTGATTTAAATATCACCGCGTTGCATCCACACAAACATCAGAATTTCAGCTAAACGCTTTCTACAACCACCAAACAGCTAAAACAACAAATGCCTCACCCTTCACTGCTTCAACTTCTTAAACTGTTTTAACATATCTGATGAATTACTGACTATCATTAGTGCTCTGTAATATTCCAAGTATATATAGGGCCAGTATTTCTAATATCAGTGTTGTTACTGATACTCTGAACCTATAAAGGCAGCTTGTGTATGTTAGAGCAGTGCATGATTAATGCGATGAGTCATCATCATTTTGCAACTCTGTGATTTTAACTTACTTATTAGTCAATGCAACAAAACACACCGTTCAGCTTGTCGGGTATTTTGAAACTTGGTGTTTTGGAGACCTGGGATGTAAATGTGCTCATCTCTGAAGCACTTTGGCTCAACTGCTGTTGTTTACTTTTCCTATAAATAAATAGATTTGACAGTGAAAACAAAAAGGTTCAGACATTTTTCATAGCGCGTGTTTCAGGCTGCATGCTGGTGGTTAGCATGTTTCTCGTGCCGGGTTCTTTCTGCGTGGAGCGTGTTCTCCACATGTTTGCATGGGTTCTCTCGGGTACTCCGACTTTCTCCCACAGTCTAAAGACAAAGAGTTAGTGAGGTTAGGTTAATTGGTAAATCTGAATCGCCCATAAGTGCGAATGGTTGTTTGTGTCTGTGCTGGCCCTGTGACAGACTGGTGCACCGTAGCACGCACTGTAAATATGTTAGCAGCCGTCACCTCTCCATCTTCAGCCCCTTCATGAAGCGTCTTCTTATAAAAGCTGAAAACTAAAGTTAAAGTTGCACATTGAAGCCAAAACCAAGACACTGTTTAAGTTGATTAAAAGTGAATTTTATGGTTTCTGTAGATGCTGACTTTTTTTGAGTGTTGGATCAAAACTTCATCTGTAGCTGAAAGAAGCTACATCTTTGTATTGATGAAGTGAGCGACATCTCTGTGCGGCTTCAGTACCAACTCTTACATATGAAGTGTCATGTTTTATAAATTGATTTTGTTGCTGATTTAAAGAACAAAATAGCCTCAAACATAACATCAAACCCTTGTTTGTTGCCATCCTACATAAACAGCACATCTAATCCTGAGTTGGCCGTAAACATTTCCAGTAGTTGTACCTACAGCACGACTGAAGCACTGTACCCATCTGTAATGGTAAACGTTTATCTATTGCTCAAACCTGGAGTACCATCAGGGTATTATTGGAAAAGGACGTGGAGGATATTTGATCTTATGTTATAAAAGAACGTGTGAATGCCACAGCTGAAAGCACCCATCACGAATCAGGGAAGCGGAACAAAAAAGTTTGGGATGATCAGACATTTTATTCCTAACAAGACACAGAAACATGAAAAAGCTGGCAGGTGAATAAAATGACTCCACAGTAAATAAACTCAGTCTGTATGTGTGCTGTGTGTGTTCATGAATGGCATTTATGCTGAACTGTGGACATGCTGAGGATTAACTGGTAGTGATGCAAAGCACTGCAGAGATTTTGCAGAGACATAAAACAGCAGATTAAAAGTACTCGACAAATTTTCTTCTACAGATGGTTAAAAAACAAAAACAGTGTTTTTAAAGTGAGGACAGTTTTCTGCTGTCACTCAGATCCATCAGCCAAGTCGTCCTTGCATAACTGTTTGTAAAAAACAATAATGTAGTGATATCATCAGTTTCACAATATCTCAACAGCAGATGTGTCACCACACCATCGTGACCAAACGTTGGTCTTCCTGACAGAAACTGACACGTTTTTTCCGAGAGGAGAGAACTGTGGGGTTGTCCCTCAGCACCGTCGTCCTTCGCACTGTAAGGGAGGCCGCCGGCGTTTAGCGAGTGAATGTGAGAGGATGAAAGAGTCACTTAAAAAGAACCCACTGTGCTGTGTGATGAATCTCACACACGGCACAATGAGGACTGAAACGCTGTCGCCCAAGTGAAGACGCACGGGGAACAGGAAGGATGCAGGAGAGGAAACCGGTCCTGTTTCTGTCACGCATTGTCTTTAGTTAGTTATGAGAATGAGTCCAGTCAGCCTGCAAAAACTGAATCCTTCAAAATAAAGTTAATCTTTTTTTGTGTGTTTTAAATGAGATGACACATGAGAGACTGACCTCTGCCTGTGTTAGGACATCCAGGACACACATGTCAGCTGTGATCTCAGTAACAACTGCGATGAGTCATTACAAACATTGTCATACCCCGTGCTTCGATATTTCTTATTCACTTCGGTGGAAACAGTAACTGCAGTATAATATTAATAGTAACATTCAAACCCTCCTGTCACACGAGCACCGTCGGCTCCTCCAGACGAGCCGGCTTTGATGGACCAGTAAAAATGTCCCACTTTGTCCATGCAGACACAGGAAGTTCCAGTCTGGAGTTTTAATTGCTGGTTTGAGGACAGATTATTAAATCCATCTTTGACTGTGGAAATACAAACTGCAAAGACATCTGTGTGCAGGAGAGGCATCTGTGTGCTAAGGTGCCGTGTAGATGAAAGCAAGCTGCAAATAAAGTGAAAAGACAATGAGCTGATTTTCTTTAAGGGAAAAAACAGAAACACAAATGCATAAAAATAAAATGTATATATAATGTTTGTTAAATCAAAATAGCAAAAAGTGTCAAACAGGATTATTGTAAGCAGAAGCTTCATGTTTAAACACCGAGTCCGTGTGAAGACTTCTAACACATCAGACTGTGGATTAGTTTTAGTTTATAAACAAATGATTTCCCACGTTTTTCTCTCATCTTTATGTAAGAAGCACGTTTGTCAGTATGATTCATAACAAAGGAAGAAGAAACTGAATCTCACCCACTTGTATCACTTGTGTCCTCGTTCTCAGTCACCGGCGTTTAGTCCATTGTGATTTTCTGCTTTGCATCTTGTTTTCTTACTGTTTCAAATCTCCAGCTTAACATGGTCGTGTCTGCACTGATTAGTGTGAACCTTTCACTTTCTGTTCAGCTTCACCGTCGCAGATTTCTGCTTTGACTCGTTCTATGAGGCATTTTGTAAAAACCTTTTAAACTGTCCTAAAACCAAATGGCTTTACTGTGATCCTGGAACAACAGAAGGATCACAGATACTTATATAAATAAAGGACGTTGCTGTTGTGCAGCATACGTAAAAATACAAAGTCGATGCAAATATTCAAATGTTAAAACATGAACAGGCTGTGATGTCATAATTGTTCCTAATGCAAATGTGTCAAACTGAGCTTAAGGTGACCTCGGAGAAATGCTCCTCCTTCTGCAGCCGGGTTAGAAAACAACGCCGCGTCAGAGGCCTCGTATTTAACATTGTGCAGCAGCGATGCTGAAGACGGACCTGATGGATTACACGTCTCTAACTTTTCATTTCTTTAACATCTGCTTATCTGGTCACATATCAGGGGTTTCAATGACACTCATTTTCTTGCTATAATTGTGTGTTCTGCTGGGACATTTGGGGCGTGGGCATGCCTCTGCATCATATTTTGACATGTGCATGAAGGGTTAGCCCACCTTAGTCCTGAGCATGTGCCCGGGTATGAAGGAAAGCCACGATCTGTGGAGCTCTGATGTCATCGTTCAACATGTTAAATCGTGTTTATTCGATCATTTTATTTGAAGTTCAGGAGGGATTCACCCCGTACTCATACATTATACATCTTTAAATGCCTGCTTGTCACACTCCGATCTGCACGGCAACATTGCTAAGCTCTATGCTGAGCTTCCAGTTGCTGATGCCATGAACTCCACCTCCTTGCATCCGTCATCTTACATCACGGTTTCCTACACCCTGTAGCTGCCATTCTCCCCAGTGTTGAACCCATTCTGCATCCTTGCCGTGCCTTCGCATGCATATGAAATTAAGTGACACCCCATTCTTAATCCACAGGGTTTAATACTATGTTGGCCCTTTTCAGGATTTCTAATAATTGCATCTCTTCTCGGGGAGGTTTTCCACAAAGTTTAGGAATATTTATGGGAATTTGTGACCAGAAGAACATTTGTGAGACAGACACTGATGGTGGTCTCACAGTCTCCCCTCTAATTCATCCCAAAGGTGTCCTATCAGGTTGAGGTCAGGACTCAGTGCAGGCCAGTCAAGTTCTTCTACACCAAACTCTCTCATTCATGTCTTTGTGGACCTTGCATTGTGCAGTGGTGTGCATTCATGCTGGAACAGGAAAGGGCGTTCCCCAAACTGTTCCCAAAATGCTGAGAGCATGAAATTGTCCTAAATGTCTCGGTATGCTGAAGCATTAAGATCCAACTTCTGAAAAACAGCCCACGACATAATCATACAAACACCTCTAAACTTGATACTCGGCCCATTACAGTCAGACCATGCTGGATCATGTCCTCACAGTACCTCGCTGAATGAGGCTGTTGTACCATCATGGTTCCAGACTGGTACCACCACCAGTGCCTTTGAAAAAACACACACACACTGACATGTCTTAATGATTAGCACCTTGTAGCATTCACTCTCATCATGATGAAGTGCTCTGAGAGGCTGGTATAGGACCTCCAGCTTGTTTACCACCAAAACACTGAGGCTACTTGACTTTCCTCTCCAACGGGGTGAGAGCCAGCGTGTCCCCTCACTGAGCAGCTGGTCCCCTCAGGGCTGTGTCCACAGGCGGCCTCACCTGGTTCCTTGAAACTGCATCCCTTGCAAAGAGAGAATAGCAGTGTTTGTACTCCTGTGTGGGATAAGGAAAGCACACATCTGCCCTCCCATCCTCATCACTTTCTAGAGAGGCAGCATGTTGAGCAGCTGCATCTCTGTGTGGTTTGGTCAGTGCAAAGCTTTGGAGGGAATGATGAGTGCTTGCTCCAACGCGGAGGTTTTATTGCAGTGGTGCAAAGCTAAAGCATTAAGCATTAAAAAGTCCCTTTAAATTTTAAATGTTCCCTAACAGATGAAGCTCTAATCCTAACAAACTTTAATTGAATAAATATTCATCTGTAACCCGACAGGTGAAAACAAAAACTAAAAGTATGAATGTAAATCAGTGACGTTGGTTAGGGTGAGCAACTGGTTTTGTGTAACTGCAATGGAAACGTTTAAGCTTGAGCTTTTAGACATTTTCAGTTTCAAAATGTTTCTGACAGCTTGAAATGTGAAACCTATCAAATTTGTTATGATCTAATAATAAATCCCTGATGTCGAGCGATTGATATTTCTGATTGATTACAGAAGTCCAATATAAAATAACATCTGAGATTTTCTTAGAGACGTAAACTTCTGCAGATGAATAATTCCTGTTATGTGCTTTGACATCGAATGTCTGAATGAGGAAAATGAAACATGAGTCGGGGTAAGAAAAGCAGCCTGTGGGCCGGTTAGCTCCACATCATAGTAGCTAAAGGTTTAGGTTAGCCCTCACTCTGGAAATAAAAAACTTCTCATCTCAGGATTAACAAACTCCTTAAATCCCTGTGCAAACATCCGATGGATGCAGTACAACAGGCCCAGTCCACAGAGGCCACCTCTCAGGAGTCGAAGGATCCATTACCCCAACTGCTGTTTTGATGACGCAAGGATCCTGTCATGCAGGTGGTTTTAATGTTTTGGCTGGGTCTAAAGAGTGTCACATTACATAATGCACACTTTAACACTGTGGGTCTTAAATATAAATGAGGGCAGAAAAGCAGTGGATTTAAACTTGAACGTGTCATCCTCGGTCCCTGGACTTTATTGTGGTCCCTATTTTTATCGCAGCGTGTGTTGTTGTCAACCACACGTTTAATACACAGTGTTTGGTTGTGTTTTTCACATTGTCTCCGATCGTGTGGTGCAGAGGTTGTCTAAAGCTGCTGTGTTACCCTTGTGTGGACGTAGCCCAAGAGAGAATTTAACGTCAAAACCAAGTAAAAGCTGGTTGGAGCTCATATCCAGCCCTCGAGAAAACGATGCTGAGACAGACCAGCACTGTGCACACGGGGCACAGGTGTGGCTACAACTCTGAAACAATGTGAGTACTTCAGAATAAACCAGGCGCTGCACAGAGTACACAGAGTTCATGAGGGTCATTGCAAAATAAATCTACTCCCTGTGGGAGCCTTGTGGTGAACAAGGCTGTGTAAAATGTGATTCATTGTTCTTTAACTCAGCAGTGTTAAATAAAACACCTCGTGCTAAACATGGACACATTGTTTGCCTGCGGGGTGGGTGTGTGCATTTGAATACACTCTTATAGTCCTATGCAAATCGGAACATTTAAGTGTTAACCTTGGCAATCGCGGTGTTTACTCTAGTTACCATGAGCCAGGTGCGGTGGCCATTTATCACTGCAGAATTACAGCTGCACCATCTGCACCGACCTCCGCGTGCAGCGTCACTCACGGACTCTCTCATTCACGCCACAGCGTCACAGTGCAGCGAATCACACCGGAGGAGCTGCAGAAGGCAGCAAAAACAACGAGCCGACAGAAATAACAGCTGTAAAGGTGTACAGAGCCCGGCGACAGCGCATTGCTCGGGATTATAGTATTTTCTTCTGGTGACAATGCAACACAACCCATGTTTCCATAGCATTTACATGAATGTTTAGACTGGCAAATTCCCTGTAGACGCTGAGCAGGTGGAGAAGATGTCATTGTTCCTACAAGTCACCAAATAAACAGCTTTTCTTGAATAAAGAGAAATGAATAAGAAACAACGTCTTAAAAGAACAGCAATGACATGAATGGTTCATTAATGGACCAATGTGGGGGGGTTTTCAAATCCAGCAAAAACTAGTGTCTTAAATGTTGTGAAAGAAGCTTGTTTTTGTCTCAGGATTCACCTTTCTGAACATGTGCTGCTCAAAGATTTACAACTATTTGAATAAACTTGCAAATGTGGCTATCAGCTGGATTTGAAGTGACTGAATTTGCCTTTCTCCTTGATCCTTGCGTCAATGTTTCAAAATGACTCCAGAGAACACGAGTCAAACTTTCACATTGCTTCGACTTGCAAATTCATTCTGTGGAAACAATTAGTCCTGAGGCGAACAGAACAAAGACGGTGAAAAATTGTTGTACACGAAGCGAAGGCGTGCGGCGCGCTCGCTCCCTCTGTGCAGGCTGAAGAGGGGCTGATTGTTTTATGGGCCCAGGGGAGAAGCTCTGTTTGCTTTCGGGCACACGTTAACAGTTCATTTGTTTTTCTAGAGCTCCAAATGTCAGTTTGTGGTGCATCGTTTTCCCTAATGTGAGCAGGAGCGCTGGGCGATTCTCAGGGTGACCTGTGCAGCAAGTACAGGTGCCAGCTGGAGAAATAATTGGTTCCTACCCTCAGGAGGCAACAGCTTGCACTACAATGCATCATTGTTGGGCTGTAGTGGACACAGTCTGCAGATTTAAATATGTAATGATCGGCTGCTTAAACGGCACAAATTATTTCAGTGACACTACACAGCTGTGTGTTGTTTCTCATTCCCCACATATCGAGTACTGTGTCGTGGTTTACTTTGCTGGACGGTATTCGGCTCTTCTTTTCAGTTTGTTTTTTAGAAGAACACGTTTAAAGTTGTCCTGCTTACCACTGCCTTGCAGTTTTACTTTGTATTAAGTGAAATCAACAGGAAACAGGAAAAGTTTTGACCAGCTTAATTTCTGATGCCGTCTTTTTCTAGATATCCAGAGAATCGTCCATCCTACCCGTCTCTTGTTCTGTCTCCCGTTGCCCCGTCGTGGTCAATGCCTGGCCCTCTCCGAGCTCGGCTCTACTGGACGGTTCGTCCTGTTAAAGGGAGTTTTTCTTCCCACTGTCGCCGAGCGCTTGCTCATAGGGGGTCGTATCATTGTTGGGGTATACTGTTGTGAATTGGTGCTATGTGAATAAACCTGAGATAAATAAGGCAACAAGTGAAGTTTCAGCTTTTTGGCAGAATCTTGATGCTAACTTTACAGCCTCGTTTCAGTTGGTCCATCCAGGCAAAAGCAGCTTTGCTGAATGGGAAAAATGCACAGATGTGGACAGATGATAAACTACGTGTGTGTGTGATTATCATCGTTCTTCCCCAGTGTTCCTTCTGTCTCTGCGTTTAGTTGATATCTTTTTCCTGTTTTACTTTGACTGTTAGCGTTGTCTTCCTTTGAGTTTCACTTCTACCCTCGCGACTGTGTTGACAAACAAAGGTTTGTCTCGCCTCAGACCTCACAGTCCCCACTGAGCCTTCAGTGTGGACGCAATCATCACGAGCATGTTTAAACTGTTGTTTAGTTTAAATTTATTTCCTCACAGGGTTCAAAGTATAAATACACACCCAAATATATACATACACTCCCACTAATATTGGTTAAATGGTACTTTAGCACTTTGATCAGATACTGATGGTAATTCTGGATGAAGACTTGACTCCAACTGGAATTATTCATTTAAATTGGATGGTTTGTCGACATGGACTCGGCATTTAAGTTTTCAGTAGGGTTGAGGTCAGGAAAGATCATTCCAGAAGCTTAATGTGAGCCCGCTTTATTTATTCCAATAAATAAAGCAGTTCTGACATGTGTTTGAGATCATTGTCCTGCTGGAACATCCAGTTGTGTCCAAGTTTCAACGTCTGTTGATCAGAGGAGAAAAGTTTGGAGATTATTCTCTTTCTTCATTATACTGTCCATTTTTTGCACTGGCAGCAAACCAGCCCCCGTCATAAATTCAAACTTGTGTGTCAGAAGAAAAACTCAAAGAAATCACTAAAGGCCCAAAATTTGTGTGACATTGACACTCATCGTGAGCGTATGTGAGCTGCAGTGATGTCCTTCCACTTATTTCCTGTTCACGGTTGTTTCCAGTGTCGTCTGTAAAACGTTGATTCCTGCAGGATAATGTGAGGTTTGAATTTCACATCCTGTTAGGCACAAGTGGAACATCTCACCACCATGAACGCTCAGACATGCCACTGCACACTGGAAATGTCATATATTTTATTTTATTGTGATATCTCGAAAAAGAAAATAATGCTGGGGTTTCCTTGTCTTGCACCTCCGTTTATAAGGACTGAGAACCCTGCGCTATTGTCAGGGCGGATTCTTTACGTGGATACATCTTTGCAGCCTTTTTTGTCACTGGTACTGCAAAACTATCATAATTGTGTGTGTGTGTGTGTGTGTGTGTGTGTGTGTGTGTGTGTGTGTGTGTGTGTGTGTGTGTGTGTGCAGGACTTTCCCAGCCTCCTTAAGCTATGAACCGCCAGCATGTTGCCCCCATTGGCCCCCGGGCCTGTCAGCTTCGACAACATGGTAATTAAGTGGGAGCTACTTGTCAAAAGCTGCAAGGCTACACATTTCTTATTGGATTACAAGGTGGTGGGAAGGAATGCAGGAACTGGCCGGCGTTCCTCTCCCTGCTGCTGGTACAGGAGGAGGGAAAAAACATGGGTGGAATGAATAGAGAGCCTACCCTTCCCTTCACGCCCGCTGATCGCTAATGCAAAATAAGGCATGTGCCATTTATTTCAAGAGTCAAAATAACCCACCGTGTGAATTTTCTGGGAATGTGTGGGTGTGTGGGAGGGTTGAGTTTGTGGTGCTTAATAGATTCTTAATGTGCAAAAGATTATCAGATGGGCTAAGAGTTGCTGCCGTGACAATGGCAACAGTGGGACGGATGGCTTGGTTTAACACCTGGAGAAGGGTTCGCCGGTGTGTGCTTGTGTGTGGGTGTGTGTGTGTCTGTCATGGATTGAGCCGACGCAGGCGGTGATAAAGCAATAAACCCGGCGCACAGTCACTGACAGGGCAGCCAAATGCTATATGGGCAGCAGAGGAGAAGAATGGAGCTGTTGTATCATAGCAGGGGAACTCCGTACAACACCATCCCTCCGTTTTATTTTCACCTTTTGGACTTTTGTTTCAATATTTCTGACTCACTGCTACAGTCCAGGCTGCTGTCATGGTCTCTAGTTTACACACACAAATCCAGCCTATCAGATGCGTCTCTGCCCCCATACTGGCAACCGCACAACATAATGACTTCAGAATAAGGACACCATCTGCATTTTCTATAAGCCTTTTTTACTGTATAGAGGTGAATGGACGCTCACAGCAAAACTGCACCAAAAGCATAATTAATTTGGTGGGTGCATTGTTAAATTATCAGCTACCATTAATAAGCTTTGATAATGAGCTGCATTTATAAACTGTGCAGGTGCAAAATTAGCATATTCAGTGCAAAGTAAAGCATGAAAAAAGCTGTTTGCACAATGAAGTGCTCAGGAAGTTTTCACATAATTACAAATGTGCAAAAGGCACCAACAAACTGTGCAAAGAGTTTCCTGTTTATTTCTGCTGGACATCCTAACATGGTCGTCTGTGGGGACTGAGGGACTGAGATTTCCTCTTGATGGAAACCAAATGCTCCCAACTAAAACTACAGAGACACACCCTTTAAAAAAAAGTATCCTCACATTAGCTCAGTGTGGTCATTTGGGTTTTTGTGAATCCCCAAAATTAAACAACAGTCAGCAAAGGAGAACATTATTGTCAGAGAAAATATACTTCATCATGCTTTAGTCAGAGCGGCGATGCTTAGTTTTTTATACATATACCTGAATGTGAGTAATGAATGTGTGAGCACTGAAGTGCAGCCATATGTTTAACGTGGACATTCGACTGTATGAGCAACAAATGCATTCAGTGACCTCTGCTCTGCTGTTTGCCTTGAAACAAGAGCCATGAAAGACTGAATTCCCAGAGGTGTGTGTGTGTGTGTGTGTGTGTGTGTGTGTGTGTGTGTGTGTGTGTGTGTGTGTGTGTGTGTGTGTGTGTGTGTGTGTCTGTTCATGCTGTGATGAAGGAGAGAGACTGAAGTCTCTAAATGGTAAACGACACCTGTGTACGCCAAACAAAATGCTACTGTGTGAACTACAACTGCTGATAAGGGGGAGGGTGGAGGGGTGAGGGGCGCCGGGAGGGGACCCCAGGGGAGCGACTTAACAAACCAGTTCTCTCTGCTGACATGCTAAATCGCACACTTTGGGAATGAGACTGTGAGGACTTCAGCAGATACTTATCAGTGGCGGTTAGTGCAGACAAACACTGTCACCTTCTGCAGAGCACACACACACACACACACATTGATAAGTCATAGATAAAACACTGTCTTCATTGTGCTCTGAGTACATATCAGATTTGATACTTTGGGGCTATAGATGGAGTATGTTTAATCTGTAAAAGGCTGTGTAAACAACACTGAATTCAGTTGAATTCAGAATGAAAACACAGCCTGATACAGTCAACATCTTTAAAACGTTAAGCTCTCATATTCAGTTACACTTTGTAAACCATGTTTAATCCACAACACCCTTCTTACAGCGTCTCAGTGAACTATGCACAGCATGAATCAATGTATAAGAAGATGGCTGCAGCCACGTCCAGACGAAGCTGCGCTGTGAATCCTTGAGTTAAACCTCTTTGACAAATAAACGGTGACTTTAACAGAGAAACTGAGGACACTGCATGAAATATGGTGGCAGCCACAACGTAAGCTTGCCCTGAATCGTACACTGCTTCATCCTGCTTTTTAACTCTAACAGGGATGTTGCAAAATGGTTGTGATATTATGTTCAATAATACTTAGAACTAGCAACGGATACCATAAACTCCCGAGAAAGTGTTTGCTGAGTAAACAGTAGAGAAACAGGTGCACACAACCAACCACATGTGAAAACAATCTGTGAATGAGGACAGGACAGACGGGGAAACTAACACGAGACGCTAAAAGACACTAGTGCTGACAGGTATGGCGTTATTTTTGTGCCACTATTCTGAGCGCACGTAAAAATAATTTGAGCGCACGTAATAAAAGTTTGCAGGTGCAGGTGTTGCATTTTGAAATGTGAAATTTATTTTGAGCGAAGAAAATTCATTGCTGCGTGCAAAAACTGTATTTCAGTGTTTGCTGTTATCCACACACACACACACACACACACACACACACACACACACACACACACACACACACACACAGCAGCCCCTCTCGCTCAGTTTTTACATTTGCGCTCGCTCCCAATGTGTCGCTCGCGCTCTCAACATTTCTGCCCGTGCGCGTTCAACTCTTTCTCTACACCGTTATATTTGTGCCACAAAACCAGCCAATCACAGACTTGGATGCAAAAAAATCTGATTGGCTGTTTTGGTCTCCAATCAGCTCGAAATGACGAAATGCAATATCCCAGAATGCATTTGGTCCAAAACTCAAACGAGGCAGTGGCGGAGTTTGAAATATTCTTCTGTCTGGGTCATAAAATAAACTTTTAAGATATTTTCATGCGAGAATGTTTCTGTGTAAACTTCAAATACCTGCTCGATTTATCAACACATCACATATTTGCATAAGTGCTCTAACGTATTCGGAGGTGCGTACTTGTGTTCTCGTGTACTCGTGATACGTCATCAGTCGGAGACCAAGTACTGTTCCAATTCAAAGTACGCATCAAGCCGAGAACACGAAAAATTCCCGATGTGTTCTCGCTCCGCCTTTTTTTATCGAGCATGCATCTTTGGTGACGTGTGTGGACTTGGTACAGCTAAATATCCCAGAATGCATTTCGTCCAAAACTCAAACGCGGCAATGGCGGACGAGCGCGGCTAAAAACTTTTAAATATTTCTCTTTCTGGGTCACAAAATAAACTTCTAAGATATTTTCAAGCTAGAATGTAGCTGTGTAAATATTCAAATATTTGTTCAGTTCTCTTCCAAACCCCAGCAGCTGTCTATTGTAATTTTTGAGTGTCCACTAAAATCAAAATAAAAGCGTTCTAACATCTTACCTGCTTGTTTTTATTAAGGCATACATGTACACTATACGGACTCGCGTACTTGAGAATTGAGAAAGGGGCCAAGTTAACCATAAAAACCCTGAAAACCATCAATTTCACACCCGAGCCTTAACTCTCGCGGCCCGGTACCATCTAAGTTTAAAAGTAGGAGCCAAATCGTCCTCACAATGCAGATATGTCCACATCACCAAGGTCCCCAAGAAGGTGAGTAAACATACCCACACACACATATTCGTTTTCATATCTTAGTGAGGACATCTCATTGACATAATGCTTTCCCTGGCTGCTCAGCCTAAACACAACCTAACCGTACTCCTGACATTAAAACCACATTTTGAGTCTCAAAAATGCCTCAAACGCGTGGACACAAGCATTTTGTCCCCATAAGTGAATGTTGGTCCCCACAAGTATAATAACATGCAGGTTGTCTGTCCTCACAAAGATGTCTTAACATGTACACACACACACACAGAGTGAAAAACAAAGTGCAACCGCAAGCTACTTAAAGTGATGTAAGTCGTCATCGGTGACACAAAATGTCATCGTCTGGCCAAATCCAATTACAGCAGCAACGAGGAAGCTGTTCAAGACAATCACACGCCCACAGTCTCTGCTTTACGTGAGACGTCTCAGCAGGCTTAAAGAAGAGAAAAGTAAAGGAAAAATGCTTCTTTTTATCAGGCGAGTGGTTTCGCTGCAGATTCATGCCGATGAAACGTCCGTGCCAGAAACAAGAGATTAGTGACTTTTTTTAACCTCCTGTCTTGTTCATTATTGCACGGATCAGAGTTCTGCTGCTCATGTGAAACCCGTGTTTGGAGCTTCCTTTCAACACACACACTCACACACACACACTCACACACACACACACACACACACACACACACGCTGAGAGGCTGTAAGTGGAAAGGAATGAGTGGAGAAATGCATCATGAACGGATGAGATGATGCTGCTCGCAGATTTATGAGCCGATATCGTGTTTCAGCCCCTGAAGAGCATATTTAGTCTACATCCACTCTGTCACATCCACACCTCATTTATGTGGTTTACTTGTGAAATTTGTCTTTGTGCAAAACTCTAGTGATAAAAACATTCCTGGGATTTTCTTTTTCTTAGTTTTTCACTGAGGCTCTGCAGGAGTGATGGGATATTGTCCGCTACATTCATTTGAAACATATTTTAGTTGTCGCAGAGTTACTGTAAAAACTTAATGACCCTGCAAACGACTAAAGTGCAAAGGTCAAGGAAACAGGTTTTTAACCACGTTATGGAAAAGTAAGGTTAAAATGTCTGCAGGACGAGTCTGTAACTCTAGTTCCCTTTTCTTAAAGAAGCCCTGATTATAGTCGAGGAACAGCTCGTCTGAATTTATGCTTTTAATGGGCACGAAACAAACGAGGTGTTACAAAATGAAGTATTAAGTCTAAGCCCAAATATTAAATTATTAATAGTGCAACATGAAAAAAATGATTAAAAAAACATTAGGGTTGTGTGTGTTTCCGTCAGAGGACTGAAGTTCCTCGTGTTTCTGCGTCCGGCCACAGTCGTTCATCGCTCGGTGCAGACTAACTTCTGACCTAAACAACAACCCGCTCGCACTTCCAGCCGTCACAACTCGAGTATGAAATGACATCGGACACTTTTTATGGAAGTTCAGTCTTATAAAGTTTATTGACGTGAGGGAAACATCGACATCGTGTTTAAATACTCGACACAAATAAAGTTATTCAAACATGCGCGTGTAAAATATTATACACTGTACATAAATATTACACTGAAAAAACAATCATTTCAAACTGGTCTATTTTCCGATGCAGTGCTCACGTTTACATTTGACCCCGAAAACCACAACTGCAGCTGATCTCTGGCTGAGACAAGCCTCGTGTTTATAGTGCAACAAAGGACACCTCGTGGATTTTAATGGAATGCTCGACTTATGGCGGGCGTGGGCCGTTTCAGGATGGCCTCCACGGAGAAGGACAGAGACTCGCTGGGCGCCATCTTGGTCCCTACAGGCTTCGACAGAAAGTCTTTGGCGTACCTGTCTGCGAGTTTTACCGCCTGAAAGTCTTTGGCAGAGCTCTCCCTGTACTTGCGGGCCGCCTCCTCTAACAGCTCCTTGCAGTACGGAGCTCTGAGCTCTGGCCCGGACCCGCCGCTGGCTTTTTCACTCAGCGAGTGCTGGATGAGGGAGTGAAAGGAGTTGAGTTTCATGGAAGGCTTAGCACTGTCCTTGCTTAACTTGCTGAGGACTTGGCTGGAGTTTTGGGAATGAGGGTGGTTGGGGAAAGATTGTCCAAAGCTCCTCTTAGGAGGAGAGAAGGCCGAGCACTCCCTCTGCTCCCCCTGGGTGACAGCAGGAGGTTTGGGGTCGGGCCTCTGAGGGTCTGATAAGTCCTGCAGAGCAGCGGCTCGGGATCCCTCCAATTTAGCAGCGAGCGCGGCCTCCTGCTCTGGCGGCTGACTCTCAGCGGGCATCGCTTTGGGCTCCCACACAGCACCGGGCTTCATGTTCTGCACCGCCGTGGCATTAAACAGGCACTGCTGGTACAGAAGAGCGTCTCCCAGGTTGGCTGCGCCGCGGGGCCACATCACGAAGCCACCTCGCGACGGCTGCAGCGGGTAATGGCGGTAGGTGGTCGCCACGCTGACGTTGGAGGAGATGAGCTCGACGTTCCCAGGGGTCGAGGGGTACTGCATGCCCAGATCCAGGCAGTTAGGGGAGAGGAAGCTGCACAGCTCTTTGGGCTGCGGCTCGACCGGAGCTGCCGGCGAGTAGGCCGTCTTGTAGGAGTTGTACTCAGACGAGTGGTGGACCAAGCCGTTGGGGAAGAGGAGAGAGCCTGGAGCCCCCTGGTTGTTCTCCATCAGCTCTCGTTCTTTGTACTCCCGCTCCAGCATGATGGTTTCCAGCTCCTTGTCTGCAAAAGCCCTTCTCTTCCTCATGCGGTCGCTCAGCGGAGGGGGAAGAGACGGGTTGGCTGCCAGGAACGGATCAGACTGCACCGGGCGATATCCTGTCATCGAAAATCAAACATTTACTTCAACTTTTATGACATCGAGTGTGTTTGGAATTATATTACGACACCCAACATAGATAATAATCTAATTAGCTATTTATACTTTGTAATGCTGCTAAACGAGTTAGCGTATCACGTGCCAGAGTTTTACTGCTTACAGATGTTAGCACGTCCTTATCGCCCCGTTGGTGTTAAAGGAAAAAGAAATGTAAGCCCCGCTTCGAGCGAAGGAGAGGCAGAAGAGGAGCTTTTCTTTTTGTCTGAGCCGTACCTTCGAGGATGCTTTTGGCGAGCATGGTGGACGGTCGGATGTGTCGCTGATATATCGTCCTCCTCTCTGCAGGAATTGGTTTCCCGGATATGCCTTTCTTATCCTGAGAAATTAGAGAAACAAAAGAAAAATATTTAAAAGACGCTGACAGAGTGTTCGCCTTAATCCTTGTTAAAATAACTGATTTTTCACAGCTGAGGTCCAAGTCCCATGTATGTTTGGATAATAAAAACCAGCCTCTTAATAATAATCCAGTTAAAATATGGGCAGCGACACACATTTCTCGTGTTATTACAGCCTTGAAAAGGCCTCGAAACAGCCCTAAACAGGACGGAGACGCAGGCCTAACAAGTCAATCTAACATTTAACACATTTAGTTTTTATTTTTTTGCAGTAATAGAAATGAGAGAAAGTGTTTGTTAAAGATATAAACTTGGACATTTAACAGGAGCTCAGCTGATGACACAAACTGGGAAACATTCATCTGGTCTCATCTTTAAAATGCTGGCGCCGTAACAGTTTCGCTCTTTTACAGAAATATGCGCAGATTTTTCACACACACATGGAACAGCTGTGATTTTGTGTTTTTATTCAAATTCTCTTCCTAAGCCTTTATTTGGGGGAAAAACAAAATATTCCTCATTTGCTGAATGAACCTCGAAAACCTCCAACGGCTCCTCGGATGTGCCTTTATATTCGTGTTTGTTCAGTGAAGCTAACAAAGCGATATAAAGTGCACGCTGAGCGACTGCATTCACGCTGAACACTGAGCCTCGGCTTTACTCTGATCAGCTGCAAGCCCGAACACAGAGCCTTTAAAATAACACGGACTGCGCTTCTGAAGGCTTCGGGTTCTTATAAAAACTTTGGAAGAATCAGCGCAGCGATTTTCTTTTTCTTCCACTGTAGCACAAAGGTCAGTGTGCAAATGTGCCGCAGTTATCAAAAACAACACGAAGAAGCGCTCGACTTTCCCACAGACAAAAGCAGAAACTGCCCCGTTTACAAAAGAAGGACTTCAGCACAACAGAAGCTGCGATCACAGAAGCAAGGCCTGATTCACTAACACTGAGGGGTCAAAGGCCACAGGTCACTGTAGCGGCTCCAAGTGCCACAGCTTGCTGTGTGAGGAGATAAATATGTTGAGCTGCCTGATTTCAAACAGTCCTGATCATCTGAACTTTCCGCTGAAAACCCTGAGCTGCAGGGCAGCAGTGATCCAGGCTCAGACTTCCAAGCAAGCAGCTGATTAACCGGAGACGCTTCATCACACACGTGAGTCCTTCCTGCGTTATTAGCGCGAAGCACCTGAACGCATCAGCACAGCACCTCCACCACACACCACCCTCAGTCTCACCTCCGTGGCCTGCTGCCTCCTCAGGGCCACCTGCGCCGCCATCACCCGCTGCCGCTCCACCACCAGCAGGCAGTTGGCGCACTGGCAGTCCCTCCAGCGGCAGAAGCGCTTGTGGCCCTTCAGGCAGGACACCACGCCGTGGTTGCGGCAGCGGGCGCACTTCGGCGTGCGGCTCAGTTTCCTCTGGTCACCCGCGCACATGGGGCCCGCCCTGTCGCGGCTCTTAGTGCCGGGGCAGTCGTCCTCTGAGGCGGCGTGGCCGAGCTGCGGAGAGCCGGGGCGCTCGGAGGAGTCGGCCAGCTCTTCGCTCTCCGTCTCCAGGCTCTCCACGTCGATCTCCAGCTCACACCCGGAGTTCTCTGACATGTCTGCCGGATTTAAAGCCAGTTTGTACCTGGAGACGAATACGAGTTATTAGATTAGATCAGGTGAGAAAAACTGGCACTTAAAATATGTAAATATCACCAGCTTGTCAGACTTAACACACCAAATATTCCCATTTCCTCATCTGGACAGTTTCATGAATTATCCCAAACTTTCAGGTCTGTCATTTCTTATTTAAAAAATAATAAAATAAAAATATTTTAGTCTAGTAAGTAGATTATCTACAAGAATAAAAAGAAAATAATAAATCTGTTGTTCGTTTTTTTTAATTTAAAACAGTTTGAAGTTTTTCAGAAGGCTGAACATTTATTTTTATTTACAGCTGTGAAATATTTTAACACGACAGTTTGTAATCAGAGAAAGTGAGGCCTTAATAAAACCAGAACTAGTAAAACTCCAACAGTCTGCTGGATCTCAGAGGAGTTTGTCACATAACCCGGGATATTTGGGTCACGCTGGCTCACAGAGTTTAATTAAACCGGTTTAATTAATCTGCGTCTGCGCGACTGAGCCGAGAAACGCTTTTAAAAAACGGAATGAATTTTACCTCCAGGAGTCCAGCAGGGCGGGGCAACGTCGTTAACACCGTGATGAACGCCACACTCACACACACACGGTCCAGACTCAAGCTTGTAATTAGCCGTTAATTGAGCGGATAAACGCAGACGCGCCGGGGACGCGTCCAACTTTCCTCTGACTCGGACACAAGGAGCCACACCGCTATGAACCGAAGCAGGCTGCCCTCTGATTGGCTCATTTACAAACACGCAAAGAGCCAATAGGAGCAGGAGCAGTTATGCAGGGGGCGGGCGGAGCGTCGGCCACAAGCACCGCGCGCCCTGCGGTTACTTCAGGAGGTCACTTTCCAGGAAAGACAGGCCGAAAGTGGGAAGATGTGAAAAAGAGAAAGTCGTCCAGGAAACCAGCGCAACAGTTTATCACGTCGCATGTCTGCGTTTAATTTCAGGTTCGTGTGAGCAGAAACGGAGCTTCAGGCCTGGCTCACTGTCCTCTGCGCGTCATGGAAATCGAGCTTTTTAGTTTTCAGCTGAAAAAACGAACAAATGAAACAGAATTTTCCAAAACTGTAACTTTCAGTGAGCAAATGAGGAAAACTGTCATTTATTGATAAGTAAACCTTTAAAAAGAGAAGATGATATTATAAAGATTGAAAAAAGATTGAACCTGGTGGATTCACTTCCTGACGTCATTATTCTGCTGGGCCTCTGCCCACAGACGGGGGTGGGCGGGGCGATACAGGTGTCCTGCGGGTTGTTACAGTCCGTGCAGCTGGCACAGATAACCGGGGAAGATTACCGTGTTTTCACAACAATCACACCTGAGAGAAAAACCCACCGTGTCAGCATGAAGAGGAGCCCCACACAAAACAGCAGCTGGAGGATACGGAGGCCCAAATGTGCCTCAGACCAGCAGACGCGTTATTTAGAATATCTGAATATTATATTAATACATCTGATTATTATTATTCGCTGCTTTTATTTTGGAAATCCACCCTCATAATTCTCCTTTAATGCTATAAACGGCTGAGATGAAGTCCCGGGTGTCTGAGTGCTCTCTCTCTGGTCCTCAGTGTCTTTTTCACCCGTGACACTAATGACTGAACGTGGGCCTTGCACGCGTGCATCTTTGTTTGCGGGCTGCTGATTGAGAGTCAGCCTCACAAAGACAAAAACACGGACACGTGACATTTATTCATTGTCAACCGACTTTCACGGGAACTGACTGCGGGACAAAGCACACGCGCACACAGGCCTTCACAGTGGACGGCAGCGCTGACTGCTGCGAGTTAATGTCACGCATGTGCTGCATTGAGAAAGAAGGCCGTGGGACTCTGTCCTGCGGGATTTTTTCAAACTAAAAATGTCCACATATTTTTAATTTACTGTCACTGTGCGCATGCGTAATATTAAAAAGAGATTTTCTTAAATGACATTTTTATCTGTTTATAATTCTCATTATCATTAAGATAATATAAGAATTCAATTAATGTGATTTTTCTCCGGTGCAAATTGAAATATAGTTACAGACTGTTATTAGCTCTTTGTTTTCCGTGACGAGTTCAGATCTTTATTTCTTATTTTCACGGAGGACCTGGTCCCGCTTTGTGCTTTTCTGGCACGCGGACTCAAGGTGAGCCGGTGTTGTGCCAAAAAGTGATCGCCTGGCAAAAACTGATGTCCAATGTTTCCGTGTATTTTTTATGTGTAATATCAGTTTTTCAAGTATCTTTACAACTCTGTGTTATTGTACATTATAACCAACCCGCTCCTTTATCCCCACCTAAAATATTTTTACTGAATATCGTAATATTTGCTGCTGTGCTCTTGGCCAACTTACTCTTAAAAACACATTTTTAATGTTAATGAGTTTTTTTAACTACATAAATAAAGGTTATATAAAAGTCGCTGCCAAATGCAGCTTCTACCTTGTTACACGAATGTTGTTTGTGGCTCAAGATGACTTTGTGTCATCCAATTTGACATGTTTCACATATTATAGCCCAACAAGTTACTTATAGCAGTTTAAATACGAGCAATCACTTTTTGGCAAATATTAAAAGTGCCAAAAAGTGTCCGCAGGTGCAGCTTTATTTGCTTCTTCGTCTTAATTTACTGCGGAGGTTACGAGCAGCCCACCCGCGGCTGCTGCTTCCACGCCGGGAATGCTTTGATCCTGAGAGCGGGCCGGAGGGCCGGACAGGCGGGTCGCGCAGAGCCGGACCCTCCAGGAGAAATGTGGACGTCACGGCCTGGAGGTCTTTCAATGACTTTTCAGAGAGGGGTTATTTTTGAACTCTTCGGAGTTCCTTGAAGGAATTATATGGATCCGTGAAATAGTTGTAGGCTTTAAGGAGTTAATCTAAGGGAGGTTTGGTGAATTCCCAAGGCCAAGGAATTTCCAGGTTTTAGCTGAACTCCGCATAAGGATTTTCCAGGGACCTTTAATTTGATTTAAGAAATGTAGCTTGTTAAAGGGTCTTTGCAGGGAGTCCTGATTTTGTATTGATTATTTATTAATTCTGATATTTTTCCTTCGTGGAATTTGATCATTTTGCGGGTGTTCGCTTATCTGCTCAGAGGTTGGGGTGTATCAGACAGTTAGGTGAGGACTCTGGGAATCACTGATTGGGTTTTAGGCACTGATGGAATTTCATAAACATTCACGGGTCTGTTGAGTCTTGATTGCTTTAAAAGACGCTTTGAGAAGAAAATGTAAGTTAATATTAATTTTAGGTGCTTTGCAAACCCCCCTCAGCCTTTTTGGGGTGTTGTAAGAGAGATTTGCTCCACTTAGCAATTTCAGAGGTTATTACGAGGAAACCCAGAGATCCTTGAACAAATTCCATGATCACCTCAGGAATCCTGAGATCTTCGATCAGTTTTCCTGGATCCTGGAGTGGTTTTGAAACATTACAGATGTTTCCGGCCTGTGACTTTTTTAGAGTATTTCCTGAAACCAGGAAATCTTAGTTTTTGTTCCCTGAAGATTTTCTGTGGGGATGTTCAGCGGGGTTCCCTGTCCAATGTCACAAATGCGACAATACATCTCCTCAGACAGTATCGCCTCAGTTTGGATGTTCCTGATGTTCCTGTAAAGAAACCAGTCTGTGATAACCGAGAGTCATTAGTCATCTCATGACTTTTATTCATCTGAACCTTCGAATGGTGTCTCTTTAGTATGATTCCATAAACATTTTAGGAATAGTTTTCCACATTTCGTTGTTGTTTTGTGGGAGTGGCTCCCTGCCTTTGATTTTCCTGCACCAGGTATTTCCCCAAAAACAAACGTAAGAAGACAGAGTTCAGGTCCAACATGACATCATGAAAACAATTTTAAACAGCACAGGAAACAGTTTTCAGAACATTAAAGGCTTCTTTCATTCCCACAGCGTGCACAGATATGTGACAGTGTGTGTTTATAAAAATCATGTGTTAACTGCATTTGGGCTTTTTGTGGAAACATGCAGGAAGCAGCGATTTTGGCTGATATGACCTTTGCGTGGATGCAGACACACAGTCCTCACATGCTGTCCAGTTTACTTTGGGCCTGATTGAAACAGCAGCATCTCGTTGGAAGCGTCCTGCTGTGCATGCCGTAAAGTGTAACAGGAGCTGTGTATAGACAGAACGAGCAGCGTGGGATCACTGGGGATCCTGCTATGTTAATTAGCCTCTGATGGACCGACAACACATGCAGCTGAATAGAAAACCAGGCGGGGCGACATTTGTCTCTGTCTGAAGGAGGCTGACACCTCGACCTCTCATGGCCAATGTGCAACAAACAGGAGGACGTGTCCTACAGCTGCCTGACAAGCCTCATCCACGCTTTTTACTTTCATCTGCATTTGCTGCACCCAGCCAGTTCCCTGTAACCCGACTGCTGGTCATCATGTGATAATTGGGACATTTTCTCTGTGAGAAAGAGAAGCAGCTTTAAAGTAAACTTACATTCCTTCAGTCTGAGTTTGCACTGACATTATCGATGCACTGAATAAAAGATGTTACTTACAAGCTCCCCACACTTTCATTTGGAGAATAATATCGTTGTGATGTTTGTGAATTACACTTGTATCATATCCAGAAAACTTTCCTTTTATCCTAGTTTCACTTTTATGTAAAAGTATTGTATGTAAAAAATATTTATGTGGATAGAATTTTTTAGCACACAAGCATGCGCTGCAGTTTAACAGGAATGTGAAGTTTTTAAGATTAAAACGTGACATTCCTCTGTTGTCCACTGGGTGGCAGCCTTCAGCCGGAAATCCAGCGATGTTCTGTTATTCTTACTCCACAAAAAAACAAACAAACAACAACAACAAAAACAATTGATGTAAAAGTTCCTCTCGTTGTTTGAAAGAGTCCAGATCATTTAACCTCTTTGCTATAATTAAACTATTGATTAATATTACTAGTCTGCATTTGATCAAAAGTCTTCTGCTTTGGATGTAAATTGGATTTCTTATTGTGGGGTTTAGATTACATTAGCTTCAAAGATATTTCATTTTTTACATTTTACAGCTGGTTACACTGTTTAGCTCAATTTTAGTCATTAACTATCAGCTGGTAATATTTAACCTTTCCTCATTACGTAGCAATTTACACACACACACACACACACACACACACACACACACAGCCTGTCAGATCGGATGTTGTGACATTGAGAAAGGTCAGTTTTACCGGGAATATGATGGCATACATGTGTTGGCTCCACATCCAAACACGCTGAATCATTTCATAATGTGAGCACAGCACAGTTAATGCATTTCACTGAGTCTTTCAACAGCTTACTGTAAAGGAGACTGAGCAGTATGACTTGGTTAAAGCCAAACCCGTAACATTACATATTTCTTGCTATTAGAAAGGTCAAAGGTCAGAGCAGTGACGACATTGATTCCGGTTCAAAAGAGCCAGATTTCATGAAAATGAATGGATAGTGCAGGAAGAGTGGCTGTCTGAAAATTAGATGGATTATCTTTTTTGTTTTTTTGTATTTATAATTCAGTTTCCACATTTCTTCCTTCCAGGAGTCCAAAAAAAAGAAGAAGAAAAAAGAAAGAAAGAAACTAAGTACAAAATTAAGTTGATGTTAAAAGTGTTCTCATTAAATATTAGGTATAAAATCCGTTAATGAGTCACATGTTACTACTTTAAAGTAGTTTTTTTAAAGAAAATATTTGGTAAATTAATCAATTAATGGAATAAATGTTTATGTGCTGAAGATGCAGGACTGAGGCCAGAGCTCCTGTTTGTCAATATCAGTGTGGTACATAAAATGTCCAGTAAAAGCAACAACAACAACAATGATAATAATAACTAGAAAGTGCATTTTCTGAAGAAACTGCAGTGTGAATGCTTGAATCTGAATGTATGCACTGAAATGAATTAATTGCTGAATTTTGAGTTAAAAATATTGAATGAGATTAAAAAAAAAAACCAAAAAAAAAAAAGAATTTAACCTGAAAACAAAGGTGCTGAACTGCTAAAAGCTGAAGGTTACACAGAAGAAGGAGTTGGAAAAAAACTGAAAATGTTTTAAATGTAAATTAGAAAACCCTAAGAAATGAGAAAAGAACATTTAGAGTCAGAAAACATCTGAAAGAATATTAAAAGGTCATATTCTTTGAATCACTGAATGACTCAAATGTGATCCCTCCACTTTGATCCACACAGTTTAAAAAGTTTAAATGCCTGAGCTTTGAAAGATACAGTGTTGGAAAGAGAACAACGATGGCGACAATTTGAGGGTAAAATGATGGCTGTAACACTGTGGACACAGAAGCAGTTGAAAGAGAAGTGCTTAAGATGAATCTTGGTACAGTGGCAGGCAGAGCTCGTTAAGCAGGCAGGTGTGAGCCTGGTTGCTATAGTGACCGCACCCAAGGGCTCCATACACACGGACACAGACATGCACCTCACTTTTGCTGCTTAAAATGAACAGAAAAGTCAGGCCGAAACAAATCGTTCCCAAATGAAAAGTAAAAGTCGTATTGACAAAATTCTTTCACCGTGAGCGACAGCAATGTCTAGTCTACCAAATTCTCAGTTTTCATATCTGTGGAGTTTATTATATGGACGTGGTGACAGTGGAAAGACACCATGCTCTTCTGATTTTCAAACGAACCTTCTGAGCCATTTTAACATTAGAGTCTATGGAAGAGTTGGAGGGAGGAGGCTGTGCATTGGTGACATTTATGAAAGAACCATAACACCTAGTACAATAGTAAACACATTGGATGAAAGAGGACAGCGATGGCTACGTTTTGAGGGTAAAATCATACCTGTAGAGCAAACGCTGCGGACACAGCAGCAGTTTTAAAAAAGATTTTAAGATTAATTTTTTTGCTCCTCTCACTCTAGCAGTTGAGCTGTCTCACTCTAGCCCCAACATTCCGTCCCATACACACGCATTATAAACTTTGAAACGGGTGAAAAAACATCATGAAACTTAAACTGGAACTGAAGAAAAAGTATAATAGATATTGAAAAGATAAATACAAGTTGAATAGTTGAATGTCTTGTCTTCGTTTTAAAGTTTGAATGGTGGCTCTATGTCAATGTATGTGGAAGTAGATACAGTTTAAAGAGGAGGAAGTTGAATGAGAATTTGAAGGGTCTCCCCATTGAAATACATTATAAATTTTTGTTGAAAAAAGTTGAATAAAATTAAAAATATAAATGTTAAAAATGAGAAAAATAGAAGCAATGTTGTCCAAAACAATAGGAATCTAACGGTGTTTGAATGGTTTTTCTAAGTTGAACGGTTTTGAAGGAGATAGATTACAAAAAACGTACGGAATACAGAATAATAACTAGAAAGTGCATTTTCTGAAGAAACTGCAGTGTGAATGCTTGAATCTGAATGTATGCACTGAAATGAATTAATTGCTGAATTTTGAGTTAAAAATCTTGAATGAGATTAAAAAAAAACAAAAAAAACCGAATTTAACCTGAAAACAAAGGTGCTGAACTGCTAAAAGCTGAAAGTTACACAGAAGGAGTTGGAAAAAAACTGAAAATGTTTTAAATGTAAATTAGAAAACCCTAAGAAATGAGAAAAGAACATTTAGAGTCAGAAAACATCTGAATGAATATTAAAAGGTCATATTCTTTGAATCACTGAATGACTCAAATGTGATCCCTCCACTTTGATCCACACAGTTTAAAAAGTTTAAATGCCTGAGCTTTGAAAGATACGGTGTTGGAAAGAGAACAATAATGGCGACAATTTGAGGGTAAAATGATGGCTGTAACACTGTGGACACAGCAGCAGTTGAAAGAGAAGTGTTTAAGATGGATCTTGGTACAGTGGCAGGCAGAGCTCGTTAAGCAGGCAGGTGTGAGCCTGGTTGCTATAGTGACCGCACCCAATGGCTCCATACACACGCACACAGACATGCACCTCACTTTTGCTGCTTAAAATGAACAGAAAAGTCAGGCCGAAACAAATCGTTCCCAAATGAAAAGTAAAAGTCGTATTGACAAAATTCTTTCACTGTGAGCGACAGCAATGTCTAGTCTACCAAATTCTCAGTTTTCATGTCTGTGGAGTTTATTATATGCACGTGGTGACAGTGGAAAGACACCATGCTCTTCTGATTTTCAAACGAACCTTCTGAGCCATTTTAACATTAGAGTCTATGGAAGAGTTTGAGGGAGGAGGCTGTGCATTGGTGACATTTATGAAAGAACCATAACACCTAGTACAATAGTAAACACATTGGATGAAAGAGGACAGCCATGGCTACGTTTTGAGGGTAAAATCATACCTGTAGAGCAAACGCTGCGGACACAGCAGCAGTTTTAAAAAAGATTTTAAGATTATTTTTTTTGCTCCTCTCACTCTAGCAGTTGAGCTGCCTCACTCTAGCCCCAACATTCCGTCCCATACACACCCATTATAAACTCTGAAACGGGTGAAAAAACATCATGAAACTTAAACTGGAACTGAAGAAAAAGTATAATAGATATTGAAAAGATAAATACAAGTTGAATAGTTGAATGTCTTGTCTTCGTTTTAAAGTTTGAATGGTGGCTCTATGTGAACGTATGTTGAAGTAGTAAGAGTTTAAAAATGAGTAAGTTGAATGAGAATTTGAAGGGTCTCCCCATTGAAATACATGGGAAATTTTTGTTGAATAAAGTTGAATAAAATTAAAAATATAAATGTTAAAAATGAGAAAAATACAAGCAACAGTGTCCAAAAGAATAGGAATCTAACGGTGTTTGAATGGTTTTTCTAAGTTGAATGGTTTTGAAGGAGTAGGCTTTCAAAAAATGTACGGAATAGATAATAATAAAATGGAATAATAAAGATTAGAAGAACAATACTGTGAATGCTTTTCAAGCATTCACACTAACTAGAAAGTGCATTTTCTGAAGAAACTGCAGTGTGAATGCTTGAATCTGAATGTATGCACTGAAATGAATTAATTACTGAATTTAAGTTAAAAATCTTGAATGAGATTAAAAAAAACACCCGAATTTAACCTGAAAACAAAAGTGCTGAACTGCTAAAAGCTGAAGGTTACACAGAAGAAGAAGTTGGAAAAAAGCTGAAAATGTTTTAATTGTAAATTAGAAAAACCTAAGAAATGAGAAAAGAACATTTAGAGTCAGAAAACATCTGAAAGAATATTAAAAGGTCATATTCTTTGAATCACTGAATGACTAAAATGTGATCCCTCCACTTGGATCCACACAGTTTAAAAAGTTTACATCTCTGAGCTTTGAAAGACAAGATGTTGGAAAGAGAACAACGATGGCGACGTTTTGAGGGTAAAATGATGGCTGTAACACTGTGGAGACAGCAGCAGTTGAAAGAGAAGTGTTTAAGATGAATCTTGGCAGAGTGAGAGAGAGAGCTCGTTAAGCAGGCAGGTGTGAGCCTGGTTGCTATAGTGACCGCACCCAATGGCTCCATACACACGTACACAGACATGCGCCTCACTTTTGCTGCTTAAAATGAACAGAAAAGTCAGGCCGAAACAAATCGCTCCCAAATGAAAAGTAAAAGTCGTATTGACAAAATTCTTTCACCGTGAGCGACAGCAATGTCTAGTCTACCTAATTCTCAGTTTTCATGCCTGTGGAGCTTATTATATGGACGTGGTGACAGTGGAAAGACACCATGCTCTTCTGATTTTCAAACGAACCTTCTGAGCCATTTTAACATTAGAGTCTATGGAAGAGTTGGAGGGAGGAGGCTGTGCATTGGTGACATTTATGAAAGAACCATAACACCTAGTACAATAGTAAACACATTGGATGAAAGAGGACAGCCATGGCTACGTTTTGAGGGTAAAATCATACCTGTAGAGCAAACGCTGTGGACACAGCAGCAGTTTTAAAAAAGATTTTAAGATTAATTTTTTTGCTCCTCTCACTCTAGCAGTTGAGCTGTCTCACTCTAGCCCCAACATTCCGTCCCATACACACCCATTATAAACTCTGAAACGGGTGAAAAAACATCATGAAACTTAAACTGGAACTGAAGAAAAAGTATAATAGATATTGAAAAGATAAATACAAGTTGAATAGTTGAATGTCTTGTCTTCGTTTTAAAGTTTGAATGGTGGCTCTATGTCAATGTATGTGGAAGTAGTAAGAGTTTAAAAATGAGTAAGTTGAATGAGGATTTGAAGGGTCTCCCCATTGAAATACATTATAAATTTTTGTTGAATAAAGTTGAATAAAATTAAAAATATAAATGTTAAAAATATGAAAAATAGAAGCAGTGTTGTCCAAAAGAATAGGAATCTAACGGTGTTTGAATGGTTTTTCTAAGTTGAACGGTTTTGAAGGAGTAGGCTTTCAAAAAACGTACGGAAAAATAATAAAATATAACTAGAAAGTGCATTTTCTGAAGAAACTGCAGTGTGAATGCTTGAATCTGAATGTATGCATTGAAATGAAATAATTACTGAATTTAAGTTAAAAATTTTGAATGAGATAAAAAAAAAACCCGAATTTAACCTGAAAACAAAAGTGCTGAACTGCTAAAAGCTGAAGGTTACACAGAAGAAGAAGTTGGAAAAAAGCTGAAAATGTTTTAATTGTAAATTAGAAAAACCTAAGAAATGAGAAAAGAACATTTAGAGTCAGAAAACATCTGAAAGAATATTAAAAGGTCATATTCTTTGAATCACTGAATGACTAAAATGTGAACCCTCCACTTGGATCCACACAGTTTAAAAAGTTTACATCTCTGAGCTTTGAAAGACAAGATGTTGGAAAGAGAACAACAATGGCGACGTTTTGAGGGTAAAATGATGGCTGTAACACTGTGGAGACAGCAGCAGTTGAAAGAGAAGTGTTTCAGATGAATCTTGGCAGAGTGAGAGAGAGAGCTCGTTAAGCAGGCAGGTGTGAGCCTGGTTGCTATAGTGACCGCACCCAATGGCTCCATACACACGGACACAGACATGCACCTCACTTTTGCTGCTTAAAATGAACAGAAAAGTCAGGCCGAAACAAATCGTTCCCATATGAAAAGTACAAGTCGTATTGACGAAATTCTTTCACCGTGAGCGACAGCAATGTCTAGTCTACTGAATTCTCAGTTTTCATGCCTGTGGAGTTTATTATATGGACGTGGTGACAGTGGAAAGACACCATGCTCTTCTGATTTTCAAAAGAACCTTCTGAGCCATTTTAACATTAGAGTCTATGGAAGAGTTGGAGGGAGGAGGCTGTGCATTGGTGACATTTATGAAAGAACCATAACACCTAGGACAATAGTAAACACATTGGATGAAAGAGGACAGCGATGGCTACGTTTTGAGGGTAAAATGGTGGCTGTAGAGCAAACGCTGTGGACACAGCAGCAGTTTTAAAAAAGATTTTAAGATTAATTTTTTTGCTCCTCTCACTCTAGCAGTTGAGCTGTCTCACTCTAGCCCCAACATTCCGTCCCATACACACCCATTATAAACTCTGAAACGGGTGAAAAAACATCATGAAACTTAAACTGGAACTGAAGAAAAAGTATAATAGATATTGAAAAGATAAATACAAGTTGAATAGTTGAATGTCTTGTCTTCGTTTTAAAGTTTGAATGGTGGCTCTATGTCAATGTATGTGGAAGTAGATACAGTTTAAAGAGGAGGAAGTTGAATGAGAATTTGAAGGGTCTCCCCATTGAAATACATTATAAATTTTTGTTGAAAAAAGTTGAATAAAATTAAAAATATAAATGTTAAAAATGAGAAAAATAGAAGCAATGTTGTCCAAAAGAATAGGAATCTAACGGTGTTTGAATGGTTTTTCTAAGTTGAACGGTTTTGAAGGAGTAGGCTTTCAAAAAACGTACGGAATAGATAATAATAAAATAGAATAACTAGAAAGTGCATTTTCTGAAGAAACTGCAGTGTGAATGCTTGAATCTGAATGTATGCACTGAAATGAATTAATTGCTGAATTTTGAGTTAAAAATTTTGAATGAGATAAAAAAAAATCCGAATTTAACGTGAAAACAAAAGTGCTGAACTGCTAAAAGCCGAAGGTTACACAGAAGAAGAAGTTGGAAAAAAGCTGAAAATGTTTTAATTGTAAATTAGAAAAACCTCAGAACTGAGAAAAGAAAATTCAGAGTCAGAAAACATCTGAAAGAACATTAAAAGTTCATATTCTTTGAATCACTGAATGACTAAAATGTGATCCCTCCGCTTGGATCCACACAGTTTAAAAAATGTAAAAGTCTGAGCTTTGAAAGACAATGTTGGAAAGAGAACAACGATGGTGACGTTTTGAGGGTAAAATGATGGCTGTAACACTGTGGACACAGCAGCAGTTGAAAGAGAAGTGCTTAAGATGAATCTTGGCAGAGTGAGAGAGAGAGCTCGTTAAGCAGGCAGGTGTGAGCCTGGTTGCTATAGTGACTGCACCCAATGGCTCCATACACACGTACACAGACATGCACCTCACTTTTGCTGCTTAAAATGAACAGAAAAGTCAGGCCCAAACAAATTCTTCCCAAATGAAAAGTATAGGTCGTATTGACAAAATTCTTTCACCGTGAGCGACAGCCATGTCTAGTCTACCTAATTCTCAGTTTTCATGCCTGTGGAGTTTATTATATGGACGTGGTGACAGTGTAAAGACACCATGCTCTTCTGATTTTCAAACAAACCTTCTGAGCCATTTTAACATTAGAGTCTATGGAAGAGTTGGAGGGAGGAGGCTGTGCATTGGTGACATTTATGAAAGAACCATAACACCTAGTACAATAGTAAACACATTGGATGAAAGAGGACAGCCATGGCTACGTTTTGAGGGTAAAATCATACCTGTAGAGCAAACGCTGTGGACACAGCAGCAGTTTTAAAAAAGATTTTAAGATTAATTTTTTTGCTCCTCTCACTCTAGCAGTTGAGCTGCCTCACTCTAGCCCCAACATTCCGTCCCATAGACACCCATTATAAACTCTGAAACGGGTGAAAAAACATCATGAAACTTAAACTGGAACTGAAGAAAAAGTATAATAGATATTGAAAAGATAAATACAAGTTGAATAGTTGAATGTCTTGTCTTCGTTTTAAAGTTTGAATGGTGGCTCTATGTCAATGTATGTGGAAGTAGATACAGTTTAAAGAGGAGGAAGTTGAATGAGAATTTGAAGGGTCTCCCCATTGAAATACATTATAAATTTTTGTTGAAAAAAGTTGAATAAAATTAAAAATATAAATGTTAAAAATGAGAAAAATAGAAGCAATGTTGTCCAAAATAATAGGAATCTAACGGTGTTTGAATGGTTTTTCTAAGTTGAACGGTTTTGAAGGAGTAGGCTTTCAAAAAACGTACGGAAAAATAAAATATAACTAGAAAGTGCATTTTCTGAAGAAACTGCAGTGTGAATGCTTGAATCTGAATGTATGCACTGAAATGAATTAATTGCTGAATTTTGAGTTAAAAATATTGAATGAGATAAAAAAACAAAACAAAAAAAAAAACCGAATTTAACCTGAAAACAAAGGTGCTGAACTGCTAAAAGCTGAAGGTTACACAGAAGAAGAAGTTGGAAAAAAACTGAAAATGTTTTAAATGTAAATTAGAAAACCCTAAGAAATGAGAAAAGAACATTTAGAGTCAGAAAACATCTGAATGAATATTAAAAGGTCATATTCTTTGAATCACTGAATGACTAAAATGTGATCCCTCCACTTTGATCCACACAGTTTAAAAAGTTTAAATGCCTGAGCTTTCAAAGATACGGTGTTGGAAAGAGAACAATAATGGCGACAATTTGAGGGTAAAATGATGGCTGTAACACTGTGGACACAGCAGCAGTTGAAAGAGAAGTGCTTAAGATGAATCTTGGTACAGTGGCAGGCAGAGCTCGTTAAGCAGGCAGGTGTGAGCCTGGTTGCTATAGTGACCGCACCCAATGGCTCCATACACACGTACACAGACATGCGCCTCACTTTTGCTGCTTAAAATGAACAGAAAAGTCAGGCCGAAACAAATCGCTCCCAAATGAAAAGTAAAAGTCGTATTGACAAAATTCTTTCACCGTGAGCGACAGCAATGTCTAGTCTACCTAATTCTCAGTTTTCATGCCTGTGGAGCTTATTATATGGACGTGGTGACAGTGGAAAGACACCATGCTCTTCTGATTTTCAAACGAACCTTCTGAGCCATTTTAACATTAGAGTCTATGGAAGAGTTGGAGGGAGGAGGCTGTGCATTGGTGACATTTATGAAAGAACCATAACACCTAGTACAATAGTAAACACATTGGATGAAAGAGGACAGCCATGGCTACGTTTTGAGGGTAAAATCATACCTGTAGAGCAAACGCTGCGGACACAGCAGCAGTTTTAAAAAATATTTTAAGATTAATTTTTTTGCTCCTCTCACTCTAGCAGTTGAGCTGCCTCACTCTAGCCCCAACATTCCGTCCCATACACACCCATTATAAACTCTGAAACGGGTGAAAAAACATCATGAAACTTAAACTGGAACTGAAGAAAAAGTATAATAGATATTGAAAAGATAAATACAAGTTGAATAGTTGAATGTCTTGTCTTCGTTTTAAAGTTTGAATGGTGGCTCTATGTCAATGTATGTGGAAGTAGTAAGAGTTTAAAAATGAGTAAGTTGAATGAGGATTTGAAGGGTCTCCCCATTGAAATACATTATAAATTTTTCTTGAATAAAGTTGAATAAAATTAAAAATATAAATGTTAAAAATATGAAAAATAGAAGCAGTGTTGTCCAAAAGAATAGGAATCTAACGGTGTTTGAATGGTTTTTCTAAGTTGAACGGTTTTGAAGGAGTAGGATTACAAAAAACGTACGGAAGAATAATAAAATATAACTAGAAAGTGCATTTTCTGAAGAAACTGCAGTGTGAATGCTTGAATCTGAATGTATGCATTGAAATGAAATAATTACTGAATTTAAGTTAAAAATTTTGAATGAGATTTAAAAAAAAAACCCCGAATTTAACCTGAAAACAAAAGTGCTGAACTGCTAAAAGCTGAAGGTTACACAGAAGAAGAAGTTGGAAAAAAGCTGAAAATGTTTTAATTGCAAATTAGAAAAACCTAAGAAATGAGAAAACATTTAGAGTCAGAAAACATCTGAATGAATATTAAAAGGTCATATTCTTTGAATCACTGAATGACTAAAATGTGATCCCTCCACTTGGATCCACACAGTTTAAAAAGTTTAAATGTCTGAGCTTTGAAAGACAAGATGTTGGAAAGAGAACAACGATGGCGACGTTTTGAGGGTAAAATGATGGCTGTAACACTGTGGACACAGCAGCAGTTGAAAGAGAAGTGTTTAAGGTGAATCTTGGCAGAGTGGCAGAGAGAGCTCGTTAAGCAGGCAGGTGTGAGCCTGGTTGCTATAGTGACTGCACCCAATGGCTCCATACACACGGACACAGACATGCGCCTCACTTTTGCTGCTTAACATGAACAGAAAAGTCAGGCCGAAACAAATCGTTCCCAAATGAAAAGTAAAAGTCGTATTGACAAAATTCTTTCACCGTGAGCGACAGCCATGTCTAGTCTACCTAATTCTCAGTTTTCATGCCTGTGGAGCTTATTATATGGACGTGGTGACAGTGTAAAGACACCATGCTCTTCTGATTTTCAAACGAACCTTCTGAGCCATTTTAACATTAGAGTCTATGGAAGAGTTGGAGGGAGGAGGCTGTGCATTGGTGACATTTACGAAAGAACCATAACACCTAGGACAATAGTAAACACATTGGATGAAAGAGGACAGCCATGGCTACGTTTTGAGGGTAAAATCATACCTGTAGAGCAAACGCTGCGGACACAGCAGCAGTTTTAAAAAAGATTTTAAGATTAATTTTTTTGCTCCTCTCACTCTAGCAGTTGAGCTGCCTCACTCTAGCCCCAACATTCCGTCCCATACACACCCATTATAAACTCTGAAACGGGTGAAAAAACATCATGAAAGTTAAACTGGAACTGAAGAAAAAGTATAATAGATATTGAAAAGATAAATACAAGTTGAATAGTTGAATGTCTTGTCTTCGTTTTAAAGTTTGAATGGTGGCTCTATGTCAATGTATGTGGAAGTAGTAAGAGTTTAAAAATGAGTAAGTTGAATGAGGATTTGAAGGGTCTCCCCATTGAAATACATTATAAATTTTTGTTGAATAAAGTTGAATAAAATTAAAAATATAAATGTTAAAAATATGAAAAATAGAAGCAGTGTTGTCCAAAAGAATAGGAATCTAACGGTGTTTGAATGGTTTTTCTAAGTTGAACGGTTTTGAAGTTATAGGATTACAAAAAACGTACGGAATAGATAAAATATAATAATAATAATAATAACTAGAAAGTGCATTTTCTGAAGAAACTGCAGTGTGAATGCTTGAATCTGAATGTATGGACTGAAATGAATTAATTGCTGAATTTTGAGTTAAAAATTTTGAATGAGATAAAAAAAAAAAAACAACCTGAATTTAACCTGAAAACAACAGTGCTGAACTGCTAAAAGCTGAAGGTTACACAGAAGAAGAAGTTGGAAAAAAGCTGAAAATGTTTTAATTGTAAATTAGAAAAACCTAAGAAATGAGAAAAGAACATTTAGAGTCAGAAAACATCTGAAAGAATATTAAAAGGTCATATTCTTTGAATCACTGAATGACTAAAATGTGATCCCTCCACTTGGATCCACACAGTTTAAAAAGTTTAAATGTCTGAGCTTTGAAAGACAAGATGTTGGAAAGAGAACAACGATGGCGACGTTTTGAGGGTAAAATGATGGCTTTAACACTGTGGACACAGCAGCAGTTGAAAGAGAAGTGTTTAAGATGAATCTTGGCAGAGTGGCAGGCAGAGCTCGTTAAGCAGGCAGGTGTGAGCCTGGTTGCTATAGTGACCGCACCCAATGGCTCCATACACACGAGACAGACATGCACCTCACTTTTGCTGCTTAAAATGAACAGAAAAGTCAGGCCGAAACAAATCGTTCCCAAATGAAAAGTACATGTCGTACTGACAAAATTCTTTCACCGTGAGCGACAGCCATGTCTAGTCTACCTAATTCTCAGTTTTCATGCCTGTGGAGCTTATTATATGGACGTGGTGACAGTGGAAAGACACCATGCTCTTCTGATTTTCAAACGAACCTTCTGAGCCATTTTAACATTAGAGTCTATGGAAGAGTTGGAGGGAGGAGGCTGTGCATTGGTGACATTTATGAAAGAACCATAACACCTAGGACAATAGTAAACACATTGGATGAAAGAGGACAGCCATGGCTACGTTTTGAGGGTAAAATCATACCTGTAGAGCAAACGCTGCGGACACAGCAGCAGTTTTAAAAAAGATTTTAAGATTAATTTTTTTGCTCCTCTCACTCTAGCAGTTGAGCTGCCTCACTCTAGCCCCAACATTCCGTCCCATACACACCCATTATAAACTCTGAAACGGGTGAAAAAACATCATGAAACTTAAACTGGAACTGAAGAAAAAGTATAATAGATATTGAAAAGATAAATACAAGTTGAATAGTTGAATGTCTTGTCTTCGTTTTAAAGTTTGAATGGTGGCTCTATGTCAACGTATGTGGAAGTAGTAAGAGTTTAAAAATGAGTAAGTTGAATGAGAATTTGAAGGGTCTCCCCATTGAAATACATGGGAAATTTTTGTTGAATAAAGTTGAATAAAATTAAAAATATAAATGTTAAAAATGAGAAAAATAGAAGCAGTCATGTCCAAAATAATAGGAATCTAACGATGTTTGAATGGTTTTTCTAAGTTGAACGGTTTTGAAGGAGTAGGCTTTCAAAAAACGTACGGAATAAGAAAATATAACTAGAAAGTGCATTTTCTGAAGAAACTGCAGTGTGAATGCTTGAATCTGAATGTATGCACTGAAATGAATTAATTACTGAATTTAAGTTAAAAATCTTGAATGAGATAAAAAAAAAAACCCGAATTTAACCTGAAAACAAAAGTGCTGAACTGCTAAAAGCTGAAGGTTACACAGAAGAAGTTGGAAAAAAGCTGAAAATGTTTTAATTTTAAATTAGAAAAACCTAAGAAATGAGAAAAGAACATTTAGAGTCAGAAAACATCTGAAAGAATATTAAAAGGTCATATTCTTTGAATCACTGAATGACTAAAATGTGATCCCTCCACTTGGACCCACACAGTTTAAAAAGTTTACATCTCTGAGCTTTGAAAGACAAGATGTTGGAAAAAGAACAACGATGGCGACGTTTTGAGGGTAAAATGATGGCTGTGACACTGTGGACACAGCAGCAGTTGAAAGAGAAGTGTTTAAGATGAATCTTGGCAGAGTGGCAGGCAGAGGTCGTTAAGCAGGCAGGTGTGAGCCTGGTTGCTATAGTGACTGCACCCAATGGCTCCATACACACGTACACAGACATGCGCCTCACTTTTGCTGCTTAAAATGAACAGAAAAGTCAGGCCGAAACAAATCGTTCCCATATGAAAAGTAAAAGTCGTATTGACGAAATTCTTTCACCGTGAGCGACAGCAGCTTCTAGTCTACTGAATTCTCAGTTTTCATGCCTGTGGAGTTTATTATATGGACGTGGTGACAGTGGAAAGACACCATGCTCTTCTGATTTTCAAACGAACCTTCTGAGACATTTTAACATTAGTCTATGGAAGAGTTGGAGGGAGGAGGCTGTGCATTGGTGACATTTATGAAAGAACCATAACACCTAGGACAATAGTAAACACATTGGATGAAAGAGGACAGCCATGGCTACGTTTTGAGGGTAAAATCATACCTGTAGAGCAAACGCTGCAGACACAGCAGCAGTTTTAAAAAAAGATTTTAAGATTAATTTTTTTGCTCCTCTCACTCTAGCAGTTGAGCTGCCTCACTCTAGCCCCAACATTCCGTCCCATACACACCCATTATAAACTCTGAAACGGGTGAAAAAACATCATGAAACTTAAACTGGAACTGAAGAAAAAGTATAATAGATATTGAAAAGATAAATACAAGTTGAATAGTTGAATGTCTTGTCTTCGTTTTAAAGTTTGAATGGTGGCTCTATGTCAACGTATGTGGAAGTAGTAGGAGTTTAAAAATGAGTAAGTTGAATGAGAATTTGAAGGGTCTCCCCATTGAAATACATGGGAAATTTTTGTTGAATAAAGTTGAATAAAATTAAAAATATAAATGTTAAAAATGAGAAAAGTAGAAGCAGTCATGTCCAAAAGAATAGGAATCTAATGGTGTTTGAATGGTTTTTCTAAGTTGAACGGTTTTGAAGGAGATAGATTACAAAAAACGTACGGAATAGATAATAATAAAATAGAATAAAGATTCGAATAACAATACTGTGAATGCTTTTCAAGCATTCACACTAATAAAGATTAGAATAACAATACTGTGAATGCTTTTCAAGCATTCACACTAACTAGAAAGTGCATTTTCTGAAGAAACTGCAGTGTGAATGCTTGAATCTGAATGTATGCACTGAAATGAATTAATTGCTGAATTTTGAGTTAAAAATGTTGAATGAAATTAAAAAAAAACAAAAAAACAAATTTAACCTGAAAACAAAGGTGCTGAACTGCTAAAAGCTGAAGGTTACACAGAAGCAGAAGTTGGAAAAAAAGCTGAAAATGTTTTAAATGTAAATTAGAAAACCCTAAGAAATGAGAAAAGAACATTTAGAGTCAGAAAACATCTGAATGAATATTACAAGGTCATATTCTTTGAATCACTGAATGACTAAAATGTGATCCCTCCACTTGGACCCACACAGTTTAAAAAGTTTACATCTCTGAGCTTTGAAAGACAAGATGTTGGAAAAAGAACAACGATGGCGACGTTTTGAGGGTAAAATGATGGCTGTAACACTGTGGACACAGCAGCAGTTGAAAGAGAAGTGTTTAAGATGAATCTTGGCACAGTGGCAGGCAGAGCTCGTTAAGCAGGCAGGTGTGAGCCTGGTTGCTATAGTGACTGCACCCAATGGCGCCATACACACGTACACAGACATGCACCTCACTTTTGCTGCTTAAAATGAACAGAAAAGTCAGGCCCAAACAAATTCTTCCCAAATGAAAAGTACATGTCGTATTGACAAAATTTTTTCACCGTGAGCGACAGCCATGTCTAGTCTACCTAATTCTCAGTTTTCATGCCTGTGGAGTTTATTATATGGACGTGGTGACAGTGTAAAGACACCATGCTCTTCTGATTTTCAAACGAACCTTCTGAGCCATTTTAACATTAGAGTCTATGGAAGAGTTGGAGGGAGGAGGCTGTGCATTGGTGACATTTATGAAAGAACCATAACACCTAGTACAATAGTAAACACATTGGATGAAAGAGGACAGCCATGGCTACGTTTTGAGGGTAAAATCATACCTGTAGAGCAAACGCTGTGGACACAGCAGCAGTTTTAAAAAAGATTTTAAGATTAATTTTTTTGCTCCTCTCACTCTAGCAGTTGAGCTGCCTCACTCTAGCCCCAACATTCCGTCCCATACACACCCATTATAAACTCTGAAACGGGTGAAAAAACATCATGAAACTTAAACTGGAACTGAAGAAAAAGTATAATAGATATTGAAAAGATAAATACAAGTTGAATAGTTGAATGTCTTGTCTTCGTTTTAAAGTTTGAATGGAGGCTCTATGTGAACGTATGTTGAAGTAGATACAGTTTAAAGAGGAGGAATTTGAATGAGAATTTGAAGGGTCTCTCCATTGAAATACATTATAAATTTTTGTTAAATAAAGTTGAATAAAATTAAAAATATAAATGTTAGAAATGAGAAAAATAGAAGCAGTCATGTCCAAAAGAATAGGAATCTAACGGTGTTTGAATGGTTTTTCTAAGTTGAACGGTTTTGAAGGAGATAGATTACAAAAAACGTACGGAATACAGAATAATAAATAAAATAGAATAAAGATTAGAAGAACAATACTGTGAATGCTTTTCAAGCATTCACACTAATAATAATAATAAAGATTCGAATAACAATACTGTGAATGCTTTTCAAGCATTCACACTAACTAGAAAGTGCATTTTCTGAAGAAACTGCAGTGTGAATGCTTGAATCTGAATGTATGCACTGAAATGAATTAATTGCTGAATTTTGAGTTAAAAATATTGAATGAGATTAAAAAAAAAAACAAAAAAAAAACACGTATTTAACCTGAAAACAAAGGTGCTGAACTGCTAAAAGCTGAAGGTTACACAGAAGAAGGAGTTGGAAAAAAACTGAAAATGTTTTAAATGTAAATTAGAAAACCCTAAGAAATGAGAAAAGAACATTTAGAGTCAGAAAACATCTGAATGAATATTAAAAGGTCATATTCTTTGAATCACTGAATGACTAAAATGTGATCCCTCCACTTGGACCCACACAGTTTAAAAAGTTTACATCTCTGAGCTTTGAAAGACAAGATGTTGGAAAAAGAACAACGATGGCGACGTTTTGAGGGTAAAATGATGGCTTTAACACTGTGGACACAGCAGCAGTTGAAAGAGAAGTGTTTAAGATGAATCTTGGCAGAGAGAGAGAGAGAGCTCGTTAAGCAGGCAGGTGTGAGCCTGGTTGCTATAGTGACCGCACCCAAGGGCTCCATACACACGTACACAGACATGCGCCTCACTTTTGCTGCTTAAAATGAACAGAAAAGTCAGGCCGAAACAAATCGTTCCCATATGAAAAGTACAAGTCGTATTGACAAAATTCTTTCACCGTGAGCGACAGCAATGTCTAGTCTACTGAATTCTCAGTTTTCATGCCTGTGGAGCTTATTATATGGACGTGGTGACAGTGGAAAGACACCATGCTCTTCTGATTTTCAAAAGAACCTTCTGAGCCATTTTAACATTAGAGTCTATGGAAGAGTTGGAGGGAGGAGGCTGTGCATTGGTGACATTTATGAAAGAACCATAACACCTAGGACAATAGTAAACACATTGGATGAAAGAGGACAGCGATGGCTACGTTTTGAGGGTAAAATGGTGGCTGTAGAGCAAACGCTGTGGACACAGCAGCAGTTTTAAAAAAGATTTTAAGATTAATTTTTTTGCTCCTCTCACTCTAGCAGTTGAGCTCTCTCACTCTAGCCCCAACATTCCGTCCCATACACACCCATTATAAACTCTGAAACGGGTGAAAAAACATCATGAAACTTAAACTGGAACTGAAGAAAAAGTATAATAGATATTGAAAAGATAAATACAAGTTGAATAGTTGAATGTCTTGTCTTCGTTTTAAAGTTTGAATGGTGGCTCTATGTCAATGTATGTGGAAGTAGTAAGAGTTTAAAAATGAGTAAGTTGAATGAGGATTTGAAGGGTCTCCCCATTGAAATACATTATAAATTTTTGTTGAATAAAGTTGAATAAAATTAAAAATATAAATGTTAAAAATATGAAAAATAGAAGCAGTGTTGTCCAAAAGAATAGGAATCTAACGATGTTTGAATGGTTTTTCTAAGTTGAACGGTTTTGAAGGAGTAGGCTTTCAAAAAACGTACGGAAAAATAATAAAATATAATAACTAGAAAGTGCATTTTCTGAAGAAACTGCAGTGTGAATGCTTGAATCTGAATGTATGCACTGAAATGAATTAATTGCTGAATTTTGAGTTAAAAATATTGAATGAGATTTAAAAAAAACAAAAAAAAAAAAAACGAATTTAACCTGAAAACAAAGGTGCTGAACTGCTAAAAGCTGAAGGTTACACAGAAGAAGTTGGAAAAAAGCTGAAAATGTTTTAATTGTAAATTAGAAAAACCTAAGAAATGAGAAAAGAACATTTAGAGTCAGAAAACATCTGAATGAATATTAAAAGGTCATATTCTTTGAATCACTGAATGACTAAAATGTGATCCCTCCACTTTGACCCACACAGTTTAAAAAGTTTACATCTCTGAGCTTTGAAAGACAAGATGTTGGAAAGAGAACAACGATGGCGACGTTTTGAGGGTAAAATGATGGCTTTAACACTGTGGACACAGCAGCAGTTGAAAGAGAAGTGTTTAAGATGAATCTTGGCAGAGAGAGAGAGAGAGCTCGTTAAGCAGGCAGGTGTGAGCCTGGTTGCTATAGTGACCGCACCCAATGGCTCCATACACACGTACACAGACATGCGCCTCACTTTTGCTGCTTAAAATGAACAGAAAAGTCAGGCCCAAACAAATCGCTCCCAAATGAAAAGTACATGTCGTATTGACAAAATTCTTTCACTGTGAGCGACAGCCATGTCTAGTCTACCTAATTCTCAGTTTTCATGCCTGTGGAGTTTATTATATGGACGTGGTGACAGTGGAAAGACACCATGCTCTTCTGATTTTCAAACGAACCTTCTGAGCCATTTTAACATTAGAGTCTATGGAAGAGTTGGAGGGAGGAGGCTGTGCATTGGTGACATTTATGAAAGAACCATAACACCTAGTACAATAGTAAACACATTGGATGAAAGAGGACAGCCATGGCTACGTTTTGAGGGTAAAATCATACCTGTAGAGCAAACGCTGCGGACACAGCAGCAGTTTTAAAAAAGATTTTAAGATTAATTTTTTTGCTCCTCTCACTCTAGCAGTTGAGCTGCCTCACTCTAGCCCCAACATTCCGTCCCATACACACCCATTATAAACTCTGAAATGGGTGAAAAAACATCATGAAACTTAAACTGGAACTGAAGAAAAAGTATAATAGATATTGAAAAGATAAATACAAGTTGAATAGTTGAATGTCTTGTCTTCGTTTTAAAGTTTGAATGGTGGCTCTATGTCAACGTATGTGGAAGTAGATACAGTTTAAAAATGAGTAAGTTGAATGAGAATTTGAAGGGTCTCCCCATTGAAATACATGGGAAATTTTTGTTGAAAAAAGTTGAATAAAATTAAAAATATAAATGTTATAAATGAGAAAAATAGAAGCAGTCATGTCCAAAAGAATAGGAATCTAATGGTGTTTGAATGGTTTTTCTAAGTTGAACGGTTTTGAAGGAGATAGAGTACAAAAAACGTACGGAATCCATAATAATAAAATATAATAAAATAGAATAAAGATTCGAAGAACAATACTGTGAATGCTTTTCAAGCATTCACACTAATAAAGATTAGAAGAACAATACTGTGAATGCTTTTCAAGCATTCACACTAATAATAACTAGAAAGTGCATTTTCTGAAGAAACTGCAGTGTGAATGCTTGAATCTGAATGTATGCACTGAAATGAATTAATTGCTGAATTTTGAGTTAAAAATATTGAATGAGATAAAAAAAAAAAAAAAAAAAAAAGAATTTAACCTGAAAACAAAAGTGCTGAACTGCTAAAAGCTGAAGGTTACACAGAAGAAGAAGTTGGAAAAAAGCTGAAAATGTTTTAATTGTAAATGAGAAAAACCTAAGAAATGAGAAAAGAACGTTTAGAGTCAGAAAACATCTGAATGAATATTAAAAGGTCATATTCTTTGAATCACTGAATGACTCAAATGTGATCCCTCCACTTGGACCCACACAGTTTAAAAAGTTTACATCTCTGAGCTTTGAAAGACAAGATGTTGGAAAAAGAACAACGATGGCGACGTTTTGAGGGTAAAATGATGGCTTTAACACTGTGGACACAGCAGCAGTTGAAAGAGAAGTGTTTAAGATTAATTTTGGCAGAGTGAGAGAGAGAGCTCGTTAAGCAGGCAGGTGTGAGCCTGGTTGCTATAGTGACCGGACCCAAGGGCTCCATACACACGGACACAGACATGCACCTCACTTTTGCTGCTTAAAATGAACAGAAAAGTCAGGCCGAAACAAATCGCTCCCAAATGAAAAGTAAAAGTCGTATTGACAAAATTCTTTCACCGTGAGCGACAGCAATGTCTAGTCTACCTAATTCTCAGTTTTCATGCCTGTGGAGTTTATTATATGGATGTGGTGACAGTGGAAAGACACCATGCTCTTCTGATTTTCAAACGAACCTTCTGAGCCATTTTAACATTAGAGTCTATGGAAGAGTTGGAAGGAGGAGGCTGTGCATTGGTGACATTTATGAAAGAACCGTAACACCTAGGACAATAGTAAACACATTGGATGAAAGAGGACAGCCATGGCTACGTTTTGAGGGTAAAATCATACCTGTAGAGCAAACGCTGTGGACACAGCAGCAGTTTTAAAAAAGATTTTAAGATTAATTTTTTTGCTCCTCTCACTCTAGCAGTTGAGCTGCCTCACTCTAGCCCCAACATTCCGTCCCATACACACCCATTATAAACTCTGAAACGGGTGAAAAAACATCATGAAACTTAAACTGGAACTGAAGAAAAAGTATAATAGATATTGAAAAGATAAATACAAGTTGAATAGTTGAATGTCTTGTCTTCGTTTTAAAGTTTGAATGGTGGCTCTATGTGAACGTATGTTGAAGTAGTAAGAGTTTAAAAATGAGTAAGTTGAATGAGAATTTGAAGGGTCTCCCCATTGAAATACATTATAAATTTTTGTTGAATAAAGTTGAATAAAATTAAAAATATAAATGTTAAAAATGAGAAAAATAGAAGCAATGTTGTCCAAAATAATAGGAATCTAACGATGTTTGAATGGTTTTTCTAAGTTGAACGGTTTTGAAGGAGTAGGCTTTCAAAAAACGTACGGAATACAGAATAAAATATAATAATAAAGATTAGAAGAACAATACTGTGAATGCTTTTCAAGCATTCACACTAATAAAGATTAGAATAACAATACTGTGAATGCTTTTCAAGCATTCACACTAATAAAATAGAATAAAGATTACAACAACAATACTGTGAATGCTTTTCAAGCATTCACACTAATAATAATAATAATAATAATAATAATAATAAAGAACTGGCAGAAGAAAATAAAAGCTTGTTATTTTGCGGTTTGTCCACCAGAGGGCGCTCTGCAGCTTCCCTGTTGGCAGCACACCTGAGTCTGAATCCATATATTGCAAAGAATTAATCAATAAAACAAAGATTATTTTTAAATGGCATCATTATATTATGTCAGCAAAGCCTCATAAATATGTGACTGCACATGAATGTTAGGAAATCTGTTTGTTTCATCAGTCTGAAAGACAAAATAATAATATTGGTCAATGAATCGGATTCTTAAACCACTCAATAATAAGATGGCATCAGTCTTGAAAATATCCCCCCAAAAAAAGTCCAAAATAACAGACAAACAGATTATTTTATTGATAATTTGGTTTCACGTGTCTTTCCGCGTGTATAAGATCACTCTGACGCTTCTCTCGTGTTTTGCAGCCACATTTTAATTAGTAAAGCAGCAGCTGTCAGGTGACTGTAGTGCAGTAAAAACAGTGGCGAGCAGCACACGAGGAAATATCACTGCGCTGTCACAAAGCGCAGAAACAGTTGCCGAGCTGTCCATGAGCAAGGCAGGGGTTCAGCTTCCGGGCGTGTCCTTCCTCTTTCCTGCCCACATTGTCGGGGATTCTGTGGCTTTCATTTCTCACATCACTCGTCTTCGTTACATCTACTGTTTTGAAAATCTTCATTATCCACGTCACGAGAGTCTCCGGCGCCTGTTTGTGGTTTATGTGCAAAGGACACCACGAGATGGCAGCACGTGACAGGTTTAACGTGAGGGGCCGCGCGCTGAGCGAAGGAAACGTGGACTAGCGGATATTCATTTGTGTATTTCTGTGAGTAAAAACTATTTGCCCCCCACGCGCGTGGATAATTTTGATCCACAGATTATTCACAGCACTGTCACTTCTCTGTTGTAACTAGAAAGTCACGTATGTTTATTTTAATCCGCCGCAGCTGCTTAATCCGGATGTTTCGTCTTACCTGGTTCTTCCCTCGTTGGAATTTGTCACCTTTGGAGCGTCTGAACAAGCGGAAGCTTAAAAGCTGGAGTATGTGATTGGTCTGCAGCTGCGCAGATCATCAACACGTCACAGGTTTAAATACACGAGCACTGAGGGAGACACGTGCTCTTATTATTGCGTTTGAGATTTTTAAAGCGCTGACAGCCTGACTGACGTCACTGTCTGATGACGATCAGTGTTTGTTTTTCACTTTTACAGAAACATCTTCGACATGACACCAAATATCTAAACAGTGGGTTTCACGAGGCTTTAATCATTTTAATAACATGAATATCATATTTATAATCTCGTGTTTTGATGCATCGAACTGAGATTATTCATTAATCAGATTTTTTAAAGCTGATTTCAGATCCTTCTGTTCGGCTTTTACAGGTGATATGAAAACATTTCATACAAAAACAACATCACGTGTCTGTGAGGAGTGCGCTGACGGTGCCACGGGTGACAGAGATCAGGCCCACAGCACACTCACAAACATATTAAATGTTTCCAGTCCTGATTAAATTAAGGTTTTATTATTACTGCTGCTCCATAAAACAAAATCATTATCGGGGATGCTTCCATATTTTGCTTCTATTATTTCTTATTATCCTTTGGTGTCACGCGTGTTTTATGTGTGGATGTGAAGCCGGACTGTGGGCAGACATGTTGTAGTCTCGTGTAATCGTGACTGAGTGTGTGTGGCCGACACGCAAGAAAACAGCCTTTATCCGTTTGGACTACTCACATTTATTTGGCATTACTCGACATGCAGCCGTGATCCGGACACGGCAGATTTCACAGTACTACACATGCTTACAGGAAACAGCTGAGACGCTTTCAGAATAATGAGTCTGTTACATTCACCCGCTTTGGTCGAGTCCAGTGTGGGAAGCGCGAGGCTGATGTTTGAGGTTCATCGGAGTGATTGCTCCCACGGCTCAGCTCAGACAGGACAGTCCACGCCGTCCACGCACACGTCCTGTCACGGTGACACATGTTCCTCAGTCTCCTGTTCAGCTGGAGGAGTTCAGGATGCGGGAGTCCGCCGAATCTGAGCGCTCCTCGTACTCCTCATCCGGGGAGTAGAGGCCCGGCTTGGGCCCCAGCGGGCACCCCTCCTCCTGAATGCCCACGCGCGGCTCCTCGGAGGGCCTGGAGGGGAGGAGGGTTGAGCCTCGGAACAGCCCGGGCCCGCCGGGGGCGCCAGGGGGGAACGGGGACACGTACTGCGCCGCGGAGCGCAGCTGGTACTGCTGCTGCAGGGCCACGGAATTCCACAGAGTCACGTCGTTGTGCACGAAGGGGCCCGCGTGGCTGCGCGTCAGAGAGCTGCGCAGCATAAGCGGGTAGCGCGTGGGCTGCGGGAAGGACGGGTGCTGCAGGGGGACCCCCAGCGCGCCCGTGGACACCACCCCCGCGGCGGAGTCGGAGGTGAAGCGCAGCGAGTCCGGGACCCGGAAGGCGGAGCCCACGGACCACTTGGCGGAGGAGGACGCCGGGTGGTAGGAGCCCAGGCCGGGCTCGAACAGGTGTCCGTTGGAGGGCAGCACCAGCGCGTCCGCGTGCGCGTCCGCGTGCGGTGGCGCGCTGGCGTCAGGATTTCGACTAGACAGCAGCACCTCGATGGCCCCCACCAGGTCGCCCCCACAGCCCCGCAGGATGAGCTCCAGGACCGGAGGCTTGTGGGCGGGGAAGATCTTCTTGAGCACCTCGAGCGGGGGCCGGTTGGCCCGGAGGCTGAGGGGCAGCGTGATTGAGCCGCCGAGGCCCTCGATCAGCACGCCCTGCTCCGCGGGGCTGGCCGGATACTTCTGCGGACTCTCGGCTTTGGCCTCCTTCTCGGCGCTCCCGGCTTTAGGGAGGCCGTAGCGGCTCTCCTCTGGCAGGGAGGGGGTCCCCGGAGGCTCGGGGGTGTAGCAGTTCGGTTTGGAGGCCTCCGGTGAGCTGACCGCGTCCTGCTCCTTCTCGCTGGAGCTCTCTCCGTTCTCTCCTGCTGAAACCTCGTCTGCGCCGTCCTCCGTGGACTCTGCGGGTCAGAGAGTCACAACTTTATCGGCGTAAGCACAAAATCACGAAAGAGTGTCAGCATCCACAGAAAACTTTAAGCACACCCCTAAGCCTGTGAGCTCACAGGCGGTTAGTGCGAACTCCTCACCCGCCTCACAGTGCAAACACCTCCACGCTCCTCACGAGGAAAAGCAACACGCCATTAATCGCGTGTCACGACTTGTCCGCTACACGTAGACGTGTGAGGATTTATCTGAGCCTCCTCACAGAAGCTGTTAACGCAGAGTGCTGAGTGCGCGCGCCGTGGGATCTTTGACCGCAGTTTGCAAACACATGGCCTGTTGCTCGGCAACATTTCATCCGAAGCTGACCTCCTGTGAGAAATATGGCGATTATATTCGATCGGGCCTGTCCGCCGCTGATTACTGTAATCTTTTACAGTCACGCAGGAAATGAAAGCGCGCGTGTCCGAATCCGTGCCTAAAGTGTCAGGAGCAATAAAGGTGATTCGGGCAGGTGGATGGAAAGTAATTATTCCTTAATGGTTCTCACAGAAATCATTTCCACGCAGGTCAGCGAGAACTAAGCACGTTTTATTTTATATAAATTATATAGTTTCTATATTTATATAGAAAATAAAATTTCTGCGTGAAATAGAAGAACATTATTAAAAGTTCAGCAGCAGAAAAAACGTCTGTAATAATTCAATATGCATCATTATTTAAACAAATGTTAAAAACTGAATTAATTCATATTGTTTTAAAAATGTCAACACGTCTTTGTTTGATTTCGCTTCAGTTTTATTAAACGTCTCTTTCCTGAAACAGCTCATCTCTTCATCTGTTTCCTGACTCGCAAAGTGAAACCTCGTATTTGCGTGATTATTTCACAGAAATCGGAGTGATGTGTATCGATCACTTCAGCTAAATGTGTCATTATCAGTGCAGTCAGACCGGCGAGCAGTGCTGAAATGATCATTTCAGCTTTTATATTGTTTCACATCCGTTTTTGTTTGACCTGAAAACGGTTTTAAATAACAAAGTCACAATGTTTATACTGTGAGTTTCAGGCCTTTAAAGATATTCTTATTAAAAAAAACATCCCATAATTTCGAGGGTTTTTTTCTTCATTCCAGACAAACAATAATTGTTTAGAGAGTCAAATATCTCCCCCCTGCTCTCCCCCCTGCTCTCCTACCTGAGCACAGCGGTGCTCCGGGCTGCCCCGGCTCCGTGCTGCTCCACCTCAGCTCCAGCTCCTCGGTCCTCGGCGGGGCTGGCTGATTCCCCTCGCCGGCCCCGGCTAAGCCGATGCCGGGCAGCACTCTGAGGGACTCCGGGATGAGGCTCTCCAGGCTCTCGTTTGCCTGCTGCCTCCGGAGCGCAACCTGCGCCGCCATGACGCGCTGCCGCTCGATGATGAGGATGCACTTCTCGCAGGTGCAGTCTTTGAACCGGCAGTAGCGCTTGTGACCCTTGAGCCAAGACAGCACGCCGTGGTTCCGGCAGCGCGCGCACTTGGGGGTCCTCTGGAGGGGGGCCCGAGGCTGTGACACCGGAGCCCCCATGTAGAGGTACGGAGACCCATAACCGTTCATTGCGTCGGACTCAGCGTGTTTTCCAGCGTGGACGCGGGCGCGAGAGTCGCCGTCGGCCGCAGCAGCAGTCAGAGAGGTGGAGGTGGATGGAGCTGCTGTGCTGCACGCATGACAGGAGGAGGATGAGAGGTGTGGGCTTGTAGTGGAGGATCCACCTTTCCTCAGCTGACAGCACTGATACGCATCAGCCTGACACGCTATTGTGGAGACGAGCAGTAACCAAACGCGTCAAAGCGCCTGCGAGGATCAGATAACAGCAACGACCTCCCGAAGCACCGGACACGCTGCTGGAGGCGAACACGTGACCCTGGATCCGAAATGAAACCCCGTGTTACAGATTTATCAATGAAGTACAACATTACTGCAATATTACTACAAGATTATTCCAATATTACTGCAACTTTACTGCAATATTACTGCAAGATTATTCCAATATTAGTGCAAAATTACTACAGCATTAGTGCGATATTACTGCAATATTAGTGCAACATTAGTGTGATATTACTGCAATATTAGTGCAACATTAGTGTGATATTAGTGCGATATTACTGCAATATTAGTGCAACATTAGTGTGATATTAGTGCGATATTACTGCAATATTAGTGCAACATTACTGCAATATTACTGCAACATTAGTGCAATATTAGTGTGATATTAGTGCAACTTTACTGCAATATTAGTGCAACATTAGTGTGATATTAGTGCGATATTACTGCAATATTAGTGCAACATTACTGCAATATTACTGCAACATTAGTGCAATATTAGTGTGATATTACTGCAACATTACTGCAATATTAGTGCAACATTAGTGTGATATTAGTGCAATATTACTGCAATATTAGTGCAATATTAGTGCAATATTACTGTAATATTACTGCAATATTACTGCAATATTAGTGTGATATTAGTGCAATATTAGTGCAATATTACTGTAATATTAGTGTGATATTAGTGCAATATTACTGCAATATTAGTGCAATATTACTGCAACATTAGTGCAATATTACTGTAATATTACTGCAATATTACTGCAATATTAGTGTGATATTAGTGCAATATTAGTGCAATATTAGTGTGATATTACTGCAACTTTACTGCAATATTACTGCAACTTTACTGCAATATTAGTGTGATATTAGTGCAATATTAGTGCAATATTAGTGTGATATTACTGCAACTTTACTGCAATATTAGTGCAATATTACTGCAATATTAGTGCAATATTAGTGTAAGTAGCTCAGAGAAAAATCACTCTGCAGGACAGACTCGTATGAAGATTTAAGAGCCTCGTGTTATTTCCAGGCACTCGATTTGTTTTGAGCCCCTTTTTAGCAACATTAGCGTCGTACACCACACACACACACACACACACACACACACACACACACACACACACACACACACACACACACACACACACACACACACACACACACACACACACACACACACACACACGTAGAGAGAGAGGGTGTGTGTGTAAAAAGAAGCGTGAAATCACAAAACGACTAAATATGACATCTCCTGTGTGCAGGTTTCAAAAGGACTCGCTCCCTGAAGCAAACCAGCGAAACCTTTAAATCTTAAATCAGCTGTTTCATAAAAATACAATCCAAACTTTCCCTTTTCCGAAATATCCAGATGAGTCACCCATGAAAACCTTTACGGTGTAAAAAGGTTGCTATTTAAAGACTGTTCATAATTCGATTACAGGCCCGGACATCTATCCGCGCTCTGCTCCGTTTCCTGCAGGCCCGAAACGCTTTAAGTCTTAATTCCAGGGGCGAAAAATAATAATGGCGCCTCTCGCACCTTTTACACAATCGTACATAACTTAGCTGATTAGGCCTCTGCATGTATAAAAGCCCTTTGGGAGCTATGTCGAGGATGCTGATATGTCCCTTCTGCCGGACTAATAGAGGGCATTGAAACATAACACCGGACAAAGCCGGGCCCATTTCTGACCGTAAAAAAGGTTTATTCAAGCAAATAATGGGATCCGAGGCTCGCGGCTTACAGGGAATAAGAGCACGGTAAACTTCCCCGCGTGAAGCCCGTCTCCAGGGCTATTAAGCTTTTAATTGGAAAATAGCAGAGGAAATTTCAAGGTGACTAGAGTGGCTTTGCAGTTTGTGCCGGCCGAGTAGATTTGTGGGAGTGGGAGGCTGCGGGTGAACGCATAATAAATTTATTCGTGTTGTTCACGATAAAGATTAAAACACGTTCGGGATGAAAGTTTATACTGCAGCTTCTCTGTTAGAGCTGCGGCTCTGCAGGATGCTGGAGAGGCTCCTGCGTTTCCACGTCACGCGCAAGGTGTCCTTTAGCGCCCTGACGCGCTGGTCGTGGCCAAATTAGCCACCGTGGGGTGAGGGGCTGCTTTGGAGGGGCATCGCCTGCAGTGTTATCTGCTTCAGTTTGAGCACTAAACCCTTCGTGAGTTGGGTTTAAACACCTGTTCGCTGTCTGTAACCGCGCTCGCTGACAGCCCAACACGCGTGGGTGACAGATTAAAATAAGGTTACTCGAATTTACTCGCTAAGACGTTTCACGTTAGAAATGTAATCCAAATTAAACTTGTGCCAGTCCGCTCAGTCATTATGTATTATAGCCCAAATTTATATGTAGCTGTGTCAACGTAATTTAACTCAATCAAAGCGCCCACGCACATGTAAAATGTTAATAATCTCAGTTTTAGACCTTTGATATTAAAACACTGCCGCACACAGTCACTCTCCATCACAGCCTGCTGAGTTTCTGAGCTGCTCCAACCCAGAAGTAACTAAAAGTAAATGAATACATGAAGTTCTGTGTGTGGTGCTGTATGGCCTCAGTGCATCAGCATATTTATATCCAATATTTTCACATATGTGGGTGAATTTGAAAAACGTGCTTTGTTCTGCCTTCTGTAGGAAACGTGAAGTTGTCCTGTAGAAGCTCAAAATGACAGGATTGCATATACAGAGTATTTAAAATGAGCTCAAAGCCACACATTCTTTTACACATGCAAAATTATAATGTGCCTAAAGCAACGTGCCGTTTATTAGAAGAATAAGGTCCCGACAACAGACACAGGAGAATTTAAAAGACTAAAAATGTAATTATTTTTTCATTTCCACACAGTTTAAACACTGGTTTGTTACTTTTGAATAATCCTTCAGCAAAGCAGGAAAAGAAGCATTTATACTGTAATATTGTAGGATTACAACATTTACCTGAAAAAATGTAAAAATAATGATTCTCTCTTTAAGGTGTCAGCTGAGGATGATTAACGTGTCTTTATATTGGCTATAATATATTTTCCTTATATTTATTTATGAGCGTATTTGGATAAAAGTGCATCTTTTCGAGAGTCCACGTTGACTTGGTTTCATTATAGATTCTGTTATTATGAGAGATCGTAGTCGGGGCTCATTGGTTAGTCACACAGAGCTCTGTGAACTTAAACCATATGTCACCTCCATCCTGGAAATCTGGACTCAGATTAATGTGTCGAAGGCTTTTTTCAGTTTTTGCTTCATAAATGGAGTTCCAGTGTTTGTTTTAGGCAGTTTTGTTCACGACACAAAACCTTCCCACGCTGCTTTCAGTACTTTGCACTTGAGTCTCTCCTCATGTTGGAGCTCTTGTTTACGCTGGCTGAGGGAACTCCTCCAGCGGGGCCCCTCCGGAGCAGGAGGAGGAGCTGACCTCTGCTGAGTGAGGTTTTTATGAGGTGCTGATTGGGGGCGTCGCTGCCACTCACAAGTCCTGTCACAGAAATGCTGATTTAACTTTCCCTGGGGAGGCGGGACACCGAGCTCCTACAGAGGAATTAGCTGGACATCTGACGTCTTTAGAAAGCTGACCGAGGACATCAGTCAGACGTCAGCCTTCATCCAGGCAAAAAGGGAAAGGCTGTGCTTTTAAGACCGCTGCAAGAAAATCTATAAGCGGGCAGTAAAAACAAAATACTGAATAAATTAAACAGAAATATCAGCAAAGCGTGCACACGTGAGTGTGTCATTAATATTATCAGTCTCAGAGTTATAGATCATATTAACATCTCAAACTGAGCTTTTTCTTTCGCCTCTTATTATCTCACATTTGTAAAATAAATAAATAAATGTTATTGTCATCATTAAGGAGGGCAGGTCATTTTTATTTGACTTGCATGTAAAGCTATAAAATGTTTGAAGATGGCTAAAATTTTATGGTGTTCTTTACGTGGCTGCTCAACCCTGTCGGTGCCGGGCAGGGAAGTCAATTTGATGATGATAAGGACAGAAAAGGAAAGATGCAATAATAATAGTAAAAAACAGGACTAATACAAAGTGGTCTAAATCTGAAGTTGTCATACAAAATGTGATTCATTATTCGAAGGAATGAAAACAATTTTCACATAATTTCATGAGTTAAAGAATCATTTAGATTTTTCTGTGCTAAACTATTAACGTGTCGTTATTCTCAAAAGATTTTCTGCTTTTCTTGTATAATTATTTTATGAGCTTATTATCTCACACAGTGTGCTGATGCAGGCCTGCTGGTCTGGCACTGAGATTCAAATAAAACTGGATTTTTTTAAACAGCTGATTTAAAAATGTAATTGTGGGTGCAGAGGGGAATGCCAACAAAATAACACTTTGAGAGCCTCTTGGTGTTTTACTGCATGTCTTGCAAGGCCACAATCTCTTTTTGAGATATAGATAAGTATAAAAAAGGCCATTTTTAACGATGAACTAATCTCTTCATACCAAAATTAGGCCACGACTGAGGCCTCTGGTCGCACTCTGTCCTCCCAAAGGCTGCTCCGTGTCTCAGATGAGGGGAGGGTGAACCTGGGAAGTTAGTCTTCACAGTTTGGCCCTTTTATTGATGCTCGGCTTTCAGGACAGACATTTATGAACAGAGCTCGTTCCGTCCTTCAGACAGTCGTGCTCTCAGTAAACCAGCTGAATTCAGTGGCTGCTAATACGTACAGAATACTTGGTTGAAGTACACGCTTTAATTTTACTGCATTTTTTAAGGTATGCAGAGTGGAGGCAGAATATTGCAACAAAACTCAGCCTTTATATAAAATAGACTTTTAGTGGTAATTAAAGTTTAAAAAAAAAAAAGAAGAGAAGAAATCTAAAAATATGACGAGTCAGAAGGAACAAAACATCAGGCCAGAGGAACATCACTCTTTCACAAGTTTCTCTGCAAACCCTTCATTGGACCCAAACAGCCACGTCAGTGCTGTCAGCATGAGACCAACTGTAAAATACTCTGACCTCCTTCTATTTTTAGACATTTCAGTGAAATTATGTTGCAGTTTTTTCAGTTACCACCAAAAATGTCCTTTGTGACATCACAGTGGACTAGGACCACTACATTTCTGCTCAGTTAATCCTCGAGTCCAAGTTTGTGGCCGTAAACAGCCAGAGCTGATGGTGATACGTTAAAGGTGAGACGCTCTCCTGGTTCACAGAAGTGAAAACTGGCAAGAAAATAGTGTTAAGATGCTAAATATAGACGCAGACATCGTGTCAAAGGGCACCTGTTGTGCTTTTTCTGTAATATTAAATATACACTATGGTGTTATTATGGAGGACAATCATATTAAACAAGACAAAAAATGTAAGTAATTATATATAAGAACTCCCTGTGAGACTTTTTTTCCTACTTCTGGATTTATTCATTTATTCTAATTTTTATTCATTTATTGCGAATAAAAACTGAACTAGAAACACATTTTTAGTTTCAGTAGTATAAGATGTATGAGGCTTATTTTGAATTGTGAATCATGCAAAGCTGCTAGTAGACTCAGGAATAAAAACATGGAACTGGGAATGAGTAGAATGGGAGAACTGGTTTCCTTTAATGTAGAATGTTTCATCTACACAGTAAAATATCGTCTCAATAAAATAACCTTTGAACTCTCTCCTTTCCAACAGTGAACGTTCCCAGCGGTTTGAAATTTCCTCCTCCGTCTCTGAACCTGCAGCATCCCCTTCCACACCGTCTGCACCGAGCTCCCATCACTCCCCGAGGAGGTGTCACGGCGGGATCCGAGCAGATTTTATCTATTACGGGAGGGCGTGATTCATGGAGGCGGAGGCAGCTCAAGGAAAACAGACCCTGTGACACTTTCTCCCCTGCCTGTACGCGGGGCAGCAGCTACAGAAGGACAAGGCAGCGGCGGCCTGACAACTGTGATAAAACGGCCTTCCTTAACTAAACTCATAAAGCACGGGGCGATAAAACTCAATCTTCTGTAAAATCCAATTAAGTCATTATCTGACTGATTGTATCTTTAATTGAAAACAGAAGTGACAGTAAATTTCTGTGATATATCAGGATCAATCGATACTGCTGTACAATCTGGTCTCCAGAGGTGATTTATAATGTCAGAGCCTTATAGGTAACTCCACATTCTTCTCTCTAAAACCACTGGTGGATGAAATTAAGAGTAAGTGCATTTCATAAAAAAACAAGATGGTCACGTTATTGATTACAACAGATGGGGCACAATCCAATGAATGTTCCCACCGTGCAGCACAAAGAAAATACAAGTAATTTTCTTTGTCTGTTTTATATCGTTGTTCCCGGCACACGGCCGCGTTCGCACTCCATCACGTCCCAGCGTTTTTATTCCCAGGAAACCTGTAGCGACATAAACTCCAAAGCTCCAAATTACTTTTGTTGCTGTCTTATTCAAACGCAAACACAAATAGAGGCATTGGAAGCGAGCCGTTTGAAATGAATCTCTATAAAACACAAAGAGCGTGCGCAGCGGGGAGAGCTCCGGGCCGCGAGTTGCTTTTTAATTTACAGTTAAACTCTATGAAGTCAAACGCAGCTTTATGCCTTCAGTCAATGTGAAAAAGAGCAGAAATGAGAAAGCTACTTTTATATTTCAGATGTAGTTTTTCTCCACATGCTCACAGGTCGATCAGCAAACATGGAGCTGAAAACATGAAATATTCCAAAGTCAGCCGTCGGCCTCCACCTCTGCTCCGCCTCTGCTCCGCCTGACAGGACGTTGGAGAAGTTGCAAACAGTAAGCGGTGTGCACAGCTGACTCCCGGCCACAGGAGGGTTAAAAACACAATAGACATGCAAATGCTGTGGAAGCTGCACCATAAATAAGCAGCCGGTGCTCACCAGGCGCCAACGCAGCAGAGGACACGCGATTCCCGTCTAACCCGTCCCACGCCATCCTCGGGAGGACATCTGAGTCTGACACAGACGTCCAGTCGGAGACCAAACTTTACGTCACAAATACTTGATTTTTGTGATTTTTTTTTTTACATCAGCTGACTTTTAATCTGAAAAACAGTTTTTCAGATTAAATTTTTTTTTCCCCCCCATTGTGAGAATATGGTTACAGTGGGCCCATAATTAGCTGACATGACAGCATAATGAGGATACTGTACGTCAGCCAACAACCAACAGGAAACATCCATATGTAGTTTCATTTGCTCAGATCAAATAAATCACCTGGTTCATAATTAAATTAAATGTTATTTGTAACAAAGTCTCGTTTTTCTCCACGGCTGTCTTTACGTTGCTCGTTTAGAGAATCAGACTTAAATGTTGAGCCGGAGTGTAAATGTGCACGCGGACACGACGGAGGTTAGACGGTTAAAGGCTGTGCACGCTGATTATTTAACAGCACATCATCCTGACATGTTTGTTCTTTACAAGCTGCAAAGAGTTTAACACAGAAAAATGTGGTCTTCTTGATCTTGTCTGGGAATAAGTCACCAGCTGTTGGACTGATGAGGTGAAAGTCGATCATGCTAAGCAACCCTCAGCAGAAATGTGGCGCTGCAGCTTTATTCAAAGGAAAAAACCAGAACCTTGCTCTGCATTTAAAAAACCCACTTTATTTCTGTTTGGAAGAGTTGCTTCACGCTCAATCATCTGATCTTGATTAAAGCTAATCAAGGGTCTCACTGCATTGGCCAGTTAATTACATTGCGATACGTAACCCTGAACTGGATTTAAAATGATCTACAAATACAAGAACAGAGCTTTAGAAGGGAAACGTGCAGACAACGTGAAACTAGAGCGAACGATTAAACAGTTTTTAAAGAACATCAAGTTTCAGCTCGTCCGAGCTCGTAAAGCTTCTGTCGTGTGATCTTATCCTTTTCTTCTCTTATTTGGTGGCGCCGCCTTCGATGGAGTCGACGGTGAAGCCGTCAGCTTGGCTGCTGGCCTCGCACTCAGCCTTGGCGTCAACGTTAACCAGGGAGCTGATGGAGCGGCAGATCATGGTGGAGTCGTGACCAGCGGAGATGCTGCTGGGCGAGAAGGCTGCAGGAACAACACAGATGGAGAGTCAGAGATCTGCTGAGGAGCACCGAAGATCTCAGAGCAAAAATGTGCTTCTCTAAAGAGTCTGAACCCTTTGAGTCACCAACAAACGTCACATCGATTGACTTCATTAACATCAAACAAACCGAACAATGTCAGGGACTAAAACAACCACCTGGGTAGATAATGGAAACATTTTTTCTAATGACTCTATTTATGTTGATTATATAAAAGTCGGACGATGAAAAATAGACGCAGCAATGCAAAGCAACAACATTTTGTACCTGTCCAGGTAAGCTTGTAACCGCACTGGCAGTGTGCTGACAAATGAAGCTGTGCCCAATCGGACGCTGCTGTTCTGTGTTCATAATTTCATCCTCCCCCACTGGCTGAAATGCAGAGCCTCCACCCTGCTTTACAGTGAGCTGCAGACTCACTGTTGGACTGTTGAATGAATCGACTGAGAGGCTGATCCTGTGTCGGGTCTCTGCTGGATTTTGTTTTCCTGTTCATCTCCTGGACTGGACTGAAAATCGAGTGAACACGCAGCCAATGCCCGAAGAAAACTTTGAAAGACCTTCAGAAAGCCTGGAGAACTATCGCTCAAGACCACTTTAAAAATGATATTAAAGTATTAAAAACAAGAGATTATTTTTCATACAACTTTCCATAATCTTTGCTGCACCAACTACAAGAAGTCACAGAATTTGATTGAGGAAATTAAGGAGGAGTCGTTTTTCGATTAAAAACACTACAGCGGCACATCCAAAATGTTGTCACGATGGCTCCGATGACGACGTTTGCTGAGCTTTGCTCGACACATTTGATTATTAGATATTAAAACTCCTTCACACTGCAGTGACATGATAATAAACCGGGAAAAAACCCTGACAATCCTCAGATGGTTCACTTCACGTCTGACATCCAAGTACAAATCTCTTCCTCGGAAACTCCTTAAAGTCATTAATATGATAGATTCCTATTACGTCGTGTAGGTAGACAGGACAGCGCACATATAAAATAAACATGTCTCCGTGCTGTGAGGCGAGTAAACGAGAAGGACAACAGAAATACTACAGTGAGACAGACAAAACGGGACAGTAATCATCAGCTCTGCAGAATAAATGCTCCTCTCTGTTAGCCTCGATATAAATACGAGCGCACGGTGAAATGATTCCTGGCAAAGCCTGGGATTTACAGCAAATTGAATCAGCGAGCAAAAAGAGAAGACAGTGACCACAAAACAAAAGCATTACATCTTTTACAGTTAAGAGCGGAGCGATGTGCACCCGCCCATTTTAACACTCGCCCTGTAGCTGCAGCACAAACACTAACAGCAGACCTCAGGCTCAGTTATTAACAATGATCATTTTCACTGTTTGGTTTGGTTGTGACCTTTTCTACTCAGGTAACTGTTTCTGAAATGTTTCGTGTAGTTAAACTTTTAAATGTTCGAGCTTGGAGACGATGAATGAAAGAACTGCTGACAGTTTTGGTGCTCAGCTTTTGTTGTGTTTGATGTAACTGAGCAGTAGTATAAACTACATTAATTCAATTTTATTTATATAGCACCAAATTACAACAGTCGCCTCAAGTCGCTTTATATTGTAAGAAGCCATCGAGAAGCCCCAACAATCATATGACCCCCTATGAGCAGCACTTAGGCGACAGTGGGAAGGAAAAACTCCCTTTGAACAGGAAGAAACCTCCAGCAGAACCAGGCTCAGGGAGGGAAACATACAGAAGACAGTTATTATACCAAATCATTATAATCACTTATTAACTTAACAAGAGTCGTACATTTTTAAAAACTTGAACAGCTGATTTCCAAAACTTTAATTATAATTCAAATAAAAATAAATCAGTACATGAGTGGGAAAGGAAATCGTCACATCATCCAGCTCACGCACAACTTCACACCTGCAGCACCTGCAGAGAGCCAGGCTCCTCCCACCACTAGCAGATGAACACTGGACACTTTTACTGACGCAGAGGTCAGTAAAAGTTCCCATTTCAACAACATGGACGTACTAAACACATGTAAGCACACACATAAACTTCAACTATTAGCAGTAAGAGTATTTAAAAGTAGAATGGGAGGCAGAGCCTTCAGTTTTCAGGCCCCTCTTCTGTGGAACCAGCTTCCAGTTTGGATTCGGGAGACAGACACTATCTCTACTTTCAAGATTAGGCTTCAAACTTTCCTTTTTGCTAAAGCATATAGTTAGGGCTGGACCAGGTGACCCTGAATCCTCCCTTAGTTATGCTGCAATAGACGTAGGCTGCCGGGGATTCCCATGATGCATTGAGTTTTTCCTTTCCAGTCACCTTTCTCACTCACTATGTATTAATAGACCTCTCTGCATTGAATCATATCTGTTATTAACCTCTGTCTCTCTTCCACAGCATGTCTTTATTCTGTCTTCCTTCTCTCACCCCAACCAATCACAGCAGATGGCCCCGCCCCTCCCTGAGCCTGGTTCTGCTGGAGGTTTCTTCCTGTTAAAAGGGAGTTTTTCCTTCCCACTGTTGCCAAAGTGCTTGCTCATAGGGGGTCATATGGTTTTTGGGTTTTTCTCTGTGTGTATTATCGTATAAATATACAATTTTATGTATTTTATTTTATAGGCGACTGTTTTGATTTGGTGTTGTATAAATAAAATTGAACTGAAATCGAACAAGCTATGTCTACTAATAAAACAATAACATTAATGTGGCAGCAAACGCAATCATTCATCCCTGTTTGTAAAATGAATAGAAAGTGCTAATTTAACAGGATAAAAGTTGCGTTTCCCAGATCGAAGCAAGAAAAGTCGAACAGCCTTTTGATCACAGAATTACTCAATAAATATTTAAATATCGTTTTTACAATAGTATTAGTAACTTTTTTGTATAAATGCCAAAAAATACAAATAGGAAACAAAATCATGCCTTTTTAATTTAATAACATGTAATTAATAAAAGTAATAAATTAATAAATAATTAATGTTAAGATAATTAACAAAAAATTACTTTAAGGTACATTAAAAGATTTTGTTATTTTTTATTTATGTTATTTATTAATAAAAACCAAGAAAATAATCAGCTGCTTAATCCAGATGCTCCACACGTGTTAATCTGAGGATCGAGTTTACAGGAGAGAAGATGACAGATTAGAAGGTTCATCAGCTCCCAAAATACAATAAAACTATGAGAAATGTACACAGGTAATCAGATTACACAAGTCTACTGAATTCACAGCTTAAAAAAATATAAAACCTCCCTGCACTAGTGTGTGTGTGTGTGTGTGTGTGTGTGTGTGTGTGTGTGTGTGTGTGTGTGTGTGTGTGTTCTCCTCAGCAGTGGTGGGAGGAGAGAAGAGGAGTAATTTTTCTCCTCATTAACTTCCTGATTGGTTTCCAGTTTCTGCCCGTCTGCAGTTTGTCACCAGTTGTGAACTGGCAGCCCGATCGTTAATACTAATGTTTGTGTAGCTAAGTGCACTCAGCTCTTTCTCTTTTTTCCCCTCCATCCCTCAGCAATAACACAATAACTTGTGTGGCAATAACAGCGAGTGGGTGGGGGAGAGCGGCTGTGAATTAGCCTTCTCACTGTTAATTCGCCGCCTGTTCATCAGCAGGAAATCTATGGTGTAATTAAAGGCCGAAAGCAACCGGACGCGTTAGTTTCAGTGGGGACGTTAAATCACGACACACTGTAGTACACATGTTCCCAACTGCATCCGACTGTCCTCGGCTCTCCTGTTTAATTCAGATTAATGTCAGGCCGCTGCGACAGCAGGAAGCCGTGTTCTCAATTAGCCACATCACACCTGTTAATGACACTAATTAAATTAAACATATTCTTTATCTTGTCTATGCTAAATATTTGGAAGTGTGTGTGTGGAAACGTGTTACAGCAGTCAAATTAAACACAAAATCACAAAACTAAATAGATCAGAAGTGCTTAATTAAATAGAAAAGTTTAAAAAATTAAATCAAAATCCCGGGTCTGTCCTGAGACCTCCTCCCCCGCAGGTCATGGCCAGAATACCTCACTCAAGAGGCGTCCAGGGGGCATCCCAGTCCGATTACTGAACCACCTCAACTGGCCCCTTGTAGCAGCTCTACTCTTCGTCCCTCTTAAATGACCGAGCTCCTCACCACATCTCTACAGAGGAGTCAGGCACTCCTCAAACGAAGGTCATTTCTATCTGCAAACTCATTCTTTGGTCACTACCCAGCGCTCGTGAGCTTAGGCGAGGGAACATAAGAACATAGACTGACCGGTAAAATCCAAAGCTTTGCTTTTAAGCTCAGCTCTCTCTTCAAAAGAAAAGATCAATACAGCATTCGTGATGCCCCACGGCCAAAAACCATCTGTCAACCTCCGTTTCCACTCTCCTCTCACTTGTAAACAGGACCCTGAGATACTTCAACTCCTCTACCTTGGGTAACTGTTCCCTCACTCGGAGTGGCCACTCCACGAACCACGGCCTCAGACCTCGAGGTGATCATTCTAACTCCCGCCGCTTCACACTCAGCTGCAAAGCGACCCGGAGATTACATCCAATAAAGCCAACAGAACCACATCATCCAAGATATTCTGTCCATAATATGTTAATATGTGACACAGAGCAGCGCTGGTGAAGTCAAACAACCACGGGAAAAGTCCAACTTTTACAAACCAGGCACCTCATACCTCTGAAGCACCCCCCAAGGGATACCTCGAGGAACGCAATTGAATGCGTTCTCCAAGTGCACAAAACACGTGTTGAGTGGTTGAGCAACCTCCCACGACTCTCGAATATTCTGGAGAGGATGAAGAGTTGGTCCAGCTTCCACGACTGAAAATCGTCCTGAATCGGAGGCTTGACTAACGGACAGACTCTCCTCTCCAGTGTCCCAGGCACAGAGCTGGGGAGGCTGAGGAGTGCGAGCCCCCTGTGGTTGGTGCACACTCTCCAGCCCCCCCTTCTTAAATAGGGGGGTTGATAAAAGCTTAATACATAAAATCTATAAGTTGAAGACAGGCAGACAACTCCGGTTTCCTAGGTAACAATGTATAACCCAGCATGTCGTATTCAATCAGCAGAACCCTTCGCTCTCGTTCAAAGTTGCTTCATTTTCTGACCTCAAAGTTGGAAAAGTTTAACCTGGTACCGCCCACTTTGCATCTCCAGTGATCATCTATCATTGCGTCAAGTCACTGACGTTTGCCGACTGGATGGATGCTTGTTAACCAAACCAGCTCGCCAGCATTAGCTGATACAAACATGGGTGAAGAAAACAAACTAATGGGTGACGTCACAGTATCCATGGATACAGATAATTTTCATGTTATATATTTCATGCGTGGCCTCCAGAGAACTTTAAGCTGTAACTTTCATCTACATGTCTGATAGTAACAACCAAGAATATCCAGTCTGTCCAAAGTTCCCCTCCAGGCTGTAACAAACCGCCTGTGATGCTCAGAGTTCGTTCTCTGGAATGAACTTGTGCCCTTTTCTCACTCACTCAGCACTCTATATAAGATTTCCAAACTATTAAACAGTCTTTGTGTGGATTAACAAAAGGAAGCTTTTTTAACCTCCCACTTGTCCTGCTAAGAGAGGGAGGGAGGGTGTGAATGGAGGTACAATCACTTCTGCTGCTGCCAAAGCAGGGAACAAAAGCCCAGATGTGAGAGGAGATGGTAATTCAGTCTGATCCTCCGAGGATAAGCTCGCTCTGTGGGTTTCATGCTCCACACTCATCTCCTGTACACAAGGGTCATGTGGGTAGATAACACTTAAGTAAACACACACACCCTGTATGTGCATGCTTAGCTCTGCCTTCAACTGTACTGATTGTCAGGGGAGTTTATGTATCTGAGATAAATACCTACTTAGCACAGGATCTAAATTTGCAGAGATCATTTCACATCAACGAGGCCGATCTTATCGCTCATTAACAAAGAAAATAATTCATCTAACTGGGACTTGAAACCTGCTAACAGCTTTGTGAGCCTTTAGGTCAGTGAATCTCAAACATTTCTGTATTTTTAACGAATTTCTTTTAAAAGGCAATTGTTTACTTTAAGTTTGTGATGTGTGGAATTACCTGACTATATGTTCCCTGCATTGGTCACTGCTACCCTGACAATGATAAGCGGAAGAGAATGGATGGATGTTGCATTGCTGTCTGTAGTAATGTTTGTGCAACAGCAGCTAACAGCTGATTCTAAGATGTCATCACATCACAGCGTCTCTGCCTCTGTTTGATAGGTAGTTGTTAGCAAGTCAGATGGAAAGTAACCAGCTGACCTAGCCCGGTTCTGTAGGATTAATAATCAGATGTATCGTGTTAGCAGTTCTAACATTGGGCTTTCTTGGAAAACTAATTTGACATTGTGTGTGGAGTATGTAGAGAAGAACCCAAATCCAGAACATGTTGGTGGAAATGGAAAGTCCAGAATTAAATAATGTCCAGCTTAGCTTGGACAAACAGCAAGAACATCAACAGAAAATTTGCGATAACGATATAACTGACGATATAATTGATGCGAGACAAAATACAACTCCACAACTTTACTAGCGCCAAAAAACCCATCCATTTATTTTCACTTAAACAAGCAGCTGTTTTTTATGTGCATTGAAGCTATATAAAAATGTAACAGTGCAAATGCAAATTCCTTACTGAAAGTTTAACCAAAGCCATTTCCAGTAGACATGGGCTGGCATATCCAGAGCATAACCATGTATAATATCCACTGAAGTTAAAAAGAGGTGCTTTGCTACATTAAACTGCAGTGTGCCAAATAAAAAAGTCAAATATGTATTTTTCGGCCCATAAGGTGCACGGGATTATAAGACACATTAAGCGAAACAAAGCAGTCAGATAAATTAAACTTTATTAAACTCATTCTTCTTGCTTCCTCCACTTCTGTACCATTGATTCATTAATGCTGTATTCTATCACAGCTGCTCTATTCCCATGTTGTTGCAGTATATTAATGACTAACCTCGTATTGTGGATGGATTGCCTCAGTTGTTCTTCTGACTGAAGTTTGGTCCGTTTACAGCATCCTGCCATGCGACTGTATTTGTCTCTAACTATCAGGAACCTTCACGTTAACTTTTATCGAGTGGAAAAGTGTTAGCGTTCATCCTCCAGCTTCACTGTTTATGTTATGCTAACATAGCTGAGTCGCTAGCGATCACGTAGCACATCATTATATAGCAGCTAGCCCAACTTCAGTAACTTTACAAACGTCACTGCTGTTTAGTTTCCTGTCTTCATTTATGTTGGAAGTGATAGCAGAGCTGTACGTTTGAATTTTTTCAGAAATCTCTCAGTCAGAACATGCTACATCATGCTTAGGTAACTAGCGAAACTAGCGAGCTAACTTCCGCTAACTTCCGCTAACTTCTAACTCCGTTAAATGTAATAAATTCTGTTTTCATGGATGCCTGGATGCTAAACTTTATAGTTACACCTGGTAAAGCAGCAATGCTGATCGTTTTATTAAAGATGAAAGAATTTAGACAGTTTTTAACTCTCAGTGATGCTGCAGTGTTCGTTTGACTTTGGGACCTGTAGGATTACGGAGTTTAGGACCCAGATTACTCCCAGAGTTAGGAGCACCTTAGTTCGACAAATACGACAACAACGACGGCCACTTGCATGTTCTACAAAAAATGTGCTTTGTTGTGTATCTGACGGACAAACACCAAACCAGTTCCACATCACTGAAGTTGCACCATTTTTACAAACCAATTCTGGTTCATCCGTTTCACTCAACGATCGGCCATGTGCGTATGAAAACATCATTTTCTTATCGTTGCCTAACATTGTACCAGTATTACCGTGAACTGTATAATATGGCCCAGCCCTAATTAACATACACATGCACAAGGAAACAGAAGGGAGCAAAGAACACAGACTGTGTGAGACAGAGAGAGCAATAACAGAAACACCAGGGGAGGTTACCTCTGCATAAATTATGATAGAAATAGACATGAACCAAAACACGAGACAGCAACTAAACTAACACTCCTGACAAAAACAAACAAACTGAAAAATCAATCTTGTCTTAATCCTGATTTAGAATAACAGACAAGAACACATTAATGATATATTAAGAGAGAACAGCTGCATGACTCGACTAGATCCAAACTCTTGTCTCTGCAGCAGATGACTCAGCCTTGATACTTTGGCTCTCACTTTCGTAACTTTTAACTGCAAAGGAGACACTGTTCAGTGTCTGCAAGCTGCAAGTTCCCCGCTACTGTCGACTGCCTGAAAGCGCTTTCTGTCCAGGGACAGCAACACTTAGTGGAGGCTGTTATCAAGGCAGCAAAAATTCAATCTTACGAATGAAGAGTTGCCTGTCACATGACAAGGTTGACCTGGGATTAAATGGCTCCCATTAAAAAGATACGAGCTGCAGCTTAAAAAAAGCGCCTGGCCAGTTTGAGAGGGTCCCGTGTGTGTCCAACTGAGGACAGCCCATGTAGGGATGGATGCTCCCCGTATGGGCGCTCGGCTCCTCATCATCAGGCGAGCAGCAGGACTTAATGGCCCGGAAAACTCAGTCAAAGAGCAGTCAGGCAGGCGGGCTTTAAATACTGAGCAGTGAACAGTGGAGGCTCATGACACTCAGCTGATGTTCACAGTGCAGACCTTCACCCTCGGCTTTAAACCACCTGGCTTTTCTGTAGGAGCCCTAACTCTGCAGGCTGGACAATCATTTTAATCTAACAGTCTAAAATGTATCAGTTTATTTAAAAAAATGCTCGTTTCACTTCTTTGACATCACATAATCCATATTACTGTTTGCATTACAGCTGATCAAAAGACATCATCTTAAATGTTTTGGAGCCTTTAAACCTGACAGAATGTATGTGTCAGTCATAATTTCACACATTTCATTGAACTTTTCAATTAATATTATGCCAAGCAACAGACTAAATGCCCACTATGGCGTCCCACTTATTTAGACTTCAGAATTAGAGTACTTTAATAACCCCTAAGGTAATTATGTAACTTATCAAGTTTATAAACTACTAATCCAGATTATGGAAAGAAATCCACATCTGAAGGGAGACAAAAAATCTTTTTCTCTTTTCTTTTTACTTTGAGAGAATTTTTCCCCACAAAGTTTAAAGAATTAGTCCAAATGAAGCGTTTCAAAGCCTCCCCGTCCTGCTGTGGAAGCAGTCGCAACAAAAAGACACAACATCGAAGGGAAACCAGAACACTGAAGCTAACAGAGCCTAAGGACAGACTGCTCTTTGTTTTGGTTGTATGATTATATTTGTTCTTTTTCTCACAACACAAAGACGAGCCTTGAGCCCCCCCACATATATGTGTGTGTACAAATAGAGCCAGCACTGCTGAAACAAACCACACCTCGCTCTGCACTGTGACTGCTGCTGACAGTCCGTCACTGCCTGAGCTACTGCTATTTCACATCAAACATCTTCAGAGTCAATAATAACTTTTGCATTTTCATGAATCAGGACTATTTGTTTTCTTGTCTGTACCGTTAAATACATTTATCACTCTCACCTTGTTAATAAATAGCTGTTAAGATAATTGTTCAAAGGGATGCAGAGGATCAGAAAACACTTAAAGGCTCATTATTGGTTTGTTTTGGAACCAAACCGAGACAAGGCCACGGAGACTGTCGGGGTCAAAGGCTAATTAAGCAGAGAGAAACCTTTGCTCCGGCATTGTTAACCAATCTGTCCCCAGTGAAGATGACTGCCACAGGGGCGTGACGCAGCCCTCGTCCCTATGCTAAATCTCCATTTCGGCTACTGTGCCCCATCAGCTCACAAAATGGCCCGTCAGTCCATCGCTGGGCTGCCTGACATGATCCATCGAAGAGTTATGGATATGCAATAATGAGCTGAGGTGGCCGATCGATATTTGCAGGACTTCTCTATCATTACATTTTAAACAAGAGATTCATTGTGAGTCGACAGGGTAAGAAAAATGCCAAAGTAAAGGACACAGGAAGAGTGAAATATATTGCTGTGGATAGGAGGACGCCTCTCACGGGTGCTAAAGCTGCCAGATGTGTTTATCCGAGTCGCTCGGCTGTTTCGGAGAGCTGCCACGGCCGCGTCATTTGTCAGCCGCTGCTGATGCTCAAAACAACGCGAGGAAAGAGACTACACGAGCACCATTAAGTGGGAACGCAGCATAGTAGGAAACAACATCCAAGAAGTCGTTTATATCCGGAGAACATTTAGACATAAGTCATGTTTGCATTTTGAGATTAGCTGCGTAGAACCATCAGGTTAGAATCTAGATTAGGAGACAAAGTCATTTTTCAGTGTTTAAGAACCTGAAATGCCACCATAATACAGGACTTCATTAAAAAGGCTATTCTTATTATTAATGTTAATTAGGATATAATTTTACAAAAATATAAACACCAGTCCTAAACATATACATAACCACATCACAAATGTGAATGTCAGCTTCCTATTCTTTCTATTTAAAAGTAAAACAGGAAAAAAAAATCAGTGCACCAGGTTTTTCATTCATGAAAACAAACTCAAGGCAACCGAACGAGAACATCAGGACCTTTAATCGCTTTTAGAGTTAACTGTCTAAAGCTTTAAGATCTCAGACGATATAAGTGAAAGTACAACAGAAAACATGACAAAAATGTGTATTTTCTGAGTGAATAAGTGTCAGACATTTAGGTCTCATTATGTAACTGTGGCTCAGAAACGCTTCAGTCTGATTGTTCTGTTTGCTCACCGGGTCGAGACGCTGCCGCTAATAAAGTTCCTGAACTATAGATACAAACTAAAGCTAATCCAAACGTCCCGAGCAACAAAGACCGATGCAGCACATCAAAGAAAATCAAAGATGAAACAGCAGCCAATAGGATCACATTTCATCTCCTTTTAAGCCCCTCAGAGCAGGACAATGTGTGTGTGTGTGTGTGTGTGTGTGTGTGTGTAAGAGGGAAAGAGAAATAGAGAGTGAGGGGAAGAGGACATAAACTACACAGCCCTGGCCATTTAATGTCTCCACAGCCCCAGGCCTGTGTTAATGGTGGTTGTACAACGCATTACAGCGGTGCTTGTGCCCCGAGCAGACAATTACGCCGGTATTTAGCCCGTCCACGGCCCCGCGGGCTATCAGGGCACTTAGCACCACGGCAAAGTGTGGAAGACAACCTGACAGGACACGCAGGACTTTTCTGTAAGCAACGGCCGCTCAGTCAGACACGCTGATGACGGGAACACTGCGGGGACTCTCAGAAACAAACAGCAAACAAAACGTATTCTGAAAAACTGCAAAGATCACAACGTGTTTATATTCAAAGAGGTGACCCAATTAATAACCAGGGTTACTAAAATTTTAATTTGTTGTTAAAAGTGTGTGACCCAGAGTTTTCTGTTTTTTAAAGCTGGTAATTACTGAACAGTTGCATCTTTTCTTTTTCCTGTCCAATCCTGTCACTGCCCACTTTACTGACGAGTGTATTTTTAACCAAGCAAACACTTTTCTGACATCAGCCATTAAATGAATAAACTTTGCTCCGGCATTGTTAACCAGTCTGTCCCCAGTGAAGATGACAGAGGCGTGACGCAGCCCTCGTCCCATTTCAAAGTTTTCATTCATTGTGTGGTTGAACTGTAGGCTGGTTTCTATTGTTCAGGTGAACGTATGTAGCCAATGAGCATACGCATAAAGAGGGAAGTGTTCCTCTGTATTTGGAACCACAACGATCGCCCCCTGGTGTCTGATCGAAAGAATGCAGGTTGAAGGCGTCTCCATGTTGGCTTCGGCTCAAGTTGAGCACCTGCAGACATCCAATAGGGACATCCACTCCCAGTGACATCAGAAAGATCCATGTGTGGAGAGCATGGACTGAATTACAGCATTTAGAGCAAAAGAACAAAACAAGGAAAAACACAAGAGTCCAATTTGAACTCACATATTTTAATCTGAAGCTACAATCACAGTATGTCCCTGTTTTTTATTTACTAAACAACACCCCGGCTTTTTCCTGTGTGTCACAGAAATCTTACAGAGAGCTTTAAGCTCCATAATCAATACAAAACTTCTGCTTCCTGCAGCAACCGTTTGTTTTTGAGCCAATGAAACAACACGGAGCTGAGTGATGCTGTCAGCCTGTCAGTGACCAAGGAAATGAACTCTGGCTGCTACATGACATGAAACAGCACTCCCTCTGAAAAGGTCACCTCCTGGGTTTCAGGTACCCATTTGTTTCAGGTTTAATAAATCCAAAAGAGCGAGAGGCCCTGCCGACATCTCGGGAATGAGTGCGGCCCGAGTGTGTGTGTGTGTGTGTGTGTGTGTGTGTGTGTGTGTGTGTGTGTGTGTGTGTGTGTTCTTAACCCTTTTTGTATGTGAGTGTAAAGAAATCTGATCTGAAAGCAGGTAAAGCCCATTTTACACACGACACAAAGAAACTTACTAACACCAATCTCCCTGCCGTTTGTTTCCCCGCCTGTTGCACGAGGAGGAGGGGAACGCCCGAAACGCCAGACTTTATACGCAGTAACTCACGTTGGCGTACAGTAGAGTGTAGACCGAAGCAAGAAAAATCAATAGAATATCATCTAGAAAGATAGTAATGGATTTCTAACTTAATGGGCTTACACAGGTCTATCGATTAGCAGGATTAACATCTGCAATAGCTCAACAATCTGATTTGCATTTAAATGACTGCACGCCGCGCTGACACCAATATAACAAAAACAGACAAACGTACAGTCAGGCGGGCGAGGTCTAAAAACAGAGTCGGAGGAGGTGGAGGGAAAGTTGCTGACAGCTCGCAAACTTTGGGCTCTCGTGAATTTTGAAAAAGTCTACACAAGGACAAAAAAGAAAGAACATAAACACCGACGGACCGGGCGCGCGGCTGTCTCCCGTAAGACCGAAACCGCCATAACTCTTTTCGGGCAGCTCATCTGAGCCTCCTCGGATAGATCTTAGCGAGGAAGCGGGGCGGGTGTTTGCGGTTTGTGTGTGTCTATATGGAGTGATGAGGGGTGGGGGTAGCGCGAGGTGAGATGTTGGGAGGGCAGCGAAGTGGGGTGGGAGTTTGATGGACTGCACTGTCACCTCCCGCTCGGCGATTTACGGCGGCGGGGCTGCTGACGAGCGCGGGGCAGTAAACAGGCCGGCCGGGGGCGTATTTCACACAGAGCTGGCTTTTATGAAGAACACCGGGACGGCTCTACCCACAGCTCCGCCCGGACCGCCGTGACGGATGGAGAAAGACGCATGACAAGCTTCATCATTGTTTGTAAATCTTAACTGTTCCCGCTCACTAACTCCAGAAGGCAATTTTGCGGAGACAGCGGGGCCTGCGAAGGGGGAGGGCGAAGAGGGGTGGAGGAAGAAGAGGAGGAGGCGAGGAGGGGAGGGGAAAGGACAACGTGGCACTCCTGAAGGTTATTTGGATCTCTGTATTTGGCCAAATGATTAGCCTTATCCTGGGAGGGAGATAAATCTGACAGGGTGCTGCTTGGCTGCCAGGTGGAAGGGAGGGCAGCGAGGCTCCCCGCTCACAGTCATTTCCTCCTCATCGACTGATCCCGAGATGCACCAGATGCACGTTCAGCCACAGCAAAGCCGTTTCTGAAATGCAGACCTGAAACCAGGACGTATAACCCAGATTGTGTCTCTATCACCAAAAGCTAAAAATGACTGTTTGACTTTAGCTCAGTGAAAATGTCCAATTTCAAAGAGGCGTCGTTAAAGTGTTCAGTTTATTCAGTAAACAGTCCAAAATCAATATGTGAATGGAAGAAAATTAACCTCAACTATTTATTTATAAATGTAAAAGCTAATTGATTACTTATTAACCTTAAATTGAGTCATTTTTTCAGTTTTTCTTGCTGGACTGCTTCTGGTTACTGCATGAAGCAAAACAAGTTATTTTATGTCAATTATTGGACTTTCTGTCTTAGAAGTAACACATTTTTTGATTAATGATTAATCGACTGCTGTTATAATAATTAAAGTTCTTGTCCAAAAGTTATCTTTAGGAAAAGAGTGGATTTCATTGATTACACTGAATATTTCTGTTTAAATACGACGACAGTAATGCTGTGACCGTTAGCTGAGACTAAGCTCACGGTACAAACGATGATGTCATTCTTAACAGGCTGGTCCATGATGAAGCGATCTGATCTGCAGTAAAAATACATTTCACCCTGTTTCTGTTGTGCATCCCTCTAAAGAAAAACAAGTTATGAACCCGACCATCCATTTTCCTAAGTGCTTGTCAGAAAGCAGGAGCCTATTTCAGCTGCTGTGGAGCGAGGGGGGGGGGGGGGGGGGGGGGGGGGTCGCTGGTCTGTTTCAGGGGTAGCACACGAGTCACACCTATGACCAGTTCAGAACCACTAAGTTTAACGTGTCTTTGGACTGTGGGAGGAAGAAGAGAACTGTAGAAGAGTGAGCAGACATACAAGTCTGTAAAGGTCTCGGCCGGGCGGTGGATTTGGAATCAGGACCTTCCTGATGTGAGGCCACAGTAGTAACCGCTGCACCCCTGTGCACCTGAAGGGATGAACCAGAACCATGGCTGTGAACTGAGGTCCAAACCAAACTGTCACAGGACACAGACGTTTTCTCTTCCTCATCATTTGAACTCCAAATGAGCAAAACTCCAAATCAGAAACATGATTTTACACCAAAACAACAAAGAAAACCAGCAGTCACCTGCACCTTGCATCACATCTCTTTATTACAAGCCTTTATTTCCAGTCTAACGACGGCCAACTTCACTTCCATCAACATCAAGTTTTCATGTTCTCAGGAAGTGGCAGATAAAAAACATTTTTTATCTGCCACTTCCTGAGCCTCTGATGATGGAGTTGTGTATAAAAGTGTTTATAATCCTGAAACGGTTGATGCAGTTGTTGAAGCCAAGCTGAAAGTGTTCACTTCTTGGCAGTTTCAGTTGACATGCACACAGAGCCAAAGCTACAAAAATGGTCATTGTCCAAAAACTTGCTGATAAGATGTGAACGAGCCTCAGCAGACATCAAGGCCGCGGCCTGACACATGCACGCTGCCGTTTACAGAAGCACAGGAGTGATCTAACAGCCGACATATTAAACGCAGCCTTGTCTGCAGAAACACGCTTTATCTTCCAGCTCTGGGAGACACGGCGCACACCCACACACCAAGTTTGGTTGTGTCTGAACTAAGCAAGCATGATGACAATAAGCTGAGTCAAGGAAAAACATTCTCCACCCAACAGGCCTCCCTTTTAAACGCTTAGTTATTCCTTCTGAGAACCACATTATCAGAGCCTGTGCAGCAGTAGCTGCAGTATTAGCCCACAGCAGACCCCACTCACCCCACCGATGGAAGCAGATATCCTTCATCCTTCTTCCTGTTAGTGAGTCTGTTCCTGTGTTTTTATTATAATGCGCCATCATCTGATTAACAGCAAACACGTGTCAAGTGTTTCAACATCCAATATTCCCTAATTGGAATTCTGCCGGGTGGATGGGAGTGAACATTTTGAAAACACTGGTTTTTGTACCCGAGGAAGGTCGGCTGAAGTGAAACATGATTTAATAAAATATGAGAAACGAGACAGCGTGGGGAGGTTCTCGGTTTATCTTTACTGTAGCACTGATTTTACCTTTTTACAATAAAATGAAGATCTAAACAAGCAAACGATAACATCTGATGGAGACTAATTTATTAGTCAATAGTCTGGGCTAGCAACCTCCTTTCCTCGCATGCTAACCAACAGTTTAACGCAAAAACAGCACTTCAGATGAGTGTTTTATGTCCCTGATGTGTTGGAGGAGAACAGGTACCTGGGCTGAGACAAGCAGGCTCTGTTTCCTGTGGCAGCTCAGATGCTTCAAGCAAAATTACATTTGTAAGAGAGTAGTGCAGATGTCACCAGGACGAACACTTAAAATCCTGAAAACGCCATCAATGTTGTTTCTGTTCTGTAGTGTTTGTACTGAGGTGCAGGGACAAGTGTTCAAGTCTGTCCTTACAGCTGAATCAGAAGAAGGAAGTGCACAAGCACAGGAAAAACAACACAGCTCAAAGACCTGCATCCAGAATTTGTGCTGCACGAGTTCATGATTCCCTGAGATGCACATTTTTGTGTGAGACAGCACAGTGTCGATGTGGAATCAATCAAAATGTTTGCAGCAGCTAACATTAAACACATAAAGTAACTGTAACGTTAGCAGTGTACTCACAGTCTCTGTCATTTCAAATAAACCATCAACCTTCGTGTCAGTGTTAAATGACAGCTCTTCTTTGCACTGCTCTGTGCCTCCCTCTGCTATACTGAGCCACTTTAATGTCTTTGGGGATCTGCTGTGCTGTTTTTATTACATTCAGTAAGCCACCAAGGCCGTTTCTGTATCTTTAAAAACACATAAGCTCATTTAATTTCTAAAGTTTAGAAGCTAAAAATTCGATTAATTAAAAAAAACGTCTCCAGGTATATATGCAAGTACACGCTTCCTGATGAGAGAAACCACAGTAAAGGTGAAAGAACCGACTGAGGCAGGCTGATCCTCTGCCTCTAACTGCGGGGCCACCCACAGAGAGCGTTGTTATCTTGTAATGGAGCATGGCGATTCACAGCAGGGGGCTGACGTGGGACCCCCACAGGAAAAGGACAGGTGAAAGTCATAAACAAATACAGACACAAGGAGAGACGTGGGGGTCTTTAGGTTTGCGATGCTGGTGCTGTCAGCGCTCCGATTCATTGAAAGAAGGATATTTATGTTGTACTGTTGATGCGCTTCCCCTATATCCTTTATATATGAGCAATAACATACAATACAACCTTCATCTTTAGTTCCTTAAAAATAAAACAAACCCAGTTTTTAGATGTAAGCACGAAGGGAACTGAGTGTTATATTCACAGTGTTAAAAATCTCTGCAACCAAGGTGCGTCTATGACTCATTTTCATTCATTTCCTATCATTAGTTATTATTAATCTCTGGCTCTCCTCCTCTGCGTGCCTTATGTCTCCCTTTCCTTCACACCAGCTGTCTTCCTGTTAAAAGTCAGTTTTTCCTTCCCACTGTTGCCAAGTGCAAGGAAGGAAAAATGGATTATCCTGTGCCAAAGAGTGCCAGAAATAGTTAAAAGAAAACTTGATTTTAATTTAAGGCTTTATAGAAGTGAATCTCTGCAATGTGCAAAGGTTTATATGAGACAAACACACGAGGAAAGAGGAAAAAGAGATTTTTTTATGCTAATTGCTACAGAATTTATGTAACCTACAGGTTTATGATTCTACATATATCTGAGGATCACAAAAATGAGGCAGGTGTGGATTAGAACAGCTCAGATCTGTACAGGTAACAGGTGTGAAAGAAAACGCCGATAATCATGAAACAGATACAGAAGACGACCGTCCAACAGTCTGAGTTTAACACTGACTCAGACGCAGCTCCATCACAGGAACTCAGAGAGACACCTTCTGTCAGGGTGTGTGGAGACAAATGAACAAAGACTGAGCACTCAACGCAACAACAGCACCAACAATCACAAAACAAACGACACAAAAGGCAGACACTTCAAATTAAAACAGGAACAAAAACAGTCCGAGATCCTTGGAGGGAACAGAAACTACAACAAATAATAAAAATCATAACACAAAATCAAGACATCAAACCCTCAATGCCTCAGTCAAACCAGCCTTTGCACTCCCACTGTGCTCGTGCAAATGTGAACCTCTGCATGCTGCAGTCCTCTGTTACTAACAAGTTTATCTGAGAGTTGTTAAGATTATGTCGTGTGCTCTCTGAACACATTTAAATCTAATAACGACGTCCACTGCAGAGCCAGAATCCTGATCTGAAGCTTATCCTGCCTGAAAACCATCAAACAGCAAATCCTTTAAATGTCCTTAATTTCCATTTGGCCTTATTAGTCGAGCAGCCTCCCTCTATCTCTTCTGCTTTATGCTGGATCTTCTCTCTTATCATGCACTTACATGCAGTCTTTACAAATTCCAAAAACACTGTGCTGAACATGTGAAGCAACACACACACAATCTGATGAGCCCACATTCACAGGCATGAGAAAGGCACAAAATCCAAGCCACCTCCGTCAGCAGCTACGTTAAGAAGAGATCAGCGTCTGAGATTGGCAAGTGCCAGAAATCGAGAGCTGCAGAGATCAGGGGATCAAATCTACTTCATCTTTAAACATGCCAAAAAGAAACAGAGCAGTACTGTTTTTAACTTTGTAGCTTCAGAAACGCTCGGGTCAGACCTGCTTTCACAGAACTGCATCAGAAGCAGGAAGGAAAAAAGTTTAGTCAAAGTAAAAAGTGCATTTTATGGCGCTCTGGATTCGAGTGCAATCCTCCCTTCCATGTACTGTTGATAAAGTCTGGGTAAAGGTTTATGGAGCCTGAGAAGTGTGTTGTTGTGTGTCACTCACAGGCTGCCATGGTCTCAGAGCAGCTGTTATTGCTGTCATCCAGGCTAAAGAAGGGTGGCACACAGGTGGTGGAGCCCAAGCCCTGAGTCAGGTAGGTGGCTGCTGGGTAGTAGGAGTGCATGCGGTACTGAGACGACACGTTGTGGCTGGGCAGGCGGCCATCGCCATGAGGCATCTGCTTTATGCAAGTAAAACACAAAGACAGGCACTTTTAGATTGAAAACATACAAACACTGCATGCTGTGGATAAACAGCAAAGCTCCAGAAAGTGGAGGCCTGGAGGTCCTCCTTAATCCACCAAAGATCTGAATTAAGGTCAGTCTTCATATTTAGGAGCTGACCCATGGTTGAAGGTGTGGTATGAGGATTAAATAGCTCTCCATAAAAGTTCATGTTGGGGTCCCCGCTGGGCAGAAACAAAACCATCATATGACAAGATGACGACAGAAAAAAAACACGAGACTAGAAACAAAATGTTTTAATTATCGGATATTAAATATGATATTAAATATATATTTTTTGCCTCCAGACAAACAAAACCTAAACAGATCTGTAACATTTGTTGTGTGCAGTTATTTATCTGCTTGTTTACTCTTGGATCAGCTGGTTGTTGGTTCCAAACATGTTTGTTGCTATTGGGGAAGTTGCAGAGCGCCCTCTGGTGGACAAACTATACAACATCACTCATAACAGAGTTGAAGGGTGTTTCTGTTGCTTCTTTTTAATTGTTTGTTATAAATGCGATAATGACAGATTAGCAAACAGCTAAAATTAACATCAGTCTACATTTGGTTTTGCTAACGACAAAAATGTCCTGATCTTAAATGCTCACACTGAAATCTTAGCTGCACACAAGGGGATTTCTTTCTGAGGTGTTTGAATAGTTTCCGTCTGAGCTGATATCTTGGTAGCTACATGATGAATTAAAAAACTGAGCTTAAAGACATGCTGATAAAAACTGGAGATTTTCATGGGAACTGTTCAAAAGAACAAAGAACTGTTCCGGCTTTAAAAAGTCTTTCCTGTGACTTTTGCTCTGTAAGTCAAACACCAGCCGTTGGTTCAACAGAGGCTATGCGCCTTACTGGGGTCACATGATCTTAAGATCTGCACTTTAAATAAAGGTTTTATATAAAATACAGTTTATTTCCTGCAGCTCTGTGAGGTTACAGTGGTTTACACTGGCTTTATGACTTTCATCAGAACATCAGAGCCCGCTAACACCACCACTGGATATATTTATAATACAATATAAACGCCGCTGTTGTGTGAGTCCACTCACAGATTCTGACTGTAAAATCCTTCATCTCATACATCCGATTTTCACAGGCAACACTTTAACAACTCGGAGTGACAGAAAGAAATACAGCCGTAAAATAATATATGACAGAAAATTAGCAGTGTGTGATTTCACAGGCCCGCGGCTTGTTCTCAAAATGGGCAGCAACACCCAGAGCTGGCTTTCCTCAGTCCTCTGAAAACTTTAAAACGAGCTGTCTACTCAGCAGCAAGGCCGCCTCGCTGAGGGTTTTCAATTTCATTTTTATGGAATTTGATTTCTGTCAGGCTGTAATACGTCACCCGTATTGTCCACACCATCGGTTCTGCGACAGCTTTATAAACTGTTATTTAAGCTACACTCGGCTCCTGTATTAGGCCGTGAAAAATACAATACAGATTGGAATTGGAGTCTTGAAAGTGCACCGCGCTGATGGTTAAGCGGGACACACGGAGCACCAAACAAAACTGGCAAAGTTGCTCGCCGAGGCTGAGTTTTTCCATACGTTTACATCCAGAGGCGGCGAGCACATCCCCGGGTTCAGCACGATGCCACAGTGTGTAGCTAACTGTCCACATCATCTGACCTGTCATCAAGTCAGGTGATAGTTTGTGCCACTTTGTAAAAAGCAGGACTTTAAATTAGCTCAGTGTTGGTGTTCTCACACAAAGAGACAAATGGTGTTCAAACATATTTTCCCCACAGATGATTAATAAACCTTCGACAGCAGCTGGATCCACCAGCCACCAATCAGGCTTTCACAAAGCTGTGGGGGGTTATGGAGTGATAAATGGGAAGCTGAAGCTGGAAGCAACACCAACGAAGAAGTGAGGAGAAATGATCACAAACAGGTTCAAAATGTGTCGGTTAAAATAATGAAAGCAGCTCAAAACACCCAGATGATAACAGCTGCCTGGGATGTCCTTCAGACACGCGACCATAATCAGGCTGGTTATTCACACCGACCACGTGGTTATGCCCGGAGAAATCTGAATACCACTGCTTTATCAGATTATTTCCAGTTTACTGTGTTTTTCTGTGAACAGTGTAGGTTTTCATTCCAAATGTTTATGATTATGTGCTATAAATAAACTGTGTGTGTCCTCGTCAGTCAAAGTGCAGCTTCACCCTAACACGCTCACCTAAAGCATCAAACTTTGGAAACAGAAACAAAAACATGTCCTTCAGTGATAAGAGTTGAATTAAGTCACACAGTCAAGCTTAACTTTAATTCCAGGCTGATCAGCTGATCGCAGTGCCAGCTGATACCCTTCTTCTATCTTACTGATGAATCTAATAAAGTGTCCAATTAACCTGCAGTAACGTCTCCACGGCTGCCTTCAGTCATGCTGGTTTGCAGCCTGCTATCATTCTCACTGGTGCTCGCTCAGGTCTGTACAGAGGTCGCGCTGCTGTTTCTTAATCTTTTCCACATGCACGCATGAAACTTTTTTTTGCAGTAATTTAACCCGTTATTGTACTAAATTCAGTAACGCCATTACAGGTACAAATGTGCTGCTGTTTGCATTGCAAATCTTTAATGATCTGCATGAAGGATGAGCAGGAAAAATCAAAGCGCCTTTTTTTCTGCACACTTGTGCCTGAATCAGCTGACTCCAGTTCAAGTGGAGGGAAGGAAGCTGGATGGTGTAGTGGTAAGACTACACACCTTTGGAACGGGAGTCACAAGCTTGATTCCCACCCGGTATCCAGTAAGGGTCCTGGCTAGACCCCCCACGCAAAAAAACCCCCCAAAACTCCCGCAGCTATGTCTGCAGCCTGTCTGCAGCTTGGACACAAGAATTTCACTACATGTTGTACTCTGTATAAAGGTGTTTGTTTGTTAAAGGAAAGGGGGCATGGTTCTCAAAGCGTGGTCTGCAGGCCAGCAGCAGCCCTCAGTAACAGTCTGCAGGCCTGTAAGCGAATGAAGAAACTGCTGCTCAGTTTTTACTGCAAAGCGCAGTTTAACATCAAAGCAGCATTTCTTTAAAATATTACGAGTTCTGTGGTCAAGACTAAAATATAACAAGGGCCACTGCTACAAACTGGACGTGCACATGCGTCTCAATATCAGCCTGTCGGGTCAGGCGTGCAGCATCGGCTCTCCTGTGGTCCTGCTTCAGCAGTGGACAGATCACGTGTGCAGTTTTTGCCTTATTTGCACTCAGTCTGGAGAACACCTGGATGTACCAACCAAAGCGATTTAAACAAGGCACATGTCAGACAGCACTGATATTAATATTGAAATAAATGGCGAGTGAAGAGAAAGCCACCATTATCACCATGACATCAGTAACAACTTGTGCCAAACGTGTAAGACGGCCGTACGCTGCGGTTTGCTCACAGACCTACAGTGCCTCCTCTGAACCACCCAGATAAGTTGCTGAGTCCTTAAGGAGGGGCTTCCTTACCTCCCTGAGAGGGCCTGTCTTCTTATCTGGCACCATCTCCTGTCTGGAAGCTCTACACTACCCTTATATTATCACCATCCACCTGCATGACAGCCAAGCATCACTGAGTGCACAGGAGAAAAGGAGGAGGCAGATGGCCTTCCACTGATAAAGACCACATTGTTTCCTCTGGTGTTACAGTGGGAAGAGCTCAGGACCTGCGCATCACTTTATTATGACGCATTAGCTTAATGATTTTAAGGGAAATGCATATTTCACCTCAGTCATGAGTGAGGCGTTAAGAAGTGCCAACAAAACATAAAAACAGAACAGACGAAAACAAACTGGCAAAAAGCAGATGCAGAAATATAAAAAATAACAAAGTTTGACTTGAAACTTGTTGTTCGTAACTTTCATGGATAGAATTTCCAGGCGCAGCAAAGTGTGGCCGGCGGTTTCTGGCTTGGTGGCCTCGGGATCACCTCTGTGCTTTCTGCCGATCTTCTGGCTTTATCAGGAAGTGACCTCTCGCTTAAACTGGAGGGTTTGCAGCCAAGCGTGAAACAGCTGGCAAGAAAAGTCAGAGGCCACAAAATGGTGTGTTTGGGAGGAGTTCAAGTATCTGTGGGTCGGGTTCACAAGTGGGTGGAGAGAGGAGCAGGAGTCCGCGGGGATCTGAACGCTGTACCCATCTTTACGGTGAAGAGAGCTGAGCGTGAAATCAAAGCTGTCGATTTACTGCTCCGTCTACGTTCCCGCCCTCGCCTACGGTCGTGGATGCAAGCAGTGGTACCAAACAAACATTTGTGGTTGTTTGTTTCTTTTGTACACTTGAACACTACAGTGACCCTCAATGAGACGACACTGCCAGCAGGGGCCCACAGCTCATTTAAGAGTGAACCCTGTTCCATCCAGCAGTAGTTGTAGTTCGTCACCTGAGAGGGACTCCGAGTAAAGCTGCTACTCTTCTATAAGGACACCAGATGAGGTGGTTTGGGCATCGTAGGAATCATAGTCCTACCAGTAGGAGAGCACAGGAAGACCTCGGGCACACTGGTCAGATTATGTTTCTCAGCCAGCTTGGTGACACCTCAGAGCTCGAGGAGGTCCCTGCTTAGACTGCTGCCTCTCAGATCAGCAGCAGAATATGGATGCATGGCTGAAAACCAGTGTTTAAATTAAAAAATGTATATGAGCCACCAAGATTATTCTGACCGTGAGCCCACGACTACAGCAACAAGGTGAACTGTACAGATTTTTCTCCTGTTACACACTTTGTCAGGAGTTTCCTGCCTCACAGTGAAGAAAACCATTTATTTCTTAGTTCTGGAAGTTTCATAGTAGATCCATCCACAGTTAATGATGATTCGCCTTTGCCATCACCTCTGTCAGCATCAACAGATTTATAGATGTGCATAGTGTCATTTATGCACTCACAATGAGATGTTGTATTTATAAAGGGACACCTTGAGAAAAACCCCAACGAATGAAAAGTTAAAGGCTGTTGGGCTTGCATTGACTCAGGCGTGCTCTCTGCATCGTGCAGAAACAGGACAGCGATAACTGCTTAGCATCAAATATGGAGACAAAATCTAAAGTGAGCAACTCAAGGACTCGCTTCAGTTTGGGATACTAAAATCTGAATGCAGCTCACTGAACTGGAGGTTTAGGACGGGTAAAGGAGACACACAACGGTTTCCTTCTTTCTTTCTCTTTAACCAAATGTTAAAATCAGGCAATGAACTATTTCATCCCACCTTTCTACTTACAGATATTATTTATTGAGTGTTTGCTGCTCTAAAACTCATCTTCATTAAATCAGCTCCTCGTACAAATACAAAAAAAATCCGCCTCTGATATTGAATAACCACAGCACGTAGCCCTCTCAACCTGACAACTTCACTGAAAATATCATAAATCACAAAAGCGGATGGCCAAATTATGCTAAAGAGCGCTAACTGATTAGCATTAATGTGCTGGCTTTCTCCCTCGGGCGCTGAGGCATAGCGGTGTGTTCCTCTGCCGACAGACAATACCATTAACCTTTGCAATTCAGGCTCTGCTGTGCGCGGGCAGGATCGCGGAGGCAGTGACCCCAAAAGTAGACGTTGCTACTGGGGCAACTGAGAGAGAAGGAGGGGGCGGAGAGAGGGGTACAAATGTTCTTCATAAAAACACAAACGCAGGAGAGTTATAGATCTAATCTGCTCCATGCATAAGCTTAGTGTGTGTGTGTGTGTGTGTGTGTGTGTGTGTGTGTGTGTGTGTGTGTGTGTGTGTGTGTGTGTGTGTGTGTGCCCTGCTCTCTCTTTTACCATCAGCGCTGACTTTTTTCAATTGAGTTGTGACCTGGGTGTAACCACGTATACGGTTATATGAGTACAGGACACGCTGATGCATCACTGACGGAGCTCGGTTACATTTCCTGAACACAGACGTCGAACCTTCTCCATCAGGACACGTTCAAGTTCCTCATCAGTCTCATACATGAACACTGTCCCTCATTTAGTCCTTTAAACTGTTCTGACAGACATCGTTCATCAGGCGGCTTCTGTTAGAAATCAGCTGGGGCTGTTTTCAAATGTAATGTGATTACAATAAGCAAACATACAGCAACATCAGAGCTTTTATTTCTATTTTGTTCTGAAATCTGTTCACTTTTCTTCACTTTCCACAGCAGGTTTGCTTGTTTTGGTTTACTCGTTAAGAGCTTTGGGTTCAGCTTTGTTAGTTTCAGTGTTGGGTTCAATGTTTTTAGTCGTGGAGTAAATTTCCACTAATCAACCGAACAACTACTACTGTTACAACCAGAGGTGTGGACTCGAGTCACATGACTTGGACTCGAGTCAGACTCGAGTCATTAATTTTATGACTTTAGACTTGACTTGAAAAAATGTTCTAAGACTTGTGACTTGACTTGGACTTTTACACCAATGACTTGGGACTTGAATTGGACTTGAACCCGTTTACTTGAAAAGACTTGATATTTTACCCCAAATATAAAATTTAACATGCATATTATATAGAGATTGAAAATGTGACGTCATTCACGGGTAGAACCGCAAAGGATTCTGGGAACTCGTGGCAAGCGGTACTAGCGCACGCAGGCTTTCAATTAAAATCAGTTACACAGCGATAAAAAGAAACACAAAAATGTCAAGAAGCTGTTGTATTATTAACTGCAATAGCCGGTCACATGACAGCCACGGGAAGCCGACGGGTAAAGAGATCGGTTGTTATCGGATTACGTCGTTGAAGAGAAATTGTTCGAGCCATGTTTCCGAAGTGACAAAGAGGCGACTGGATTGCAGCCATTCAAAGATCAAATATAACGTCCCAGAACACTCCAGCTCACAGGTTAGTCTGCTCCAAGCATTTACACAAAGGTCAGTCTGCTGTTGTAGTTAATGCGTCATTTTTCTTAACATAATTGGTGATATAGGTTACAAGCAAGTCTGGCGCTGAACAGAAATTGTCGCGCTATGCTCCTTTATTTATTGTGCATAAATAGTAAATTGTCCTGACACAATATTGCGTTTCGCCTCTGTTATTATGGTACACTGACAAAAACACATACTTTTATTCACAGGATAAAACAGTTGTTTTGTATCACTAATTGTCCAGTACGATTACAGCATACAGTATTATTGTCACTGCTACATTTCTGTGATGCTACCAGAAATTATTTCCACTACTAATTAATTACCGTTGAGCTCAAAGGTCCTATTAATAAACGGTTAACGAATGTGTATTTATGATGACGATTTGTGAGACTGGTAAACTTATGATGTGTACGATGGTCTTTACTTTCTACACGGTGCATTTCAAGGTCCTGCACCCATCCGTCGGTAAACTGTACCTGGGCTTGTTGCAGTGACCTGAAGTTACTAAACTTCATGAGTGTATGCACTCACTCCAAGAACCGTATGATTATAAATATGCATATAAATATGCTAAGATGAGATAGCTGACTTCATCTAACTAGCAAATGTTTTCCAGGCTACGTTGGTGATACAGTTTTTTTTAATGTGTATGATATTTTTGTCATGCGATTTTAAAGCCGGTCCTACAACCGCATCCAAGAATAACATGCAGCTTATCTCAGAACTGTCGGTGAAAATTATTCTTGGAGCTAGGTTTAATTGAGCTGCATTTTAAAGAGGTGCAATTTCACAATTTGTGTATATTTTCTAAGTTCACTATTTTGTATGTGTTGAGAAAAACACAGATTTTAAAATTACATGGTCTAATATTTACATTTAGCATAACTGCAACATTATTTTTTCGTTTGTTTTTTTTAAAGACTCGAAAGGACTTGAAATTCAAAGTTTCAGACTTGTGACTTGAGACTCGACTCTGACTTGCCTGACATTACTTGAGACTTGACTTGAGACTTGAGGATAAAGACTTGAGACTTACTTGAGACTTGCAAAACAATGACTTGGTCCCACCTCTGGTTACAACTACTTTCCTCAGTTTATATACACTAACTTATTGGAAGTTACACGTCTACTTTTTAATGCACAGGTACGACACACAATCTGCACTTTTCTAATTATTCTAAATATTCTTAACTATTTAAACTTTCATATCCTGCTCTGTTTGCACACTACAGCTGGGTTTGCCATTTATCTGTACTTTAATTTTAATAACAGCACAGAACTGTTTTGGTAACGATTGTCCATGATGGAAATATGTAACAATTTTGTGTGTCTCCGTCCTGTGTCCTCTTCTGCTTGTATAGGTGTTTTTTTGCTGCCTTTAGAACCAAATTTCCCCCTGCGGGACAATTAAAGGATTATTCTATTCTATTCTATACATAAGTTCAGAGCAGTTATCTGGATACAAACACTTTGTGAATGCAGTTAATTTGCAGCCATCCAAAGTCTAGAGTTGATTTTTATTTTTCACAGCTGGTTTCTGTTTTTAGACACCTTTAGTTCACTAAAGTATCCTTAAAGATGATTTAACACTGGATTGATTTTCATCGCTTTTCTTTTGACTGAGCAGTAAACATCCAGTATAATCAGCCCCAAATTCATTTCAGTGATTTAAACAGAGGTCTGTACTTGAGCGCAGTAAGAGCGAGGCAGCGGACCTGGAGTCAGAAACTGGACACATCTTTATCCTCTGGGTTTGCAGGACTGTAACATACTATAAAGTGACCACTAAGGCAAGCACGTCAAACTCATTTTATATGGTAGGCCCACTCTGAGCTTCAGGGGGCGGGACCAGTGAAACTCTGCGTTCTGTCAGTGTAAAGAAGTCTAACTGCACCCTCAGAAACCCCAAAGTGAGAAAGTTCAACTTTAGCTCATCTCAGATACATGACGGTATAATCAACACGACTCTTTGGGCTTAAACTGTAAGAAATTAATTCTTGTGAATTAAAAAAGAAACATTTTCATATTAAACACTGAAAAAACTAAACTTTTCTGTCACGTAAACGTATGTTTAACCGAGTTACTGTGGTGTAGTATAAATGATCATGGGGTAGGGCTGTTCGATATAACGATATAAAAACGTCTATCGTTTCATTTTACGCTATCGTTTGTTTCGTGGTGTCGCAAAATAAACTGTTTTCATTGTTTTGATGGTCACTGTAGTGTCTATATTAATTTATTAAAGTTCTCTCTTTCTCTTATATTTAATATAACCACTACAGACGGACAAGCACCTGTTTTTATGCGTTGTCGTTAGCAACAACGACAATAAAACCATCGCGTGTCCGCTTGTTTATTTTCCACATAAACCTTTCAGAATAAAGCTCAAGATCCTGTTGAGACTTTTCAAAATAAGCTGAATCACGTGAAAGATGCAGAGTGTTTACGGATGAGAAGCAAAAAAGAGCCGCCAGGTGCTAAAAAATAAACCTTAGACGCAAACCTTAGAACAGGCTTTTCCCCGCAGCACGCCGTGTAATAAATACAAAGAAAACGGCGGCCGTTACAACTTATGTCTAAAAATGCATCGTTTCATGCATCAGTTAAAACACTCGACTCCAGCTACACGACGCGCAGCTGGAAACACTTCATACAAGTCGAGCTGCCCGAGATTCACAGAATTTACAGAAAATGTTACATTTTCGTGATTTATATCGTTATCGGACGATAGATGTCTTATATCGGGATATGAGATTTTGGTCATACAGCCCTGTCATGGGGGAGGTCTTTATTAATAAGAAGCGCTGTAAAAAATCCATTGGGTCAGACTGGAGTCAGCGGTGGCCTGATTCTGGGCCCCGGGCCTTATGTCTGACACCTCTGCATTTAGGTGTCTTGATGCTCAGGCTCAAACATCCAGGTAAGTAAATCCCAAAAGGTTGATTCTGTTCATCTGTTTCATCATCATCCAAGTGACTTCTTCAGTCTGAGCTGACTTGATCAGTGGTTGTTGATAGGGCTGAACGATTATGGAAAATAATCTAATTGCGATTTTTTGCCCCAATATTGCGATTGCGATGCGATATGCGATTATTTTTTAAGGTCTTTGTCTTCTGTATTATTAAACAAAGACAAGCAATACATCATATAGTATGGCCAATACTATATTACATTAATTTTAAACTGTTCTTTCCTGGAAGACAGACCTCTGTTATGATGACATGAGGTGATGCATGAATTGATGACTGACATTTTTATTTAACTTCTTCAATCACAACAGTATATTTGAACATACACAATAGTTTATTTTTAGCTTACAAACATCTGAGCATAAAGTGCTGACAAGGAACCCTGGTGTAAACATTAAAATGAAAGTCAGTACAATGTGCAGATTGCAGAAATATACATAAACAAAATCAGTGGCTTTACCACACTCAGTTTTTCGACATCTGTGAACTACTAGACAGTCATTCAATTAAAAAATAATATTAAATAAATAAAACTAATAAATAAAAAATACACACATCTTACTGATCTCTGCAGTCAGTAACATTACACATAAAGTGCAAACATAATAGCAATTGTATAAACACACACACAAACACGCCTTTAAAATTTAAAGGCGTGAAATTGGACGGTCTAGTTCTGATTAGCGTCACCGCTGTCTCGGTGGAGTTTAATAAACTCGGCCGTCTGCTTCTTGCTATCTAAAATATAACCAGACACTGGTGTAAATTCTCGACTGTCTCATACTTCTGTTTAATAAGTTTTCTGTTTGACGTTTAGTCAGCTGTGTGAAAACCAAGGAGGAACCCACCCGGGGGATTAATAAAGTTTTATTTTATCTAATCTAATAACTTTAATCTCAGCCAAACCGATTTACTCACGAACAAACAAAACACTGAAAAAAGCCCAACAATAACATTTTTAGGTTGTCTAAGTGACTTATATATTACGTTTAACCCGAGCAGCGAAACTCCGCGGTGATCTGAAAATGATGTGCCGGGAGTTGTGCCGTTCTCGGCCGCATCAGTAACCCTCGAGCTCCCGGCTAGCTGTCGAGCTGGTGGGTAGCAGACGCCTCTGAAAACGTCGAAGCACTTTTGCAAATATGGGATATCTTGATAAACCGAGCAGATATTTGATGTTTACACAGCTACTTTCTCGCCTGAAAATATGTTAAAAGTTTATTTTGTGACCCAGAAAGATTAGTATGAGTAATTTTAAAACTTAGTAGCGGCCGCCATTGCTGGAAACTGGAGTTTGGCTGGGCCGCGCTATGAATTCTGGGATATGGTAGTAATTTGGACAGCCTTCGGCACGTCGCTGTGACGTAATCGGTCTACAAATGCGGCCTCAGGAGGATGCAGCCCATGAATTGTATAATATAATCGCAGTATAATCGCAGCCTTTGCGGTTAGAAAATTGCACTTGATCATGTCGCGATATTATCGCAAATGCGATATATCGTTCAGCCCTAGTTGTTGATCAATGTTCATGATGATTTGCATATTAATGATCAATGAACTGATCTCCCAGCCCATTGTTCCTTCAGTGGGCTGGTTTCAGTCATTATGCAAATGTACGTTTATAAGGTTGAAACCTGCAGTCAGCTGAGACTGAAGAAGTCACCTGGATGATGATGATGATGTAAACGTGAAGATGAACAGAATCGACCTTTTGGCCTCTGCATTGGGGAAAAACTACCTGAGTTTTGAGCACTGAAGATGCCTCTCGGATGACGGGTGAAACATCCTAATGATCAAAATACTCCAGCTGTTTTCAGTTCAAGCACTTAAAACTGCCATGACCTGGAGGACTGAGAAGCTGCAGACCTACTGACAGAGTGAAGACACCCCAGAGGATTAAATGCAAAGCAACTTCAGATTTAGGCTTTCCTGTTTATGTAGTCCAAAGTAACTGGCAAATAAAAGCAGTGTAGCCTGCACACTGACTTAGTGAAGCAGACCTGTGAGATCTCTTTATAGCCACAAACCCAACAAGAGGCTGGAATTTAGACATTAAAGTATCAGTTTAACATAATCAAAACTGTGAGTTACAAGTATTTTTGGGCTGTGACTGTGTACATATATAACAAATCAGTGCCAATCTAACCAACACTCATTTAAAATGAGGATCATTTAACACCAGTTTAACACTGGTTTAACACCAGTGATTGTCTGAGAGAAACACGACACTCTCGTGATAAGTTGGCGTGAAAGCGAAGCCTTTCCCGACTGAAGCGCCGTAAAGCCGCTTACCTCCCGTTTCTGTGACATGAATTTCTCACATGCTGCTTTACAGGCTTTGCTGCTACGCGAACAATAAACTATGTGCAGACCTGTTCCTAAACATGAAGAACATTCCAACACAAAAGCGGTTCTTTTATATTTGAAGCCACAGCAGTTAATCCCCTGTAGCGGGTCACGTTTGATGTAACTGGGTTAAAGTAATACGATTATGAATTGTAGCTTGACGCACACGGACAGATTTGTCCTGCCGAGCTCACCCAGCTGTTTAAAATTCCTGTCAAATCAACGTATCCAACAAGCGGGACCAACGCTCACGCCTTCATTAGCTCCTGATCACACTGACTGTCGCTGCTGTGGCTCACCTGGTACTGCGGGTAGTTGTAAAGGTTTCCATAGTAGGTGGGGTAGCGCGAAGGCTGGTAGAAATTGTAATAGGGGGTTTCCAGCAGGAGGTCAGACGGTCCCTCGGTATGAGCCCTGGCAGCGGCTGATGGGCTGGGGGACGATGCTGAGCGGGTCCCTGGACACAAAAACAAACAAAACACGATGAGACCGAGAGGATGAAGAGTGAAGTCTGTGGCTGGTTGTTTCAGCACTGTCAGGTAATTTAACATATGATGTTCAGGATGTTTTCAAACGCTCGTGTTTGTGTTTTGTTGCAATTTTAACAAGGAAACAAGTCTCATTAAGCCCGTCTCACATTTTACTGATGCTAAAATGTAACAATTAACTTCTCTCAGTATTTAAGTTACACTTGTTCAGATCATTAAAGGAGACAGAAAGAGTTCATTTTGAAACATGCTGCCCAACAGCTCCATCTTCAGGTGACAGCTGTACTTGGTGTCAAACATAAAATTGTCATTTTTCAGGATGAAGATGACCATTAAGTCATCATTACTCACTCTCGCTTGTACGTTTCTTATCAGCAAGGACACATTCTTCCCAGGCAGACCCTGATCTTTGCACAGGGAAGACACTGTGCACCACTGGAGCCAAACATGATCACATTTACTGTCCCAACTCCTGCCATCAGCAGCTCCACACAGTGCTCCACTCCTTTTTATACCTCAATCTTCATCTCTACCCCCCCGTTCCCTCAAAATAAAAGGAACACACATACAAACATACAAAGTGCAAGATAAGAGCAGCCTTGACCCAAAATCACATTTAAGCGTTATCAGCGAAACACTCTTCTGTGTCAGCTTCCACACAACCTGGAAGAAAAACTCAAGGACATATTTTCAAGTTTCTAGTGTCCTTTGTTATCACGGAGTCTCTTGTTCTCGTCTAGAAACGTGTTCAGTCCACAGGATGTTGTTCAGCCTTGGATTAGCAATAACACCAATTAACATTTTAAAAAAGCAACAACATTAATTCACTGAGGGGTAACTGGTTTATCTAGACAGGCACACAACAGAGAAGGAGGAAGTGCAGGCAGGTGGATGCCTCTCAGACCAGCAGCTGAAGTGCAGGCAGTAACACTGACCTGTGTCCAGACCTCACAGGTGAAAAGGTGTCTTTGAGAGAATTAACTGGAATTTTTTCAGACACTTGACACGTTAATAGCATTGTTTTTGTTTTTGTTTTTGTTTAATAACTAAAAACACTGGAGATCTCTAATAATAAGGTTCATAACACAACAAAATCTGACGAGGTCCATGTAACACGAGGTTACCTGTGACAGCAGAGGTGGGGTGGCTGGTAGGTGTCGGGGACCGTCCCTCCACAGAGAACAGGCAGTCTGCTCCAACTTCATTCTTGACCATCATCTCAGAACCGGACAGAGACACTGGACTACACATCCCAAGCTCTTCTTCTTGGGCCTGCTGCCTCCTCAGGGCAACCTGGAAGGGAGGAGAGGTTTGATAAGGAACCGAGAGCATGAAACAAACATTGCCCTTATCTGCTGACTTCCCAGAACAGATTTAAACAGAGGCTCGTCTGAAAATTGTAATTACACCTGATTAGACAATAATAAGATTGTTTGTGTGCAGATAAACTGTTGATATCGCCATAAAACAAGATGTTATTGACAACACGCTCCTGGCTGCTGAGCGAGATGAAACCAGCAGCTCTTTGTTGTTTATAATTCTTGAAAAACTGTTTAACAACCGACTGAAAAATTTATAGATAAACGACTCACCGAGAGTCAGTACGGATTCAGATCAAGCAGATCACCATCATTGGCACTATCAGATTCAATAGAATACATCTCAAATTCCATAGACAAAAAGCAATATGTGGCTGGGTTATTCAGAGACTTGACAAAAGCATTTGACTCTATAGATCAGGATAGATTAATAAGAAAACTGGAACGTTATGGTGTCAGAGGGGTCGCTTTAGTGAGAGGAAGCAGTTTGTGAAATTAAATGGTGGTTGCTCCTTATGTATGCACATTGCTTGTGGTGTACCCCCCAAAATTCAACATCATTAACGACATCTGTAAAGTGTCCAAAGCATTAAAAATGGTTCTCTTTGCTGACGATACAAACATTTTTTGCTCTGGTGATGATCTGCAGAATTTATTGGAGGATATGAAATAAGTAAAGTCAAGTTCTGGCTTGATAAAAACAAATTATCATTAAATTTAAATAAATCTAAACTTATGTTATTTGGAAATAGTCGTTTAAATACAAATGCTGAGATTCAAATAAATGGTGTTGATATTGAAAGAGTCAGTGAAAATACATTTCTGGGGGTAATAACAGATGAAAAACTTAACTGAGAGCTCACGTAAGATATATTCATGCCAAAGTATCACGAAGCATTGCAGTACTAAACAAGGCAAAGCAGGTATTCGACAGAACATCACTTCATATTCTCTACTGTTCACTGGTTTCACCATACTTAAGCTATTGTGCAGAGGTCTGGGGCAACAGCTATAAAACATTACAGTCACTTTTTACTCTTCAAAAAAAGCAGTCGGAATCATCCACACTGCAGGTTACAGGAACATACAAACTCACTGTTTTTGCAGTAGGAAATATTGAAAATTGACGATCTAGTAAAATTCCAAACAGCACAAATTTTATTCAAAGCATAAAATAAAGAACTGCCAGGTAATATTCAGAGTATGTTTGTTTTAAAAGAAGCAAGTTATAATTTAAGGGGTTTTTGTAACTTCAAAACAGGGAAGGTCCGTACTACAAGAAAAGGCTTTTGTGTTTCTGTTCATGGAGTGAAACTGTGGAACAGTCTGAATATGGAATTACAGCAACGTCCAAACACAAAACAGTTCAAAAAGAGTTATAAAAATATGATCTTGAAATTATGTGAATGTCTCTATTAAAAGATGTACAGGATATAGTATATTAGAAATCTGTTCACCATTTTTATTACAAATTATATCAGTAAGGAAGCTGACTAAATATTGAATGATAATTTATGGCAAAGGGGTGGGATCAAATAAGTGTGTACTTCTTCCCTTTCAACGTGTAAATGAATCAGAATGGTAGCAATATTGAAATGTATTGATTTTTGTATAGTATTTTTTTCTCTCTCTTATTTTCTTTTCTAAATGTACCTGTATATTGTTTACATGTTTGAAATAAATTAACAAACAATCAATCAATGATTGGTGTAATCAATCAGGTGATCAGCTCAGCTTTCTGTAAACTGACAGCTCTGTGCATCGATGTATCTCAGGGTCACGAGTAAAACATGATGTTTTACCCAGTTAAAAAGACATTTTAATTCTTTATCTGCTCATTTTGTTAGTATCAGTTCTCTGTAAGAGTCACTTTCAAGCAGAAATTCCAAATAACTTTTTTAAACAGTTTTCCAAATCAGTTTTCACACACCTGACCACGCTAGACCAACTTATTCATCTGTTCTTTAGAAAATGAGGAAATTATCCAGCACTACTGACTTTAAAAGCCACTGATTTCTAAATTTTGCTGCGTTTCCTGCTAAAAAAAAAAAGGGTTTTCATTAGGATTAAATACAGTCTATTTAAAAAAGACAATAAACTTCAGTTATTAAAGCGTTCTTTACAGGATAGATCATTAAAAATGAGAGCAGAATCAACAACATGGATTTAAAGAAGCTCAAAGAAAAAACAGTAGATATCAATGTGGGGGAAATACTGGAAGAACCAACAAAAATATTCTTTGAAAGGAAAAAAAACATGTGGTTATTTTTAGTAACTTAATACATTTAAAATGTTATTTTACAAACTCTTAAATTGTCACTTTAAATTACAAAGTTACAAATGAATTCATTTTGCTTTTTGTAAGTATCTTATAAATGTGAGCAGCTGCTGGAACATTTTAACCCTGAACTTTAGCTCCGTGAGGCAGCTAACTGTTAGCTCTGTACGAACTTGGCTAGCTGCTTTCTGGGTGGTTATTACTAATGAACAGACTCACCCGCAGCAAACAGGGTTTAAAAGTCCACAGACATAAATAGAAAGTCCCAAACAGCCTGTGTGGCTGTGTGTGGTCACAAAACCTTTGGCTTGGTGTTAAAAAGCAGTTTTGTTCTCAGCTGCAGCTAGCCGCGCTAACGGGCGCCTAAACTGAGTTACCTGGGCCGCCATGACTCTCTGTCTTTCCGCGATCAGTTTGCATTTGGGACACTGGCAGTCCCTCCAGTTGCAAAAGCGCTTGTGTCCCTTCAGTGGAGACACGTATCCGTGATTTCTACAGCGGGAGCACTTGGGCATCCTGGGGGATTTCTTGACTTTGGGGGACATCGGTCCGCTGCAATCCGGTACCTGCTTACTCTGCTGGTCCTGGCTCATGGGTCCTGGCAATAAGGAGTGCTGATAACTGTTGGACCTGCCCAGAGAAGACGTGTGCACACGGACAGGTCTGCTGCTGAGCCCAAGCAGAGGCTGGCTGATAAGATATGCACTGGTGCCAGGCTGGAGGCTGTAAGGTCCCTGTCCCTCCACACCCTGCTTTTTGGTTTTTTTCCCCAGAAGGCCTGGGATCCAGTGGGAGGAAACAATGCGGGGGAGAGAGCTGGAAGTACAGAAGCATCATTCTGCAGGCCTCCCGTTTTTCTCTCTCCAGTCACGAGTTAAAAATATTGACTCAAAAACACAATTTAAAATTCAATACAATTCTTCTTATGAGGTGCAGCGACCAGAAAAGTGTCCTCAGAGGCCACCTGATGGCTTTGCAGAGTGAAAAAAGGCATACTCTTTGGACTTTAACTCAGTCTGTGCCAGCTTTGCAGTCTGAAGGACCAACGCGTGGGCCAAGTGGGTAACAGAAAATAACCATGACTCTGTGTTATAATCTGAAGATTTAACTTAACTACGGTTCATGCCAATTATCCCCCAAATTAAATACAGGAAATTGTTCTGCCTGTCAAATTAAAATAACTATTACTATTAGTGTAATATTCTTTATAGTATCTTCCCACTGAAACATATTTATTGCAGTGTTTTTCCCACCTTGGCTGCTGGTGAATTAATTAATTGCTCAGCTTGACTGAGCTGAAACTGAGCTGACCTCCGCACCGTCAGTCAGCCCGGTGGATTTATAGACAGGGAGTGAGGTGAAGCTCAGAGGCAGCCAATTAAAATCCTTACAGCCAAACGGAGGGGGATAAAACAAAGTTGCCAATTAAAAAGCAGCCCCGAATCACTGAGTCAAAATAAATAGCTGCTACACTTCACTGGCTCAGGTCCTAAAGTAACTGAAAGCAGGGCTGCAACACTGAGTTTAATTGCCTCTAAAGGTTATAATGACAGATTATAATGCAGTGATAAAGTCTGCAGTTTAATGCAGGTAACATCTCCATTAGTCTGAATCCAGTCCAAGCAGGCCTGTAAAACACAGCAGACCAACATGGAAAACGTATGTGCCTATCATCCACCGCTTTATAATAAATATGAATAAATGCTGCCTCTCAGCAGCTCAGAGAGAGACACTTATTTTGAAATGATCATCAGTGTAAAATGAACAGTAGAGCCAATAAAAGCCAACTATGTAATCCAGCCCCCACAATGATTTATGCTTTAAACTGAGTATACCATGCAACAAGAAGTAGGTATGAAGTTGGCTTTGAATACCTGTAGTTAGGTCTCAGACCTTCTTTTTGCAATGGTCTGTAGAGGTTTGTTTGCATTGATGAAGCAGTGAAATGAAATGATGAATGGCCACGCAATAACGTTGTCTTTATATATTTAATTTACCTGGGTGGACACAAGGAGATGGCAAAACCAATTTGTGCTACTGAAAGTGAAAGCATATAAAGAGTTTCTTTCATTTTCGACACTTTAGTCTCTGAATTGTTTCTGAAGCTTTCCGTGTGTAGTTCAAATGCTGCTTCACTGTTATTATGTATTATATTGATATTTTCCCCCGTTGATACCTTTTAGCTACAATCATGAACTCAGTCTTCAATTTCTTTTGTACTCGCCAGTGTCTTTTTTCTTTTCTTTTCATTCTTATTTTCTATGCATTTAGTTCTATTTGTGATTGCACATTAACTGAATTTTAAGGGAAAATGATGGCATATTAAACAGAATGGAAATATATATTAGCTCTGCCACATTTAAAAGGCATGAAAGTATTTTATTCCAGTACGGTATGTATTAAATTGTTATCAAGAAAGTTTAAATCTCAGTCAATTCACAATCACGAATCAGGTTAAAGAAGAAGTCGTCACCGTTTCCGAGAAGTCACTGAAGGCAGCATTGCCTAGCAACGGTGCCGTTTAGTTTCTCGCGCCGGGCTATCGGCGGAAACTTTAGCTAACTTTCTGTGAGACACAATGCCCAGAAAGACGGAGAGAAAAGGCAGCGACAAACGAGATGGAAACAAGAAGACACCGAAAAAGGAAAACTCCGAGTTTCCTGCAGAGAAAAGCGGGTCTGCGGACAAAGAGAAGGACCTCTACCTGACACAGATAGCGTATTTAACCGACGAGCTGGAGCGGTGAGCCGTTTAAGTTTACCGTAATGTTTAGAGTGATTGTGTGTGCAGTAAAAAGCACTTTGTAATGATATCTTAAATATGTTTTATTTGCTAACTCGATCTAATGTTGCATTAGCATAATGGAGGCTGAATTTACAAAGCTTCATTGAAATGAACTGATTTTACAAGCTACAGTGAGACGCTTCATTCTTTGGTGCGCTCAGATAACAATGATCCCGGGGTTCCTTCATGAGGGGGTTTGAAAAGTGTGTTAATGCAGGTTCACATGAACAAAATACAACAAAACATTTACTACATGCTTCTTTCACATGCCATGTACTAGGATTTACTTATGAAAGTGACTTTTCATTTTTTTCTATCCAACATATTCACAAGTTTCTTCTCTTTTTAAGTGTCATCACAGCAGAGCATCGTCTCTAACATCCTCCTCTCCCACACTAGCTCTCCGTGGTCTTCCTGTTTTCTTCCTTGCAGCTCCTTCTTTAACATCCTCTGTCCAGTTTATATACCAACCCTCTGCACACGTCCAAACCATAAATCAGTATTTATACTGCATGAGAAAAATGCTAAAGGGAGACACTTGGAAGATTGTTTAGCAAACCAGCGTCATTAGTCAGAGAGTTTATTTGGAACAAGAAGCATCCCCGCATTCGCTTGTCTTTGTTGTATCTTCCCTTTTGATACAGGGGGGTTGAAATGCCCCTAATTTTTACTGGTACTATCTGGCTATTCAACTAAGGACAATAATGTTTTATTTTTCATCCCAAAATACCCCATCTTGGGAGGGAAGGGAAGCAAATTCTCTTAAAATGCCATTAAACTTGTACTTATACTCTGCACAGCCAAAACAATTAAAGAAAGAAACAAATAATCCCATAGTCCAAAATATGATTGAAGTTTGGTTTACAATAAAAGAAATGATGAATATTAAGAATAATCTCTCTCAGGTTAGTCCTATTTGGGGGGAATGCTTTATTTGCACCAGGAAATTTGGACGCAGGGTTCCAGGGTTGGGCAGAAAAAGGTGTTAGGAAAGTGGGTGATCTTTTTTGTGATGGAATAATGGTCTCATTTGAGGATTTAGTTTCAAAAGTATTTACAGATTAGAAGCTTAATTTCTTCCATGCAAAATCAGTCTCTCAACGTTCCCCAGTTAAGTAAGTTAGAGGAGTTAATGGTGGAAAAAGGTGGTAATAAAGGCTTAATTTCAACATTCTATAACTGGATTGTCTCTGCCTCTCCAGAAACATCAGCTTCTAAGTTAGAAGCTCGGAGAAAGGACCTAAATATTAATATTTCTGAGGAGACATGGAAGCCAATTTGCTTAAAATCACAAAAACAATCGATTAATATTAACCTAAAGTTATTACAATATAATTGGATCATGCAAACATATGTAACACTGGTGAAATTGAACAAATATAATAACAGAATTCCAGATACATGTTTTAAATGTGGAGAAGCCCGTGGAACATTTTTCCGTTTTGGATGAGGGGAAAATTGTTTAGTCTGTGCTAGCTGTTTCTATTGTTTTTTTTTGTTTTCTTTTTTTCTCTTTTTTGTTTCCTTCAATATGTATAAATGTCACATATGGTACGAATGTACACATATTCTATATGTTTTTTATTTGATGTAAGTTTGGAAGAGAGCAGGGTGGGAGGTGAGGGGGGAGGGTTCCTATTACTGCAGCATATTACTGGGAAAACAGACCTTTGTATGCTGTTGCAAAAAGCATTAAAATTTATTTAAAAAAGAAAAGAAAGTAAATTGCAGTGTGAGACTCATGTTTCTCACACTGCTTTGTGGTGACTTTGAAACTAACCAAGGTTCAAAAAAATATTAAAGTATTTCAGGCAAGTTGATTGTCTTGTGTCAGTAATTTTAGGTGCTTACTGTCAGAATTTTCTCAAAAGAAAAGAAAATTAAGTGTTGAAAGTGTCTGTTTGTTTTTCAAGTATTGGAAACTTGCTTTTTCTAAAAAAAATAAAAAAAAAAAGTTCATTTGGATTTGGTACATGTCACACTGGGAATAATTTTTAGAGTTTTCCAGCTTTAATATCTGTCAAAAACATTCACCTGATTTGGCCTGTTTTAAAGATATTTTGTATTTGAGAAGCTGGAAATAAAATATCACTCTCACACCTGCAAAACTGTGGTTTCTACAGGCCTCGAGACCTTCACATATTTATTTGTTTCAGGCATCCATCGGTCTGAGTGAGCTTGAGGTCACTCAGACAGTGCATGCTCTGCTCGAGCTGTAGAGCTGCTTGAAATCCAGAAAAGGCCAGATGCAGTTTATAAATCGTTGAAGCTGTCATCCTTAACCCCTCAGATATCAGCTGAAATGTGATGACCTTGTGAGACAGAGGAAAGACTTGCTGACTCAGCGCAGCACACTGGAGCAGGAGAACAGAGACACGATCGCGTACCTGAAGCGTTCCCTGTTGGAGAAGGAGGACGAGGTGGGCGAGCTGTCGCAGCGGCTGCAGAACCAGCTGCAGGCTTCAGATCAGGAAAGAGACGCCCTGCAGCTGCGGCACAGCCGGGAGAGGCAGGAGCTTCAGAACCGCATCGATGAGCTTATCAAAGAAAACACAGCACTCGGTAAAAGTTCAGCTCTTAGCATGTAGCCCACCAGAGTTTACCACAGGGTATCCACATAAACATCAAAGTGATGGTAGGGATTCGATTTTTAAAATAATAATAAGGATTTTTTTTTTTAAATAAAAGATGAAATTTCTGGATCTTCCTCCCTTTTCAGTTCAGTTCATTTTTATTTCAAACATATGCTTTCACAATCATTACAAAATATCACTGCATTCTTTTGTTTGAACGTTTATGTGTAACTAATCTTAATGGAATCTGGTCAAACGACTGGTATGAGTTCAGTTTATACCGAGACATATTTTCCTCAATAATCAATTATTTGAATAAATAAACCTTTGATTTTATACATTTCAGATGGATTTTACTCCAAAGTATTTGTTCATATTTATGAGGGCGGTGTGTGTGTCTGTGTAGCATTAATAAAGCTCTGTGGGGGAATCTTAAAGATTACATTATTTGGAATCTCGTGATATTTTAAATATGTTAAATTAAATATGTCTTTGCATTTCAGGAGAATATACATTTTCCATTTAACTTTCTGAAGCCTGTTCTTAAACATTAGTTTAATGTTGTATCATACCATGAAGTGTCTGCCACAAGAATTCAAATGTGGGAACTCAAAAGTTTTCCTTCCAATTCAAGCCTTTTTGTTTTGTCTCAAATATAGAAATTAATAATACTAAAATTAAAAAAAAGGTTTTACTTTTGGAAAGGCTGAAAAGAACTGACAGTGATTTGCTGGAAGAGGCCTCGATCAGCCTCTCCCTGCCAAAGATGTTAAAAGGAGCTCAGCTTTATAGTATTCCTATATTTATAGTATTCCTATATTTATAGTATTCCTTGAAAATCCAGCCCAGATTTCTTTTGGATGCAAGTGTTTCCAGCAGGAACCATTAAACTTTCAGGAGGTTTATTTCAGCAAAGACTGGCTTCAGGGAATGATTTAAACTCTCCTCTTCTCCCCTCCAGCAGAGAGGTTTGCAAGCCTGGAGGCGTTTCAGGGGCAAAAGGAGGAGATGATGTCCAGCTTAGAGTTGCTGGAGAAGCAGCTGGCGAGTCAGAAGGAAGAGCACAAGGATGACATTCACAGCCTGGAGATGAAAGCGCTGCTGGAAAAGAGGAGGTGGAATCCACTTTAGTACATAAAAATCACAGCACAGACTCTTTTCATTACCCGGGTCGAGTCCACTCGTAGAAACTAGTTTAAGTTCAGACTGTAAACAAATCCGTGTCAGTGCAGCAACTCGCAGCTTGTCTTCAGGACGACATGTTAATCCTGCCTCTGTAGCACTAATGTTTTTTCCTTTATGTGATCCTCGTCCCACCAAGGGTCGTGTTCCTTTGAAGCTCTGAAACTGCAGGCATAAATTTAAGGGCATAAAATAAGTTTTCTCTCACCCCAACCAATCGCAGCAGATGGCCCCGCCCCCCTCTGAGCCTGGTTCTGCTGGAGGTTTCTTCCTGTTAAAAGGGAGTTTTTCCTTCCCACTGTCGCCAAAGTGCTGCTCATACGGGGTCATATGATTGTTGGGTTTTTCTCTGTATCTGCTGTACAATATGAAGCGCCTTGAGGCGACTTTTGTTGTGATTTGGCGCTATATAAATAAAATTGAATTGAATTAAATATCTGGCTATATATATATGAGAACACTCACCTTATCTACTGCACAGCAAATACACAAATATCGTCAGTGTCTCCTCACAAGGCTGCATACCTGAATTATCCACCTAAAATACCCTCTGATTTTACCTTCTTTGTCTTGTGTCCTGCCAAAGATTGGAGAGGGAGATGGAGTCTCACGCTGCAGCCATGGCAGCAGAGGTGCAGCTCCTGGTGGACCAGAAAGTCCCGGAGACGACCAGGCTGGCGCTGCAGGAGAACGCGGAGGTGAAAGCTCGCGTGGGGCAGCTGTCGGAGCAGGTGCAGATCCTGATGGAGGAGAATGCTGCCCTGCGGGGCTGCAAGAGTCAGCTCAGCATGGATGTGGAAAACCTGGAAGAAATGCTCAGAGACACGTCACGCACCAGCTGCGTCCGTAAGAAGGTAAGAGAAGGAATTCTAAATGTCTTTAAGTTTAACTTAATATTTTAAATGCAGTGTAACCACAGTCATGCTTCACTGTCCACTCAGATTACAGTGGCTTCAAATAATCCACATTTTATTTAGTTAAATCAAGGTTACTGAAAAGTGGACCAGCACTAGACAGTGTGCTCCCAGTGCCAGTCCCTTTCATCGTGTTTAACGCCAACGTCTTCTTAACGTGAAAAACAAGGGATTCACTCTAAATCCATATCCAACTCTCTCCATCAGGTGGTGGAGCAGCTCACAGAGAAGTGCCAGCAGCTGCAGGTGGAGCAGAAGGACTGCAGGCAGCGGCTCGAGCAGCTTCAGACCGAACACGCAGGAGCCCTGGGCAAGATGGAGGCGCTGAGGTCAAAGTTCACTCTGCCGTCCGTACAGATGAGTCTCACTCAGGTTTTCACGTTCATGAAAGCAAAGCAGCAGGTGCAGTTATTACACATACGGGCTCGTAGTCTCATTTGTGGTACGTTTATATGCAAGCAATAACTCCACAGTGAGATTCATCAATAATAAGTAATCAAATAAATCAATAACAACAGAGACACAAAAGAGACAGACAGGAAACATAAAAGCACTGAATCCTGTTACTGGTAGCAGCTGATGGCTGGATGATGATGATGAGGCCTCCCTGAACGAGACAAGAAAACACCCACAGTAGTTTATAGTTTATTCCTTTTTTACTTATGATTGCTGGAAAATTCATGTATTAATATTTAAAAATAGAAAAATATTTGTGCATTCATTTTTGTTTTACTTCAATACAAAGACATAAACTAGTATTTTACATTAGTGCAGCAGAAATACAGAAATTTGTATTCAGAATGAAAATGAACCCGGGCAGTGCAGAGGTTTGAAGGGGCGGGGCTCAAAGTTAAAAAGGGAAGCGTTCAGCCTGGAACAACAACCCACATTCATCAAGAAACTAGTTTTACCTGATGGGTACAATGTTGTTGCTGACAGTGCTGGAGGGCGGGGCTGGAGGGCGGGGCTGTGTGGATCTGAGACCGTAGACGGTAAAAAGTCCATTGGAGAGAATGTAGCTGATTAAACAGGTGAGATAATAATAAAATGCAAAGATTGGTGACAGTGCTTGGAATCATAAGGCAAAACACACACAAACACACACACACTCTCTCTCACTCTGTGTAAATATGCTAAATGTAAGCCCTCCATAAAGGGAGGAAAAGCCCTGTAAAAATAAATATGTTCCATAAAACGGGGACAGACCCACAGACCCATGACAGCCTCACCCAGTTAGTTAGCAGCTACTACTTGTGCAGTTAATAAAAGGACAGGTGATGGTTGTCACGCGGTTTTACACACAGCACGCTCATTTGTTTCAATTCGTCAGTTACCACAACACAACTGACCAACGTGTACACAACAAGCTAATACTCCTGCGTGCTGTAGAGCTCGTTCCTGACTCGTGACCAGCGCGCTCTGCTGTCAAGGGCGATCATTGGTTAATGGTCATCATGTGACTGATGCAACCCAGAGCCTGTTATTTAGCAACACTGTGATTAATCGTTAAATGTTACTGTGAGGGGCACAGGCAGGACTCCACACACACACACACACACACTAAAAAAATGCCTCTAGAAAAGAGCACTTGTGGCTCCCATCAAGCAGGTACTCAAACAGGTGCCTGATATGAACATTAAATGCTCATTACTCACTGCTCTGCTCTGCTTTGCTACTTTTCTTATCAGCAAGGTCGCATTCTTCTCAGGCAGACGCAGATCTCTGCACAATGAAGCCTTGTTCATCACTGCAGACAAAGAAAGCGACGTTTGCAGCGGTCCCAGCTGCTGTCATCAGTGACTCTGAGTGCTCGCCTCCTTCTTTTCCACCTCAGTTGCTCCTCTGTGTTTCCAAGCCAAGAGCTCAAAAAATCCCTCTTTCACACATGCAGAGAAGAGACGCTGCAAGATAAGAGCAGCCTTGACCTGACGTGTTAACTACGGCCACACAAAACAGTATCTGTGAAATATCGTACATTTAACTCCATAAATTATTATTTGTACATAGAAACACAACAGGAAACGTGTTCATTCAAAATGAATAATTCTTTACATGCAAAACTAGAAAAGTGTATTTTAGTTTAAAGGCTCAGATTCAGGCAGAAAACAGAAAGTTGTGCATCAGTTTGGAGGCTTGACTGCAAGTACTCACTGATATCGTTCATTATTTATTATTATTAGTTAAACATGTCAGGGTCAGCCTGTTATCATTATCATTTCTGCCATATATGCACTGTTCAGGACAAACCTGTTTGAAAGAGGCAACCAATCAGAAGAAAGGTGGCTTAAATGCAGAGGATGGAGAAGAGTAAGGATTGTTTTGAAGTTGAAAAATAAATTATATGGAGTAGAAAGTGATCTTTTCCTTAAAGGGGAGAAATTGTTTCACTTTGAGGAAAAGCGGAAGAGTCTCCTGTGATCTCACCCTGGGTCAGCACACCTGGATCACATGATTAGGTCATTACCAGGCCTCTGGAGAACTTCAGGACAGGTTGAGGAGGTCATTTAGCCATTTAGATCAGCTGTGTTGGATCAAGGACACATCTAAAACACATTCCCACTCCTGCTCTGAACTATGATGGCAGGTAACTCAGGGTGGCATAACATTTGCTCAGGGGGCATCCGGATTTGAACCAGAGACCTCTTGATCTGCAGTCAAATGCTCTACCACTGAGCTATACCCCCTCTGCTTGTGCTTTCAGGCAGAATCAGGCCTCTCTGTCTGAACAGTGCAGTAAAAACAGAGCTCAGATCAGCTGGCTGGAGGCGGAGCTTCAACAGGAGAGGAGGAGGAGGAGCAGGATGAAGAACATCATTCAGGAAGCAGCTGTTGCTCTCAGACAAGCACTGATGGTAAGATGACAGCGCTGACTCTGGAATGTGTGCAGATGACAGGTGTCGTACTTTCTGACCGACTGCTCGATTTTAGAAAAGTGAGCTTCAGTGAGACCGACATCATTTCAAAGTAAAAGTCTGAAACCTTCAGCTAACACAGAACACACGAGGTATTCGCCTCATTAACGTTTTATGTTTTAGAATACAGAAATGAAAAAAAGATTTATGACAAGGTGGAATTTATCTGTAAAACACAAAGTTGTTGCAAGCAAACTGAATTCATTTTATTTCTCTGTCGATGACGATGGTTCCATGCTCCAGTGAAGAAGGTGAGGTCTTTATCTCAGCCAATCAGACTGTTTCAGTCTTGTTTTCACCTGCAGCAGGACTCAGAGGTGGACCAGTGGAAGCAGCTGATGCAGAGGATGCTGGTGCTTTTAAGCAGAGACGGATTTGCCAGCTCTGCTGCTGACAGCGGCAAAGTGAACGAGCTGCAGACGGCTGACTCTGCAGCAGCCCGGTAATAAAATCAGTGCTCGCTAAGATGGTCTGCAAATACCTGACAGGTTGATGACTGACAGAAATCCTGCATCTTTATCGTCTGTGTAGAACAAGAAGTCTGGATCCAGATTGGAGTTTCCAGTTCCAGCTGGCCCGCTACAGGCCGGGAGATCTGGGTTTTGTGCCTCGCCCCGCGCTGAAACACAAAAACGTGCTCCCCAGGATGGAAGCTGGCTCCAGCAGGTTTGTGAGGACCTCAGAGCTCAGCTTCAGGGCCTGCAGGGGGATGTCTGATCACAGCTACAGCTGCAGTTATTATATGATATAGCTGTTTACAACTAACATTTAAACTCTCCATTCCTTCATCAGTTTAGATATCAGGTAGACAACATCCTCCTATTTAAGTAGTTCAGTTCATAGACTGTATGTGAAAGAGGGACAGAGCCTCAGTGTTTGTGTTGTAGCCTTCGCTGTGTTAAAGCAATGAGAGGTTGTTATGCTGACTTATCTTCTCCCCACAGCAAACTGCATCCATAAACTGTATAACAAACAGACACACGTAATCTGAGTATCACACTGATAAATATTAAAGAAAAGTAGATTGTTCCAAATGGCACAATCATGGAGGCGTAGCAGGGCGACTGGTGTCAGCATCCAGCTGTCAGTGAAGCCTCAGCAGCATCAAAATAAACCAGTTATTAAAAACATGTTTTAAATGCCGTAAAGTTGAGACCGACTCAGTGATGGAGAGAGGTGGCCACTGAAGCAGTTTGACATTGCTGCTCTGGAGGTTTCCCTTTTTTAGCTTTAAGTGTTTTATGTCACCTGACTTTCTTCTTCTTCTGTTTTTTTCATATCCAGGAAACCGTCGAGTCTGAAGGCGGACAGCTCTGTGAAGCTCACCGATCCAGCTGTGACCTCCAAACAGAACAAACTCAAGTGACAGTAACAAAACTCATCTCCTAAAAACTGTCGATTATGTTGCAGTTCAGTCTGACATCGACTGAGACTCCTGTGAGCTCAGCCTGTCACAGTAAAGGTGACGCCTCTGTAACAAACTCTAATAATGTTCCTGCTGTGATGAAAACAGCTTGTCTGTTATTGTGCAGTGAAATAGGAAACATGTTATAAATGTTGTTTATCACAGTCTTCATGATTCTGCTTGGCTGTTGTTACAGAATGCTGAAAATGCCTTTACTGAGTGAAGATCAGCACTTTGGGTTCTGGGAAGCTGCAGCACACACTCCTCAGCATTTCATAGATTTGCATATTGAGACAATAGATGAAAGTACCAGAACCAGAGACCTCTTGATCTGCAGTCAAATATATAAATAAAAAAAATAAATAAATAAATAATAATAATAATAATAATATATATATATATATATATATATATATATATATATATATATATATATATATATATATATATATATATATATATATATATTCCTATTTAAGATTTTCTTAAATAGTAGTGTGTACATATATTTATATATACATATATATATATTAGTCAGTTAACTGAAAATCTCTTTTTTTTTCTTTTACTACATCTTATTAATATTTTGCTCTTTACTATTTTTCTATTTATTTTTTATTTTATTTTTTTCTACTGTACCGTTCTGCTGCTGACTGTCTGCTGCTCGTCAAACACATTTCATTGCGATGTTGGACCTGTGCTAACTTGCATATGACAAATAAAACCGAAACTGATGTGAGACCTGTGCTGGACCCGTCCTCGCTGTGCTCCGCCTCTCGCGCAGCGGGACAGACTGAAGGGTTTCAGTTGTTTTTACGTTAAATTTCAAATCTGAGCAGAACAAATCATCTGATTAGAAACACGTTTAAAAGTAAAGCATTAAGAAGTTTCTGCATGAAGCGGCTGTGCTGACATCGATGGATCAACGCTGATCCGGTGACTCTAACACGTTAAAAGGATTATTTTGATCGATCCGGATCGATGGGTGAGTATCGGCTGATCACACTGTCAGCTGGTTTTTATCACAGAAACTGAGCAGGACGCAGTTTTCTGATGTTTCTTTTAATAAACTGACAGAAATGTAGAAACGTTCAGTTTTCAGGTAAAATCAGATTAACTCCAGCTGCTGAAGCGGAAACAGACGGAAGTGAACAGACCGACCGCACAAAGCTTTTTATTATCACTGTTTGATTTCAGAGCGATCCCAGTCTGACTCTGATGGTACTCAGTTAGATAACGTTAGTGTTTGTTTGTTTGTTTATTTGTTCGTGTTAACCGTCACATTCGTAATCATTGCTCATCCGCCATGTTGGATTTGGGCGGCCTTCAGCAGAGAGCTACACAAGTGTGTTTTTGCAGGAAGCTCCATGTTTAACGCTCGATGTCCTCGTGGATAAAACTACTTCCTTTTGTCCTTGTTCTAATCACTCATTTTATCTTTTTACGTTTTTCTCTGTTGTGGTTGAACTGAAACTGTTTTAAATGTGATGAGATTTGATCTTCTTAATTATCCCGTTTGCTCTTTGAGTTTCAATCTTCATTTATTTATTGTTCTTTCACTGACAGCATTTCTGGGAGTGTTTTTGTTTTAAACCTGGGCAGGTTTGACATTTCCGGGATGTTGTTGCTGATCGTCTCTGATCTGATATCTTTGAGGCTTTTTGTTGCCATGTTTCAATATTCCAGTTCATGTTTTATCATTTTCAATTTTATTTTTATACCATTAAATCACAACAACAGTTAATGTGCTTTATATTGTAAAGTAAAGAGTTTATCATCAGCACTCATCACACTCTTATATTATTAGTTACATTTAACAGATCATAAGTTTCAGTGCAACAGACGCTTGGATAAAAACATTCTCTTCCTGTATATTTGCTGCAACATTATATGTTGGAAACTGGTTTTTCCCACTTTCTCCTTCACTGTCAACAAAGAAATTTCATCACTGTGGGAATTTGACACAGTTTAGGTTTTTGTGTAACTCTTTTTTTCTTTTATATTCACAGAGGTGCCTCAGCAGCGAACAAGCAGCTATGGTCATATTCCCCCCAACAGTAAGTTAATCGTGACTCAAATATAAACTGTTTGGCCAAAAAAGTCACACTGTAATATTTCTTTGGACTAACTTTGATATGGTACATATTCATTGTGATATTATTTCTATTTCTATAACCTTATGCAGCATCACAGTATTATTTTCATCCACAGTTTAATAATAATAATAATGTATACTTTATTGATCCCCGTGGGAAAATTACTTTTTTTTTCTCTGTATTTGATCCATTCACTCAGTGAAGCAGTGGGCAGCCACTAAGCAGGCACTCAGGGAGCTGTGTGTAGGGACAGTACCTTGCTCAAGGGTGCCTCAGTGGATTTGAACCCCAGCCTTCCGATCACAGGGCGACCCCTCTACCTACTGAGCTATCCCTGCCCCAGTTGTGCATATCGCTGATGGGAAAGTCTAACAGCACCTCCCAAAGATTCTGTGTGGTTAATGTCTAGACTCTGGGGCCAATCCATGTGTGAAAATGTTTCATGATCCCTGATTTCACAATCTGAGTCAGAAAATATCCACTGATGGAAAAAAAACATGACAAACCAGTATATTCAGTCAGCTGTCATCTTTGTTTTGGATGACATAACACGACAGAATCTCAGGCACTGGTTTGGCTTTGAGTGGGTGACCATGTACCAAACGGCTGAGCGCAGCCGGCCTGGGTTCTTGTCCAACCCGTGGCCCTTTGCCGCATGTCTGCCCCTCTGTCTCTGTCCTTTCTTCATTGCATCTATCAAATAAAGCTGAAAAAGGCAAAAAAAAAAAAAAACTGTTTTAAAAAAAAAAAAACAACACTACAGAACCTGGACCTGACCAACTGGAGCAACTCCAGGTCACAACCTGATAACTAGACATGAAGGATGCATCTCTTTTCCAGTTTTTCTGCTCCCAATCAAACTGAAACATTTTCTGCAGATTAATTTCACTGATCACTGTTTTTCTTAGTTACACAGATGTTTAGTGCCAATTCCACGAGTTTCTTTCTATTGTGTGTTTGAATGTTAACTTATAAATTATTTTTTAATTGCCTCAAAGCACTGTTGATTTATATGGGTCTTTATGTTTCCATCTTTTATGTGAAGCACATGGAGTTTGCATGCAATGAATTATACTGTATACACATAGTTGGCATGACATTTTGCAGTGGAACCTGTTGGTTGAATCCAGGTGTGAGCTTGTTGTGGTCGGGCAGTGTCTGTTTCATTTGGAAATGACAAAACTGAAAAATGTTGTTGAACCTAAATTAAATCACATTTTTCATTCAAAACACAAATAATATTGCAGGGTTTCTTTCTCGAACTATCAAAACCGTTTTTTGGAAATAGCATGATGTATTTGTTGATGAATGACTGTTTTTTAACATTTGCAAATTAATGTATATTTTATGGGTATTAATGGTTTTCTGGAGAAGATTCCTCAAAATATTTATCATATGTTTCCTCTCTGATGATCAGCAAACATGATTTTAACACACTAAACATCTTAGAGTGACCCTGGCTCTGTTTTTGTTGACTCCCTGTTGTCGTTGTGTTTTGATGCCAGTGTCTGAGCTGAGGGTTGTCCTGCTGGGGAACAGCTGGTCTCAGAGGAGAGATGTGGGGAACTTCATACTGGGAGGGGCCGTGTTCAGCACTGAGGAACCAGACTGCTGTGTGAGGGTCAGCGGGCGGTGCAGGTGGAAAGAAATCGTTCTGATCAACACTCCAGATCTGCTGCATCCAAACATCTCTGAGGACAAATTGACAGAGTTGAGAGAAACCTGTGTGAGGCTCTCTGATCCTGGACCTCACGTGTTCCTGCTGGTTCTACAGCCTGAAGACTTCACTGAGGAGCAAAATCAGAAGCTACAAACAGTCCTGCGAGACTTTGGTGATCAGTCATTTCAACACTCGCTGGTCCTGATATCAACACCTACAGAGGAACAATTAGCTTACACAGAAAATTACAAGCAGCATCCAGCACTGAAGGACCTGGTCACCATGTGCAGATACAGATATTTAAAACAGAAAGATCTTGAACTTCAGGAACTGTTGACACGCTTCAGTCAGATTGTGAGAGAGAACAAGGAAAAGCATGTGAGCTGTGATTTATCTGAAACTGGAGCAGATGGTTCTCATCAAACCCTGAAACATCAGCTGTCAGTGCCTGCAAACATGGATCCTGCTCGAGCTGCTGGTGAGTTCAGGAAAACATTTTATTACTTTTAAATGTTTGTTGGGTCTCTCTGTACTCTGAGCTCTTCTGCTGGCAGGAGAAAAGGACAAAATATAAATAAGTTCAGTAAGTCCCATATTTAAAAACACTATAGAAATAAAAATAAATAAATTAATAACAACTAGGGACACAATGCCATGAAATCAGTACTTTTTAACGTGAAACTTTTAGTCACAGAAATGAAGAAAATGCCTCAACGTTCATGGTGGATTGAGCAAATGTGAGAAATTGTACCACACAGACAAATATCAGCATATTTTCCCATCCAATGGAACAAAATACTGGAGTTTCCAGATATTAGTCTAATAATTCAAACAGATTATGTTGTTTTTCTTGGGGAGGGGCGCTATGGTGGTGGACTGGTGGGCACAGCTGACTGGGTGAGGGACAAACTGAAAATGTCTGTAAACACCTCAGCGAGCTCTGAAGAGCAGACCCTAAAAGCACGGCTAGGGATGTTGTCAGGGCCAGCTGCTTCTCGGGGTTAGTCCTCAGAACCTTCCACACCTCAGTTGAAGCCACAGTGAGTGAAGAGCTCCGTGCTGCCTCTGCTGGTAGAATCCCTCTGAGTTGGTTGGTGTTGAGGTGTAGAACTTATTCAGCTCATCTGGTAGCGTGTTGGAGCTGACTGTGACCCTGCTGCTCCTCTGCTGGAAATCAGTAATTTGTTGAAGGCCCTGCCGCATGCGTCGGAAATCTGAGCTGTTGTAGTGTCCTTCCAGCTTCGGTCTGTATTGCCTCTTGGCTTCCCTGATGGATCTACGCAGGTCTTATTTGGCCTTTTTGTCCCCCACAGCGTCACCAGAGGCAAATGCAGTGGAGCGTGCATGTAGCATGGAAGGTACCTCAGAGTTCAACCATGGTTTCTGATTTGGATATGTTTGTAGTGCTTGGTGGGGACAATATTGTCAATGCATGTGCTGATGTAGCTGGTAACCACTGATGCATATTCCTCTAAATCCACAGAACTCTCCTCTCTTACGCCAGCAGTCTTAAACACACCCCAGTTTGTAACATCAAAGCAGTCCTGAAGCACCAAATCAGATCTCTTTGCTCCAAACTTTAGTAATTTTAGCGTGTGAATGTGTGTGTGAATGTGTGTGTGAATGGGTGGATGACTGAATGTAGTGACTAAGTAAAGCGCTATACAAATACAGGCCATTTACCATTTTGTTCGGGGCTCGTTTGAGGAGCTGCCTGTATGTTGGACAGAGGAACACAGAAATGTGGTCGGACTGTCCAGAGTGCGGGCGAGGCACTGCCTTGTTTGCGCCCCTTACATTGCTAGAGACGTGATATTCCCACATATTGATGGAACCTCATGAGCACAGTCCTGAGGTTGCAGTGATTAAAATCCCCGGCAACAACAAACACGGCGTCTGTGTGAGCGCTCTCGTGTTTGCTGATGTGTGTCTGTAACTGTATTGCCTAGTCTAGTGAGCTTCCCGTAGTCCAGGTTTCCGTAAAAATCAGAGCACAGCACTCTCTGATCTCATGTTGAGATGTTATCCTGGTTCACAGCTCATCCATCTTGTTTTCGAGAGAGCAGACGTTGGCTAACAAAAGGCTAGAGGTGGTCGTGTGGCTCTAGCCTTTAGTCTAACATGTAGCCCACCTCTCTTGCCACGCTTCTGTCTTGCATGCGCTGGTCGACGGCCACTCTGAGTAGTTGAGAATAATCTTTAAAAGTTGAAGGTCAGACATGAAGGTCAGATTGATAGGCATCTGAAAACTATTTGATATATGAAGCTAAAATTACACATCAATCATTGGCTCAGCCATGATACCTTCAGATCAGCTCATTTCAATATCAGTCCACGTCATCTGATTTCTCAGCCAATATCTTCAAATATACAGTGGGGCAAAAAAGTATTTAGTCAGCCACCGATTGTGCAAGTTCCCCCACTTAAAATGATGACAGAGGTCAGTAATTTGCACCAGAGGTACACTTCAACTGTGAGAGACAGAATGTGAAAAAAAAATCCATGAATCCACATGGTAGGATTTGTAAAGAATTTATTCGTAAATCAGGGTGGAAAATAAGTATTTGGTCAATAACAAAAATACAACTCAATACTTTGTAACATAACCTTTGTTGGCAATAACAGAGGTCAAACGTTTACTATAGGTCTTTACCAGGTTTGCACACACAGTAGCTGGTATTTTAGCCCATTCCTCCATGCAGATCTTCTCGAGAGCAGTGATGTTTTGGGGCTGTCGCCGAGCAACACGGACTTTCAACTCCCGCCACAGATTTTCTATGGGGTTGAGGTCTGGAGACTGGCTAGGCCACTCCAGGACTTTCAAATGCTTCTTACGGAGCCACTCCTTTGTTGCCCGGGCGGTGTGTTTTGGATCATTGTCATGTTGGAAGACCCAGCCTCGTTTCATCTTCAAAGTTCTCACTGATGGAAGGAGGTTTCGGCTCAAAATCTCACGATACATGGCCCCATTCATTCTGTCCTTAACACGGATCAGTCGTCCTGTCCCCTTGGCAGAAAAACAGCCCCATAGCATGATGTTTCCACCCCCATGCTTCACAGTAGGTATGGTGTTCTTGGGATGCAACTCAGTATTCTTCGTCCTCCAAACACGACGAGTTGAGTTTATACCAAAAAGTTCTACTTTGGTTTCATCTGACCACATGACATTCTCCCAATCCTCTGCTGTATCATCCATGTGCTCTCTGGCAAACTTCAGACGGGCCTGGACATGCACTGGCTTCAGCAGCGGAACACGTCTGGCACTGCGGGATTTGATTCCCTGCCGTTGTAGTGTGTTACTGATGGTGACCTTTGTTACTTTGGTCCCAGCTCTCTGCAGGTCATTCACCAGGTCCCCCCGTGTGGTTCTGGGATCTTTGCTCACCGTTCTCATGATCATTTTGACCCCACGGGATGAGATCTTGCGTGGAGCCACAGATCGAGGGAGATTATCAGTGGTCTTGTATGTCTTCCATTTTCTGATGATTGCTCCCACAGTTGATTTTTTCACACCAAGCTGCTTGCCTATTGTAGATTCACTCTTCCCAGTCTGGTGCAGGTCTACAGTACTTTTCCTGGTGTCCTTCGAAAGCTCTTTGGTCTTGGCCATGGCGGAGTTTGGAGTCTGACTGTTTGAGGCTGTGGACAGGTGTCTTTTATACAGATGATGAGTTCAAACAGGTGCCATTCATACAGGTAACGAGTGGGGGACAGAAAAGCGTCTTACAGAAGACGTTACAGGTCTGTGAGAGCCAGAGATTTTTCATGTTTGAGGTGACCAAATACTTATTTTCCACCCTGATTTACGGATAAATTCTTTACAAATCCTACCATGTGGATTCATGGATGTTTTTTCACATTCTGTCTCTCACAGTTGAAGTGTACCTCTGGTGCAAATTACTGACCTCTGTCATCATTTTAAGTGGGGGAACTTGCACAATTGGTGGCTGACTAAATACTTTTTTGCCCCACTGTTTACAAATAAAACCTTGATTCCAAAATAGTTGGAGCGCTGAGTGCAATGTAAATAAAAACTCAATACTAAACACTACAGATTACCACACAAAGATCACTACTCTCCTCAGTGACAACAATACCTACGAAGCCTTAAAGCGAGACCCCACAAGCAGCTACAAAAAGAAAGTTATAGCTTGCATTTCAAGACTTTGAAAAGGACAAAATTATTGACCTCCTCACATATCACCGCCTTTACCCAGGGGATGCCATACCCTGCATCTACGGACTTCCTAAAATCCACAAGGAAGCTGTCCCACTCAGACCCATAGTCAGTAGCATAAACTCAGCCACTTACAACATTGCTAAACACCTTGCTACCATCCCTGCTCCTCTCGTGGGAAACACCCCACACCACATCAAGAACTCCACCGACTTTACCGACAAGGTCCAGAAACTTACCCTGGATCCAGATGAAACCATGGTGTCCTTTGATGTAGTCTCTCTCTTCACTTGCATACCCACCACGGAGGCCGTGGAGACTGTCAGAAAACGACTACAAGAAGACAGCTCCTTGGAGGACCGGACCAACTTCACACCCGATCAGATCTGCACCCTGTTAGACCTCTGCCTCACCACTACATATTTCAAATACAACGAAGGCTTTTACAGACAAAAACATGGCTGTGCCATGGGCTCCCCCGTGTCACCTATTGTAGCCAACCTTTACATGGAGGAAGTGGAAAGGAAGGCTCTTGGCTCTTTCAAAGGAAGAGTACCCAGCCACTGGTACAGATTATGTGGACGACACCTGGGTCAAAATCAAGACACAAGAAGTGGAATCCTTCACTGCGCACATTAACGCTGTGGATAAAAACATCAAGTTCACCAGGGAAGACACAAAGGACAACTGTTTGCCTTTCCTGGACTGCGCTGTGCACAGTGAAGAGAACGGCAACCTCAACATCGAAGTTTACCGGAAGCCCACACACACGGACCAGTACCTCCTGTTCGACTCCCATCACCCTCTGGAACACAAACTTGGAGTAATTAGGACCCTACACCACCGGGCAGAACATGTTCCCTCTAAGCCTGAAGGAAAAAAGAAGGAACACACACATGTAAAGGAAGCACTCAAAACGTGCGGCTATCCAAAATGGGCGCTCTTAAAGTTAGCAAAGAGGCACAGAAAAGAAGACCAGACACCAGCGAGGGAGGATAAGAAGGACAGACGCAACAACATTGTCATCCCCTATGTAGCCGGTGTATCAGAGAAACTCAGGAGAGTTTTCTCCAAGCATGACATCCCGGTGCATTTCAGACCCAGCAACACGCTCAGACAAAAACTGGTTCACCCGAAAGATAAAACGCCCAAACACAGACTTAACAATGCGGTGTATGCTGTACAGTGCAGCGAGGAATGCCCAGACCTCTACATCGGAGAGACCAAACAGCCACTTCACAAGCGCATGGCACAACACAGAAGAGCCACCTCCACAGGACAAGACTCAGCAGTCCATCTGCATCTTAAGGATAAAGGACACTCTTTCGAGGATGCCAATGTTCACACTTTGGACAGAGAGGACAGATGGTTTGAAAGAGGAGTGAAAGAAGCCATCTATGTCCACTGTGAGCGACCATCTTTGAACAGAGGCGGGGCTTACGACACCAACTGTCTGCCATCTATAATCCAGTTTTGAGTTCCCTTCCCAGACGCCTTAACGCCCACTCACATCCTGGGCCATCTGACCTCAGGAATTCGCATGATAAGGTGGGGCCAGGTTTCACAATGAACTCACCCGAAACTCTGGCTGATTGTGACCCACACCCAGTTTCACACCTTGGCTCAGGCGATTAGAGGATCATCAGGGGGTCCTTTTGTCCCTCTGTGGGGGGTCACTCCCACTAGGTTTATATCTGGGACTCTCCACCATTTGACCTTAGAACTGAAGAAGCTTCTCGGATGAGAGGTAAAACGTCTTCAAGCAACTTAAAGAAGTCCAGACGCTTTTCTTTGCAAGCTCCTTTGACTACGATGACCTGGATGACTGAGAACCTTCACAGACAACTCAATACAGTGATTTACAGATTTCATAAACACATTTTATTTTCCATTATAAGGCATATATGTATATGCACCTCTGGCAGTTGTGCCAGAGGTGGACAAAAAAATATATATATATAATATATATATATATATATAGGACTTGTATAGGATCAGCGACCCCCCCCCCCCCCCCCCCCACTGCCATCAGGTCCCCTTCCATCCTTTGTTCTTTCTTTTAATCTTCCACTTATAACACATAGGATCCTACACTAACTTCTTGCAAACCGCTCTTCCATCCATCACTAATTTGGGTCCCTTTGTCAGTTTTATGGCCAAAGTGAGTCAGAAAGTCTGCAAACCAGCAGTTAACACTTGATCAGTTCGACAGGTGTGGGTGTGCATGCCAGACGTGAGCTGCTATCTATGCTGAGTAAGGGTTTTTCTCACCTCACCTGTGTCTGCTCCGGGGTCCACCTCACTCTCTCCACCCCGTCTGTCCCGCGGACTGTAACAGTTACTTATTGATCCTAATCATTACATTTTCATACAGTATTGATAAGCATGTGTTATACAAAAAGTGGTACAATATTTTTCATTAATATATAATGATAGATATATTTGACCTATATGCATCATGTGATTTAAACATGCAGGTTAAATGCTTAACACAGTGACTCCACTATATAAACACTGCACTGTAAGTGTGGACAGTATACATGAGTGTACAGTCAAGCCCATAATTATTTATACCCCTGACAAATTTTGACTTAAAGTTAATTTTCTTCAACCAGCAACTTTTTTTGTTCTGTTTTTTTTGTTTTGTTTTGTGTTGTTTTGACAGGAAATGAAACAGGAGTCTCCCAAAAGATAATATCACACAAACCACTTTGCAACCCACCTCCAGTAAAGTCACATGTGTTGTTATTAATACATCGTCCTTCTGTGCTGGGCTCTTGCTTCTGTTTCCCCCGAGTGTGAAATGATGGGGAGATCTGCAAACAGAAACAGACAGCGAAATTAAAATAAGTTCAGATGGAAAAATCAGTCTTGTGTGTCTTAAAAAGTGTTTTAATTACTGATTATTTATTTGATTATTGATATATTGAGATGTATCATGTTAAGACGCTGATGAGCGCATCACTAAACTCTTCTTATTCCTTGTTGTTTGGCAGCTCGTGGACTCAGGATTGTGCTGTTTGGGAAAAACGAGGAAGAAAAGACGACACTTGGAAACTTCATCACAAAGAAAAATTCTTTTCAGTTCAGAAATATTTCTCCAGCTAAACACTGTGAAGATGCTCGTGGAGCGTGGAAAGAAAAACCACTAACAGTGGTGAAAACTCCCGACATGTTCAGTCTGTCTGTGCAGGGAGTGAGAGAGGAGATGAAGAGCTGTGTGAGTCTCTGTCCTCCTGGACCAAACGTTCTGCTGCTGTTGATCAAACCTTCTGATTTCACTGAGGAGAACAGAAAAACTCTGAAGTTCATCCTGAGTTTGTTTGGAGAAGATTCCTTTAAACACTCGATGATCATCAGCACGTACAGACATCAGTGGAAAGAAACAAGCGCCTCTGTGAACAAGCTCCTTCAGGACTGTGATGGAAGACACTACAACATGTTTACCAATGAGCACAAAGTGTTAATGGAGAAGATTGAAGACATGCTGCAAGAAAACAAAGAAAGCTTCCTCATCCTCACTGCAGAGAAGACAAAGCAAGAAAAACAAGAGGACTGGGAGAGGAAAGAAAAAGAGTGGCAGGAAAATCAGTCCAGGGAAACTGAAAGAATACGTCAGGAGGAGGAAGAAAAGCAGAAAAAGCTCCAAGAAGAGTTTAAGCAGGAAAGAGAAAAATATGAAATAACAAGAAAAGAAAATCAAATCAATTCAAAACTGGTGCAACAGCATGAAGAAGAAATGCAGCAGAAAGAGGAAGCACACAGAAAAGAGTTTAACCTGTTACAGAAAAGCTGGAACCAGAAAGAAAAGGAACTAAAAGAAGAACTGATGAGAACACAAACACAACTGCAACAAGAAATTAATAAAAATAAAAAACAGAAAGATGAAATAGAAAACGAAAAACCTGAAGAAGAAAGAAAAGAACTCAATAAAACCATCCGACTTGTGCCCGACCGAAGAACAGACAGTGAGTTTGTCTCCAGTCAAGGTTGTCCTCTCCCTGAGCTGACATAATCTGGTTTGAGGAAAATTAGTAAAAATGTTCAAAAACCTGTTTGGGGAGACGAGCAGAATCATTTCAATCAATCATCACCGTACACTGAGACAGAAATTATTTTTTTTACTACAAAAATTAGTGACTAACATAAACATCACATAAATGTTTTAACACATGCACTCATTTTATTTTTTCCCCAGTGTCTGAGCTGAGGGTCGTTCTGCTGGGGAACAGCTGGTCTAAGAGGAGCTCAGTGGGCAACTTCATACTGGGAGTGACTGTGTTCAGCTCTGAGGATAAAGCAGACCTCTGTCTGAGAGTCAAAAGGGAGCTGAAGGGGAAAGAAATCGATCTCATCAACACTCCAGATCTGCTGTCGGCTAAAATCTCCCCAGAAGATCTGACGAAACAAGTTGAGGACTGTGCGAGACTCTCTGCTCCTGGACCTCATGTGTTTCTGCTGGTCCTCCAGCCTGCAGACTTCACTGAGGATCACAGACAGAGGCTACAAAGAGTCCTTGAACTCTTCGGTGATCCATCATTTGATCGTTCACTGGCTCTGATAATGCCCAAAGACAAGAGTTCACCTTCCATAGAAATGAATCTGCAGCATCCACAGTTAGGAGACATAATCAAGAAATGTAGAGAAAAATTGTTGTGGCAGAAGAACCTGGAACAAGAGCAGCTGTTAGCAGCCATAGATACAGTGGTGAAGAAGAGCATGAGGGAGGAAGTTTCCAGTGAGGAAACATCGGTTTCACTGCCAGTTCCTCGTGTCAAACGTTGTTGTAAGTACAGCTTTTTTTAGCTGGTACTTTTAAAACGTTTACATAAGTTTGACATTCTTGTTTGAAAGTCTTGAGTTTTAATTTCTTCTTCATACGAGTCACCTGAATCACACTTAGTCTGGCCCCTCAGCCTGAACCAGATTAAGGCTGTGACTGCCAGCTTCTCTCTAACCTAAACATGAGTAAATAAAAAGTCAGCTGATCTGAATAATCATTGAGACTGAACATGAGGAACATGCAGGTTTGTGGAATTCAAGGATTCAAAGCTCAAATGCAAAACTGAGGGGCCCGGTCATTAACAGTTCACACTGTGTAATGAATGTGGTAAAAAATGATGTCTGTATGAAGGTTATTAACCAGTTTAAGTTTTCAATATATTGCAGCACGTGAACTCAGGATAATGCTGTTTGGAAAAAGTGAGAACAAGAAATCAGCCCTGGAAAAGCTCCTCGTTGGGAAAAAAGAGTCTGAAGGTTTTGAAGGAAAGCAATCTGGTGCTGCCTCTGGAGAGAGGAACAGGAAACCTCCCACAGTTGTAAAAACTCCCGACATCTTCAGTCTGCCTGTGGAAGTGCTGTTTAAAGAGATGAAGAGCTGTGTGAGTCTCTGTCCTCCTGGACCAAACGTTCTGCTGCTGTTAGTCAAACCTTCTGATTTCACTGAGGAGAACAGACAGACTCTGAATTTGGTCCTGAGCTTGTTTGGTCAAGATGCTTTTAATCACTCCATCGTCATCCGAACGCATAACGAGGAAGGGAATAACTCAGTGGACAAACTCATTGAAGAATCCAAACAAAGGCAGCAGTTCATTAACTTTGACAGGAAAGACTCCTTGTCAGATTCCTCAGAGTTGATGGCAGAAATGAATGAGATAGTGACTAAAAACTGGGGAAAATATCTAACGTTAAAAGAAGAGGCTAAACCCAATCTGAAGTCCAGTCTGAACCTGGTTCTGTGTGGGAGTGGATCATCAGGGAAGATGTCAGCAGCCAAGGCCATTTTAGGTCAGACTGAGCTTCATTCAGCCTCCAACTCATCAGAGTGTGTTAAACATCAGGGAGAGGTGTGTGGACGTTGGGTTTCCCTGGTGGAGCTGCCTGCCTTGTATGGAAAACCTCAGGAGGCAGTGATGGAGGAATCACTCAGGTGTATCTCCCTCTGTGATCCTGAGGGTGTCCATGCCTTCATCCTGGTCCTACCTGTGGCTCCCCTCACTGATGAAGACAAGAGAGAGTTAGAGACCATCCAGGATGCATTCAGCTCTCGAGTCAATGACTTCACCATGATTCTGTTCACTGTGGACTCAGATCCTACACATCCAGCTGCTGAAAATATATTAAGTATAGACAAAGACATCCAGAAGCTTCTTCAGCCGTTCAGACAAAGACATGTGGTTTTCAACATCAAAGACAAACAGCAGATTACAAAGATGTTTGAGGTTGTGGACAAAATTAGTGATGCCACAAACAAACCACACTGTTATACAAAGACAACATTTCTACATGCACAGATGGAGAAAGTCTTACAACAAGATAAATCCATACAGATGCAACATGATGAACTTGAGAAGCTGAAGACGAACATGATGACTTGTAAGTAGTTTAGATTTTAATATTTTTCTGTGTTCAGTGACCCAAAGAGTTTTAATCCAGCAGTATACAAGTTTTAACTCTGATTGTTTTCATGTTTTAGGTGATGAAGTTGAAGGAAAAGACTCAGATTGTCTCAGGATTGTGCTGATTGGAAAGACCGGCTGTGGAAAGAGCTCTACAGGAAACACCATTTTAGGAAGAGACGAGTTTAAAGTTGAATACAGTCAAATATCAGTCACACAATATTGTAAGAAGGCAGAGGGTGAGGTGGACGGTCGTCCTGTTGTTGTGGTCGACACTCCTGGTCTGTTTGACACAGCTCTGTCAAATGAAGAAGTTCAAGAAGAGCTGGTGAAATGTATCAGCCAGCTGGCTCCAGGACCACATGTCTTCTTGGTGGTGATACAGGTCGGTAGATTCACAGCAGAGGAGAGAGAAACGATCAGGCTCACTAAAAAATTCTTTGGGAAGAACTCAAAAAAGTTCACCATCGTTCTTTTCACCAGAGGAGACGATCTGGAGCGTCAGGGAGAGTCTATTGATGATTACATCAAGAACAAATGTCATGATTCCTTTAAGAAGCTGATCTCTGACTGTGGAGGAAGATACCATGTGTTCAATAACTCTGACAAACAAAACTGCACACAAGTCAGTGAGCTGATAGCAAAGATTGACACCATGGTGAAGAACAATGGAGGAAGCTTCTACACCAATGAGATGCTGCAAGAGGCTGAAGCTGCGATAAGGAAGGAGATGCTGAGGATTTTAAAGGAGAAGGAAGAAGAGATGCAGAAGGAAAAGGAAGAGATTGAAAGAAAACATAAGCAAGAAATGAAAGCAATGAAAATAAGAATGGCAGAAGAGAGAGAAAAATCAGAAAAGGAGGGAAAACAGAAAGCTGAAGAACTCGAGGAAATGATGAACAAAATTAAGGAAGAACAAGAGAAGAAAAAAAAAGAAGAAGAAATGAGAGAAAAGGAGGAAAAGGAAAAGAACACTGGAGAAGAAAGATATCGACAACAATTAACAATTCAAGAAGTACTTGAAAAGTTAGACAGACAAATTCAGTTGGAAAAAGAGGCAAAGGAAAGTGTCGACAGACATCTGGAAGAGACCAGAGAAGAGATGCAACGAAAACAAGAAGCCTGGGAGAAAGAACAAAGAGAAGAGCGAGAGAAACAAAGACAAGAAGATGAAAAGAGACGACAGGAGGAGGAAGAAAGAATAGACAAACTGCTGGAAAGTTACAAACAAGAAAAAATAAAATATGAAAACAACAAATTACAAGAGGAACAAATAAGAAGAGAAATGGAAATAACAGAGAACAATCATCAGAAAACACTGGAGGACCTAAAGAAGAGCTGTGAAAGAAAAGCCAGACAGAAAGCAGAAGAGTTCAACGAATCCCAAAAGAAACACATGGATGAATTAAATGCTCAGCGGGAAGAACACGTGAAGGAAATGAACGACTTAGTCAAACGTGTGACCAAGAAGAGCGAAAACCTGAGAAAGATCAAACATCTAGTGGAAAAACATGAAAAACAAATGAGGAACGCAAAAACTGAGGAGGACAAGGACGAACTACAGGAAGAACATGAACAACAATTAAGTGAATTGATGCAAAAAATCTTAAGTAAGGAGGTCAGTGACGCGTCAGCTGCAGCATTTTATGACGAGAAATGAATGATTTCAGTTGTTTTTCTTTCATTTGTACTGGGAAAAAACGTTAAAGAAGCACCGATTTGTTGTTCTGCACGTTTTACATGTTTGGGATTTCCTCGCAACAGCAAATAATTCTGATGCGTCTAACCTGCCTTAAATGTTTTATCATAAAGAAAGACGACACACATTTGGTGATCAGGTACCTTTATTCTTGTCTTTTTTTTGAAGTTATGGCTCAAAGAGTTTTTCCTGGGCTGAGCTCTTTAAGTACCAGGATGTTCATTTAAGTTGTGTTAGTTTTGCTCTGTACTGGACTGTAAGTTGAATCAGTCATTCTAGTCTTTTCTGATTTGTTGTTTTCTGTAATGATTGGTAAAAATCTGGATATGTGTGATTTGATTTCTTGTATTTTCTTGAGAGTAACTGTTTTCATGGTGTTTATAATTTTTGGTTGTGTTTTGTACATTTTATGTAACCAAGTTTTATTATAAAATCACTGATTTTTTTTTTTTAAATAGACAGATATATGACTATAAAGTTTAGATCAGGGGTCGGCAACCCTGGGCACACGTGCCAGCTGTGGCACACGTAGGGTTAACTGATGGCACGACCATAGCTGGACTGGCCATCGGTGGGCCGATTATTTTATTTTATTTTTTTCTTGTAACAGCATAAACAATGAGAGGTGGTGGATTGGCCAGATGAAGGGAGATGTGTAAAAATAACTCAGTTGTTTGGTGGTGGCTGTGGCGGAGCTTCCACAGAGGTCAGCAGGTGGATGAGGGAAGGGGAGGCAGGAGGAGCAGAGACCCGAGGCGGTGAACTGAACTTCAGGTAAGAAGTTATGACCTGCAGTCTAACTGGGTCAGATATAAACCAAGTTTAGGTGGAGTTTATTTTCGTTGTGCTGACTTTTTACAGTCAGTTACAATAACTCGTACTGCGTGCTAGCTAGCATGACGGAGTTTTTATACAGCTGGGTGGTGCTATGTTACTGATGTTGAACTTTATTTAATTCATAAGGTTAGTAGTAGAGTTTCCAACCGTCCTGTAAAAAGATGGAATCGTCTCGTATTCAGAGAAAATATTACGCGTTTCGTGTTGAGGTGAAAAGTAACACAGTTTGTCCTGGACTTCAGCTACATTGAAAAAGACACAAAGCTGGAGTTATTCTGTGTTTACGCTGCACAGCTGCCTCTTCTTCTCTTATTCTCTCCCCTCTCTCTCCTGTTGCTACTTCAATCATTCTCTCTTGTTTGTTTATCGCCCACTTTGCACCAGAAAGAGGAAACCAGTGGATGTCGCACTAAACAACAGCAGCACGTTTGATCAGCTGTTGTTAGAGTTTATTTAATATTAATTTCTACTATCAGCTGATGTTTGCTGGAGCCACAGCTGTAAAGCTGCTGGTCATGATGGTTTGGATATGTGGTGAGAGGGAAACATGAAGATGAAACCAGGAGATGTCCTTACTGAATCATCAGAGCTGTGATGGAGAAACAGGTTTACCTTTTAGGTGACATGGATGAGTGGAAGTTATGAACTGTTTCTGAGAGATAAATAACACCAGGATCCTTTTCTAAGTAGCTGACAGCTGGTAACTGTGCAGGGGCGGGTCTAGCAAAGTGTTGCCAGGGGGGCAGGCAGGGCATTAACAGGGAGAGGGGGGCACAAAGAAATACTTTTCTTTCTGTCAATAGGAAAATTGTACTTAGTAGTCAGTATGATATAAGTTTGCATATGGTAGAATACTGCATGTAATCATTTGTGTGTAGAAGTATATAGTTGGTGGCATATTGAAAGAATGTCTCATCCTAGGAGGTCAGTGACATTCCAGGGTGTTCTGGCTTCACCCCACATCCTAGGAGCATGGGAGAGGGCGTAGCTTGTCTTATTGTTTTACGGTAGGATTAACGTAGCTATATCTGTCTTAGTCTAAGTGCTTTTTGTTTAGATGAACTGCTGGACTTCGAGACCAGCAGGTTTCGGGAAGTCATTTATGGGGACACACACACACGCACACCTCCTGTATAGAACAAACGCTCACTGAAGCATATAAATAAAGACCAGGGCAGTCCTCAGGGCGAGTCTCAGTTCTGGAGGCTGCCCTTGCTAGCAAGAAGTTCTGTGTGTTTCTCTTCTCTGAGTCTTTACTGAAGAAGTGTTTTAGAGTATATCTCTTAACATTTTCTTATTGTCATTTAAAATGTCTCACTTTTATTAAATAATTATCTGAATCTTACACCTAAAGTTTTAATCTGATGTAAAATGTATAGAAATGACACATATACCAACAAGACAGTACATCACTGTCACAGCAGCGTTTGTTTTCATTCAAAGGCTTTATGGCTTTAATACCTGGTGGGCCGGTCTGTAGTGAAAATGCCCCGGCTGAATTCTTTTGTCCCAGTCCAGCTCTGGGCACGACACGCAGTGTATTAATCTGAGAAGGTGCATTAAAAACACATCGCAAATCAGCTCACATAGACACATTAGTTGTGCCGCTTCTTGATGATGGTATCTTAGCTAACAACCCAACTACCAGATTCAACTTGTAATTGGCTAAAAATAACTTAGCCTACTGGTCAGAGGGACGTTGTTAGCTTTCCACATTCTGACACTTCAAATACTTCAGGAGCTGTCCGCTCAGCATCAGCACCACGGAAACACACGGATACATCCGTAGAATCGAGACAGAATTCACAATGTGTTTTTGGGACTTTCAGGTGTTTGGACCAATGTTTTATTTTCTGATCAAACCAGAAATCTTTAATGAGCAGCTGGATTTGTCTCGCATGGTCGAGTTAATGCAACATCGAAGCAGCTGGAATCCACAGCTGTGTGTGTTCATGGAGCTGCATGTTCACCTGCTGGACATCACTACCTGACAAGTTTAGCTGTCTTCAGAACATTGCAGAGGCCTTATTGACAGTATTTGGCTCTGTCTGTGTGAGCAGGTTTTCTCTCACATGAGTCCTCAGGCAGCCTCTGAATGCTGGACACTGGGAGACCTGTGTCTCTGAGTGAGAGCCCAGAGATCACATGTGTGTCACTGTATTATCAAACATGCCATATTGGCCCAGTTTATTTCTCTTATCATTGTTGTGAGGAGACCATAAATAGCATTTGTATTTTCTGTTGTACAGTTCATTTGCTGTTATGGATAAAAAGTGTCTTTTGTTTCCAAATAGCTGATAACTATTCACTGACAGCTGCCAACATCTGTGAACAAATGATTCTATAAAGTTGTTCTATATAGTGTGTAACTGTTCATATAGAGCGTTATTAAATTTATTGCTATGCAATCATATGGCACACTGACTTCAATTCAATTTTATTTATATAGCGCTAAATCACAACATAAGTCGCCTCAAGGCGCTTCATGCTTCTGAGGAAATTTTAGATGCACTCGTCATCAGAGAGGTTGCCGACCCCTGCTCTAGCTTTTAGGAAATGTCCATTTTCACATGTCTAACAAAGAAAAAGCTCCAGCACCATGAAGCAGCAGTAGGATCATTTTGGGCGGGGACAGTAGCACGCCTTATTGAATGTCCCTCCACCTGCTGCCAGGTTGCAGACGTTAGGATGTCATCAGTGGAAGCCTGGGGAACATGACTACCACTGCATCTGTAATCACACCAGCAGAAAACAAGCTTATCAATCTCCACTGAAAACATTAGTTTACAGTATAAGTTGTGGCAAGTAGTCTTTTTTCCCTAAAGTCTTAGCATGACTTCTTTTGTTAATATAGTTGTTTTTGATCACAGCATTGCTTTCTGGCTTCAGTTAGTTTTAAATATGTGTTAAACAGGAGTAATGTCTTTGCTGCATCTGGCTGAGAGACTTCTGTGTTCACCCTCTTTCAGTATTCTCATAAAAATGAGGACAAAGAGGGAATTTAACTTTTCATTAAGCTCCCCTCCAAGGTATGGAGGCCTATCACGGGCCGGGATGGTCCATTTGATAAAGTAAATCTGTTGGGCATCTTTCGTCGCCTTTAGACAATTCTGATGGCAAAACCCCCCCCCAAAAAACCTTTTCATTAAGCTACCAAGCGCAACACGGAGGTCGCTGTAAGCTGCTCTTGCTCTGACAAAACGCAACTGCATGTTGTTTGTATTTGCGTGTCTTCTTCATCATCATCATCACCACCACCTTTATTTATAAAGCACTTTGGAACTGTAAAATAAAATTACATGAGATAAATAAAAACCAAATAAAAGAAGAGTGTCATTTAATCATTAATTGAACAACTACTTCAATTAAACCTGGTTCTGTGTGGGAGGAGAGGAGCAGGGAAGACGTCAGCAGCCAAGGCCATTTTAGGTCCGACTGAGCTTCATTCAGCCTCCAACTCATCAGTGTGTTAAACATCAGGGAGAGGTGTGTGGACGTTGGGTTTCAGGTCATCAGGGCCTTGTTGCGCTGCATTGAACCAAACTGCAGATAACTGCAAACAAATGTATGAAGGTAAGTGACCTCTTAAAGTGCAAATGAATCCTAAGATGATGGTTACCACAGCAACAGTAACTGTTAACAGAAAGAGCAGCTCAACAGCAGGCAGGTGCAGGTGAAAGCTAACTAACAGTGTGAAGCAGCAGCTGCAGGATCTGCTGCATGGTTTCATCATCTGTGATAAGAAATCAAATCTCTTATGAGTGTGAGCAGGTCGTTTCCTCACAGGTTCACAGAGCTTGTTGTCAGCAGGGCAGATAAAACAGCACCGAGCCTCTACAGGGGGCATCCGGATTTGAACCGGAGACCTCAAATGCTCTACCACTGAGCTATGCCCCCCTCTGCTTGTGCTTTCAGGCAGAATCAGGCCTCTGTCTGAACAGTGCAGCAAAAACAGAGCTCAGGTCAAACCTGCTGGCCCTTGATCATATTAACCTGGGTCATGAAGTCTCTTCATTTATTGTGTTTATCTCCCAAAGCTGGAAAACTCCAGCAGGTCCGAGTTGTTGAACACATCAAACATGTAACCGTCAGCTTATGGTCAGAAACAGCAGAACGGTTTAAACTCAGTAAAACAAAATGACCAAAATCTTAAAGTAAAAAGAACTTTTTGAAGCAGAATTTGCACGTGCTCACTTTGTTTCTTCTGCTCTGCGATTGGCTCGTTCTTGTTTTTATCCTGGTGGATGAACCTTAGTGAGTTGGCGGCGTGTCTTGAAAGCTGCTTTTCTAAATTAAAGCTATATTTTTTGTACTGATTTGAATCGACCCCTGTGCACATGCTTTTTACGTAATGCTGTTTTTCTTTAAGATGAAATAATAAAATATGTTCAAATGAAACAGTTGTTGCCATTTTTGGGCAACAACCCAGAAATGTTTGAACAAAGAGCCTCCAGACACCCCGGAATCAATGAAAATAGTTCAGGACATTTCTGAAATCAGAATACTTTATTAATCCCAAAGGAAATTAGGGATCGACTGATCGCCAAACTATAACTTTAAGGCTGCACTACACAAATATCCCACTGTGACATTGTCTCTGCATGAAGGAGCGCTGGACTCCTCAAACAGAAAAGCTTCTCGATGCTGGACAGTGACAGGACCCACCAGAAGATGTCAGACACTCAAGCCAGTCATGAAGTCCGTTGGTTCAGTCAGATACGTTCACACCAGCGTCCTGCTGGAGGTCATTTTGCTCTGGCAGTGCTCAGCATGTTCCTCTTTGCACCAAGGAGCACTTACTGGTCCCACTGATGGGTTATAGTCCTGTCCAGGTCTCCTGGAACGAGCTCCTTTTGTTTGCAGCAGTGGATTTGTTTTGGAGGAGCCAGACTTTAATTTTTAAAGTGGTCTTGAGCAACACTTCTGCAGCTTTCTGAAAGTCTTCAGGGTTTTTCTTTGGACTGTGTGATTTTTCCTCTCTAGTCCTGATACCTGAGGATCTTTAAAAAAAAAAAAAAGAACCACTGACATATGAATCAATTAATCTCAGAATTTCCCCAGTTTTCTTGTAAAAGAGAAAAAAAAAAAGGTTGATCTGAGGACTTGTTTTTATGCCTTTTACTCCAACACTGACCTCCCTGCTGCTCATGAACCACGGTTTTGTTCACAGGTCAGTTTCTTCATTAACTGGTATGAAACCGTTCTGCAGAAACGTCGAGCGGTGAGAACAAACCCGACACGTCTGGATTCTTTAATTGGTGTTTATTGTTACATGGTAAAGTTTAAGGCACTTCAAATCTCACGTGAGCATGAAAGTCAGTACCTTGATGAAAACTAGAGAACTTATTTTACACAGAAGGAAACTGGAGTCAAACGACCACCGTATGTACAACGTAATACATCTCTGCATTAAAAACTATACTCTGATAAATATATAACCTCGTGGATTGTTAAGTAGTAAAAGGAAATATTCAAAATACTGTGATTCTTCTTTTTAAATAGATACAAATCATTTGTATAAAAGTAAAACTTCTCCAGTTTAGCTCACGCCGACGTGACACCGGGATGTCGAGGCCAGCGGTATGTACAGGATGGCCGGATCGCGCTCCATCTCTGACGCTCGCAAACATAATTAAAAATAAAATCAAATGACGAGGGTTTGGTGCTCTTTATGATCAACACTGAGCATCAAGTAAAAAAAAAAAAAAAGGCATATTTTAGTTTAAAGGTTGGTCTGAACTCCAGAGTTTGTGACTTTGGACACGTTTCAGCCAGTCTGTGAAGCACCAGCTGCTTACATTCATATTCAAAGGGCACTTTGGGCTCGCCGTGGAGGCAAATGTGCACATAGATCAAAGAAAATCCAGAAATCTCATTGGTTGGTTGGGTAAATCCAGCGATGGGTAAGGCGTCGTGCATGAGAACCAATAGCAGCGCAGGGTTTGTGGGCAGAGGAGAGGCTGGGTTTAATCAAACATGCCCCTCCGGGTCGGACTCGGGGACGTTTTTCTGCCGAGTCGAGGCGTTCCCTAAAACACACACACACACACACACACACACACACACACACACACACACCAGATTATTAGGAAGGAGGTTCTGAAATGTGTGACGAAGCTTCCATGATTTGGTGCAACATTAAAAGGACGACTCACTGGTGACTGGGCTTTGGAGAAGTTGACGTGAGCATAAAGCAGCACTGCGATGTCCTTGTGTCCCGCCTCCAGAGCTATGGACAGAGCGCTGCTCTCATCCTGGTGGAGCAAACAAAATAAGTCAGCATGACCAAAAGAACAGCATCTACACACCTGCAGTGCTTCTCTAATGTTAGAAACCAGTGGGTCCAACATTACAGCAACAAAGTTCTTCTACACAACTCACACTGTCGCTGAGCGTGGCGTCACAGCCCGGCCGGGCCAGCAGCAGCTTGACGATCTCGACGTGGCCGTGCTCGCTGGCGCACATGAGCGCCGTCGAGCCCTCGTCGTCCTGGATGTTGACGTCGGCGCCGTGAGCCAGCAGAGCTCGAACCATGTCCATCCTGCCGTGACTGACCGCCAGCATCAGCCCCGTCTGGCCGGCCTGCGGCGGGGACAAAAGCACGGTGAGCAAACCGGCCTCCACGCCGACGCGTTCGTGCAAATATCAACTCTGAACTAAAACGGTTTCATTAAATGGAGAGCTCTGATCACACAGCTGCCGTTTTCAATGAAGCCACACAAACATCCACAGTATCACAGCACAGCCAGTACAACTGGCGGTGGGCGGAGCCTGGGTGAAGCAACGATGCATGGTTCAGGTAACGAAGGAACAATCATCCAGATGATTGATGTTACTGTTTATTCATGATCACAGGATGCAAACAATCCTTTTCTATATTTCAACATGTTTGAAAACTCTCCTAGAGGCAGTTCGACGTTGGTTTGTGTTCATCAGCACACATTGTGCCACAAACACACCGAGTGGCACCAGGTCAAAATCTCTCCAGCAGCTCTGAGAAGCTTTGTCTGGAAGCAGTCCACGCTAACGGGTCGTGTTCCCGCTGCATCGTTCCCAAACACGAGTCCAGATCAAATGTTCAGTATTTCACAAACTTAAATTTGTCTCACTTTTAAAAGTCCAGGCTTTACCTTTCTCCACCACACGGTGTCACTAAAGTGCAATTTTCCCCCTTCAGCAGCTCCAGAGGTTTAAACTAAACTCTGTTTAAACTCCTGCAGGCAGTCGTTCATCGACTCATGTTTAGCTTCATTTGTGCATTTCTGATTTTTTCAGTAACGTTCCCGTTTCTGCTCCGTCCATCGTGCACGTTTCATTTCTGCTTTTGCTTCGTTTGCTTTTTAGGTCGCAGAGCGACTCTGCTCTTGTCTGGCCATCGTGACCTTCGTATTACTGCTGCGACCTTTTGACCTCCTCTCACTGACCTGACTGGCGCGTGCGTTGACGTCACCCTTGCCGAAGAGCTCCTCCACAATACGCATGTCCCTGGGCGTCTCCACGGCTGCGAGCGCGGCGAGCATGATGGGGGTGTATCCCGCCTTGTTCTGCTGGTTCACATTACACACGTCTGAAACACACACCAACACAGACAGTTTAAAACTTCCAGAAGGTTGGACAAAGACATTTTTGTCAGTGGTGGGTTGGGGGGGGGTCAGCCTGGACACTGACTCGTCACCGTCAGTCAACGACGTCACAGACGTGTCAGCACGTGACGCTTCTGTCAGTCGCTTCTCCTCGTGAATAAACAAAAAGGAAACACTCGAGTCGTATCGTCTGCTCCTCCTCACACTCTCTACAAGCTGAACACGCCAACATGGAGGGGGAAGAAACCCGTCAGAGGCCGGATGGGAGCGAAGCGAGCGGAGGCCTCAGCTAGAACTGGGACGGACAAAGGCTACAATGGGAGGAGGGGGCGGAGACGGCGTCACGGACACAAGGACACAAAAGGCCGAGGAGACAAAAGGCCTTCAGAGCAGCGAGTGGCAGCGACCTCATCACAGTCTATTGAGCCTCCGCGGAGCTCGCTGTGTGGGAGCGTCAGCGAGGACGAGAAAACTTTCCTGTCTTGGAGCCCAAATGTGAGCGTCCGTGTCGTCTACGTGTTCTTGGTGACATTTAACTCACACGTGCAGATTTCCTGCCCGAGCTTTAAAATATATTTTCTCACAGGAAGATATGGAAATGCAAACAGACCGTTTCTAGTCCTGCTGACTGGAAGTCATATTACTGCCACCACGTTTAACCACTCTTTATTACAACTCTGAGTCCAAACAAGCCTCGAGCCTGAGAGGAAGGCGGAGGAGCTGGAGGAGCCCCCTCCTGCTGTGTGGAGACAGCACCAACCGAAGCCGTTTGTATCCTTGTATCCTCACTTTCAGTGTTTTCCTTCATCGTCTTCCAGCGTGAAGCCGTGTCCCGCCTGCATCTGTGGCTCTGCATCACGAGGTCACTCAGCTGCCTTTGTGTCAAACTATCAGATAATTATTTTGCTGTTAACAGCAGGAGCTGCGGGGACAGAGAGGGAGGATCCTCCTCGACTGTCAGGACGGAGGAAAAAGGAGGTGAAGCACGAGGAGAAACCAGGAAGACAAAAAGGTGAAATCTGACCATCGTGACATCTGAGACGTTTTATAGACAACAAATAAAGACAGCACGTCCCTCAACATGAACGTCTCACTGCTCTGTGCCCACATCAAGTTAAATAAAGTTTTTTTTAAGTTGAACTTCATCCTACCCGCAGCGCTCCACCAGTGAACGAGCCGAGGACTTACAGGATGGACAGACGGTCTGCTGTCTTCAGTTTTTACATTTAGAAAACAAACACAAACAAACAGTATAAATGGAGAAGAAGAAGCTGGAGGCGGGAGATGAAGCCCTCCCTCAGCAGCGCCTCTCCTGGGAGCCGATCGCTTCAAAGCCGCCTCGCACGAACGCAGCTCTCACCTGCATCCAGCAGCTTCTTCACCACCTGGAAGTTTGAGTGTGAAACGCTGTAGTGCAGCGCCGTGTTGCCGTTGCCGTCGGCCATGTTGACGATGTGGCGCAGCACGGCGGGAGAGAAGTCCGTGAAAGCTCCCAGGTAGTCCTCCACCATGGCCGCCACCGCCGCCTTCTGGCTGGACACGCGGAACCACTCGTGCTGCACCGTGTTGAGACAGCCTCTCTGCACAGACAGGAAGTGACCATCAGCACGCTGACAGGCAAATTTAGCCAAAGGCCCAGCTCTGGGAGCACAGTGGGCGTGTCACACTGAATCCACTGTGGTGACTGGTCAGCGCTGCGCTCCAAACCACGTTTCATGACATCGTTTAACAAACAGCTGATCAGATTCCTCACCAGGTCTTTGTTGGTCACAGCCTTGGAGTCACTGAGGTGCGACTTGAGAACGTCGCATGCAGCCAGCATCTTCTCGCTCAGCTCGTACCTTTGAGTCGAGGTCAAACAGACGTCATTCTTCTAATAGCTTCAGCCTCATCCTAACACAACTGATCAAATTTACAGACAGAAAAATATCATCATGATTTCATCTTCTTTACTCGCCTCTCTCTCGTCTCCAGCTTCTCTGAACTTTCCTCGTCATCCTTCTTGTCCACGTCCTCTGCTCCCTCGGGCTGGAACTCCTCCCTCGTGCTCTGCCCCTCCACTTTCTGGTGTTCCTCCTTTCCTCCGTACCCCTCCTCCTCCTCCTCGTCCTCTTCGTCTGACCCAGAGGAGCTGCTGTCCTCTGAGCTGGAGTCGTCACTCGACGTAGTCTCGTATCTGCGCCACGAGGGGGCGACAGAGGTGCAGAAACAAAGATGTGAGTGCAGATCAGCAGCTCGGGTTTCATATTTGCGAACAACACTAACGAGCTCGTGAGGCTCGGCGTCGACGCAGCTGAGCAAACGTGAGCCCTGCCACCTTTGACCTCAGCCGGGACACAAACACTGAAAAACTCTCACGCTGCAAACTTCTGATTAAAAACATTTCTCACCCTCCGTTCACCCCGACGAACTGCAGGTTCTTCTTCGTGCCGTTGGAGTCGGCTCGGCCGTCTTTCTTCTTCATGATGGATTTCAGGATGCTCTGCCCTGCAGGAGACGCAGAACATCGTAAACCAGAGCCGACAACATGACACGTAATCCAGAATCAACTTAAACTCATCTGATAAATCGAACAGGCTGCTTTAAAACAGGGCTGTGTGTTTATCGTTAATAAAAAGCACCATGTAGGCGCGCTGTTATATCCAAACATGAATAGTTCATCGATACATAAAAAAGGAAACCCTTCATCATCACAATGTGACACAAAGTTCAACTTCAGGAAGCGATGAGGACGCAGCGAGGACGACGACAGAGCGACGACGACAGAGCAGCAACGAGGACGGAGCGACGACGATAGACGGAGCGACGGCACCGCCTGCACCGCCTGCGTCGTTTCCTCCTGTTGTCACTTTGATTTGCAGAATGCTTTTGTTTCCTGAGCGACAGAATCACGTTTAACTGCCGTCATGTGATGATTGTGTGTTCACATATTTTTGAACACTGCAGATATTCAGACGTCACTTATGAACAAAGATACGTTCCTCGTCAGGACTTCATCTCAAACAGACCCTCGTCACTAAATGAATAAACAATAAGATTAAATCAGATCTCTGACATCTGTAAGCTCCAGCTTCTATATTTCACCTCTGTTCATGAGCGCAGCGCCCCCTGTTGGAATCATGTTAAACAGCTGGACTATTTAGGCTCCCTTTTGTTTACAGCCGTGTGTGGCTGAGACAGTATTACAGGGCTGTGACAGACACACTTATCTGGAGTTTATGCATCATTAAAATAAGACCATTTATGTTTCCGTTATTTATAGTGTGTAAGGTGAGACTTTTCGGAGTGCAAAGTGTTTTTCCTTCGTCGTTTCCGTCTCTTTCCCATGTTTCATCACGATCCTCCTCATAAAATCATCCCTCCAACTCTCCTCCTGCATAATTAACACACCATGTAACTAAATAGCCCATTGAGCTGGTTACAAAGAGCCGATAACGCCTGAATGCTCCACTAAAAGTTCTGACATGATCGAGAGCTTTGGCAGAGACGAAAGCAGCCATTAAGTGTCCGTCTCATCTGTCCGTGAGGCGCTGGAAGCCGACTCAAAGCCCGAAGTATCTCAGTCATTTTAAGTAGAGGCCTCGAAAACCGAAATACCAGCAGAGCGAGCCAGAAACACTCAGCACATCTGCCAGGACTTGCCTCCACCGAGGGGCCTCCTTAACGCCGCGGGGAGTTCATGCATCAGCATGCAGGAGCTGCATGTGTACACACAGGCACGTGCGCTGCTCATTAGCAACAGAGTCGTTCAGCACGCTTCCCGTGTTTTGACAGCTGGGGGTGAGAGTGGCGCGAGCCGCTCGTCGGGCCGATGACGGCGCTCGTGGTGGCGTTTCACACGTCACCTGGCGTCTGCGCGAGGTAACCTCCTACAGTCAGCTCAGGTGAGGTAACGCGCACCTTACAGCAGCCGGGTTGTGAAAGAAGCGTTTGAATGTTCTGCTGAGGGGCCGTCTCTACAGCCAGCAGACCACAGCCTAAACATCTGGTCAGATAACTTAGGAAAACATCTGCTTCACGCTCCAGAGCCTCGCTCTTACTGTTCTGGCGCTCTGCTTCTGCACAGGAACAGGAACTAAAGCTGAAACAGTGACTTCAGCTCGCAGTGTTTATAACCCTGATAAATGGACTCGGGGGCCGAAGAAGGCAAATAAGATGTGTTTGACTCTCAAACTGAGCAACAGAGTCCAAAAAGCACGAGCTGACAATCTGATTCATGTTCCTGGGTCACAGAGCATCAGACATCAGCCCGTCTGCTGTGGAGGGAAAACCTTTGAATCATGTTAAGGTTCAGCACTTGACCATAAGACGTAGCAGTCAGGTGGGTGTGGCTGCAGCACCAAAATAAAACTGATTGAGCTAAAAGCAGAAGCAACACAGATCTGGGAGTCTATGATACTCGAAACCACCTTCAGCCTCCAGACCTCCATCTCAGAACCTGCAACCTCCACAGTCAGGACAGGGGTACATTTACACTGTCAGAGGCGTGGCCTGGAGCACTTTTGGCTGTCCAATTAGGATGAAGCTGTAGTATTTTATCAGGAAGTTCATTAGAAATAACGAGCAGGCGTCTGTGGGACGCCTCAGAGTCTCTGGACTAGCCAGACTTGTTAGCATTAAGCTCAAAACTACCCACAAAACAAACAGAAACTTCAAGATGTTGATTCCAACTACAGACGACAGTGGCAGGTCCATCTTTTATATGCAGCTTGTAAACTGCAGCGCTCTTAAAATATTTAATATTGGAATAATAATAACAACAATGAGCTGTGTTGTTGCAGTCGCACCATGCAGCGCTGTAGACATCTGGAGGTCCATGCGGCTCTTCTGCTCGGCCGCACTGATCTGCTGCTGCGACGGCGTGTTCGCAGGCGTATCCGCTGCTGTGAGGTCAGGTGACTTCTCCACGTGCTTCGCCCCGACAGACGACAGCTGGAGCTGCTGACTGCTCTCTGACAAGGGGAACAAAAGAAAAGGTCAGGCAGGTTTAGACATTTTGAGCTCTGAACGTTCACTTTGTTACCGTCTGAAACGACAGAGCGCCACAGAGGCGAGGAGCGATTTGAGATCCAGTTTTCTAAATCAAGACAGTTTTTCACTCCTCTGATTTGAAGACGGCAGCATTCAGTAGGAAAAAGGCTCTTGGTGCTCCAAGGAGCAGCATCAGCCGTGACTTTAATGTAACTGTGTGCTGAATGTTGATGGCAGGAGTAAAGTCACAAGAACGGGATAAAAACAAAAGAGGAAACGTGTGATGACATCGCAAAAGAGGCCAGAAAGGAGCACAGAGTCGCCGCGTGCTCATCTGCAACAACGTGTGTTATGTAAGGGAGAAGGAGCCATGAATCAGCATCAGCAGGGAGCTGTTAGTGAAGGCAGGGCGGCCCGCAAAAACAACAAGTGGAAGAATGGTGCGACATTACTGCCTCCTGAAAGAAATGAGCTCATTGTTGGTTCAAGTCCAAAGGCCCTGCCACATTTTTCAGGGTCACAGATCAGCACAGCCTGTCTGATCCTATCAGGATTCTCTTTACACGTGTGTGACAACCCCACCCCCTAAACTCCAAACCAGCACCCACCCTTCAGTCCTGAACTACACCTTGATTCAGCTCATTAGAACACTGACATGCATACAAATGTGTCTGAGACGAGCAGCACTCCTCCAGGGCTGAAAAACCTGCAGTTCCTCTAATGACCACTTGAGGCAGTCCCCATAGACTACCATGTTAAAACTTTAACTGTAGCTACTGCAAACTTCACATCACTCAGCTGAATGTCGACAGGTTTGTGCCGTCACAGCTGTCTGTAACCCGTTTAGGCCCATCGGAGCTTAAACGTAACATTTTTAAATCCTGGTAGAATTGCAACCACATAAGCTGGCGCACTTTTTTTGTATATGAAACTGGAGGAGTTGAAATTGCATAACATGCATTCAATTTTTTCCAAATGGCTTTGCAAAAAAAAAACAACAACAACAAAAACAACAAAAAAAAAAAAACAAAACATAAAAATCACTGCAACAACAAAAACATAATAATCCTGAAACACGCTTTGCCAATCTGATCAGCTGTTTGCAGCACTTCCTACATCAGCGCAAACCATCGCATGTTCACCATCACCAGTCAAAACCGGACGTGACGTCATGTTTTGGGGAAACGTAGTTTTTCCTTGCAGCGCCTCTCAAAGGTTTACTGTGTTTATGAAAGTTCATGCCTTTCTGTACAGTTTCTGGGAGGCTTAATTGACCTGTTGGAAGTAGATTCTCTTGATGCTGTTTTTTTATAATAGTTATTTCGTTTTTCCTGCAGTTAATAAAAAAACATTGTGTATCTCAAAAATGAAACTATGAAGACACTTGAAATTTCTGTAAGTAGAAACGTGTAAAAAAAAAATAAAAAATCCTTTTTTTGTAGTTTATTGCACTTCTTTTGCAATATGTGTAGTTATTATGGATTTAATGCACACACATTATTAAAATTTGGGATATAACGTTTGTATTGCTGCATAGCAAGTTGAAATACTCCCAGAAATGCCTACAGCATGTAAAAATATAAAGATAAGCACGAGGTCTGTGCTGTAGTTTTGAGTGAAGGAGGCATTTCAGTATTTTATGAATTTGTTACTTTGCTTTCATACAAACGAAATAATAACTTTAGGTTTGGAGGAAATGCTCGCTTTCAAAATGGAGAAGCAAACATGAAGAGGATGAAATGGAAATCACATCATCTCTGTGACAGCGGAGCAAACTCCATCAGCTGAGGACGATCAAATGACACGATCGTTAGCTACAGAAGAGCCATTATCATAATGGGAGGAAAGCTCGAGTCGGTCTACATGTCAGACTCTAGTCTGATATAATAAATAAACAGTACCCTCACCTTCTTTTGACTCCGCCTGCAGCTTCAGGATGTCCTCGGCGCTCCCGTACTTCATGACTGAGTTGATGGATGACAGTGTGCTGACCAGCTGACTGTTGATGACCCCAAACTGGGACTGGGGCTGGCCGAATGCCTCCGCCAGCTCGGTATAGTTCTCGGCCAGCAGCATTTGCTGCTCCTGCAGCAGCTTCTGCACGCGCTCGATGTAATGGTCCAAGCTGACGCCACCGTGCGCCTGCAGGGCGGCCGGATCAGCGTGCACAGCGGCCGGCGCAGGCTTCACCTCTGCCGTCTCTTGGCTGCCGATGCTCGCCACAGACTCAGCCGGCTGGGAGGGGCCACATGCTATGTTTCTGGTTTTTAAACCAACCAGGAAATTCTCATGGACGCTCACTGGCCCCACCCCGCATTCTTTGGTTTTAGTTGAGCTCAATTTGCCGGGCAAGAGCTCCACGTCCGAGGTGGTTCCAACGGCGATCGAACGCATCTTTGCCGTTGAGTGAACGTCTTTGACGAGTCCTTCTCCGGCAGCGACGGTCCGGGTTTCTGTGACCACCGTGTTGGTTTGCTTATCTGATGTAACCGACTCCATGTGAGTGAATGAGTCTGAGAGGACAGCGTGCTTCGTGTTCGTGGACTTGTGTGCAACTTCTGCCTCAGTGCTGGTCTCCTGAGTCAGGAACTCAGGAGCCGCCGTGACTCCAGAGTCCACTTGACTGACACGGTCAGTCTCAGTTCCTTGTGACACCAGCGTCTTGATGGGACTAACGATCACATCCACCGAACAGTCTCCACAGCCCACGGATCTCTGCTCTTTGCTGGCTTCCATCGCGGGTTCACCGAGGGTCAAGCTGTCCACCAGCTCCTCTGTGTTCACTCCCACCTCACAAACGCTGAGCTCTACGCCTACCTGCCGATGGCACGTCTCCACGTGCCGTCCTACACACTGGTCAGACACCTCCATCTGTTCGTGCACCACCCACCGGTCCATGGGGATATCCGGTCCTGTGGCGACGCTGTGCACAGAAGGCTGACAGGACACTCCTCTAGTCAGAGTCTGTGGACTTTTAGCAGTGCTAACATGGCTGAATTCCAGATGTTCGCCCACTCCCTGGCTGCGTGTCTGGACTTTCGCCTCCACACAGGCGCTGTACATCTCCGGCCTGACCATCAAACCTTTGTCTGCTTTTTTCTTGTTTGACCCACCGGCAGCTTGGAGCTCCAGTTTCAGCTTGCCCATCTCCATCTGATGAGTGGTTTCTTTGAGCTGCACCTCCAGGCGGTAGATCTTCTCCTTCAGGGAGTCGATGGTCTGCTGCTGGAGCTCGATCTCTTTCTCAGCTTCGCTGCTCATGCCCAGCATGGCCTCGGTGACGCCAACTGCAGTGCTCCGGATTTCCAGCCGCTCTGTAGACACCCCCGCGTCCCGAAAACAGCGTTCCTTCTCTGGCTTTCTTTGGGTGGCTGGAAGATTATTCATATTTTGATCAGTAACTATGCCAACAGACTTTTGGTGGGCCTGGTTCTGCGTGAGGTTTTGAGGCTGATTTTCATTTGCGTTGTCCTTGGAAGTCTTCTCCAGTGCTTGGACCTCAGCAGCCAGGCGTCTGAACTCCTCCAGCCTCTGAGCGCTCTGCTCCTGGGCTTCTGGCTCGATGATGTGCAGCTCCGTTTCCTTTTGGATGGGGCCCGGGTTTTCCATTTGGTCAGCGCAGCCTACACTGTAGGAACGTTTGCGGAAGCCGCCAAGACCTTGACCTTTTGATTGAGCAGCCAACTGTCTTTTCTCCTCCTGCAGAACGGCAATCTTCACCTGCAGGATGGGAATGGTTTTCACCTGCTCTTCCAGCTCTTTCAGCTTCTTGAGCGCCACGACCATCTGCTCCCGGATTTGCTGCAGGTGTAACGGGCTGACGTTCGTTACCGGGGTAGCCACGCCAGAGCTCATGGGGCTGTGGCGGATGGAGCTGCCCCTGGATGGTGGGTAATAGGGGTTATACTCTCCGTTAGGGAGATGACCGTTGATGGGCAGAGTCTGATAGGTGTTGGGAGAGATCTGGCTTGTGCCTATGGAGCCAGAGTAGGAGGACAGCGAGCTGCTGGAGCCCATACCACCGAAGCTGGCGAGACGCCGGCGGGGCATCGGAGGCTCGCTTAGCGGCTGCAGAAGCGCACGCTCCTGCTCCAGCCGACGGCGGGTCTCCATGAGGGTCTTCTCCACTTGAGGGTTGTGCCGAGGGGCAAACCTGGGCGACGGCGGGGGGAGGAGCTGTTTCTGCTCTGCGAAGCTTGAACACGGCTGATGCAGAGGCACCTCACAGGCTGCCCTGGAGAGGGTGGGGGTCAGCGGGGCAGCGGCCCTGTTGGTGAAGAAGACCGGGGACTGTTTGCCGTCACTGTTGGAGGAGGACAGCGAGTCTGTGGAGGTCCATTCAGCCTGAGCGCCGACCCCGCCAGTGCTGCCCCGAGGCACCACCGAGGGTTTGGCCACTTTGGGCTTCCTCTGGATACTCAGCTTCTTAATAGTGTTGCCCCTCTCGATGTCGTCAACATACTTGAGGAAGTCCAGGTCTAACTGATAACCATAAGGAGTTTCAACATAGTAGGGGGCCTCAGAGTCCTTCTCGTCTTCTGTGCTTGGGCATCTTTGTCCTCTTTCTGTAAGAGAGACCACAAAAATGTATTAGTGTCGCTTTAATGCTGGAAACAGACCGATTTATAGACTCGTACATACTGAGAGGATCTACTGAGCAAGTCTGTGACAGTGTGAGAGTCAGGAAAATCATTTATCCTGTTAATTTGAGACATAAAATCACAATAAACCCACTCTTACATATACATAGATCTATGCACATTTTATTCAGCCACATGATAAAAACAGGAGGAGGAAAATAAAGAGGACAAGTCCACAAATCCCAACAGCTTCATCTGATCCGACTCTTAACGTGCAGGTATTTTCTTTGTTTACACAGAGTTAGTCTAATGCTCGCAGCACGCTGCCGGCACCTCTGGCCACAGACGGTCGTCATCATTTGACAGAGCGAGTACAAACATCTCAAATTTCTCACATCTCTGCATCTCACATAGTTTGGGTCCAACTAAAACATTATCTGCCAAAATAATTAGCACTCAGGCTTTTCCACAAAAGCGGCAGGAGATTTAAAACAAAATTAATCTGTCAAAGTCGGCTCACCGAGGTGTGACGAAACCAAAGGTTCAAAGCTGTGACACAAACAGACCGTCGCTTCCAAAGCTCACATAAGAAAGAAGGCAAAGGGGGCTCTGAGAGGCGACGTCAATATTCCCTCGTTCAAAATCCATCCAGTGTCCACGTTTTAGCTGTTACAGGCAGAAGTGACCACGAGCTATCACCCAGTTAAAAGAGCAGCTACGGGCCAATCAAAGCTGCTTAAATCAAAGTCCAAACTCCAACACTTCCAGCTGAAAATGCCCTCCGTCACAGCCAGGCCGCCGCATTCACACCGCGTTGGCTAAATACAGAGGCTTGTTCTTGGTATGCCTGGAACTCTCAGTGACTAAAGCAAACACAGGCTGGAAATAAACAGCCCTGCTCTTCCCTTCCAGTCCGCCCAGCTCCTTTCCATTCAGCAACAGGAGGAGGGAACTACAGGGATAAGCCTGCTGCTAAAACCTCTGCATGTGTTGCTCAAACTTCACTCACCGCACACCAGCAGCTCTTTAACTGGACGTTTCCTCCTCTGCTCCTCTCGGCTTCACATTCACGGCTCTGTGCTGGGATCGCAACTACGCCTTCTCCTCACTCTGTGCTCGCTTTCACAATCCTCTCTCCACACGGGACATAAAAAGCTCCACTATTGGTGTAAACTACACGCAGCGCTGCTCTGGTGCACCATTGGACAGCTGCTTCCTCCAATCGTGTGAGGCTAGAGCCGGGCGCTTCCCTTCCTAAATAAGAGTCCTGTTATGCATGGAGGGGAGGTGAACCCACAACAATAACAGTCTGTTCTTGACACCAGTCACACTTTTACACTGGTCTATGCTCCATGATACAAAGACTCATCCGTGACTTACAGTCAGTTTGTGTCCACGCCTTTATTTTCAGAAGTTACCTTCGTTTTTCTACCAGGTAAAGAAAACTGAGGGGAAACACCTGAGTGCACGTACACACACACACACACACACACACACACACACACACACACACACACATACACACACACACACACACGGAGTGACCTGGTCCGTGCACGGCTAAATCTACCCCCTCAGTGTTCAGCCTGTGATGATAACACTGCATGGATTCCAGTTCAATTCCATTTATATGGCACCAAATCACAGCAGCAGTCGCTTCAAGGTGCTTTATGCTGTAAGGTAAAGACTTTATTTAAATCATGCTGTGTCACAATTTTAAACTAGTCTGCACTCCTGACAGTTGTTTGGGGGGGAAAAAGCCAGTTTCCTCGTGTTTTCTGATTTTTTGTTTTTGTGAGTCGAGCGTCTGACAGCTCCGTCTGCAGACAAAGCCCCGGCTGTTTTCTGCTGCCCTGAGAGTCACGTCCCGTTTTTCCCCCTGGTATAAATATTCTGAGTGCACAGTCACGGTCTTGTGCTGTCTGGTTTGGAGGAGTCCCCCTGTGGCACGAGCGCCAACCGGCCGTGTCGCATGTGACGGGCGGCTCTGTGGCACGGACACTCCGAACAGCTGAGCGATGACCTCATCAGCTGACAACTGATGGGGTCGGGCAGCAGGACAGCGAGAAGAGCCCGGGCGTCTGCTGCAGCTAGCAGCTGTGAGCTCGTCAGTCTGAGGGGGTCACATGACAGTTAGCACAGCGAGGCTGCTGGACTTCATCTCCCTTCTTACAGACCACGTCTTCAGCCCTGCCTAAAGCCGTTTGCACAGCCATGAAAAGGAGGCATTATTCTGTTCCCCAAACTGAGCTGCACCAGTGTGACCAAGCCCTCGAAAACAGGACCTGCAAACTTCCCTCTTTATCTGCCTCAGCAGCCAATGAGAGGAGAGAGAAAAGCACATTTCTGGTTACAATTTGGTCATAAAATTATTTTCTCATTTTCCCCTGAACATCCTGGATGTTAAAACACCACATTACTGTCGTTTAGTGTATCCGGCCTGATGGTGGAATCGACCTTCTTGCTGTGAGGAAACAGTGCTGCTGTACGAGTTTTTAATTTAGCAAATTTAGGGACTCATCATACTTCCTCTCTTTTCCACCTCATTTTCTCCTCTTGCTCCAAAGCTCACAGCTCAGCCTGTTCGTGTGGGAATTTCAGCCTCGTTCTTTCAGCTGTGACCAGGTGGGTTTAACGCTCTGCTTCCAAGTGCAGAACAAACATACAAACAACTGAAATCATTATTTGAGGGTCCAAAAGTGCTTTAATCAGCTGATGAAGATAAGCCGTTTCCTCAGGTGATAATCATCTGACACTTTTTACAGAAAGTCTAATCGTCTCTGAACTCAAACCATTAATAAGCTGAGCTCCAGTATAAACAGCTGGTTTTTAATCGTTTAGTTTCAGGGGGATACATGTTTTTTTCTTACCCATCCAAGGACATTAAGACCAAATACAGCTATGAGCATGTGCACCGTGTATTAATAAAAGACAGAATAAACAAAAATGCCTCTTTTAGTCAAAGTCGTCCAGCGGAGCAGAGTTTTAGTTTTGACCACACAGTTCCCGGCTTTGTTCTACTTCCCTCAGATATTCAAATATTTCTGCCTAATTATCAAAGGTGAGCCATATGTACAAGCTCACAGGCCACAATGAGGACTCGCAGCTCAAACAGAAACTTGCTTCAGAGTCAAACACCAGTTCCTCACACGTCCCTCTGCAGCCAAACTCAGCAGCACGCACCGTCGGTAACACGTTTCAGTCGTTTCCATGTCCACAGACACGTGAGCCACGTAAAACACCCCGAACTGTGTCTGAGCTTTTCTCTGCTTCTCCAATCAGCTGCTGAAAATGTCCAGCCTTCATTCATTCACGCCGCTCAAGCTCTCCGTGTTTGCTCTTAAAATATGGGACTGCAGGCCGGCTCGGGCCCCGATGTTGACGCTCTGAAGAAAAATATACAAGCGGGGCCGTGCTTATTTTACAGCGGCTCTGTAAAAGTTTAAATTTAGAGCTGACGAAAGCCTTTTAATTCCACAGCGCCATCAGACGCTGAATAAATGAGGCTACTGGGCTAAATGTGTCTGCCAGCTGTTTGTTAACCAGAGAAATTCAAGCCAAACTACCTGCTTTTACACACACACACACACACACACACACACACACACACACACACACACACACACTTTAATTACCAGTTACAGAAGGTTACATCTCACCTTAGAGCAGTTCCTCATCAGTCTGTGGACAGTTAGGGTGTCAGTAATCTTTAACTACATGTTTTAAATGTGTACGACCGGCCTGGAGTTAAAGCTGTTATGATCTGATAACATGTGCACTTAGGTGTGGTCCAAGACAACAACATTACGACCCACGCGTGGGGCGATCCGGGGATATTAGGATAAATGAGTGAACTGCTCGTTAGTGATGGTAGACAAAATGAGTTTAGGCCCAACTACAAAGCACTGGGCCTTGTGAATATCTGAGAGACGCCGACATCCACAGAAGAAAACACTGGAGTGTTCAGATCTGAGCAAACTGCCCTTTTATTTAGATTTTAATCTTATCGGTTCTGTCCAACAGCTCACGTTCAATTTAAGTTCCTGCTCAAAAGGGATCGAGTCTCCAGTGTTCTAAGATCTTTAGTGACGCTCCAAAAAGTCCTGAAATAACAAAGAAAACAAACTTGTTTGGGAACACCCGTTTCACTGTTGGTACCTCACGTGTACATATTTACCAGTATCCAGTATGCACACGCTGCTTCTGGGTCTGAAAAGTGAAGTGTGCCTTTAACCTGTATTTTTTTGGCCTTTATCAGACAGGAAAGTGGAGACAGGGTGGCAGGAAGCCGTGCAGATAATGGTCTGGGATGGAGCCCAGCTGCACGATGAGGCTGGAGTCTTCAGGTTTGTAGCTCACCTGTGTGCACAGGTACTGACCTAATTAATTAATGGCCACCAGGAGGCGGAACCTGTGGTTGCAAAGAGACTAAACGCCCTGCAGCAGGGGTGGGAAACTCCAGGCATGTTGAGGAGGTAATTCAGCCATTTAATCAGCTGTGTTGGGTCAAAAACAGCTAAAGCCTGCAGGACACCGGCGCTCGAGGCCTGGAGCTGGAGGAAACGAGCAGGTAACGTCACAGCACACCCGTCACATGACCCGTTCCAGTCGTATCCAGTTTCTTTCCTCAGGCCGTCGCTCTGACCAACACTTAGACACTCACATAGTGTCTGTACTTAAACAGCCCCCATACCTGCTGCCAAATCAAAGCATGCTATATAGTCGAGTCCTTGTGCGCTTACTGTATACATGTGTAACATTATCAAACCCTTATAACTCCATAATTTATCCCAACATCTTTGCACCAGTGCACTTATGTGCTACACGTGCCATTATCGTCTGTGATGTTGAGTTTGTCAGCGTTGCCTGTCGTCTGTTTGTTTACCTACACTGTGAGCAAAGAAAAGACTGCAGCCCAATTCCAAGCATGTGTCCACACAGTCTGTCTATAACGTTGATTTTGCAATAATTAACCTTTAACACAACCATCACTACCAACAGCATCCAGGAGAAACACTGAAAGACTCGTGAAATGCTTGAAAGAAGTGAAAGTAAACTCAGGGCTGTTCAGGATGTGCAGAGAAAAACTTGCAAACTCATTGGAAGTGCAGGGCTGTGCTCCGGCATAGCTGTGAGAGCCAAACATGATGCAAGCGCCTGGGTGGAGCAGCCTCCACCCGCCCGACGGCACAGAAACAGCTCTGATTTTACCCCTTCAGAAGACGAAACACTCGAGTTTGCTCAAAATGAGCTTCATACCAAAGTTTTGCGCTTTTCCTTATGAGGACTTGAATTCGGTCCCCACAACATGAGTAACACACAGACACACACGGAGCCTGGTATTTCCTGGCTCTGCCCGTGAGCCTAATTACTCCCAAGAAAAATAGAGCCAACGTTTGATCAACGCTGCAGCAGTTCAACACAACAAAGGCAAGACGCGTCCGTCCTCATCTGAACCCAGAACAAGACAAAAACACAAAGAGTCCATTAAAGCTGCACATTAGCTGCACGCAGGCCGGTCCGCTCGACTGTGGGCTTCTTCCAGGAACTCGCGGGGTCGCGCCAGACGCAGCTGCCAAATTCAACAATGATGATGCAGACTGAGGGAAATGTTTGGGCTTCCTCTGCAAACACTGAGGCACTTTGAAAAAATGTGCCCCTCTCTGGATTTTCTCATAGATGGTCAAGAAAAACATCAACGACAGTGTGCGGGCTGCTTCAAGTCAACCGACACGTAAATGTGATGATCCAGTTTCAGTTTGTACGGCTACGAGACGGTCGGAGTTAACGGGTTTGTGTTTTTGTTAAATACTTCTCCAGATATATTCAGTAACATGTTTTCACTGAGGCACAGATGTGTTTACTACACACATCTTTGGTTTAGTGAGTTAAACATACCAGCGTTTCATAATTAGCTGGTGGGACCATCGGTTTGGGTGTAAACTTATGAATGAATGTCACAGTTTAACGTCATGGTTACATTTTATTTTTAATTCAAGTTTAGGAAACTTTGTAATCTATGAGAGAAAATCCCAACAATCAAACGATCCTCTGAGCAGAACACGGGAAGAGCTGAAAGGAAGAACTCCCTTTTAACAGGAAGTGCCATCAAACGGAACGAGGCTCAGGAAGGCTCGGCACAGCCACCTCCTTGGACCTCCTCCTTTGAAAGAGGAGTGAAAGAAGCCATCTAGGTCTACTGTGAATGACCATCTTTGAACAGAGGGTGGGGCTTACGACACCAACTGTCTGCCATCTATGATCCAGTTTTGAGATCCTTTCCCTTAATGCCCACTCACATCCTGGGCCATCTGACCCCAGTAAATCAGACGATAGGGTGGGGTTGGGTTTCACAATGATCAATTTCACAAGGTTTCACCTGAAACCCTGGCTGATTGTGACCCACACCCGTATTCACACCTCGGCTCGTGTGATTAGGTAGAGGATCAATAGGGGGTCCATGACCCTCACAGGGACGCTCCCACAGGGCTTAAATCTGGGACTCTCCACCATTTGACCTTAGAACTGAAGAAGCTTCTCGGATGAAACGTCTTCAGGGAAACTTAAAGTCCAGACGCTTTTCTTTCCAAGCTCCTTCGACTACGATGACCTGGATGACTGAGAACCTTCAGTCGCCTCCTTGGTGCTCGTGTACATTTCATAAAACTACTGAAACACCATTTTCAGCAGGAGACTCATTGAAGTGTACGTAATAATTTGGCTGATCTAGTGTGGCTGGTTTCTCACTTCTTGGTGCAAAAGAGTAACAAATGTATGCGACTGCCTTTGCTTCTGGAGCTGCAGTCACAGACAAACCTTTAAAGGAAACAAAAGGGTGACAGATGAACCTGCCATCATAACTTGGAAATGAGATAAATTCATATGAAACTCTGCACATTAAACAGGATTCTGCTCATTAAGATTTAGGACTGGATTTGTGTCTTTTAAAGATACGAGGGAAGCTTCCTGACTGCAAACGCATTAACTGATGCAACTTATGAGTGAGAGGAATCTGAATCACTGCACTGTGCTGCTTGACTGTGGAGGCGCATGCAGATGACAACAATGAAGTGATTAATGCTCAGAGAGACACGACCACACTTGGCACATCGGTGCTGTTGTGTAAAGACAGTACGGGTCTGGAGCAGCCAGCTCCAGAGAGAGAAACAAACAACATTTACAAAGACGCAGCGTCCCGCCCCCTCCGGCTCACATCATTATCAACTCGAAGCTCTTACACAAACAGGAAAGTGACTGAAAGCTACCATGGGGGAGGTTTAAAAGGGCAGCTGGGTCCATTACTGCTACTGAAACAAAACCACTTCTGTGGGTTTACAGGAGCTGCAGGGAGTGGCCTCACTGGCCTGATGGCCACCGCGGTGTCCCCGTGCCGACCGGTGCCACTGAAGACCAGTCAGACCCATAATGGTCTGCTCCGAGAGACAACCCGGGGCTGGACCAGGATCTGAGTTTCAGGAGTAACACTTCACACTGCCCGATGTCAGCTTTGTGCAGAATATAAAATGATCACATCCTGAGTGTTTTCACTCCCCACTGGTCTAAAATAAATCAGGCCAACATTTTTGAGGAGAAGTATTTTAAGACTGTGGGATCAGTCCTGCAAACAGTGCTGGAGTCGCATTAAAGTCTGCTGAGGTTTTGTTTGGAAGAAATGTGCTTAATGGTTTGTTGCTCAATGCGCTGAGGCGTCCCACATCTGGCATTTATTCCAATCTGAGAGAAGCTTCATTCTCGAGCTTCAGATATGTAAGATGCATGCAGCACTCCAGTTTAAATATTACGCTGTTCAATGACTTTGGTTACAATTCTTCAAACAGTTGAAAACATGCAGCTTTTCAACTGTTTGTTTTGTGTTTTGGTTTTGTAGATTTTTGTAAGTCTGCACTTTCACCTCCTCTGATAGCTCAGACTCCCCCCTTCACACTGTAGCTGCTTTAGTTCAGCTCGAGCCAAGATGATAAGACAGGCTGAAAACAGGAAGTCTGGTGAGGAACAACAAATCCTTCTCAAAATTCAACAAGTGCAACATTTTCCACGTATCAGTTGTAATTTTTTACCATGATTGAGCAGCCCTGGATCACAGATCGACATTCTTCCCAAAGCACATCACCCACCTCTACAATAAAAGGTTAAATATCACCATCTGCTCTGCATTCTTTCACCGCGTCTGCCTGCTGACCACCAACACGACAGAGAGGCTATTTGTACGACGAGGAGTTCAGCGGTCTGAGGGTTCCTCGGGACAAACTTATTGTCGATGTGGCCACTGAAGCTCAGACTTTATCATGTTGAGAAACACAAGCAGAGTGGAGTGGTGATGGCAGACTGACACTCAGGACGGCGCTCCTGAAGCACCCGACCTGCATGCTGCACATTCCAGCAGGGATTTGGAAGCAAGAAGCTTCACACTCTCCCGTTAGTCTACACAGGAATGAAAGCGCACACGTGTGTGTGTGTGTGTGTGTGTGTGTGTGTGTGTGTGTGTGTGTGTGTGTGTGTGTGTGTTTTCATACTGAAGTGCCAAAATTCTCTCTCCGTCAGAACTCTTTGCCCTTTGTGCTTCAGATATCACTGAATCTGGTTCGAGCCAAGATTATGATTATTCATTAAAAATATACTGTGGAATAAGGTTGGGCGATTTATTTATTTGTCCACGAGTAAGTTTGCTAATAATGATGAGCTAATAGAAGCAGTCAACAGAAAAAAATAAAACAAATAATAGCGCTGTTTTAACAGCACCCTCTTTCAGAAGCTGGTGATAGCCTAGCATACTCAGCTGGATGGTGGACACGTGCACGCTCGCCTCATTGGGGATTGGGAATTGCATCTGCAACCGGAAGGTCGCCGGTTCGATCCCCGGGCTCTCTGTCCTGGTCGCTGTGTCCTTGGGCAAGACACTTTACCCTACTTGCCTACTGGTGTTGGCCAGAGGGGCCGATGGCGCGATATGGCAGCCTCGCTTCTGTCAGTCTGCCCCAGGGCAGCTGTGGCTACAACCGTAGCTGCCTCCACCAGTGTGTGAATGTGAGAGTGAAGTGGCATTGTAAAGCGCTTTGGGTGTCTAGAAAAGCGCTATATAAATCCACTCCATTATTATCATCATGTTCTTCCTGACGTCATACAGAGCCAAGAGTAAAGGAAAATAAAAACAAACTTTTGATCATAGGGACCCTCTGCTGATATGTTGAAACACCCACCACAGTGCATGTGAGCTCACACTTACTCACACAGCTGTTAGAGGCTGTTCAGTGTTTGAATGTTTGAATACAAGTTTGCACAAACAGCGTGTGAAGATGTTAAACTCTTGTCTCGAGGTCTGAAAAGTTACTGGATGACTTGACTAAAATTACTTCTTGCAACTCATGGTGTTTGTGTCTAAAGAGCCGGAGCCAAGACCTTAAATATACCAGCATGACTTAAGCTTGAAACTGGACCCCTAATCCCACTTCAGTCCCATTGTACCCCTGCCCACCAACGCCCAGAGAGCACATCTTAGTCACGGAGGCAGCCTGTAACCTTTAGACATGCAGGGACGCATTTAACCAGCGTCTCCCTCAAACTGCTCTGCAATGAAATAAGGTCAAAGACATCCCTGCAAGAATCTCACACTCACACTCACACACACACACACGTTACCTGGGCCATTGCCGTTCACGTGCACGGTTTGAGCCATGGGTGCAGCTGCGTGCTCTCAGTCCAACAACAAGACTCAGTGCCGTCATGCAACTGCCATGCAGCAAGTCCAGATTACCATGCAACCTGCAACCTGAGACAGAACACAAAGGAATACCGTTAGTGACGCACACAGGTGAGCAACAATTAGTGAGAAACAACACAAGGCAACCTTTCAAAGATTAAAAAGTGTCAGTAAAGGAGGTCACTTTGTCCCAGCGGTCAGACTGGTTCCTTTTTAAAGTTCACATGAGAACAGAGCGCTGGCTTTCTGACCTCCAGTGTAACTTGAAATATGTGAAGTGTGAGTGCACGTATTTTGACCTTTTGTTAAGCGTGTCTTTGTGGGAGCTGAAGCCCGGCCGGCCTCCGCTCCTTCACAGGTGTGTTTGCATCCTGACATTTCGAAGCACAGAGGTCCTGTGTGCAGTCGCCTGCTCATCATCATCAATGGACACATTATGAGCAACAAAACAAAAGAGCCGTTGTCATCTTATAAGAAGTTGCAAATATAAGACGAAAACTGGAGTCAGTAGGCCGGGGGGGGGGGGGGCGTCAGGTCTCGAGGAGCACAGATGTAGACGAGGTTCGATACAGCTGAAACCTTTGACCTTTACACTGAACACGTGACTCTGACAGCTAGAGATCAAGAGCTCAGCCCCGCAGTGGTAACAGAGTCGAGGACAATCTAAGACTTTTACAATATACTCGGTCTTACTCGATTATCAGGGTCGGTGAGGCCGCATACCTCAGGAATAGGGGTAGGAAGTCCAGGCCTCAAGGGCCGGTGTCCTGCAGGTTTTAGATCTCACCCTGGGTCAACACACCTGAATCAAATGAGTTCATTACCAGGCCTCTGGAGAACGTTTATACTGGAGCTAAAGGCGCTGAACATCAGCCAGGACCGAGCTGAGACCTCCAGCAAACACCAGAAACATTTCCCAGCAAAGTCAGAGTTTAACCAAGCATCCAAGAAGCGCAGAAAGGAAAGCATTTACTCCCGTTGGTGCATGAAAAATAACAAACATCATCAGAAAACATTCTTGGTTATGAATCCTAACCGTCACTTACAGTTTAACGTAACGATGCATATTTAAGTGTTACAAACAAAGTATTTAAACACATCTACCCAACAGCTGCACCTGCTGTGACGACATGCAGCCAACAGCCATAAAATGTGTGTGAGGAACATGTGAAAGGTCACTTTGTCAGTCAGCTGCATCATAAGTAAATCATTGTTTAGAGTGTGCAGCCAAATAAAGCAGCGCCGTAGTGTCATCAGGCCGGAGCCTCTAAGTCCCGACCGTCCGTCACCCTGGGGAGTTATTATAGTCGCGATACAGAGACGAAGGATTGAGAGCAGCCTTTGCAGAGCACACAGACCCTTCCAACACCCAAATAGACCGCAGGCATGTTTGTTCTCCTCCCTCACACTTAAAACTGGCTCCAGCATGTCACACAAAAAGAAATGTGTGGAAGAAATGGCCACTAACATTTAGAGATGCATCGATACGACGTCTGGATATCGCTCGGATGGTGTCTGGGTCTGATCTGCTCAGCTCTGTGCTCGGCTTTCGGGTCATTGGGTGAAATAAAATAAAAAATATTATACAATGAATCTGCTGTTTTAGGACACGAAAGCAATTCTTGGATAGAAAAGTCAGAAAGGATGGATCAAATAAATCAGAGGTGGGGAACTCCAGGAGAGACGAGCATAAAGCTGTCATTTTATTGGTCAGTTGATCCTCCGGCTCTCCACAGACAGGCTAACGAGCTCCTAGCAGAGCTGCTGCTCCTTCACACCATCAAAGGGATGCTAGGATTACTCGTCATGGCAGACCTGGGTGCTCCTCTGCTAGAGAGCAAGAAAAGGTGTTTGTGGAGGAGGTCAGACTATCGAGCTGTGGGCGGCTGGCCCATTTAAAACATTACCCTGAGCCTGCTAACACCTAATGGGACTCAAAGGACTGGACATCCAACACTGATGAACTGAAACTTGAGACAACAGGTAACGAACACAAAGCAAAGGTTTCATGCAGCTGCTCTCCAGCAGCATGAAGCTCAGTAAGCATTTCAACACATACACACAACTTCTGTTTGCCAAGACCATGCAAACGATTCTAACTGAAGGGAAAATGAATAATATACAGACTGACCAAAGATCTCCCACATGTCCTGTTCCATGAGCCGCCAGAACACAAACCTGCAGGAAGTAGCAGGAGAGAAGGAGGCGGAGTCTATTTACTGTTCAGCTTTGCACCACCACTGTGGGAGAAGCCATCGATCCTAGAGTCAGAGCATCAGCCTGCTTTTAATGCACTACAGGCCTTAAAACGGTCACAGGTCGCTTTTATGAAACTGTTTCCAGGAGAAAATATAAAATAAAGACGCACCAATTTAAAAATCAGCGAGTACTGATTGACATCAATATATCTGCAAATTTGATCCGTTAATGTTTTCCTGAGTAAAGACACTGTGATAAAGAGACTTACAGGAATAAATAATAAAAAGCGAAACAATAACTCTGCAGGAATGAACAGAATTATGACCTGATAATTCATAAAATAGCAATAAAACTGAAAATAAAAATTTATTTTAAAGGATTATTTCTGACATCATTCATAATAAATCAGAAGTTTAATCAATTAACAACATAACCTATAAAAATAAACAGTAATCCAAATAATCCAAACATGATATACTGAGGTAAATACTGAAGTTATGCAAACATTTAGTGTTGCTGAGAGAAAAAAGTCTTTATAAACTGAGGCCCTGTTTGGGTCCAAGTGTCTTTAAGTCTGTATAAACAGATATTTAACCAAAGAATTTCTTTAAAGAGATTTTATTCCTCTTCCAATTTGAATTTTTCCGTGTTTGGCAAAAGCCTTTAATATAAAACCTGCTCATCCTTTTTTTAAATGAGTGACACGAAGCCTCCTGTGAGGTTTTTAAGGTCTAGTCTGCACATTCCTGCAGTTAATGATCGACATAAACTCAGCCTCTGACATTTTCATGATTACGTGCTTACAGAGTTTCCACCCACTCTTCAGTGCGAGCTTTAAAAAATAAACCAGAATCCGTGTTTGTGCAGCTTCGCACAGGGTGAAGCTGCAGGTGGAGGCCTGAGAGCTGACCCAGAGTCACACCAACCACAAACAGGAGTTCTCACACACACAAACACTTCAGATATATTAACAATAACCCAAACCACAACAGTGACACCTCCCATCATAATAATGAAGCCGCTTACCTGCAACTTTCATTCTAACTTCCTGCACCTTGACGCAGGTACAAACAGAGCGAGCAGCCCTCAGACACGAGCCTGCACCGAGCAGCCCTCAGAGAGAGAGCTACGTTTCACGGCTAAGATTAGACGACTTCCTCAGATGACAGCCAAACGATCCGAGTCCTATAAGAGGAAACAGGACTTTAAGGCCGTTTGGGTGGAACGACCCCTCCGCTGGGCCTCCAGGTGAAGCGCGTAGTCGGCCGGCGTGGGTAAACACCCTCCGCCCTTCAGCTGAAGCGCAGCTAATGAGCCAGGCAGCTGAACACAATGGAAAACCTTTCAGATGGTTGCACATCAACCAGCACGGCCGCGTTTCTCAAGGCTCAGCTGCTGAAGGTGAAGACAGAAGGGCGAACAACAGAAAGCAGCGCCGTGGATCAGGGCTGATGTGGGACAGCAGAGGGTCAAAGGTCAAGCTAAGCAAGAACCCGTCACATTTCTGCCCACGGTCAACAGAAAACTGATTTAACGTATTTGGAAGTAATCAGTGAAGAAAGAAATAATTCAGCTGAACTCATCTTAACCACACATTTCATTATAACATCAGACCACACAGGATAAAAACACTCCACAGAAGCACCCACTCAGGATCAGACCTCAGCGACTGAAAACATACCCACTTCAAATAAACGCGATTACCTGCTGGCCACATTCCCCCAGCCAATGCCCTCTGAGGTAACCCGTTTCCATGACTACTGCATGCAAAGGCAGGATATTCAGCGAGCTGATCATATATGACAAAAGGTAAAATAAATAAATATAAATAAAGTGATCAACACTGCATGTTCCAACCCCGCCCCCCGTTCAGGTAAAACTGCTCTGTCATTAGTAACAGACTGAAGGTCTCAGGGCTCCATGTGCATCGATCTACAAAAATAAAACCCAGAGTTAATCTACTAACAGCTTCAATGACAAACAACTACTTCTTTTAATCCACACACAGGTACCCTCACATTTCTTCAGTCTCAGCCCTGCAGCTCTGACAGCACGCTGGCACGTCCCACAGTTCCCATTGCCACACAGTGTTACCAGTTATTATAGTTTTAAGTGATCATATAAAAAACTTCTCCCACTTACAGTAAAGGCAGCACAGCTGTGAAATCGTGACCTGTGCGCTCTAAGGCAGAGCGTCTGCGTGCGGTCAAACTAAATACGAAGCCCATGTTTGTCAATAAAATCTTGACTTCTGCTTCATAAACTCCACATTCTATTTTTAATCTCCGACATCCTTCAGCTTTAACAGGAGCCACTTTAAATGTACTCAGAGTCCGACTCTGAGCCTTTCCTGTGAATCAAAGCTTCCCATTTAAACAGAGCCTCACTCACCGCGCTGACCAGAGCAGATCCACGGCTGATCTCAGGAGCTTCAAACTCCTCGAGCAGGAAACTTTTGAGCGCCGACGCAAACCGGAACAACCCGTTCGGTTCCTTCTCAGCTGTTAAATAATTTTCAAGCGTGCACGCACAGCTCTGAGCAGCGGCAGGCGTGACTCCTCTCCACCTGGAGGTGCGTTTGACAGACACACAGCTACATTATTTACCGTGACAGACACCTGACGAGCTACACAAACAGACGCACGAGCATTCAAACAGCATCCCGTGGCGTGCTCGAGTCAGTACACAGGCTGAGCTCTTTAAGTACTCGAGTACAAACAGCCAAGAGAAAGGTGAACGAGCCCAAGAGCACTTCAGCAGAAGCAGGTACAGGTAGAAATGAGCTCTGTGTTTCAGTGCAACAAAACTAAAACGTCCACTCAAAACTGTGCCTGGGTCCACCAGCTTCCTCTTCTCTGCGCACAAAAGTAATCTGATTACATCAACACAAAGCTGTTTAAGAGCTGAACCAAAACAACGAGTTTCTAAATGGTCTGTAAATGAGTATGAAGTTTATCTTTAAATATTACTTGACTTCACCGAGTTCCCCTCTTAGTGAAGTGAAGCTACACCAAGCAACAAACAAAATGTAAGAAAACACTTTGTTTGGATTGTCAGTCAAACAGGAAGCAGCGTCTCCTATTTAAGATCCCAGGAAATCTAATGAAGCACGTTTGTTACTGAAGGAAATCCCAACGTGGAGGACGACTTTCATTTAAGTCATTTTTGTCCTTTATTCCTGGCGATGGCGTGGATGGGAACGACATGTTTTAGTCTTGTTTTTGTTTCCATTTATTTCAGGAATGACAGAAAAAGGTCAGTGAACAGTTTCTTCATCACACAGTTTTCAAACACGCGGCTTTTTCATGTGCAAAAATACAATCTGTGACATTATCAATAAAATGTTGAATACCTACATGTTTCATTAATTTCATAATAATGGGACTTTAAATGTTATTTCACTGAACAATGAGTTTTATCATAAACACGTTTTAAACGTCAGCCTCTCAAATGTGGCTTTAAAGCACAGACGTGCAAACAATGATTCTTCCTAACAGTGACGTCAGGCTCACGGTGATGCCCGCCGTTATTGTCAGAACATTCACGCGTGCATCACATCGACACACATATAAAGAAGTTCGAGCTGACAGGATGTGGTGCCACAGTTCACATTTTCCACTGCAGTAAAACAAAGACTCGAGGCTTTTTTGTGTGGACAGTAAACAGAAGGAGAAGTTACCAGAGGGCCGTTAGGCTGCAGACCCGCTGCGCTGAATATTCAGCAGAGCTGTTTTTCCCCTAATAAAAGCAGAGGCTGCAGCTTTAATGGAGGGAAAAAGCCTCGAGAGGAACCGGGATGTTTTCATTCAGATAATCAGGAAAAGCTCAGCAGCGTAACAGAGCGGCTGCACGTGGAGCATCGAGTTCACCTCGTTTTCTTTTTTCATGTCCGTAAGAATTAAAACGTAGAGGAAAGTTAAACTGAAGGAAACGGCGTGCTCCTGTGCTGCAGCGCTAACGTGTGCACGAGCGCAAATGTGACTAATTGCAGAACAAGCAGTAGCTGCTTGTCAGCTCAGCTCTGCATCTGGGCCTCATTAGGAAATGCCTCTGAAGCTTTGAGGGGAAGCTGCTGTGCCGACCGTGGAGAAGAGCCGGGCCAGGCGAGGAGGCCGGACGTGCCGACGAGCTCTACAGTTTGGAGGCTGCAGAGCTGGTTCTGTTCAACTGTTCACTTCACTTTGACGGAGCCTGCCGAGTTTGACTCTGGAGAGTGTTAAGATTCAATATTGAGGAAGGGTACAAGAGGTGATCGAAGAATAACCACACCGATCCGGCCGGGTGAAGTCAAACGATGATTTTAATGAATACACGCGTGGGAAGACACTCTGTACGCAGACAGCCAGTAGTCTTCGACTTAATCAAAGCATGAACAGATATTTTATAGCATCAGGGTTTGTTTACTGACGCCCCTTCATACGTCACAGACACATTTTATACATAGATCAGATCAACATCATCATGACTTTTCACCCAGAAAATCATCTCCTATTTTCATGGCTTGGTACTTTCCGTTCTTATCTTAAAATGAATTGTTCCTCTTTCTTGTCGAGACAACAAGAAACGGTTCCTCTTTTACCGAGACAATTTTGTAGTTACAGCCAAACATAACTAACCTCTTCCTCTAAATAAATCTAATTTAAAGTGTGTGTGTGTGTGTGTGTTGACCTCACATGCTCTTTCTCAATTCACCTGTTGCACTTCTGACCTTTTACCAGACCAGAAGCTCACTGAGACTATGTGTATGTCTTCTACTAAATAAATGTTTTAATCAAGAACCTCTACTAAAACCTTAATATAAAATGATAAAGCTATCTGTTACATTGTTAAAGCCTCGTCTTAGCCTGCGGCTCAAAATAACTTCCTGCTTCTTTCTGCATACAACTTCCTGTCAGCCTGCAACTCAGTCTTTCTGAAAGAGACACTGTCTAAACCTTGGAATGCAATATCCATGCTGCAAATTATATTATTAATGCAATAACAATTATTTAACAATAGCAGTAAAATAATTTCCCTCCTCGACACTCCCCCTTTTGACCTCTGAAAACCAGAGGTCACAATACATTGTGTCCTCACGCAGACCCTTCTCTGGTGGTCTCGAACCTCGAGATCTCCAGGATCCTCGCCCCTCCTGTGGTCGCCGAGATCAGTCTTCTGCAAAGGAAACAAAACACCTTTTCTTGCATCTCCCTAACTTATCCTATCTGGGACTCTTTAATTAAAAGCATGATCCTAATTATGCTCTTAACTTATTGACTTGTATTTATGTATACTCTTCAACGTTACTCATCACTTTAAACTCTTTGAGCCCTGCTTTCACGTCCAGTTGCTCGCTCTATTTTCCCTTATCTGATCATCAACATCCTGTGCACAAATTGTCGCTGCTGCAAGTTAATCTACTCCAAAAGAAAACAACCACTTTAATCAATTAAGTTCAAGCATATAAGCAATTACTCCTGTATACATTTCATCATAGCTAAATGCTGCCTTGAAACAACTCCTATGTGTTAACACTAACTTCATTTTAAAACCTCACATTTCCTATGTTATCACCTGTTTTTGGTATAGCCTTTTTATTTCATTTTGCTCCCTTTAATGTAACAATACCTCCTAATTCTAGTTTATCAGACTTAACCAAAATATATGCTTTCCTTCCTCTTTGGTCCTTCTTTAAGTTCAGTTAAAAGCTAAATGAATTTAAGGCCTTTTGCCTGGAATCAATACTGTCATGTGTGTTTCTTAACTCTGTGTCTGTAAGCGTGTGCAATCCTTCATGAACTCATATTATCCTCACAGTAGATTGGCTAATCATAGCGCTAGCCAAAGGCTCGTGACCCTCCAGAGACAAATTTGAGCCACAACTCCTTTAAAAGCACAAAATGCAATATGTATAAAAATCATTTCTATTTATAAGCTCCCCCTTTTATCCTAAAAATACCTCCTATGTAATATCTGTATGTGTAAGCCTACATTATAACCACTTCTTCTAAAGATCAAAAAATCAAACCTGTTCTACCCCTTCAACCCTCACTAATTTTCCCTCTAAGATTTATTCACAACTTTGAAAAACCGGCATTGTATCTTCTAAACAGGATTCATGGTCCTGGGCCATGTTGGCCCAGTATTCTTGGTTCCTTGTATTTTCGCTCCTTATTTAGGCCAGGTTTTCTGAGGTGTCCTATTGTGGTGTTCCCTAAGTGTTTTTCCTTTGTGACTCTTACCCCCTTGTGCCCCTCTGTCTATTTATGAGCTCTCGTCTCTCTTTGTGTTTATTCCATGTTTCCCCCAGCCTGTTATGTCTGTGTTCTCCCCGTACTTTTTCTCCTCCTGTCTGAACCTCTGTGTACTTCCTGTTTTACTTTGACAGTCTCTCGTCAGTATGCGTAATGTTGTGTTCACTCCTGCCCTGTCTCGTTATGTTTATCAGTGTCACCTGTGTTCCCCACCTGTGCGTAATCTCCCTGTGTTCTCTGTGTGTATTTCCCCGGACCTCCCTGCATCCTCGTTTCTGGTTTGTGTTATTAGCTTACCCAGTTTTCCGGTTTCTTGTTTTTCCACCAGTGCTGTTTTGTGCCCACCGTTGTAAATAAATATTCACCTGCACCAGAGCTGCCGCCTTTTGGGTCCTTTTCTACAACTCCACACGGCTTGCCTCGCAAACCGTGACAAGTTCACTTTTAATCCTTTAACCTTAACTTAAAAATAACAGTTTCAGTTTTACCATATCCAAATGATCAAAAACCCAAAAGTTCCTAAAATGATCCTAAATTATTAAACAATTAAATTATTAAACCCTAAACCCCCCTTTATCTTGATACATTTCATGTGTCAAGATACTATACAAAACTTAAAAATGCTCAGTTTCCCCACTCATGATCCAATCTATGTCATAAAAATAAACTTAAAACAGAACAGTTATCAGTCATGTGCTTCTTCAAACAATGATAACTGAGTTACATCAAAAAATATTTCCCCTTTAGCATTTGGCATTCTCCCAACAATATACTATAATCCCATAATCTAACCCCAGTCAACAAAACAAAAATTTTTCTGGTAAAAGCAAATTGTTTATCCACATTTATTCATCCTCACCTTCATCCAGTCACACATTCACTCACATGCAGTCACACCATGTATTTGCTGATAGTGGAGCCTCCCGCATGATCAGATACTCCACCCTCAGCAAAATGAGCTCCGTCATTTTTTATTTTCCATAGGAAAATATTTCTTTATACTTTTGGACTGGATTGACTCGCATAAAATCCTTTTTACAGGGACTTACGACCTTGATCAGTCCCCACAGGTAGCTCTCCTCAGCCAATTGTAATCTGGAAAGCCCCCTTATATTTGCTCCTCCCGAGAACTTTCAGCGCCGTTATTCACTGTTGCAGGCCTGCTTAAAACAGAAATGAAAAAAAATAGAGCTGATTGTTAGCTCATAAAAACAAAACAAAATCACCTGACAGGTTTTCTTTAAGTGCACTGTTACAAAATAATGGGCCCAATTTTAGACATGTCCATGTTTCCTAAAACTCCCTCTATTAAAAACAAAAATAACAACAACAACCTACCTGACAGAATCAACCCATCACCACAACAACCTTAAACACACAAATCTTGCCACCACATAATTTCACCTCCTCAATACACCAAAAGTCTCATTAAAACCACTCAATTTGCACACAAAAATCACCCCCTTATGCTCTATAACATACTTCAATTCAGCATAAAACCCCCTTACGACATCATATAATCACTAAACTATAAATTTCCTACCCCAATCTGCACTTCTCGTCTCTGCTATGCTTCCTCTTCCTGAAAGTCACAGTCACACACACACTCAGGAAGTTCTTTCGTCACCACACACTCCAGCTAATTTGCATACTGAATCATCTCTCAAGAAGCTGTAACAACAGAAACATATGTTTAAACATTCCCAACTCATTAAATCATTTTATTTCTTCCAACAGTGATCACTAGTGTTGATCACTCAGTACGAGAGCACTCCTAAGTCACTCTTTTTTAAAACTACTTTAATCCCTTTTTCGTTTTCATAACTCCCTTTGTCATATGGCTTATTCTATTCCTCAATTACAAACTCAAATGTATTTTATTAAACATTCACACCCTTGTATCATTCATACAAAATAGCAAGCTGTTCTTCATTGCCTATGTTTGTGTTCTTAGCTAGGTTTAATCAGTGTCTATGCATTAAACTCCATGAGCTTGTCTTGTCTTTATAAGTTTAATGCATTTCCTGTTATGTGTGTGTGAATTTGCATATGGTGCTTTTACAGTGTGTCAGACTCCTTCATAATTTTGCCTTTAAACAGTCAATTTTCTCCTCCCCAACTTTACTAACCCAAATTCTGATTTCCTACCTTAAATAGCAGCATTCCTTGTCCTCAGCCAGAAGGTAGGGCTCCACTTGCCACTTTCCACCTCCACCCTAGCCCAGCGGTCTTACCCGTCAGGTCTGAGAGTAATCGTGACTGTGCCTGCCTTAGGTTGTCCCAGGGTTTCGAGGTGGGATCTTACCCGTCATGGGCTATCCAGCCTTCCATACTCGCCTGATACGGGGCCCAAGTGGGCAGGGGAGGGAACACACTGGCTCTGGGAATTAAAGGAATGTAAGCTGCTTCCTTCATTGCATCTTATGTTAAACTATCTCTATAATAAGCTATCTCAATTCTGACTCCTTCCTAGAATAATTTCACATATGGCACTTTGTGTATGTGTGTTTTCTATTCATTAATGTAATTGTCAGTTATTTTCTCTCCCGGTCAGGGAACCACATTATTTTCTCTCTTCATTTTATTTTCTTTTGTTTGTTTGTGACGTTCTACTTTAGTTCTACTAAACCTTGATGTAAAAAACAATACTCCCTTATTTCACGCACACACTCTGCATTTTGCCTACGCACACACTTCTCTCTCAGACTTCCCCTGTTCACACATCACCTTATATGAGCATGCAAACTTCCTGTCACCCACACCATTTCCTGTTACACACACACCGCCCGCAGCTGCTCAGAGCAGCTCAAACTGCTTTGCTGTTTCTCCAGGCTAATCAAACTTATTTTGTATTTACAATCTACAAACCCTCTGTAATTCTACTAACTTTTGACCTAAAATGTAGCATCATTCACACAATGATTTCATAATCCTCTCACACACACCTTTTAAATAAACTAAACTCTTATAACATCACTCATGCCTCTCTCAAATTAAAAACACTTTCAAAGTTTAAAACGTCCTACTTTACATCACCCAAGAAATACCTCTCACACCTTTATTCATCATGTCAAAGCTTCTAGTCACCGCATTCACACTTAAACTGTGACTAGAGTTGAAGAATATAACTCAAAACACAATTTCCTAAGAGTATTTTAGACATGCTTGTCATAATCAAAAAAGCAAGTAAAAAACAAACAAACAAAAAATTGAAACCTCCATTAATTCTCACCGCACACACAAGAAATTGAAAAAATAAAACCCACCAGCAACTAATGCTGGAGAAAAGTTACTACTGAAAGTGATGTGTTAGTCTTAAGTATATACAGTGCACTCAATATATTTATATATCTACATCCAAACTCAGTCAGTTACTATGCATCCCCTACGGCAACTCAAAACTTTATTTATAGTCCTTTGCTAAACATAAATGGCATTTTAAACACACACTCTACACTGTTTGCAGCAGTATTTGTAAAACCAACTGTGGCTTAAACAGTTCACTGCTTACTCATTTGCATTTTCACTCACACACACCGTCTAAAAATAGCAGCAGCATTGCCTCAGACTCCTTTCACACAGAGATCTCTTATTACAAAGACGTCTTATATTTACAACTACTGTCAGATCTGTCAGCTTTAGCGCCTAACCAATTTCGACAAATTTAAAATAACCGCCCACCAATTAACCAGTATCAAGACTTTAACTGTTTCTGGCCTCATTTCTAAAATCCCTAACTCAATTTAAAAGCGTCAACCAACCCAAACTTTTTTGAAGTTTTAGGTTAAAGTTACACGCCCGAAGTCCACTTCTGCTGGCCAAAAAAGCGCAGATACCGTTGCAAACGGTAAGGAGATTCTAACTCCTAGTTATTCTGGAGTGCCCCAAACTCCACAGTGACCAACTGACTATCCCTCTTCGAGGACAATGTCTAAGCGTCCTTGACATTGGCAAGCGTTACCTCTGAGCACTGCGCTTCCTAGCAGACTCGAACTGCCGTTCTAGAATAATTTATAATACTTTGAAACAACAATCAACACCCGAAACAAGTGTATAACTGAGGCAGGTGCAACCTAGTGGCCAATTTGACCGCTCAGGTCCACTCTTATGACCAAATTTGGACTCTAACCAACACAATAACCAATTCCCTACCAACTACTTGAGACTCTAACTCAATTTCTTTGGGACTTCAACCCATTATTTAAACTTTTCTTATCAGACTCTTAACTACTTTCATTTCTTCTTAGCAGAACTCTAACTGCTTCAACTCATGAGATTTTCATCAAAATCAAAACAGACATCCACCAGTAACTTCAGTGAGTAGACTTAAATTTTATCATGTCCAATTTGGCACACTTTGGAAATAATTCAACAGGTAGTGCCTTACCTTTTGGATAAGCCGGCTTATGCCCACTCACTTAGACCACTGGAATTCACGTCTGCCCGTCAGACCACCCAAGACCCCGGATTTCTCCGTCCAAACCTCCAACTCTCCTTCCCCAATAACCGGACGAAGCCCCCAAATGTTAAGATTCAATATTGAGGAAGGGTACAAGAGGTGATCGAAGAATAACCACACCGATCCGGCCGGGTGAAGTCAAACGATGATTTTAATGAATACACGCGTGGGAAGACACTCTGTACGCAGACAGCCAGTAGTCTTCGACTTAATCAAAGCATGAACAGATATTTTATAGCATCAGGGTTTGTTTACTGACGCCCCTTCATACGTCACAGACACATTTTATACATAGATCAGATCAACATCATCATGACTTTTCACCCAGAAAATCATCTCCTATTTTCATGGCTTGGTACTTTCCGTTCTTATCTTAAAATGAATTGTTCCTCTTTCTTGTCGAGACAACAAGAAACGGTTCCTCTTTTACCGAGACAATTTTGTAGTTACAGCCAAACATAACTAACCTCTTCCTCTAAATAAATCTAATTTAAAGTGTGTGTGTGTGTGTGTGTTGACCTCACATGCTCTTTCTCAATTCACCTGTTGCACTTCTGACCTTTTACCAGACCAGAAGCTCACTGAGACTATGTGTATGTCTTCTACTAAATAAATGTTTTAATCAAGAACCTCTACTAAAACCTTAATATAAAATGATAAAGCTATCTGTTACATTGTTAAAGCCTCGTCTTAGCCTGCGGCTCAAAATAACTTCCTGCTTCTTTCTGCATACAACTTCCTGTCAGCCTGCAACTCAGTCTTTCTGAAAGAGACACTGTCTAAACCTTGGAATGCAATATCCATGCTGCAAATTATATTATTAATGCAATAACAATTATTTAACAATAGCAGTAAAATAATTTCCCTCCTCGACAAGAGCCTGTGATAAAGCCTCTCAATTATTCCACCAGGGAGGGAGGACCCGGAAGAACCAGAGGATTGTGTCCCCTACTTAGCATTTTTAAAGAGAAGACACATGGGCAGAGGTGAGAAGAGAAAAGCAAAGACGTCCATCTTCAGGGAAGCTCAGGAATCTTTTCCAGCAGCTGATTAAGATTAGAAGAAGTTGATGAAACAGAATCATTAGAAGCTAAGAGTGCCAGGCTGTGGCATCAATGCTGAGGCTCAATAAGTCAGGCTGGTGCACGTCAGCTCAACATATGATAAATTACTCATTGAAAGGATAAAGACGGGCTTGTGTTTTTGCTTTTCTATAGACGTCTCTTATGGTGACGATCTTTGGAGAACAAACTCTTTGGACCTCAGTGATAAACAGCAGCAAGGCTGATGTTGCTGCTCTTAAACATCCATGAGTGTAAACGCACTGACGCTCCCAGCTGACGAGCGCCAAAGACCACACGATAAACACGACGACGTTTATCAGACGCAAAGTTCAGCAGCTTCTTTAAAAGACGTGGAAATGCTCACGCGCACACACACTTCATTCAGGCGTCTGATGCAAATATGAGCAGAGATAAGGTCTCCGTCAAACAAAGAGTGCAACACAGCAAAAGAGTGAAAGCAGCCATGTTGCTTCATCAAACGCTGACCTATTTGCAGTGGGGCTGCTGCCTCGCTCCTTTAGGGGGCGCCACAGTGGCTCATCTCCCTCCATCTCGCCATGCTCCCTGCAGCATCCTGTCACACAAACCCTCTGTATGACCTTTAATCTTCTTTTCCTCCAGCCTGTCCAGTAGATCCACTCTCTCCTCCGCACGTGTTCAAACCAGCTCAGCCTCGCCTCTCTACGATTGGTCCTTTCCCACTAATGTGCCTCTAACTTAGTATTGCTTTGAGGAAAAAGAGGCGTTCACAGAGCATCGCTTCATGCTGCTTTCTTTGTAAATACTGCAGCCTGTATTCTTTACAGAGAACCTCAGTGATCACCTGTCACTACTGTGTCTGGTTCGGGGCTGAGGTCAGACAAACCCAACACACTTTAACTTACCCTGCAAACACTGTGAGGTCAGCTGATGAGCCGACCTGCAGAGGCTCCTGCTCCTGTATAATCACACATGGAGTTATTTTTGGTGCAGACGCTTTCAACTCCCTGCTATTGTTCCTCCGAGGCAGCCGCGAGCCTCGTGCTCGCAGATAAACACAGTGTTGGCGAACGACGAGCATTTCCTCCACTGAGACTGGAATTATAGAAATCAAAGACAATTATACATACTGGCCCTGTCATTACGCTCCCAGCCATCGCTCGCTTTATCTCGTTCATAAAAATCTGAGCAGCGTGCACGTGGAAGTCGGCCCGGTCATTTCAGAAGAATCAGTATCTGAGCACAAACTGGAACCAGGACTTCAGATCACAGCACATCTGTGTCACACCTGCAGATCTAAATCCAGCTCGTTTTGAAATCTGCACCATACCGCACGCGCTTCGAATTCCAGCATCAGCTGTTCGGATGCTTTGAAATTTGGGAAAGGTATCGGCAGGAGTGAAAATGTTGTGAGACGAGGCAGTCGCTGGTTCACTTCTTCCAGACGTTAACCTGCACTTATCAGACAGACAGCACTGCATTTTAAAACCACAGTGTGCCTGCTCGGTTTAAATTAGTGCCTCCAACCTTTCATTCATACTCGTTTTTGAAGTTTACTTGCATATCAAGAGTTCTGTGTACCTTTTACCACAAAAGGAGTGTAGCTGTGCTTATAACCGAAGCGTTTAAACAGAGCGTAATAGGCCATCCTAAAAATATGCAGATCTATTCTAGTAACAGTCTCAGTGCAGGCTGTTTGTGCTCCATCAATCCTTCCTTTAGTCTGTTCAGTTATATTGTGTTTAAACTCAGCGCTCAAGTGGCCAAGCACCGTGTAAACATTCAGCCTTTAACAGGCCACCCCCACCGCACCGACGCTCCGCGTTCACGTCTGAGGTTTTAGTTCAAATGTTAATGAAAACCAACATCTGTGCGGTGCATGTACAGGTCAGAGGAATGAGACCGAAAACTGACATTTAGCTTGTAACACATGATGCAAACATGGCGTTGGTGCCACACAGTAAATATGTACTGTAGTTTAGCTAGCGCCTAATAAGGGTAACATCGTGTGGCAGCTCCTAAATATCATGTTAAATGTCCTCTTCACAGCCATTAACAGAAAATGCAGCTTGTTGGGGTCTTGAGCTTTTTTCCTATCATTGCAACTGAGTGCACACAGATGCATTTAGCCCCCCAGCGTGGCTCCTCGTCATGACCTCCACCGTAGTAAAGCCAAGAGAGGACGACATGGTGCAGAAGTGTCTTTGATTGCTGTCCCTTTATTTTAGGAATCGACTTTATCTGCTTCAGCCATTTATCGCGACAGCTGCTCTCCAGAGGTTCAGAGTCCCTACAAAGGAATTCTGTGCAAGACCATCGAATGCACACAAACAGCAGACCCTGCAGGTCTGTCAGGGTCCCTCCTCCTTCTTACAGCTCTGAACAAATAAAGAAATTAGACCTTGAGGGCTACAAAATGAAGAATAAGCTCACAGCTGAGTGAATTTGGTGTTTATTACACTGGCACATGCTTTCTGTCTGCCAGGATGGAGAAACTTCAGCTCTGCTCTGATTTATTCCTCCAAGTTTTACTTCTTCGCCTGCAGCCAAAGAGCCAATCAGCTGCTTTAAACATGCCAAAGTTGCCAGGCTCTAAACTGTCCGTCCTTCAGCTTATTTGAGTTAATAATTTGTTTGCAGTGAGAAAAACATTTAGCTGCACCAGTAACTGTTTTTGGATGAACTACTGAGTTAAAAAAAAAAAGGTCATTTTCAGCCTCAAGGAATCAGCGAAACGCCCGTTTACACCTCTCTGTCTCGCTCGCCGCTCCTCCAGCACCGAACAACAAAGAGGGAAAAGAAGACTCTACTGCAGACGCCGTGGTACGCCATTAATCAGCCTGTTCGCCTCACTGCCGTCCTGAGCACAGATTTAAGAGGTCACCCAGTCTTTGCACTCACACGAAGCCTTTCTGCTGACAACACTGCCCCCTGCAGGAACAAGACTCAGCTCCAGGTTACGGCTGAAAGATGTGAAACAAACACCAAAACGCCACAGATCAACACATCCGTCTCTCTCTGCGCTCTAAGAGTTAAAGAGCTGCTTTTACAGAAGACGCCGTCTCCCCGGATCACTGTGTCGACTCTGGTTTTCTCTTTATCCCCCCCCCACAGGTCCTCCTCTGTCTGGCCTGCTCTTGACCAAGGACAGGCTGGAGCCGCTTATTTGTTCAGCTCTTGAGTGGAGTCACTAAGGCGGAGTGGAGCTATGGGCCGGTGAACACCGCCCATCACTCGCAGCCGGTGGAGGCACCAAGTTACTTTTAAATTACATGCTTTGCACAGACGTTGTTCTCCATCTAATGGAGTTCACATCTATGACTAGAACAACAAACATGACTGATTTTACTGAAGCTAAAGCTTCCTGCAGAGCAGTGAGTCGGAACAGTTTACTTTGAAACTCATCCTTCAGTTCAAACTGGTTTTATTCGGCCATCGTGATTCAGCACACAGATCACTGGGTTTGTTCTCGTGTTACCCAACAGTGAAACCACATGAATGAGCCTTAATTACAAGGCGTGTTATGCACTCGCCTTTACTTTGAAACTCGTCGATCACCTTTAATTCAATAAAACAAAGAGTCAACCAACCACAACGTAAACTCCAAACATGTGAGAGGTGCAACGAATCAGAACAAAGACAAACGTCAGCCTTCAGGTTTCTCTACAAACACTAAAGTTTTGGTACGAGCCGCGTGGACACCTTTACAGCTCACACGTCTGTGTTTGCTCTAAACACGCCACAGCGCTCAGATGCAACCTCCAGAGAGAGGCGGTCCCTCCCACAGCTTTCACTCGTGTTGTCAGCTCGCTCAAAGAAGCATTGTGGGAGAAATTCCGACTTAAGTGCTCCCGTGTTTGCTTTTGTGCCAAGCGAGCCCACTCTGACGACCTTTTGGAGACAGACCAATGAGATGCAGCGCTGCCTCCTGCGCTGCCCTTCTCCTCTGACAGCTGCCGGACAATGAACGACAAGCTAATTAAAGTGATCACAACATGTGGTGGAGCGAAGAAGCCAAGAGACGCCAAAACGAGAGGGTAAAATAAAACCATGAGCTTCTTTTAAAGAAACAAAGCCTCCACGTATTTTTCTGCAGTTTGTGTTACCTGAACAGAAACGATCTCAGGAATATTTTTGGAGGCTGTAATTATTAATAAACTACTTTCCCCTCCTTTTCAGCGAGCTCCAAACACTTGAGCCGGTGGGCCAATTATGGCGTTAATGAGTCCCACTGAGCTGGATCACAGCCAGGGGAAGGCGGAGGAGAGCTGCAGCTGTGGAGCATTGTAATGTACAGAGATGCAGGTCAGCGTCCTCCCTGACCCACAGTAATAAGAGATATCACTCTGTCACACATGCATGTAAGCTAATGAGCTGCAGCTACTGCTGAAAGCTGATTTTGCATGTTGCTGAGGCAGGCTGAGTTCACACCTCCTGTTTTTGGATGTTTGCCCCTTTAAAGCCCAGAACTACATGCTGTAGAGCGTTTCAAGTTGCTATATATTAATTATATCATAAATTTTAATATTATGGACTTAATGCATACATATTAACTACATAAACTGCAATAAAGTGCACTAAACTACAAAACAAAATTAAAAGAGTTTGTTTTTGTTACATATTTCTACTTACAGAAATTTAAGAGGCATCTCCCTCTAAACTGTAAATGCGAAACAGTTTCCAACCACACGCGGCCGCGCCGATGGGCTTAAAACAGGAACTGGACCATCTGCATTAAATACAAGTTGAGTTTTTTCCCAGAACTGGAAAAGAACAAAGCGAGCACAGACGAGAAGCGCTCGCAGGTCCTTTAGGTTCGAGGATGCGGACGGTCATTTTTATTGACACAGTCTAAACTCGTTGGTTTTTCCCAAAATTAAACAGATAAAAACGTGATTTTCTCAGAACCGAGTAAAACCAGCAGGTGATGTGTGAGCATCACTTACTGACACTTATAATAATCAAAATATATTAACATGCTTTATTCAGTATAACCTTAAAATAAGAACCTGAGTCCATAAACTCTCTTTTGTGCAATTCAAGGTGTTGCCCCCTGGTGGCCATTAGAGCAACGCAGTTTAAGTCATGTTCCTGGTTAAAATGGGGACAAGGACCCGCCCCTGAGGGCTGGAAAGGCTCAGAGGACTCATCCACTGGACTTTCCCACCTTCAGTTGTCTTATGGAGTCCGTTTGTTTGTGCAGGGTTTAGGGGGGCTAATACACTCTTTCACAGCGTAAAGTTCATGTTACAAAAATACACAAGCTTCATATCTCCACAGATACGAGGCCCACATGCTCCAGACGACTGCTGCATTATCAGAAAAGTGTAGGTTTAAGGATCATGCAGCATGGAAGAGAAAATAAACTCTTATCGGCACACTTGCTGATGGGCATGCACTGGTGTGTTTACAGGCGCCGCTTCTTATTGGTGGAAACCTTAAAATCTGCACAGCTAACACACATTTGTGGAAACTGCTCAGAGTTTCTAAAGCGACACTAAGAATGCAGCTGCTTGTTCTTCAGAAAACACATGAAAGAAAGTGCGCAGGCTGTGGAGATAAAAGCAAGACCGGGTTCAGGGTCACGAGCAACACACCCACAGCCTGGTATCTTTCACTTATTCTCCCCGTCAGTCTGTTTCACATTCCTTTTTTAAGCCGACCTACATCTCTGAATAAAACTTTGTCTCAAATAAAATGGACCTATTCAACTCTTCCTGTGTACATTTAGGTCATTTTGTGTTCAGGCACAGAAGCCCACCAACCTGCATTTCAATCCTGTTTACGAGGGGCAGCCAATCAGAAGAAACCCTGATGCCCTGCGTAACAGAAATAAGGTTTATTTGGAGTATTTTGAACTCTGAATCATGCAAAGCTACTCTGAGTTTAGCAATTCCAGTATGTAACTAGAAATGAGCATAACACACCTTAAATAATTACAGTACTTGAACAGCTGTAGAACCGTCCCACGCACTGCTTAGAAGCACAACAGCAGCCCTGCTGCACTTCACTGTATCGTCAAACCACCACAAAGCTGTTACAACGCAGGCTGTGTGTTTATGCGGGTTGCTTTCAGAATCAATCAGGACTCCCTGAAGAGGCAGTTTTATCTCTGGGGGCTGCAGTCCCAGCTGTGCCGCGGCCCAGGTCCCGGGAACAAAAGACACCTGCCAGATTCAGGCTTTCAAGCACAAGGGGAGCATGAAACCGCCTCCACACGATAAAGTGTTTTCCACTGAAAGCAGCTGGCCGTTCAGTTTGATAGAAATCTCATCATGACCGAGACGTAACAGAAAAGCAGCGAATCACTGTGCAAACAACAAGCACGCAGGTTTTAACAAGCAGCCAAAGTTACAGCTGTAAACTCCTGAAAACAAGCGTCTGTTTTCATTTTCCCCTCACAACAAAACAGCCTTAATGTCAGGAAGTCTAAACGGCCTCACAAGCACCAGTTATGAAGCAGCATCAGACCTGCTGCTGCTCGTTTGTGGACTTTGCCTGTTGATAATTATCTATTGTAACTATGACTCCAGGAATCGGCCTTTGGGCAGAAGGTTAGCTGCCCACACATCCTGAGTTCTCTGCAGTCCCACCTCGGGCAGAACACATGGAATTCGTTAACGGTACATGGACCGGTTCTTGTATAGCGCTTTTCTACTCTGAGCACTCAAAGCTTTACACAACTTGTACATCCTCCCATTTGCAGAGGTCACACACCGGTGGATGCATCAGAGAGCTACATGGGGTTAGTATCCTTGAGCAGGATGGGGAACGAATCAGCAACCTTCCGGTTAGTAGGCGACCTGCTCCACCTCCACCAACAACTTAAAGATCATTTAATGGCCTAAAAACTGCCTTCACACTTCTTCTGATATTTCGACAGATTATCGGTCCAGTCTGGAGAAGCTGGAACGGATACTGGAGACAAAGTGCTGATTTAAGCAAGGTGGAGCGCCAGCAGCAAGGTGGAGCGCCAGCAGCAAGGTGGAGCGCCAGCAGCAAGGTGGAGCGCCAGCAGCAAGGTGGAGCGCCAGCAGCAAGGTGGAGCGCCAGCAGCAAGGTGGAGCGCCAGCAGCAAGGTGGAGCGCCAGCAGCAAGGTGGAGCGCCAGCAGCAAGGTGGAGCGCCAGCAGCATGTGTGAGGTGGACTGAGGAGGACTAGCTTGACTGTAAATAACAGTACACAGTAGAGTTGCACTGAGCCTAGAAGACCAGTACAAATAAATCAAATGAATACGTTTTAAGTCCTATTATCACATCTCACCATCATCATCATCGTATTAATAAACCCCAGGTTCTTAACTCTCAGTCGGTTAACCACTCTGCAGCTCATACCTGGTCAGAGAGCAGTGAGTCAGTTAATGTGAGTAAACTCTGTTCTTGAGTCATTACAGATCCTGTAGTTCAGCTTATAAATAAAAGCCTCAATTTAAATGTAATGTAGAATATATTAATGTCCATCTGCTGAGCGTGTCCGCCCCAGCTGGTCCCGACGCTGGCTGCCTTTGTGCGCTCTTAGCTGGCCTCATTGTTTGTCATGGAGAGGTTAATGTGGTGACATCAGTGCTAGCCCTGATTAACTGGCTTTAGCGTCATTTGTCATCGGGGATATCGAGCATGCCATCTCGGGGGCTGGCCGTTATCCCTACTCTGTTACTGGGACGACAAAGCAGCCTAAATACAGCGATTAAGAGTTTATTCTGGCTCCCAACTGAGGGGTCGTCTGGAGAAAAGACTCCTCATTTATATGATCACAGCAACGAGAACGTTTAGTAACAAGGAAGGTGATCGAGGCTCCCAAATCCTGCATTTAGTCCTCGTTAATTCAGTGTTCCCTCTAAAGCTTTTCACTGACACGAAGCACTCGTGTTTGCCAAGAAGAAAGAGGAACTCAAGGATGGACTTGAGAAAAGAAAGAAGACAAGAGAGGAAAGGAGGGAGGGGGGAGGCAGGGAGAGAGGATTAATCCCATTAGCTAAATGATTTGTTCCACTGAGGGAGGGGGAGGAAAGTACAGGGAGAGAAGGGGGGTGTTTGAGGGGAATGACAGTAATGACCAGGCACTAACCTCTCCCGTTTTCCCCGTTAGCATCAACAGCGCTTGAAGCCGTCCACACGTCACTTGACGCCCTAATCTGAAAGTCTAATTTGTTCCCAAGAGGGGAAGCAGAAAAGGAACCACCAAATAAAAGTGGGGGACACGCCAAATTCAAACAAAACCATGACCCACAAAAGATAAAACCTCCCAAACAAGCCTTAAAAAGTCTCATTATCTGCTTCGAGAACAAGTTTACACAATTTAAATTTAACATATACGATTAACAAGAGTAAAGCAGAGCGTTAGCATCAGCGCCAGAAGAAGGAATCGGTGAGAGGTGCAACCTCCAACCCTGACAGCACGGCTCGTTACAGCAAACCTCAGCAGCTTCAGGAAGTCGTTAAACACCAAATGGGTGTCTGGCTCAGCGAGACGCCGCTCCAGGTGAAGACAGACGAGACGTGGACGGTGTCGACGTCTGCAGAGGACATCATCAGCGATGTTTAACAAACGAAAACCGGTCCGAGTCGGAAAACTAACATTTATTTTGCAGCTAGTAAATCATGCACATCTCTAAACATTCATAACATGAATTCGGGGCTAAGACTAAGCTCTGGACATTTAATGCAGATGTAAATTCATCTGCACGGTCGGGCTCGCGTCAGATTACCAGCCATCACTGGGTGGAGGAAGTGGGAATAACTGTGGGACTAACTAATGACTTCCGTGTTATCCTTTTCATTATCTTGGCCTCGCAGGGTCGCAGGCTATGAAAACAGTAGCATGCCTTCATAGGTATAATGCAACACATTGTATTGTGTTGGCAGTGGAGGGCTGAGGGGGCGAGGCGGGGCGGTCTTCCCAGCGGGAGTCATTCCGATCAACAATAGCAGCAGCATTCCTCTGGAAACACTGTGGCATTGTGGAGGGCGTCTGTTCGCTGGGAGGATCGCCACTTCCACCAAAACAAAGGGATGAACTCATTCTGGGAATGTTTTGTGTCACCTTTAGGAATGACAGAGTAACTTTTGCTGTCCGGCTTTTCCTACCTGTGAACAGTCATATTTACTAAACTGACTGCGTGTTTTGACAGCGATGAGTCAAATTCCCACACTCGTCAATCCGTCCGGCTCCAAGAATGACTGCCCGAATATTTCATCTCAGCTTCAAGCATCCGTTTTGTTTCTGGCTTGCTGAACTTTGCTGCACATTTACACTGCAAACATAAACTCAGTGGTAGATCTGTGTTTGTCTTATCAGAGATAGAAATGTTGCTGTAAATACACGATACTGTATGACAGATGTAGGGTTTACATCACTGCGCTGAATCCTCGCTGCAGTGCATTTATTGCATTTACACCTGTGCACCGGTGACTCTGCATTACTCTGCAGACTGATGAGACAACCTGAGCTCTTCCTGTTCCAGTTAAACACAGGAAGGAGAGAAGACTTCAGACCTGACAGCCTGTAGGTGCATCACAGATCAGCCTCACACTTAGAGATGGGGGATTTTCCCATCATGAGCCCTGAAAACAGGACTACAAACAAACATGCAGCAGCCATCTTTAACGTCTGAACGAACGTCTGGTCCTGAACTAAAATGCAAATCTGGTCTGGTTGCTGTTGAAGTAGCCAAAGTAACAGGAAGCCGTTTCCTCAGGAGATTATTGTCCTGCTGGGATGAATCTCCTCATAACTCCAGCTGGGTGTCCAACCTTATTCTGACTTTTAACAGAACAGAGTTCATTATGAATTATAACAAAAGCGTCTCTAAAACAGAGCCCAGAAGGTACAGCTCATGAGCAAATATTGACTCGAATGTTGGCCTGTGCTCTTCTATTATTTCAGCTTCACTGGAGGACAAGAACAATGTGGGAGCAGTCTGGTGGCAGATGTCACTGAATATGCAAAAGACAGGAAGGAAGAGCAGATGCATCGACCAGTAAAAGCAGATAAAACCGATACTGGTGGAAATCTGTGGCCAAAGCCTGACAGGAAACAAAACTCGGCCCGTTTCAGTGGAAAAGTGACCGCCACGCTGCAACTCTAAAGTGGCTCTATCAAATAAACCCATTAAGCAGAGTTGTCATTATCAGACCATTAAGCTGAGACGCCACAAACACACTCTGCGCCTTCAAGAACCAAACTCGAAGCAAACAGACCTGCAAAAATAAAACTGGACAAACAAATTGATCAATTTTAAGGATTAAGATTAACTACTGTAGCTAAAGTCTACTGCATTCATCTATCCGATTCATGTGGCAGCAGGCTGCATCTGAAGCATCCCATGACGTTCCCAAGCCAGATGACCCTCTGCACAACCCCGAGAACTCCAGTGGGTTCTGGGTGTCACCTCTGAGTATTCCCACAAAAACCTCCAAGAGAAGCATCCAAGAACCACCTCAGCTGACTCCTTGGGACATATTAGAGCAGCAGCTGCTTCGGTCATCTGCGCTCTTCACCCGAGCTCCAACGCTGGACCGAACCACCCAACACAAGATGGGGGGATGTGTTGGCATGGACAGAGGCTCCTGGCAGGGTCTCCCAGGACACAGACTAAAAGCATGTATTTACAAACTACAACGTGGGTCATGATATGGACTCTGGATAACTTGTATGGAAGTAAAAACCAGGGCCTGTAGAGCCAGTGCAGGGAGGGGAGCTTGCAGGCATGTGTCTGGTGCTCAGGCTTGAATTCACTGGGCTTGGCCATGCATAGCCAGAACAACGAGGATCCTCTAGCCCGAGGGCTGACCGCTCCCAGGGACAGCCATTATGGTCAGGAGTATTGTGGGTCGGGCAGCAGGCCTGTGTGTGACCCTCAGCACTGCACTGGGGTCTGGATGTGTTTAAAGAACAACAAAACCAAGGTAATCGTACAGAACGTGGGAGAAAACAAAACAAAGTCAGATCTGCCCGATCTTCACGTGCTAACCTCGAGCTGCTGCTGCTAACACGCACCAGCTGTTTAAAAAGTGCAGTAAAGACACAAACTGTCCATAACGATTAAAAAGTACAATAAAAACAAACAAAGTGATTTCAGAGCAGCAACAGAAAACTGTTCTCCGCTTCCTTCATCACAACAGCAGCGCTGCCATCAGCCAGCGCGCTGAAACAACAACCTGCTCTCTGCTTTGAATAAGCAAAGCAGCTCCACTTGACTGTGGGCGTGGGTCACTGGCACGTGACATCTTACGAGCCCCCCCATCCACGACTAATGGTTACTGTGCATGACTACCAAAGTACAATATTTACAGTACGATAAGACAGATGTTCACGACTGCAGCTTTTGAATACGAGCTTACGGTTGCTTCTCCCAACAAAGACGATGTTAATCGAGCGAGACCATTTTCAACAACGACAAGATCAGAGATTTATGCACAACATAACCCAATTACTGCTTTGCTAAAGCCTTAAACCAACAAAGCCGCGTCCTGATGGGTAATTTTCCTTTCCCACAGCGTTACCGTCTGAGCCGTGTGATTAGAACAAATAAAACTAATTACACAACGCGCAGCATCCAACGTCAGCGAGAATTACTTCTGTTTACTCAGACAACAAGCCCATCAATGGATTTCAAACATGTCCTTAATGAAGAACATTCACATCTGTGAGTTTGTTCCATCTAAACGATCTGTGGCACCACACACACACGAGCCTGAGGATGCAGGTGTGCAGCAGCAGGTGTGCAGCAGTCTGTAGATTGATGAGTAAAGCTTGTGCATGTCTGTTCCTGCCTAACAGACGATTAATTTTCTCTAAATGGTTTATAAAACCAAAGAATTAAAAGGAGCTGAAATTTTACATCATTCCTAATAAGAACTGAATCTGAGATGATCACGTAGGAGGTTTCTGATGGACCTGCATCCACTCCCATCTTCACACGTCATACATCCTTCTCAGCTGCTGCAGTGTGGATTTGAAGTATGTAGGACCTTTAATGCTCTCCACTACAGGGGAACGAGGACTGGTATCGCCATGGTGATGTGCCCGTCACTTTGTGGAGGCTGAAACCTGAGAGGACGCCAGGCCATTAGCAAGCCTACGTCACCGCACCACCGCGATGAGGACACACACAGCCAAACGCTGTAAACCGGTCGCTATAGTAACACCATTTCAAAGTTCATCACTATCAAATTTATCATCGATACTCGTCCCCACTTGAAAGTTTAGGTGTGGAAGCGCAGCCTCGTATGAAAACGTGCCCATGTGTGCTGACAGGAACATTAACCAGCCCAGATAAGATCAACGGTGCCAGCAGGGAGTCCATCTCCACTGTAAGCCCAGCTGACCGTAACAGGAAATGGTTTACTGCTGAAGTTTAACAGTGAAACGCCCGACCTCCTTCAGGACGGTGTTTATACACCAAATCAGAGGCATGTAACCACAGACGGCTTTCATGAAAGCCGTCTGGCTGGAGAGGTATTTCTATATTGACGGAGCTTCGTCACCTGCCTGTGGAAAGTTCCTGAAACTGATGCAACGACCTCTACGACAATTTGTTACCACAGCTTGAAAGACTTCACTGTACCGGACGTGCTCCTCGCACTTACGCGCTTCGCTGTCGATTTGCAGGTTTGCACAAATGGCTGCCATCTGTGTTACAAACTGCCACAATTTGTGACGCTGCAAAAAAAAATAATTCCCAAATGTCCGGCTGATTACTTCCACAAGGATGCAAAGCATACAAAGAGTTTCCTGCCTTTCCTGCAGCTTGCAATTACAGTAGATCTGATAAAGTGACCTGATACAGGCCAAGAGGACAGCTGCTGTGCAGGGTCTGTGTGGGGGATCGTAACCCACATCTTTGCCTGCTCTTATACTGCATGAAGCTCCACAGACTGTCGGCCGTGCTCTACACATCACATTTAAATGAGACAAATGAATGCTACAGTTTCCCTCCATACACAGTTGCAGCAGGTACAGGCTGCGTCTTTCACTTTTTCACCTGAACCCCTTTTAATGCTTTTCTGCATTTGGTCCTCAGGTTGCCAAGTTTAGGCAAGACGGAGACGTGGCAGAGAGGCAACCAGCTCTCTCCTCATGAAGGATTTTTCCAGAGAAACCAGGAGGATTAAACGTTGAGGATTTTGGCCCACAGATAAACAGATGCACTGGTTAATCACCATCAGCTCAGTGCTGGTGTACAGCCGTTTTTAATTATTAAACTAAACATAATGGGGTAGTAGGGAAACCTTGCCACTGCATGCTACAGCCATACAGCCCAGTGTGCAGCACATGTAGCTGACTACACCTCACAGCTGAGCAGTGCCTTCAGGTAAGCATGTGTGAAGTCGATTACCCTTCATTTACTGATGTAATCAGATTTATTACTTCTGTATTGACCCTAAAAACAACTCGAGCACTGTTCAGGCTCAGCTGTAACTCGTATCACACAATTTCAGTGACTCTGGTCCTCCTGAATCAACACGCGGTAGGAAATAAAGTCCTCGTGGCTCTTCTTTAACCGCCTTCATCCATTCATCTCATCTCTCGTCTACAACCACTTCTTGTGGTGAGGCCACAATGCAACTGTGTAGTGCATCTCTCAGTTCAAAAACATGCTAAAAACCACAAGGTCACATGACTGAACACAGCATCACTCTGCAAGCGATCAGGAGGTTGGTTTTGAAAGCACCCAAGAAAAACAAGTCACATCAGCCTGCGTCTCATTAAAGATGCCAAAACTTTTCAGACAGCTGCAGAGCCCCGAGAGTCGGAATGTGCAGAGTGGCAGCTGTAGACACAACAAACCACCGCCCCCCTCGCCCAGCAAACCCCGGCTGTACCCTTGAACCGGTTCACACTAACAAGCAGATAAAGTGAATGACTTGTACTAGCAGCATTTAACATTGCGTGCTCTCTGCAGTCAGAGCAACGACAGCAGCGTTTCACGCAGGTTTATCTCCCGAGCAGCTGCAGTAACACCGTCACACAGCGGCGGCATCTCCACACGCAGACTTCACTGCGTTCCTCCTGGATAATTTGTTCACACGCACATCAGCATCCACGTTCTGGTCAGATAATGGTAATGGCATGTGACATGAGAAATGTGTAAGAGCACGATCCAGGTTCATCTGAGCAGTTTATGTGCACCAACATCCGAGTGTAAATCTGAACTCAAACCCAGGTTACAAGCTCAGCTGGCTTTCCAAACCAGGGATCAGATGCTTACATGAACAACACACCCAACACCCGAACTGTGACTACGACCATGACTCAAGCTTCCTGTTCCCCACATCTCCTTCTGATAACATTCACTGGTCCCACCATGCAAACGTTAAAACCTGCACCAGCAAGTTTTAGAAACTAAACACAACTTAAAAAACCAAAACAATAATACTACAACAGCTGTATTGGTAACTGCTGCACCTTTTACTCACCTTCCTCAGTTAGAAACCTGTAAAAGCATTTCACAGAGCTGCAGCTGGCACAGAGCAGCCAGCGCTACCAGAGAGAAACGAGGGATTACAGCAGAGACGTCACCCGGCGCCGTCTCACACGGCACAGCCAATCGCAGCCCGGCCACGCAAACGCTGAACACACACACAGAGAGTAACCTGACAATAGCAGCCAGTGAGGGAGGCTGTAATATGAGCAGCACGGTGACCACTGGGCCGAGGCTCTCGGCCGTAAACAGCGGCATCCCTGACAGGGAACAAACTCAACAGCCCTTTCTGAGCTGCAGAGGATGATGGGAGATTCAGACCGAGAGCTGCCAGCAAAAAAAGCTGCACAAGGAAAAACTCTCAAATAATGAGTGCTAAGGTGTATTTTTAAAGTGCTTTACTGTATATACTCTGCTCACAAAAATGGGCATCATCCATTTCCCTCAAAAAACAAACAATGAACCAAGAATGAAGACATTTGTATTAAATTCATGCTAAGGTTTGTATGTAAACTAGGCTTGAATGTGTCCCGCGCACAGCTGGCTGCATCTCTAATCAGCAGGTCAGGTTCTGGCTAACGTGAAGCCCCGTCAGACCCCCGGACTGTGGAATGCTTCGACTTGACAAGCAGAGTCTGTGCATGCCTGCATAGCTGAGGGATTATCACAGTATCAACTGAGCCCTGAATCCCCTTTGCACCTGCCTTGTCCTGCTTAATGCACAAGAAACGTGTGGGATTTCTCGCTCCCTCCTCTCTGAGACTGCTCACCTTTCATTCATCAGCAGCTCTGAAAGGATAATGACAGGCTACGGGTGAGACGTTTTTAAGAAGCGACACTTCCCCCTGACGTGCAGAGCAAAGGATGTTTGGTTCAGAGGAGTCGAATGTGCCGCTGCTCCCCGCCTGCAGCTCCAGAGTTTTGTGGTTGGAACAAGAAGACGGGCTAATAGCTCGTCTCGTGTGTTGGACGCCTTCGTTTCTGATCTACATGCACCACAAAAGGGAGTCAGCTGCCAGCGCCTGATGCACCATACAATAGTTCTTACTTTCAGTTTTAATGAAGTTTTCTCAAAGAATTATGAAATATGCTGTAGAAAACGGCTTCTGTGAATACGAGGAGAGAAGTTAGCAACAGTCCTTCATAGGGATGGGTATCGTTTAGGTTTTATCCGATACCGGTGCCAAATCGGTGCCGGTGCTCAAACGGTGCTCAAACCGGTGCTTAAAGAATGGAGAACACAAAATTGGTCCAAAAACCTCATGTTCAGCTGTTTTTTTGTAAAAAGATAACAATGTTAGCCTTTTCTGCAGCTATGGGGCATATATGGTATCACTCTTGGCTGGAAGCAGTGCTTAAACAATGGAAAAAACACAAACTTTGTCCAAAAACCTCTCATGTTTAACTGTTTTCCACTTTTTCTTTGGTCATTTTAGCCTTTTTGGCCAGGGTGAAGGGAGTATCTGCCATCAAACAAGAAGACAGCCGCATGTAGCTATGATGATGTTTGCTAGTTCACCTTACATGCATTAATGTAATAACGTGGTTAGCCTACTAAACGTAAATTACACACGAACAACATGAAGCTACTCACGCAGAGAAGAACGGCTGCTGCCACCATCATCCTCATCATTTCTGCTACACTGGCAGGGCTAGGGGCCAGCACTCTCTTCGTGTTTTTGGGGGATGTTGCATAACAGGTAACCCACGCACAGTAGATGTGCTCGGTGTGAGGTCTCGCAGCAAGCTATCAAATACGGCGCATTTCTGGGCTTTTAAAAAAAACGCTATGCGTCGCCAGGTGTTTCATCGGATTCTTGGTGTTACCTCCTTTGACAGTATCACAGTATCAGCTTAAAGCACTTGTTGCTGCTGAGTTTGCATCTTTTGCTGTGAAGTACAGCCAGACTTTTGACCGCTTCGCCTTGGACATTTTTAATCTGTAGCTCTGCTCTAACAGAACGTACGTACCTGGCCCCGCCTACTATCCTCGGAAACGTAAAATGATTGGCTAGAATCTAAAGTGTATCACAGGTCAGGAAAAAAAAGCACCGAAATGTGCGCTGCTTTTCGGTCTGGTTACTACCGTTTATGTCAGAACCGGTGCCATCATGGCACCGGACACCGGTACCCATCCCTAGTCCTTCACCAGCACATGAACCAGTGCTACACCTGCTGCAGGTGCTGGTGCTACACCTGTAAGCCACGACGGTGCAGGTCAGTGAGCAGTTTGCTGAGGTTAGGAACAGCTGAACTTTCAGAGCTTTTCTGGGAATTATCTGCTCGGAAAACTGACGGCATGGCTTCATGGACAGATGATGGTCACCATGTGAACAACTCTATATGAAAGTCTTAGTGATGTTAATGATTCTGTTGGTTTCATCGTTCAGATTTTGATTTTATGACCATTTACCAAGATTTTTATTTGCAAGTATTTGTTCTGCTCCAATAAATATAAATCATATCAATAATATTCAAATTTTCACCTTGATAAGAGAAAAACTGCACAAATTAATAAGTGCCACCCAATTATTTATACTTATTTTAACATAAAATAAAGGTTTTTAGTCATTTTTCTTAAAACACACAAAAAACCCTCCAGTTATTTTATAATCCAAAGATTTCCTTATACATTTATTCAAATGTTTTAATACCAACAGGTCCAAATGAAATCAAAGTCACATTTATTTCTATCCTAAAAGGTTAACAGATTCTTACACGACACGAGCACTGATCTGAAACCTCCACAAACAGGTGCCTGGAGTAATAAACATTTATACATGCCCTGAAATATTTGTTGTGTGACTCGAGAACAAAAACTTGTTTACTAAAAACGAGCAAGCTGAAAACTGATTTCCCAGAATGCCACACTGGATGAGTGTGTGAGGCGTCAGCTCTACACTGGAAGAATAACTTCCTTCCCCTGTAAGGGTTGGTGTGCAACGGTGTTCCCACTTTAGCCTCAAGTTCCACGCACCATCACTCCTCCCATCAAAGTGAAAATTAAAAACAATCATTTATTGCAAGTCTTGTCAGGCAGAGCGCGTTTCCACGAGGGCGTCGTCCCGGCACATTGATTCAAAAGGTCCCATCAGCACTGCAAAGATCGAGTTTTCCACAGCCGACACGAGCGAGGCCGACACCAACACAAATATTTAAGTAGAAGACCCCGTCACAAATCTGCTGCTGTCCCAACAGCTCGGGTGGTTTAAAGAAACGAAGTCTGTGAGGAGCCGAAGCTGAGAAACAAAAACGTCTCATTTAAACTCTTAATTTCATAATGTCAGAGGTCAATGATCCCTTATTGATCGTCTGTGATACGACGAGCATGTGACGACTGTGAGGGAGCATGAAAGAAAGAACGGGATTAACATACCAGGAAACAAAACATCTTTGTGAAACGCACTCCGAGGTTTAGGCAGGGTTAATCCCAGCCACAGAGAGCAAAAAGCTTCACTCCTTCATGTTCACCGCAGCAATCTTCTACCCAACGAGAATCTCGCAAGTTGAAGCATGCAGAAATGAATCATCAGCAGGCGGAACAACATAAAACACTATCCGGGGCTCTTTGGCGGGCCGCTGACATTCATCGTGATAGCTCATGTGTCCGCTTGTTCTTATGTAAGTTGTCAGTGAAATTCAAAGTCACAACAACTTCACCTGGTTTGTTTCATAATCTCTGCAGGTAGAAGCGACCGGGATCATGTTTACCGTCGGCCTCGTCGGGCTGCTGAATCACCCAAAATGTTGGCTGTGCAGAATAACTCCAGCTGCAAGTCATCCATGCAAAACTAGATACCCCAGACACCAAACATCTGTAGAAGAAACTAAATAATCTCACCTCTGCTTTAAGTATCAGTCCAACACACCTCACAGCCTCCTCTACAATCTGTGCCAACACACACAAATGTCTCCCAATCCATCTCAGGCCACTCTGACTCCATTAAGCTGCTAAATCCACAAGAACTGATTTGAAAAGAATTTCGTGCGGTCCTGCCAGAGCTTTGATCACCGCGGTAATAACTTCCTTGCAAATTTGCAAACAGCGTGGTGCCGACTTGGCAGCTGCTCCGAGCTGCTGGAAATCTGTTAGGACTCCCTGAAGATCGTCTTTACTTAGAATCAGCTATGCAAGCCTTTTCATTTCAGCCGGTCCACTGGTGTTTTTAAAAGGTTTTATTTACATCCAAAACTCATGCACTGTGAGTGGAGGTGCAGCACCAGTTTCATACCAGCTGATGCTTCAGAATAACTGCAACAACTGCCCAGAGAACAGCAGGACGGCAGCTTCACAGCAACCTGAAGCTCTTTTTCCTCATCTCCAGTGCTCCCCGACTCTGACTTATTCTTACTAAAGGCAATAATAACTCTTTGCCTTAACACTATGCAGACCAGCTGCTCTTCAGCGTCAGTCACCAACCAGAAACTCAATTTTGAGCCAGTAATGATCCCAGTTTATTGGTAAAGGTAGTTAGAAACCAGACAGTTTCACTGTTTAGAAATGAAAAAGCCAAGATCACAAATAGCTCACTGCAGAATGGTTGAGATTCAGAGAAGCTCATTTACAGAGTAAGCAGTGTCACCTTCATCATGTCCTTAAATAAAGCTGTGAGTCATTATAGAGGCTTCATGGTGCCTGTATTTGTACAGCACTTTACACAACCAGTCATCCACCCAGTCACACACACACTGGTGATGGCAGCTACATTGTAGCCACAGCCACCCTGGGGCGCACTGACAGAGGCGAGGCTGCCGGACACTGGCGCCACCGGGCCCTCTGACCACCACCAGTAGGTAACAGGTGAAGTGTCTTGCCCAAGAACACAACGAATGAGACCGTCGGAGCCCGGGCTTGAACCGGCAACCTTCCAGTTACAAGAAGCACTACCAACTGTTGCCACAAACTGCCAACACATAAGTGCTACTTGTGTGTGAAATGGGGGCGATCGTGGCTCAAGAGTTGGCGGCTCGTCTTGTAATGGGAAGGTTGCCGGTTTGAGCCCCGGCTCAGACAGTCGTGGTCGTTGTGTCCTTTGTGAAACGTCTTATCGAAGATCTCCATGAACACATTTATATCCTCTCAAATGCATCTTGGGCTGTTCTTGTTTTTGCAGGAGGGGGCTCTTATGGTTTTACTTTAAGTGGATCTTCCACTCAAACTAAAGTACATTTGATCTTGTAATAACAGGGCAGACCCCGAGGCTCATGTAGGTCCTCATCCCACACGTTAAAGCCGAGCAGCTGTGACGACTCCCTTCACCTCCAGTCCAGCCAGTAAGAGTGGTTTCTTCGGGGTTACCCAGCAGTGAAGCTTCACGTGCACGCACGCAAAAACTAACATTTTCAAGTGAAACCAGGCAGAGCAGCTTTATTTTTAGAATCAAAAACATGCAAGAGAAGCACAAACAAGACAAGTATGCACAGATGTTCAACCAAAACTAAAATTATAACTCAGCAACCCCCTCGAGATAAAATTACAGAGAAAACACCACGGCAAGGACTCCACAAAAAAACTGAACACCCACAAGAGAAGCGAGGCCAGTCGTGACGTGCAAGCTGCTCGCACAGAGCTGTGGAGTGGAAGTCATTTCCTCTAAACAAACAGGAGGGGTGGGAGTCGTAATCACAGGCGGGGGAGGCGGGGGAGGCCACACGTCTGAGCAGATGAGACCCGGCTTTGATCCTGCGGATGTGAGGGTCGTCTCAGTCAGGCGTCATTTCACAGACCTCCACCGTATGTCCACGATACCGAGGAGGAGAGCATTAGAAATCAATAAGCTTCCAGAAATATCATTTTTCTCTCATCTTCAGTTTATTCTTATGAAAATATGAAACAAGCTCCCTGCAGTGAAGTAAAGAACGCCTGAGCTGTTAGAGACACCGAGATGACCCTTTAACCACCTTAAGGTTAGTGAATGACTCGCTAACCCTCAAACCCCATTAAAGCTGTTAATCAGTGCTACAAACAGCAAAGCAGCAGCTTTGAGAAGCGACTTTGCAGAAAGTGCGATGCTTTCTGCAAAGCCACAAAATGCGAGGCATTCGGGCCCTGAAGGAATGCTTTGTGTGGCATCCTGGATGAAATCTGCACTTATTATCCAAGTGTAGACAAGTGGATCTTAAGATATGCAACAACCCCACAGTGGAAGCTTCACAAGGCCATTAGTCCTCCTCTTCACATATCAATTCCCCAGTGCTTCATCTGTACTGAAGAGTGGAAAGGCCTGTGAGCCAGGAGAGGATGAGGAGCCCTCTGTTTGACCCCAGCTCTTCACCAGCACAATGGGGACTACCATCCAGGTCTGAGCCCCCCCGCATGAAAACAGGTAGCAAAGAAGGAAACGTGTCCAACACTAGTTTCATTTGGCAGCATTTCGGGGTTGCTGAGTGACCTTTAGAGCTCCACGGAGACTCTTTTGTTAAGAGCTCATCACGCACTGCGCTACGAGGACGCGGCTGTGGAAACAGTGCCACGAAAGACATTTCTGCGTTCTCGCGCTTGAGCTAAAGGTGTCCGCGAGCCTGTGGTGACACCTGACTTACTCTGAATCCGAGCGAAGGCGGCTCACTGTGGATTTAATCGCGAGTTTAATGAAACTGGTCTCGAGGGGCGAATCCCCCTGAAAACCTCCGCCGTCCCTCGCCTCCGGTTCCCCGCTCTTGGAGCTCAAAGTTCAGCCTCATAACACCTGCGCAGCGCAGACGGAAGTGGAAAAAAACAGCGCCAGATTACCTGAAGGACTCCCAAACACCAGCTGACTTTAAATATAATCCAGCTTAACCAGCAGCGCTTCATGGGATTGTCTCGTCTGCTCGCTGCAGGACCACCTGGCCGACAACACGCACTGAAGACACGCTCAACTTACGTAATTAATTAAGCAGAGGGCTCGTGCACGCTTACACGCGCCCACAGAGACACCTGGGACAACTGAAGCACTTTAAAACACACTTTGTCTTAGCAAAAGCGACCTTAACTTACCCCACGCTAACGCTTCCCGGGCTCCTTTGGAGGTGCAGCTCCTTTCCTCGGACTCCTTTCTGTGCTCGGGGTCGGAGTCTCGGAGGGTAAAAGCTGGGTAATGCGTTAACTTTGCGCAAAAGTGTGCAAAGCTCCAGTCTGTGCCCGCCGCACACGGTACGTCCCCTCTGCGCCAGCAGCAGCAGCCTCTTTGTACTTGTCCGCTCGTGCCTGGGCTCCAAGTTAACCCGCGGTCATGCGCAGTCGGTGCCCTCCCAGGAGCCCAGTCTGAGCTGATGTGAAGGTCAGTTAGAGGCACAGGTGTTGCTTTACCTGCGCACAGGGCTCGGCCTACTTACACTAGCTGAGTCACGAAGAGCAAACAGCGCGCTCCGGACTCACCTTAAAACTCAGGTAAACGTGTAGGTTAATGCAGTTAGCACGTCGTTTGCTAACCAGTGTCTACACGTTGTGTCGTAAAACTGTGACCACACCGGGGAGAAAAAGACATGTACGTTACAAAGTTAAAGTTTTGTAGTTTTAACTTACTATAACTAACGAAGATGTTTCTCTTCCGCGATACAATATAGAGCTCGGGACGATAGATGGAAGCGGTTTCAGTTGGCGCATTAATATCAAGTGTTCTTAATTGTTCTGTGTCAGATAATCTTATCGGGGCTCATTTTTTACGGTCTTTAAAATACTTACACTTTTAAATGAACCTAAATATTTAACGCAGACACACGAATACCTACATGTACATAAAAATGATCATTATTTCAAAGATACATGATGACAACAAGTTTCAGAAACGCATCCTCACTGCTTTGGACAGAGTCAGCGTCCCGCCGGAGGCTGCGTTTGCCCGACAGCGCCATCTGGTGACCAGTGGCGTTAACAGCAAAGAGATCTCCAGCTGCCTCCCTCTTCCCGCTCCACCACAACCACCCACACATGCAGGGCCTTGGAGTAGGGGTATGTCACCAGGGTGCAGAGGAGGCTACCCCCCCCCCCCCCCCCCCCGTCCCCTTCTGGCTGCCTCTGCCTCAATTTTATCCCACAACTTAGACATTCACATTACTCACACTCTCATTACACATACATATAGGATCTTGGGGGTGGGCACAATCACGGAGTCCAAATTACCATCAGGGTGTATACCTCACCCCTGGCATCGTTGCCCACCTCTGAATTTTAAATACACTTAGTCATTGAGGGCTAGCAGGAGGGACTATGCGCTTACCTGCTGCTCTCTGGCAGGTAGCTCCAAGCCCTCCTGGGTTTTAATTGCACCTTAGAACACACATGCATCAACATTACAATGAGCGGGTGGAGGGAGGTTTGGAGTCTTCTCTCACCCCCGTTCTCTGCGGCCTGCTGGAGCGGGGGGGCTAGGAGGAGGAGTTGGCCGTCCGACTGCGGTCTGGAGTGTGGGGCCTCCCTGCTGCTGCGGAGTCGGGGCGGTCTGCCTCCCCCCACCGCAGGGAAAAGGGAAACACCACCTGGGTCTGGGTGCAGTTCCCCCCTCCAGGGGCAAGGGTACCTAGACCCGGTTTGTAGAGTACGCTTGGGGAGTGTGATCGTGTGTACAGCGTCTCTTTATGTCTGTCTCCACGTTGGTTGAGTGTGGAGTAAGTGCATATGAGAGCATGAGGGTGGGAATGGATGTTTGTGTCTGTGTGTGCCTGTATGTCTGTGTCTATATGTCAGGTTGGGTATCAGACGCCACCTCTCTGGGGACACCTCAGGCCCTCCAAGGTTTGGAGGCCTATCTCCACCCACCACCACTTCCCCTGCCGGTGGCGGACTCCCTCAGACGTCGGTGCGTTGGTGGTTCTTTGTGTCTGGGGGTGGGCGTCCAGGTACACAAGGGCTCACTCCTTGGCGGCCGCTTATCGGGGCCTGGAGCCTGGGGCTCGCTCGGGCCCCTTCGGGGGTGGGGTGCCCCCGGCCTCTCGGCCTGGGGCTCGGTCACTCAGGCGCAGCTGGCTGCCGGCGGAGCTCACGGGCGCGTCACTGCAACTCCCCCTGGCTTCTGCTCCACGGCTGCTGAGTGAGCCCTCATCTGGGACTCTCCTCAGCTCTTACTGGGACAGTGGCGCGGCTGCCCCTCTGTTGGTCTTCCTTGGTTTCTTGTGTTCTGGGGGCCTCTGGATGTCTGGAGTTTTGATCTCCTCCATACCTGCTTCACACCCTGGAGGACGGGGCTGTGGCCCCCCCACACTCCCTAGCAGATCGTTACATGGAGAAACCTTTGGAATACAAGCGCGCTGATCCACACAGGTATGCACACAGGTGTTCACTGCTCGTAGACCCAAATTACACCTTTCTTGGCTGCTACTTCGAAGCACATCTGTCCTGCGTGCTGCACAACAACATTGAATATTTAGTATTTACTGCTGTTTACACTTAGCTAGATTAATGCGATGGTGTTGTGTTTAGTATGTTGCTTTGTTGTTGTTTTTTGTTTTTTTTTTTGCTTGTTTTCTATTCTTCTCTCAACAGGTGATCCAGGAGATTTTTATTTTTTTTCTCCCCCCCTTTCTCACTGTCCCTCTCCCCTTCTGTTTTTCCTTTCCTTCCTCTTTCTTTCTCCCTTTCCTATCTCTCACTCATGTCTGTCCCGTCTGTAACATCTGAAAATAAAATATAATAAATAATAAAAACAAAGATCGACCAAATGGACCAATACGGCAATGCCACGATGATCCATTTGGCAAAGTAAATCCATTGGGTATCCTTGTTGGTCTTCAGACAACAATTCTGACGGCTAAAGAACCAAATGGGACAGGCAAAAAAACAAAAAAAAAAACAGCAAAGAGAAGCCAAACTCCCTGAATCTAATGTGGTCTGTGGAATAAACACGCAGCACTGACAGCTGACTGTTTACCTTCATTGCACATTTAAAGCCAATGTCTTTATTTTGTTTTCATTAGAGAAAACAAATGTAATTAGACCTGATATAGATCTACTATTTGAACGGCTACTGTTGGCACATCTTTGTGCGCAAAACAGTTCCTACAATAGCACAAACCACAGTTTACAAATGAGTGAGTACACGGACGTGTGTCTACACACAGAGCAATTTGGTCTCACCTAAAACTATTTCTCAAATGGTAAGTATCAAAATTTGAATAAATGCTGATAATTACGCGTCAAATGTTAATTTAATGTATATAAATCGGATCGTTTTCACCTTTAAACGCTTCCTGTGCTGCAGGACAAACGTCTAACACTATCACAGATTGTTTAAAAAAAAAAAACCCGCACATATGACGTCACATGTGCAAGTGTGTGCGTGTGTGGGGGGGGGGGGGGCACTTTTCACGCTACCCGACCCACAAATGTAAGCTGCGTTTAAGTGCTAGTGCAGAACTGGGACATCTGGCCTTCATGGGACTCTCCTTTTTCTTTTTCTTTTTTATTAGTAAAGCCATGTTTTGTTGTGTTTTTTTCTCACTCTTCGACTACAAAACCTTTATCTGTCAATCACAGCCTTCATATGGAAGCCCAAGAAAGTTAACATATGGTTTAATGTGCTGCTGATGCTACCGGTTGGATGCTGGACGCAGCTGCAGGCAGGAGAACATCTCTGAAGTGAGTTCATGCTCACTAATCTATTGAATATGTGGGATATAGATATAATCCCAGTCATCTTTGATAACAGCCGACTGGCTCGGAGAGCTTAAGGACTATTAAACAGTCAGTCATAGTAGATTTTTATAAAAGTGTGTTTGCTGTTCCTGAACTGTCAGTGTTTTGTCTCATCACCAAGTAAACAGCTCAGTTAGATAAAGCCTGGAGATGGTGATGAGCTCCTAGTGTTTGTTTCCAGTTTTAAGCTTACAGAGATCATTTTTGCTTGAAGTACTTTGAGGTCACAGAGCTCGTCAGCAGTGAAGTTTACTGTATGTTACAGAGCCACGTGAGATTAAAGGCTGAAAGGTTATAAGACAGAGTGCTTCATCTGACTCTTTTCATTACACTTAAGTCAGGTAAAGCATACACAGTCTGCCCTGAGTGAAAATCAATTATTATGAGTTATATTTGTGTTGAGATTCGGTGAGTTTATTCCACTGCACTGAACTGAAAAGCAGATTTATGGGTCTGAAATGTCACCAGTGTTTCTCTGTGAAGCAACGATTCAACATACAGGTATGTTTGAGCTGTTCCCATATCTTTATCTTCTGACAGCGTGACCCCAGATACATGTTAGTACTCTGGGAAACTGTTTTGTGGAAGATCAGATTTCCTCCATGGTTTTGATTCGGTCTCTTCTAAACTACACAAACATCCTTGTGTTTCCGTGTGTGCGTGCAAACGGGCGCACATGTTGGATTTTATTGAATGTGCAGCTTCGTCACATTTTGCCTTTCTTCATCGGTTTTATTGAAACACATGATGGACAGCTTGCTTGTGTGTCTTCAGCGGTATGTGGTAAAAACGGTTTTCAGCTCCATTGCAGCATCTTCAAGTGTCACAATCGCACTGAAGTGTTCAAGAGGAAGGTGAGACTTTCTTACAATAAGGACATGACAGCATTGGAGTGACTTTTAGAAAAATCTTTCAACCTCAGCGTTAAAACACTGCAGACGTTAAAACTGTTCTAACTGGAAGCTCATCGTACCACATACTGGACATGAGCACTACTGTCTCTGCACTGGCTTGTTTTAGCCTCTTCGCCCTGACTCACAGCATGTTGTACAGTTTCATGTTTGCATGAAGCATTTTCATTTGACTCGGTGTTTTCTGCATGCTGGAGTTTCAGGAGTTCAGATCCTCACTCCCACGCTTCTGTTCGACCTGATGGTTTTATGACTCCAGCTGATTTGCACAAGTTATGAAATGAGGTATGAAATGAGCATGCGAGCGTCTCTGGAGCCACTAATCTTTCCAAAGAGAAAATCCAGGGCAACGCGCTGAAAAGTTCGTGTGCGCAAGAGGAATGTAAACGCTGACTATCGTGCGCAGAAACAATGCGTGTCCGCACTCCTCGTATCTGTGTCGGGCTGTCGCTCTCAGGGAACAAAAGTCTGGACTCGGGCTTGTGCAGCTCTCTTTGTTCTGCTCACATCCTTGTGTTTGTAACACTATCGTGTCATCGCTGCAGCGCTCAGTGTGCACAGCGGGGCCACACCTCTCCGCTACATACACTCCCCCCACGGCTGTCCACGCGCAGTTCCGCGTTGCTGCCGCATTTAAATCCTGCAGAGTTTCCTCAAACCCGCAGTTCCAGCGACTCACCGGCACTATGTCCGACAGCAGCACCTTCGACACCAACGTGGTCACCATGACCCGCTTCGTCATGGAGCAGGGCAGGAAGGCCAAAGGCACGGGGGAGCTGACCACGCTGCTCAACTCGCTGTGCACGGCGGTGAAGGCCATCTCCAGCGCTGTGCGCAAAGCTGGGATCGCCCACCTGTGAGTGAGCCACGTTACACACGCCGTTGGGTTTGGAAGTAGCCGTTACGGCCCTGCCAGCACTGTTCCGTACTTGAATGCAGCGCTGTGTAAAGCCCTCAGCGGCACGCAGGGCTCCAGGGTCTCTGCGCCAATCAGAAAGCGCATACCTGGAACAGACACGCCCATTTTATGAGACATGCTTCGGTCCACAGGTGGTTATTACTGCGGTACTTGTTTTTTTTTAACCCCGAACCAGTCGGGGAACGGGCCAGCTCCTGCTCACTTCTGCATTTGTCTTTATTTCTCCATCTCCGCTGGTTTATGTGAAGTAAGAGAACATGTTGCATGTTGTTCCTGCAGAACTGCGTCTCAGAGGAGTAACGAGTGTTTCAGAAGTGCAGCTTCTGTTACTCTTATTTATCCAGTCTGATGGAAACAAGGAAGTCTCTGTCATTTAATTCCACACAAAGACGTCTTTGTTCAGTATCCAGAGCAGCCGCAAGTAGTCCCAGCAGTTTCACTCAGGCAGGCTTACTGCTGTGTTACTACCTGGTGTGTGTGTGTGTGTGTGTGTGTGTGTGTGTGTGTGTGTGTGTGTGTGTGTGTGTGTGTGTGTGTGTGTGTGTGTGTGTGTGTGTGTGTGAACTTTTCACGCTCACTTGTTTTTGCTTTTTTCAGTTACGGCATCGCTGGCAGCACCAATGTGACGGGCGATCAGGTGAAGAAGCTGGACATCCTGTCCAACGATCTGGTCATCAACATGCTCAAGTCATCGTTCAGCTCCTGCGTGCTGGTGTCTGAAGAGAATGACAAAGCCATCATAGTGGAGCCAGACAGGAGGGTAAGTGTGAGACCAGGTGAGATATTTGAGACTTTGAGCCTAACCGGGTTTAACGCTCCAGGTTCCTCTAAGAACCCACCGAGCCTGAAAAACCTGATCTTATTTGTGTGGGACGTTTTCTGAAAACTGAGACGGATCATTCAGATATTTCTAAGTTGACCTTTTTAAAAGTTCCTTTAACAGTGAATTCCACATCATCCGAGTGTAACGTCCAGGGGAAATCTGCTTTGTAAAACCTTTGGAGCAAACTCAGAAACCAACTATTTTCTATGACATCTGACAGTTGCATAGATACAGTCAGATTCGGTGATCATCAGGTGATCAGTGAAATTAGATAAGGCCTCAGATTCGCTGCCCGGAGGCGTTTCAAGGCAGCTGTTGAGACGCCTCTTTGTAGAAGTAACTCTCTTGTATATAACACGTCACATATTCACTGCATGTTTTTCTGCTTCTTCAGGGGAAATACATCGTGTGCTTTGATCCTTTGGACGGCTCCTCCAACATCGACTGTCTCGTCTCCATTGGCACCATCTTTGCCATTTACAAAAAGGTACTAGCACAGGGTTAAGAGCTTATGATGAAACTGGTTTGTTCTTGATTTAAAAACTTAAAGTGTTGGCAAACTGTTTGTATTGGATTTTACAGCTGCATCACTTGTAGATGTTTAAAGCAGGGACTAAACTGATTTTAATGCAAACGCTCCACTGATGTCGAATCAGGCAACAGAATCAATAATGACACGACTGATGCCGTTTCCCTCAGACCACAGATGATGAGCCCTGTGAGAAGGACGCTCTGCTGCCCGGCAGGAACCTCGTGGCAGCGGGCTACGCCCTCTACGGCAGCGCCACCATGGTAGTGCTCTCCACCGGCCAGGGAGTCAACTGCTTCATGCTCGACCCGGTTAGCGCTCTTTTGAAGGTTTCGCGTGTTCCACATAGAAAAGCTGCAAACTGATTTTATCTACAAACATGTTTTTGTTGTTACTGCTTTTTGCTCTTTAGGCGATCGGGGAGTTCATACTGGTCGAGCGGGATGTGAAGATGAAGAAACGAGGGAAGATTTACAGCTTGAATGAAGGTTATGCAAAGTACTTTGACCCTGCTGTCACAGAGTACCTGCAGAACAAGAAGTTCCCTCAGGTAACGCAGGTGTCCAGACATGTTTGTCTCCAGGGGGAAATTTATACATTCCAGCAGTATCCACAAACATGCTGGATATACAATAAGCACTAAATACTAATAGTGCACACTGATGTATTTTTACCGTAGACCTCGTCACTAAGCAGATGTTGTTTTTGATGCCCCTGTAGGACGGCAGTGATCCCTATGGCTCCCGCTACATTGGCTCTATGGTGGCAGATGTGCACAGAACGCTGATGTATGGAGGGATCTTTTTATACCCAGGAAATACGAAAAGCCCCAAGGGAAAGGTAAGGTCCTGCAGCTGTATGTAAAAGATGGATGCAGTGTAGGCGTCCGTGACATCAATGCTGTAGCACCTTAAAAAAAACTTGGAAAACGTGTCAAAACTTGAGTTCCTCGATTGGCCCCTCAAGGCTGGGATCAAAATCAGCTCAGTTCCCACAGATGATTACAAATGATTACAAGCAGAACTAATGTCTACAGTGTTTTTGTGCAGGTACATAGATGGTTTGGGGTCGATAGTTTGTCACTCAGCTGCAGGTAGAATATAGGTTTTTAAACTCACCCACTCTGGTAAAGTTTAAAGTCCAGTTAGCTGAGCGACGGGTTTGCTGTCCGCCTTCACAGATTTGAAGTGTTGGTGCTGTCGGTGCTTTTTGGAGCATTTCTATTTGAATTATCTGACAGAAACTTTGACCTGCTGTGAGTTACAGATCATTCCACAGCATGTCTTTATCCTGTCTTCCTTCTCTCACACCAACCAATCACAGCAGATGGCCCCGCCCCTCCCTGAGCCTGGTTCTGCCGGAGGTTTCTTCCTGTTAAAAGGGAGTTTTTCCTTCCCACTGTCGCCTAAGTGCTGCTCATAAGGGGTCATGTGATTGTTGGGTTTCTCTCTGTGTGTATGACTGTAGGGTCTACCTTACAATATAAAGCACCTTGAGGCGACTGTTGAATTTGGCGCTGTATAAATAAAACTGAATAGAATTGAATTCCAGTAGTTTGTGCTTCGGTTACGTTGGTTTAAATGAGCATTTCAGTCTGTTACTCTGCACTAACTGGCAGGTATTATTTATGGCTGATGAAATCAGCTTGCTCACTTTGACATTCTGGTTCCTGGTTCTGAAAAGTGAAGCCGGTACAGCCAGAGGTCTGCAGGAAAACGCCCCCCTGACCTGAGCTGGCCGCTAGTTTGACTCATACTGGAGAAAAACCATTTAGTAAACTTTGGTCATTCAGGAGGATTATGCAGCTCCTCTGCAACGGTTCCTAAAACCAAAAAACACATCTGACAGTAGGGCTGCACGATTTTGCATAAAATGAGAATCACAATTTTTTGGCTTAGAATTGAGATCACGATTCTCTCACGATTTTCTTTTCCAGTATAAATATTTATTGCACTTATTAACTGCACATCAACTTCGTAACAGTTGAGACTGAACATAAAAACAATAAATAAACATAAAAACAACAAATGTCTCTTGTTTAGTTGTTGCTGCAAAATGTTGTACTGCTTGAAATTCCGTCTCCACCGTTGCTCGACGCTGCGTGTATAGAGCAGGTAGTGCAACAATAGAAAAATAGTTGCGGGACGGCACTGTGTAGCGTTTGTCTAGGGTGTTGATCATTTTCCTAAATCCCTCGTTTTGCACAGTGTTGATGGGAGCCATATCTTTGGTCAGGTGATAAGTGATAGCCTCCGTAATTTCTTTGAGTTCGACGGGTATAGGGAAGCGCTGTATAAGGTTCCCGTTATTGATGTTTGGGTGGTTGACCGGGACGGATTTTCTCCTGTCACTTTCTCGTCATCCCTGACGTGCACTCCGTTGTTTTTTCCCTGCTAATTTTAGCATCACACGGCACAGCTTCTGTATCACGTGGTATAAGGCTCCGCCCTTGTCATTTGTTGAGCAGGAAGAGTGAGCGCTTGTTGTCATGCAGAATACGTCCCGGATCAAAATGCGGTACAATCGTCGTCGTCTTTTTTTCTTTTTTTTTTAAATCGTTGTCATTTGGAAATGAGATCGCACATAAGTATGAATCGAGATCGCGATTTTCTAACGATTAATCGTGCAGCCCTAACTGACAGTTTAAATGTGCAAAAAATATATGAAATTACACTAAAAGGCCTGTTTATGAACTATTGTAGCAGACTGTCGATTACATTTAAAGCACAAAAAGAAGATCTTTACATGAACAGGAGGAATAATCTCTTCTAGAAAGTCCTGGTCCAGTGTTCATTTGTGACTTTTCAAACAGACTTGGAAAATAAACCATCTATCTGATTTTTTTACGGAGCCCCGCAGGGAACATGGGAGAAAAAAAAATTAAGACGGACTTTTGCGAGATCTCGCGAGTTTGTTTTGCGAGATCTCGCAAAAGTCCGTCTTAATTTTTTTTTCTCCCATGTCCCCTGCGGGGCTCCGTATTTTTTTCCTTCAAGCACTAAAATGCTGAACGAGCCTGTGAGTTTTCCAGACTTTCTCATGAGCACTTACACCTTCCCTCCCCTCTCGCTCAAAGCTGCGCCTGCTGTACGAATGCAACCCCATGGCCTTCATCATGGAGCAGGCAGGCGGCATGGCCTCCACGGGCTTCGAGAACATCCTGGACATCCAGCCTGAGAGCATCCACCAAAGAGCTCCTGTGGCTATGGGCTCCAGCGAGGACGTGCTGGAGTACATCGCCATCTGCCAGAAACACGCCAAGAAGTGAGACCGCACGGGACTCACACAGCGGTCCTCCTGTTGGGATGCACGTTACCGCCTCTGTAATGATGGTTTTTATGTAAAAATGGGTTTTAAAGACCAAAAATGTGAAGAGATTTGGAGGCACGGTGTTTTCATGCCACGTTAGCGCTCCCATTTTTAAGCGGTGCTTCATAAGCTCACATACTGCTAAACAAAAGCTACCAAAGACCAAAAATGTGCCCAAACGCACTTCAGTCTGAGACCTTTGCTCCTCAGTTTACCTCCAGTTGTGCCTTAAATCAAAGACACATTCCAGATGTGCAAAAGACCAAAAACAGCCTCTTTGCAACCAAACGCGATTCTTTTATTATGTGAAATAACAGCTGTTTGGAACAATGAAGTCTCTCAATAAATGATAAGAACGAGTGAGTGTTTGATCATTTCAGACGTGTGTCATCATCTCACAGTTATTCAGTTTGTGTCCCTCGATAATATCTTGAAATCTTCAAGTTAGAGGCTAAAGTTCAAAGATACTTATTTCAGTGGAGTCGACCTTTAAGCCGGGGTCAGCTGAAGCTCAGAGAGCCGACTGACATTTAAAGCTCACTTGATCTGCTGTTGTGCTAAAACACGGCTGCAGAATCGAATCTGTGTCCCCGAGCCTGTAACACAAAGACACACAACATCAAACTGAAACAAACACTTCAGCTTCTTTTTGTAGCAGCTGAAGTGTCTTAAACCTTAACCTCGAAGTCAGCCGTGATTATTTTTGACTGTAAACCTGGATGCATGTTTAGAATCTGCTGCAGACCTGCTGTCAGGTTCATGTGAGGTTAAACGTCCCAAAGAGCTGCCACGTCACCCCAGCCTCGGGCGCCTGTTGTCAAACAGCCTGTAAACCTGTTGCCTAAATGAATTAAAGAGCTGATAAAAGTGTTGTGCAGGATTAAAGCGTGCCAGTCTGCAGCTGACACCCGACACCACCTACACACCCGCTCTTCCACTCGGCTGCGCTCACAAATAGATCAGCTCAGCTTCACAGTTCTGGGCACGTAAAGGACGAGGCTCATAATGAGGAGGCTCAGTCGTAGCTTGCTGCCCAGCAGGAAGGACAGAAGAACCAGGATCCGGCATGTCGGACCAGTCGGCGTTTGAGACGGACGTATGGACCCTGACCCGGTTTGTCATCGAGACGGGGCGCCAGGCTAAAGGGGCGACGGGTGAGCTGACCCAGCTCATCAACGCCATGCTGACGGCCATCAAAGCAATTTCATCTGCTGTGCGTAAGGCAGGCTTGGCCCACCTGTGAGTATCACCTACGTACAGAGACAGTTCAGCATGCGGGGACAAAGCTGTGCGTGAACTTTGCTGTTGGAGGTCGGCCTCCGTCACAGAGCTGGTGGAGCGACTGGCTGTTTGTGTTCAGTGTAGGAGCCGTCACAGATAAATCTCCTCTGATTTCAACACTGCACAATAAGAATGAACGGAGGCTTTGTGCTGGATAAAGGTCGCACCGCTGCAGTCAAAGCAGCACACACAGCTTTGTGTGATTTCAACACTCTAATCGTGACTTTAATAAAAGATGGTGCAGTGAAAGGACGGAGCTGTGCGCATTGTTAAAATTCTTTAAGGGCAGGGGTGTCAAACACGCGGCTCCAGGGCCAAAACAAGCCCATCTGAGGGTCCGAGTTGGTCCGCTTCACGACTGAAGTGTGAACAGAGCAGCGATATTAAGATCTGGACAAATGGCTCAAATCATAAAAGCATAAAATGATTTAGTGTGAAGTCACAGATCTGCTGGTCCGACCGACTGGAAACATTTACCACATTTAATTAAACAAAGCTCGTTTTTCTGAAGACATGTCATCATTTTTCATTGGATATCTTAATAAAAAGTGTCCATGTATGTCATATTGTGCAGGAGTGTCAGTGGTGCAGCCCGCCTCAGGTCAATGTGGGGTCGCAGGCGTGACCCTGACAGCCCGCTTTACAGTTTAGTGTGTCTGGTTTGTTTAAAGCTGCAGGCGGAGCTCGTGAGGATCCCAAAGCACCGCCTGCTGACATCGTGCCCGCCCGTGAAGAAAGCATCATCATCAGAGAGCTTACATAACCAATCACAGCTCAGTGAATGGAGTTCGCTTCACACGTGATCTCCAGTTGAAGAAACCACTGTGGGGGAAAATGCAATAATGAATTTTTCTGTGACTAACTGAATTTCTCTGCTCAGCCGGATGTGAGCAGGTTTGCTCTCAGTCAGGTGTCCTGTGTGTGGGCGTGGCTAACGTGTGGCTGCTGATTGGTCCGTGCAGGCAGGGTCTGGCGGGCGCTGTGAACGTGACGGGGGACGACGTGAAGAAGCTGGACGTGCTGTCGAACGACCTGGTCATCAACATGCTGCGGGCCTCCTACAGCACCTGCTGCATGGTGTCTGAGGAGAACAAGGAGCTCATCGTCACCCCCCAGGAGAAGAGGGTAAGCAGCCACCTCACAGCCAGGTGTCTCTGTTCCACCCTCACAGGTGAGTCCATCTTTATCCTCTGATGAATCACATCTGTGGTGATGGGCGTGACCTCGTCCAGTCAGTCAGGACTGGTGTGACACCTCACCACATCTAAGCCGGGGAGATCCAGCTCAGTATGAAGAGAAGATTTTGCACAACGAGGAGCCGAGCTGTGGAGCATCGAGCTACTTTACAAGCTTCAAGGTTTTCTTTTAATTTGTCACCATTTTAAACCAGACAGTCGGTCCGTGTCTCATAATCACAGCACTCAGATTAAATTCAGTCAGCACAATACAGCTTTGTGCTGTTAGCTTAAAACTCAGTCAGATTTCTCACACTTGAATTGATTTATTATGGCAGAAGAATTCAGTTAGAGTATGAAATTTAAGGTTGAGGAGTAGTTGTACCGGCGGACGTCCACAGTCCGGAGTTACAGAGAAAAAAGAAATGTTCCTTTGTGCACAGATTTATGGCTCTAACTGTATTAATCACCCACAACATCGCAGGTGGACGAGTGAAACTCCTGAACGACAGCTGTTGGATCTGGATGTTTGAATGAGGTCATGCATGTTCTGTCTAAGGAGCTCGGAGACAAGCCCTGTGGGAGTGTCCCCAAGAGGGTCATGGACCCCCTATTGATCCTCCACCTAACTGTACGAGCCACGGTGTGAAAACGGGTGTAGGTCACAATCAGCCAAGGTTGCAGGTGAAGCCCAGCCCCAGGCCCAGGATGTGAGTGGGCGTTCAGGCGTCTGGGAACGATCTCAAAACTGGATTATAGATGACAGACGGTTGGTGTCATAAGCCCCGCCCTCTGTTCACAGATGGCGTTCACAGTGGACATAGATGCTTCTTTCACTCCTCTTTCAAACCATCTGTCTTCTCTGTCCAACATGTGAACATTGGCATCCTCAAGAGTGACCTTTGACCTTTAGATGCAGGTGGATGGCCGTGTTCTGTACTAATTGCTCACCGGCTCCAGTGGTGAGCGAGTCATGTGATCAAATATGTGGGACGTGTTGGTTCTTTCAGTGGCTGTAGTGACGCATTAATACTGCACACTGAGTGATAAACACGTTATTCTGAAATAATATGATTCCAGTCTAACAACCGACACTTTGTTTATTTCCTGTTTACTTCCCGTCTCTGCCGCTCACCCCCAGCACTGGTTTTAGATGGCTGCATGACTCATTCACTTTTATTTGGAATTAATTTATTATTATCGTCATATTTCATTATTTAGTGTGTTTCTCCACAGGGGAAGTATGTGGTCTGCTTCGACCCTCTGGACGGCTCCAGTAACATCGACTGCTTGGCGTCCATTGGCACCATATTCGCCATCTACAAACGGGTGAGTCTGAGCTCAGAGTCTCGCCGAATCATCTGCATCACAAACATTTTGCTCCCGAGTCAAGGAAAACAGCCAAATCCTGGTACTGAATGAAGTCACAAGTATTTCAAACCATCAACAGTAAAATATCTGAGTACATTTACTGTGATTACTTTAAATATATTTTCATTATACAGCTTTTGCTATTAAGTTACTTATTAGTTACTTGGGTAAACAGTCGCGCATCAATGATGCTGTGCAGTAATAACAGGACACACAGTGTCCACACTGATTTTATTCCTATTTAAATATTAAGATTTCCTGCGTCTCCCACCACACGCCTTTTTATCGATCACTCCGCTACCACGTTTTTCAAAATCCAGGAAATGTTCTCATACTGTGAAGCTGCCGTCTGTAACAGAACCATCTATGTTGCTCGAGTCTTTAAAGGCTTCTGGGATTTTCAGAAACTTCAGATTTCTGCAGGGTCGAGGTGCAGTAACATCCTGCAGACACAAGAGGGCGCTGCTGCCCAGCTAAACCTGGCTTCTGAGCGCTTCTGATTATTTACAGCTGCAGCCTGCTGAGCTTTTTCAACATTGCACAACACCCAGACAGGCCTGCGTGAGGTTTATACCATGAACCCTGGTGTGATTCATCCACATGTTTTATTCTGAAATGAGAAAAACGTTAATCTGATGTCAGTTTGTGAGTTTTTGGTTGGATGCTACAGTCTTTGTCCACTGAGGCACTCAGTCTGTGAGCAGTTTGCAGATAATCTCTCAGGTCTGCTGTTGTTTTTCCCTGCTGTGATGTTCAGATCTCAGAGGGGGAGCCCACCGAGAAAGACGCCCTGCAGCAGGGCAACAACATCGTGTGCGCTGGCTACGCCCTCTATGGCAGCGCCACCCTGGTGGCCCTCAGCACAGGCGCCGGGGTCAACTTCTTCACGCTCGATCCTGTGAGTACTGCGGTCACAGGTTTCCACACCTCCACAGAGCGCCACGTGACGTTACCTGAAGGGCCCTTTTCTCTCATGGCTCCTTGTGTCAGTGATAATCTCATAAACTCGTGGTTAATCCCTCACAGTCGTGCTTTTCCCGTTTCTCTGGTTTATTGTTTCTGCCGAAGAAAGCAGACACGATGCTGTCAATCATCCCTCGTGAGGCACATCTGCACAGTGGAATCACAGGACTGTAGACACACGTCAATCCTTTTAGCTTTGCCACAATGTTTCTGGCACCTCATCTCTGATTAAATCAGTTTTCATCATCTCACTCGTGTCACATTCTGGGTTTCAAAGGTAAAAAGAGTCTAAACAAAGATCACGTATACATCTTCTCATCATTTTTCAGCATCTTGGGTCTTCTTGTCTCAAATATGCAAATTTCCTGATGCTTCCTGTTTTACTTCCTGTCTGAGTGTTTTTATTCCTCTCACCTGATGCTTCCTGTTTCTCGTTCTTCAGTGAGCGCACGAGTCCCGTCTCCCTCTCTCTGTTTTCCTTCCTGTGAGTTTTCCTGTTTCAGCCTGCGTCCTTCATCACGTCCTGCTTTGTGTTTTTGTCTTTTGTTGTTTAGTGAAGAACTTTGATTAATCAGCTTTTCAATAAACTTCACTTTTTCTTTGATATTGAGTTTTTTTGGTCTTTAAAAACATTTTGATCAGCCTTTTTAAAAAGCAGGTTTAGTTATGATATCGTTGAAGAAATGAGTCTCGATGCAAACAGAAATGTAGGAAAAAGAATTTAGTCCAGAAACCTCCGGAGGTCTCGACAGCTGGAGAGAGTAATGTTGTATCATCAGTGTTTACAGTCGTGTGTAATGCGGCACCTTGACTTTGTAATTTAAACACCTGAACTCTTCGACCTGAGGATTTTGCTCTTAAAGGAAGGCACTGGCTAACATCTGGATTTGACCCTTTGGCGCTGGTTCACTTCTGCTGATGTTTTTCTATCCTGATCATTTCTATTGTTTCCACTGAACGTCTAACTGTTTTCTTATCAGGGCGTCGGCGAGTTCATCCTGACTGAAAGGAGCGTGAGGATCAAGCCCAAGGGGAAGATCTACAGTCTGAATGAGGGCTACGCCAAGTACTTCCACCCCTCCATCAATGAATACCTCAAACACAAGAAGTACCCCGAGGTAAGAGCGCGCACGGCGTCCCACTTACTTAGAGCGCGTTGATGGTTTTAAATGTGATACCTTTAACTGAAGCTGCAGTAGAAATGCGAGCTATCGACCCACAGCGCATCTGTTCAGGTCTGCCGGCTCAAAGCTGAATCTAACACTCCTGCAGCCACAGTTCACACACAAGCAGCTGCTCGCACTCGTCATGTGAGTCCTGACGAAGCATCCGCAGGGCTAGAACACATTTACAGACTCACAGGCACAGAGAACATGTTTGTTGGTCAGTCTAGTGTTATGGTACGTGTATACTTCACTGTTAGACTTGCTCAATAAAACCATTTCATTTGCTTGTTGGAGAAATTACTTCAACCCTATATGCACATGCAGTGCATTCTGGGTGATTTACAGTAAAAGACTCTCAATGCATTTGTGTAGCGAGAGCAGGTAGAGGTTACCTATGCCCTGAAACATGTGACGGGCAGTCAGCGGAGCGTGACCGGTCGGTCAGGCTGTAGGAAGGAGTGGCGGCTCGGTCAGCTGAGCTGCAGGATGGTGAAACAGCTAATGTGAGTGCACATCCTGTTCCTCAGGAAACTGCAGCAGCTTCTCAACTGGAAACTCTGCCTGCACACGCACACTCAGCACTTGGTGAAGCCTGCGCTTGTCATGAGCGTCCTCTTCATCAGCCCGGGATTCGCTGATGCTCTCGTTTTCTCATTTCAGTTTCCTTTGCCTTTGATTTTTCCTAAAAAGCAAAACAAAACCCTCCTATGTGCTTTTAGAATAACTGAAAACTCAAATTAAAAGTGGTGCATTGTGTCACGTGTGAGACATGACTCTGTCGACGCTTCGTGGGTTTGGTTTCAAACACAAAGACCAAGAAACTCCACACAGCAGCTACAGGATGACGTCTCGTCACACGAATCTATAGGAAAACAACCTCTGTGGGATTATGTGTATTAAATGTAACGCTACCATAACAAACTAGCACTCTTACATGTTCACACAGCATAAAACACACACACACACACACACACACACACACTAAGGTGGGTATATTCGAGGGTGGTTTTGTGTTTTTGCAAAAGTCCATTCTGCACACGCTGCAGTTCCCATCAGGCCGAGTTTGCGTCACAGCAGATTTTCTGCTAATATCTCTTCCGTGAACACTCATTCATTCACATTACACTTCACACAGCGCATCATGAGCCAGCACAATCCGTCAGTGACCACAGAGTTACTCACACTCTGTTTCTTTATGAAACAGCAGATCTTCAGTCACGAGGTTAAAGTGAAATCAACACTTTCTGAATGCCGCGCAGGGAAGTTTTCAGTCTCTGCTCCTTTTTTAAACCCGTCAGTTTCTCACCTGCATGAAGGATCGTTCACAAATGTAACGTCTGCATTTGAAAAAGCTTTATTTGTTTACAGCGGAGCAGCCGTACAGAGTCAGGTGACCAGATTTCAACACTAAACAAAACTCGCCCTGATCACTGCTCCCAGATCAGCACCCCTGCTGCTCAGGACGTCTCTCTCAGCATTAATATGCTTCAGATCATAAATGATACGTTCACACGTCACACCCTCGATAACTTCCCCTCACTCTCTGCTCGCTGCTCTTTCTTGTGACTTCGTTATTTTATTTTAGGTAGTTTCGCTCGAGGCGGATTTTTTTCTTTTCTTTTCGTTTTGATCGTGTGTCATGTTTGGGAAGCCCTGCTTTACTTTGCACACACACACACACACACACACACACACACACACACACACACACACACACACACCCCCTTATGGGATGTGACTCAGCAGGCACATGACTCTACATCATGTCGTGCCGGTCAGAACACGAACCTCGCTTGGTGGGAACTCCACACACCTTCGACTGCTCGCGTCACATGACGTCGTCACATTTTAACCTGTTAAACAACAAATTCTGAGAATAATGTTCACTGAGAAGAATATTTAATCACAAAGTCATTTCATTCAGACGTTACTTACAGGTCAGTTTTTAAAATGCACTCGTAGTGATAAAGCTGGAGTGTTGAACTCAGGTGTGCCACGCTGAGACGCTGGTCACATGACGCTGTTGCTCTACAGCTCTGTTTTTAAATGGTTGTAATATCTGTAATATACAGTTATTTGACAGTGACCACAGGAAGTAGATAAACTAACGCTTTACATCCAAGAATCAGCCAACATAAAATACCAGTCACAAACTGGGAAAACTGTAAAGGTCACAGAATCTCTGGGAATGCTAATGCTAATGCTAATGGAATCTGTGTGTTTAAATTTATTTCTTAAAATAAACCAAAATGTGATGTGGAGCATAGAAAATGTGAAAGTCACATTTAGTTTAGTGACATTTAAGATGAATTTCTCTCCTGCAGGACGGCAGTTCGCCCTACGGAGCGCGATACGTGGGCTCGATGGTCTCAGACATTCACCGCACCATCGCTTACGGAGGGATCTTCATGTATCCAGCCAATGAGAAGAGCCCAAAGGGAAAGGTAACCACTGAGAAGGCTGCAGCTGTTCAATGGGGACTCGTTGTGCTTTTGAGTGGCTTTGCATGATTTACCAATCAGAATAATGCTTATTTATCTTACACGGGGCCTTGGTGTAGCAGGTGTGCCTGACATGAAAGTGATATCGACTCTCACTGACATCACGCAGAGCCCAGAAGAGGAAAAAAAGTTTTCAGAGCAGTCTGAGGTTTTGGCTCTCGGGGATTTCTTGCTTATACACTGAACTCATTATCTGAATCTTTGGCTGTGTTTAGTATCAGCACGCATCAGTAACAGTGTGAAGAGCAAAGCAGGTCCCCTTTAATGGGTTCACTCCACAAAAGAAGAAACAAACGTGTGTTTCAGTTTTAAATTTGTTTTAACTCCAAAAGTTTGATTGAAGTTTTTGCTCCAAAATGAAATGACTCTGACTGTGACGTGTGACCAGACACTGCCGTGGATGTGTCCGTGGACTAATCCAAGGTTGTCCTGAGATAAATGAAGCTCAGAGGCAGCAGAGACTGGTGGTAAAGAAAACCCACAAACCTCATGTGTCAGTGTGCATCCAGGCAGCTTCCCTCTGTGAGCGCTTCGAACACAACATCTCTCATATTTCCACCATTATTTCCTGGGCAAACACGAGCTACAGCTGCTGAGCGCCAGTTTCAAAAACAGCAGCAAATAATAACTCTTAACATATGATTAATATATTATAAGATGTAAACTGAATACAGGGGAAATCACAGGCAGCAGGCAGCTGTGAACAAACCTGTGCACTGCAGTGAAGACGGGAATATGAAACTCAGACTTTCTAGTTTCAGCACATAGTCACGACCTGCTCGTTCACTGCCGGTGTTATTATTGAAATACTGACGAAGAGCATTTAAAAGTAACCTGGAAACAAAAAACTTTCACATTTTGGCCAAATTTAGGGTATTTTTTTAATGCTTAACAAAAGCACCACGTAAACTCCCAAACATGCCCCCCATCAAAAAGTTAATGTCTTTCACAAGCAGGTGTCTGAATTCTGATCTGACTGATGTATATAGCTGAATGTAACAAATACAAATATATAAAACACTAAATGGTAAATGTATTTGAATAGTGCTTTACTAGTCCCTAAGGACCCCAAAGTGCTTTACACATTCACACACTGGTGATGGCAGCTACATTGTAGCCACAGCCACCCTGGGGCGCACTGACAGAGGCAAGGCTGCCGGACACTGGCGCCACCGGGCCCTCTGACCACCACCAGTAGGCAAACATGGGATTAGTATCTTGCCCAAGGACACAACGACCGGGACTGTCCGAGCCGGGGCTCGAACCCGCAACCTTGTAACCTTCCGATTACAAGGCGAACTGCCAACTCTTGAGCCACGATCGCCCCTTACACTAGATCAAATGCTCCAGCTGAGAGCTTGTAGTGGGGATAAAACACATGCTGTCAGCGTGCCATAGCGCTCCAATAAAGACACTCTACATGACCTTTGGAGGTGAAGTTCTGTGTGCTGGACAATCACCAGATGTGTGAATCTGCACAGCAGTTTTATTGCCCCACAAATCGAGCAAATGCACTGCGTTCTGGTTTTTCATAAGTCAGCGCTGTGGGACGGACGCCTTTCCAAAGCTCAGCTGTGAAGAAAGAGGAGAAGGCTTTCCTAAAGGTCAAGTGGTGGTTGAAAGGTCACGAATCAGAAACGGTTTATGTGGATTTGATGGACACAAGAAAAGGAAATGCAGCCACAATAAAAACTAAGAAACTACTCCACTTCCCAATTCTGAGAGAATTTTCTTCCTTTTTTCTTGTTGTCATTCTCTAATATTGCCAGGAATCAGCCCACTACATGTGAGAGTCAAAGAAACAAGCGTGTCTCAGAAACAGAATCCAGGCTTTAAGTCTGACGTCATTATTTCCGGGTCCAATCGCCACTTCAGGTCCCAAAGTCACACAAACACTGCGGCATCACTGAGAGTTAAAAACTGTCTAAATTCTTTCATCTTTAATAAAATGATCAGTGTTGCTGCTTTACCAGGTGTAACAAAGTTTAACATCCAGGCATCCATGAAAACAGGATTTATTACATTTAACAGAGTTAGAAGTTAGCAGGAAGTTAGCTCACTAGCTTCCACCTAAACATGATATAGCATGTTGTGACTGAGAGATTTATGAAGGAACTCAAACGTACAGCTCTGCTATCACTTCCAACATAAATGAAGACAGAAACTAAACAGCAGTGATGTTTGTAGGGTTACTGAAGTTTGGCTAGCTGGTATATAATGATGTGCTACGTGATCGCTAGCGACACAGCTACGTTAAATTCAAATCGTATTTGTCACATACACAGTACGATATGCAGTGAAATGCTTTGCTGTGACCTAAAGAAAAAAAAAGACTATGAATAGGATAGGAAATAAATATGGAAATGAAAAAGGGTAAATTTAACTAGGAAACAATAGAATAAAATACATAAATTAAAGTTGAAATAACTGTACAACAACAAATTAGAATGAAGGGTAAATTTAACTGGAAAAGAATAAGATAAAATTTATAAATTAAAGTTGAAAATAAGATAACTGTACAACAAAATACACAATATAGAAATATAGAACAATAACAGCAGCTGAGGATAAACACAGTGAAGCTGGAGGATGAACGCTAACTTTTTCCCACTCGGTAAAAGTTAACAGGAGCTTGTTCAGGTTAAACAGATACGAAGCATTAAAACATGTTAAAAACACAACAGCCTTAATAAACATTTGGACCCGGATGCAGGGTTCATGCGTCATCACTTAGACGATAACAGATCGCGCTGGGACCTGTGCGTGTATTATGTGAGGTTATTGGTGCCTCTGATTGTTAGTCTGGGGTTCGTATCCCGTTTGTTGCGTGTCCAGAGTCCAGCACGCATTCAGCTTTTTATCCGTGATAATTAAAAACTAAACATGAACACGAGTCTGTCCTGATGATCGCCTGCGACATGTTGGTGGTCATCTGCAAACTGTAGCTACACAAAACTGGAAACGTGCTGTTGTGAGCCTCGGCTGCGCTGTGAGGTGGTTATCAGTCTCAGAGTGAATATTTACCATCTTTAGAAATGATTCAGCGGTTCAGATTCCAGCTGTGACCTTTAGCTGTAAACAGCTGCGCTGATCTTTTCAATATTAACGCAAGTGTGTCCTTTTTTTCTTCTTCTCCTTGAAGCTGCGGCTGCTTTACGAGTGCAACCCCATCGCCTTCATCATCGAGCAGGCCGGTGGCCTCGCCACCACGGGCACTCAGAGGATACTGGACGTTCAGCCTGAATCGCTCCACCAGCGGGTGCCCTTTGTCGTCGGCTCACCTGATGACGTCAACGAGTACCTGTCCTTCGTCAAGAAGTTCTCATAAAGCTGCGGGAGCTTCGATTGGCTGAAGATTCTTAAAATGTGGTTTTCTCACAGTCGTGACCTGATGTTTTCTGCTTTAACGGTAACAGCTAAATATTCAGCTTAACCTTAAATAAATAATTAGATTTATTAACTGTGACATGTGTTGGGTCATATATGCTGCATAAAAACAAAGAAATATGACACCAGAAAGAATCCGGGTATCATTGTTTTTGACTCTTTTTTTTTTTTTTAGCAAAAATCCTCTGACTGTTGCCACGTGCTCAGAGGGACGTGTGATTTTAGGGTTTCCTCTGCACGATCGCAGGGCCTTTAGCTTCCAGCATCCTCCAGCTGCAGAGGCCACTGTGGTTTAGTGCTAAATAAATAATAAATAAATTAAATAGAAAAGTGAGAATTCACATATCTTTAACAGTTGGCCTTAAAATACCACGAACCAGTACGACAGTAATCAGCTGGGTTTTTGTTTTGTAATCTAAAGCTATCACCATAATGTTGCTAGCATTAATGTTAACTGAGGTTTCATCCTTGTTAACATCTGGTAATCAACCAGTAGAAGTCAATAATGATCATCAGTCATGAAGTGTAGTTTTTAGGTGCTTTTTATACTTGAAATATTTGGTGGTTTAAAGTAAAGAGCCTCATCTATTGACCACAAGGCTGTTGGTTTGATCGCTGGCTCCCCCTGCTCGTATGTTAGAGGCGTCTTTGGATGAGATACTGTAAGTGCTCAGATTTATGAGAAAAGCATTATGGAAGCAGTATTTACTGGGTCATGTTTCCTTCTCACTTGGCACCTTTGTTGATCAGAAATCCACGAGATCCCACATACTGTGAGCTCGTTAGCCTCATTGCTTTACATTTTAAAACCAGCAGAAGCACAGAGCTTTGTTGCATCGCTAACATTAGCTAACTTCATTAGCTTTCTAGAGCAATACTGTGACTTCTGCAGGGACAGAGTTTAACGTTGACGTCAGTTTGATTATAATCAGATGAGGAAAGCGCTCGGGGTGAAACACGTCTTTAAAAACAGTCCTGAGTCCAGACTAGTGTTTTAAAACTTTAATTGATCACAGTAAAAGTAGAAAAGAAATCATTTACAATGACCATAGCAAGTGGTAACGATCACTTGCCTAGTACATATTTACAGAGAATAAAACAATGAGCTAATTTTTTCCTGACAACATGAAGTAGCAGAAAACAAAAAAGGGCAATTTCCCTAAAATCAGTGTTATTGGTGGTGAGACCTCAGAATCTCCTGCGTGTCTCACGTCGACTGCAGCGTCGTCCCTCCTGTCCAGAGTATTAGAATAAAACCACTACGGTGCTACGAGGTGGAGCTGGCCTCACACCAGAGGGTAGCTGGCTGCGGTCGCAATACCACAGTGGTTCTGTCGGTCTTTGGCCATGTAGACGTAGCCTTTGTTTCCCCACTTCTCACTCCAGCTGCAGAGAGATAAGAAAACAAAAGTCAGGAGGTGACTGGTTTTGGTTCCTTTGTGATGCAGAGACGACGATACAAAGGGCCTGAAACAGTCCTATTTACATTAGAACGACTCATGTCAGCAGAGCGTTTTGCATCAGGCTGAGAAGTCTGTGACATTTAGGAGCTTTAACACCAACTGGAAGTGAAATTCATCAGCATTGAAAGGAAGAAGTGAAACTACTCTTGTTGAGTGGATTTTACACACTTGAAGGCCGAGCACACTGCAGCTGTGAAAGCCTGACTGACCTGTTCTTGACGATCCAGTACTTCTTGCCGTCCACATCTTCTCCCTCAAAGCCGTAGCCCACCAACAGCACGCCGTGGTCCAGGTCCTCGCTGCTGCAATCTGGCTCATAGTAGATTCCTGAAATTTAAAGCCACGAGTCAAACCTGCAGCTCAGTTTGAGCATGAAACCTGACGCAGGAAGATCTCGTCAAGTCAACTACTCCTCTCCTGTCCGTGCATTTTATAAGCTTTAAGTTAAAATGTGTTTTATAACTGGCAAACACCGACCTGACTGGTAAAACTGGAAAGACGCGTGGCCAGCATCAATGGCGACTGAAATGGGTCCAACAGCAGCAACGGCCTTCATCAGAGCATGCTCACTGCCGCTCTTAATGTCTGTGAACCCGGTGTCATTGACAGAGTTGTACTGGGGGTCGTAATGGCACTTCTGGTCATCCTGTAAGAGGGAAGGTGGTGGTGAGTGAGGATAACACTGAGCGCTGAATCAGTGTTCTGTGGTTAGCTCTTTTCTTTAAAAAACTAATAGATGAATTAAATCAGTGACTCAATTATGCCGACAACTGATAAGTAAACTGCTGACAGGTCAGTAAAAGACAAATTACTTCTTTTCATTTGTGCTGAGGACACGTGAGAGATACGTACGGTTCCCAGGTAAGGGTAGGACTCCTCAGAGTCCAGGCCCTGGTTGTCCATGACGTACTTGAAGGCCTGGTCCATCAGACCTCCGTTGCAGCCCTCGTTACCCTCGAATTTGGAGCATTCCACCAAGTTCTGCTCGCTCAGCGACACCATCTTGCCGCTCTTCTTGAACTGCTGACCCTCCAGAGCTCCGGTGGCACTGAAAGCCCAGCAGGAGCCACACTGACCCTGAGGAGAGCAGACAGGACACGATGATGGTGAAGAAATGAAAGCACACAATGTGAGAGTTTTGTGGCTGTAAACTTCTGCATAAACTTAAGAGCAAAGGCAGAGGGGACTAATCGAACGACAGAAAAGAAACGTATACACCCGCCTGCTGCACCTTGGCCTGTTTACAGTGAGCTGGCTCCACCTGTTTGACAGCACCGAGTGAAAAATGTATGTCGAGGGGCGGAGAGAACAGGCTGTGCACTCATGGAAGGAGGGAGGAGGGGCATTGGTGTGAGTGCAGTAAATAGATAAGCTGACTGCTTGCAGGGTATTTATTATCTTCTTGCAAAACATTTACAGCAATGCCCTTCAACACATTTGGAACAATGCACATGACATCAGGCTTAATGTAAACAGCTGATGTAAAGAAGTGCGTCTGCATCTCCAGCAATGCAAATCCTGAAGATTTGCATTGTGGAATTTTACTGAAGGAAAACGGACCACACTGTGGTCATGAAACCTGCAGGTTGTGCAGGATGACTCAAAAAAAAAAAAAAAAATCACCTAAAGGCATTTATCAGACAGCCACAGCACACCTGATGTGCACCAGTCTGGTTTGTTACAACCACACGAGGTGTCACCTGAAAAAGCCTCCGTCTGCCTCCTACTTGCAGCCTGATCTAGTCTACAGTCTGTAAAAACCAAGGAAGCTCCACCTTAATTACGCATGTGCTGCCACAGGGCCTCGAGCAACCAGGGTGAAAAAAAACCAACAAAACAGCTGTTACCTGGTCCTTAACGGGAGTCACGTAGCCCTTATCCCTCCAGTCCAGAGAACGAGGGGCCTCCAGGAAGTTGGGCTCCAAGAACAGGGACCCCTTCACCTTTCTCTGTGCTTCATGCTTGTAGCCGTTCATGAGCTGCCTGAACTCCTCGTTGGTCTGTGGGAACAACGTCAGGAATGTAAATAAAGCGACATCATGCTGCACTTTACACCTTCAAACTTCTAGATCACCTTTATTTTTGCATGAGCCATGTTTTCCAGTGATATCTTCCTCATTCATCTTTCCAAAGGTTTAAAAGAGCCTTGATAAGTTTCACCATACAAGAGTGTGTGTGTGTGTGTGTGTGTGTGTGTGTGTGTGTGTGTGTGTGTGTGTGTGCGCAAACCGCTGGCTCACCATGTCTCCAAAGTGGTTCATGCCCAGGCGGTAGGTGTGTTTGCCCATGGAGTGCTCCAGGTTGTGCAGCTCGACCGTCTTCAAGTTTTTCTCCCACACCATCCTCCTCCAGCCCTCCTCCTTCTGCAGAGACAAAACTCAGTCAGGCCTCCTCCGCTGGACAGAAGAGCACCAGGTTTTACAGAAAGAACAACAATGCATCACCTCGTGGTATTTTTTAGCATGCCAGCTCTTCCACAGGTTCCAGTGCTCATCCAGCTGTGGGTCCAGATGGGGGGCTGAGAGGACCGAGCTCAGGCCAACGGCCAGTGCAGCCAGCAGCAGCTTCATCATGGCTCCTACTGCAAAACAAGAAAACAGCGTCAGGATCAGATTTCAGAGGCGCGATTCTGAAGAACTCAGTCCTGGAGGTCTTCGCAGAAACACGGTTACTCAACAAGTCTTTTTCTTATTTATCACAATGACTAAGTAGTAAAACACATTCCCGGCAGCGCAGTCATATCCTTCCTCCCCCCGGGCCAAATGTGGGGCAACAGTTAGGCCAAACACACAAAAGGAGCCCGCTGGATCCCGGGAATAAAAGAATAATAATCATCAAAGTGTATCCAAGAAAATCGATGCTGCCGATTTCCTCATCGCCATTTTCCTGCACATTCCCGAACGGAAACGAGGCCAGACCCCGACAATGAGCAGGGCCTGTTTGTGTTTGTGCAGAGTCACGGGATCGGCTGTCCCGGCGCAGAGCCAAGAAACCGGGCCGTCACCGAAACTACTACCAGGAAACCGAAAAGAAAACCAAAACTTGACCAGCATCCGGCCAGAAACACCACCTGATCGACGGGGTCCCGGCTTTTCTTAATCTATTTAACGCGAAGAGGCGAAAAAGCAACGATGGCTGCCACCGAAGCACAAACCGCAGATCACAGCACACACAGCCGAACGAAATACAAAGCGATGGGTGTGATGGAAACAAGAGCAAAATGTTGATTATCATCGCTAAAAAAAACATTACATTAAAAACGTGCTAAATTACAGATTTTTAAAACGGACACTGGCTGGCACGATGTTTATGCTAGGTTTAAAAGGCGAAAGAAATATCCCACAAATAATTCTGATCAAACTTCCTGTTTCCAAAACGTAACCGTCAGACCTGAAAACGAGATTAAAAACTTCACTTACTCTAAAAACTCTCGACGCTGAAAGTGAAGAAAAATAACCTGCTGCAGTAACGCTGCGCTAAACTTTATAAAGGCTGGACGGACACCCAGCTGCTCCGAGGCTGCCCTGTGATTGGTCCGCTCTTGTTTGCTCCCAGGCTCCGCCCACACGGGGTCTGATGTCATCATGGCAGCACGTGATTGTCCCCTCACCAGCCTGCGGGTAGCTGTTGTTGTTGTCGATAGTTTTTTAGATAAGCGCGATTTTAAAAAGAATCGATTTAATCAGCGTGTTCTTGTTTGAACGTGTTTTCAGTCGCAGAGCCTCTGATTCATCCCAATGCTGCTCAATACCGCTGATTACAAGACAGAAGTATTCAGGAAAACACTCAAAAGTACACCCAGCAAACTATTGGTAACAATGATTAGTAATAACGATTTATTCTGTGTGTTACTGAAAACACGTCTGCTTTTGTACTTTTATATTTCTGTGGTGTGTGGGGGACTTTTTAAAAAAGTTAAACTGGTAAATAAATATACTGTTACTGAAAGTGTGGATAGACTGAAGTGAAACCCCCACAGAGAACCAGGCCTGCAGGTTTTCTGCTGCATTTGTTGTTTAACCAGAGGAGGAAATTAGAGAAAGGCTTCCAGATTCATCTGCAGACATGTCGTTTTCTTTGTGTGAAACTGCGACTGCAAAAATAGGTATGGACAACAAACACCCACAGAAGGCCTCTCAGTGAGTTTAAAAGTTGCACAACAACAGCAGCCTGAGATGGAGGGTAAACACTAACAGCTGAATGTTTGTTACTGGGTCATAAAGGAGATTTGTAAGGGGGGAAGTGGTGAATCTTTAGTTGTAGACAGTGTTTGTGTATGTTTTAGTATTTTCCTTCAGTGCACCCCGCCAGCACCAAATTTAAGGTTCACTCCAATAATTTTGCTGAAGTAAAAACAGGTTAAATTAATCCCTTTTTAGGTTATTATTTAATAAAAATAAGAGCTGATGATGATAGATGGAGAAGCGTAGATGATATATGATCATATCATTTACTCTGTAAAATGAAGACGGTGCACTCTGCCATCGTTTCCAAAGTATACTTTGTGATCCTTCAGGTGTTAGACTGTAACAGCCTGACAACGACCGCATTAACATACAGAGCAGCAGAGACGGGCCACATGAATATACATGAACACTGACCCTGAGTCAATCAGTGTTCATGTGATTGATAAGACTGAAGGACTCTGAACAGGCAGAGCTGTGATAGTCTGACCTCAGGAATTACATCATGACATTTAGGTTTTTATTACTCTGCAGGTTCAGATTTAAAATGCACGTAAACTGTGATGTTACAACTTTAAAACACAATGTGTGGACGTTTACATATGTTTACATATGTTTACATATGTGCCCACTGTGGCAGGTCCGTGTGAATAAGGGAGCAACTAAAAGCAGCTTCTTCACATGATAATGCAACAGCAGTACAAAACTGCTGCACAAACATCAAGTTCGCTCTGGATTCTGGAGGTTTTGCTGGTGTGTCTGTGGTGTGATTTCTGCACGTGTGCTCATCTTAATACCTGGACTCTTACTGGCTGTAGCTCAGATGAGTTCAATTTATTTTCCCATGTCCAGAATCCTTCCTCACTTGACGTGGCAAAAAACGCTGCCATGGACGAGCTGCTACAGAAACAACAACTTTATAATTTAGGACCTCCGAGATCTTTCGTGCAGCCCATCAACACGAAGATGGATGTTTGGGCCTGAAAAGTGACGCCAAAGCAGAAGTTGCATGTAGTTTGATAACAGTTGTTTCTCTTTCTTTACTTTGAACCCAGTAAACGGGTGAACGCTGGTCGGAGTGTTTTGCTGGCTTTGAGCAGAGCCAGGTTTCATTTCTCCTGCTGGTTTCATCCTTATGCTGCGATACGGCTTTAGTTTCATGTTACCTACATTACTGCAGCGGGATGCTTCTGAACTGCATTTCCCCAAACTGGTTTCAGCACACTGAGTCTAAACCACACAGTTAAATACCAGCAATGCACATCAAACACAGAGTATAGAGTGCCAGCAGCAGACACATCAGCAGTGATTCATCCACATCTGCCCCTCTGTCTGTCATGCATCTGTGTGGTCACATATAGGAAGCGGTTAAATTAGCGCAGCATCGTTCTTTACTGTACAGCAGTCTAAAAAAACACTGTGTCCTTCCTTGCATGTGTCTCTGCTGCTGAGCACAGCAGGCATATGACTGAATGTGTTGCTCAAGCCGTGGCACACATGACAGCGACTGGCCGAGCGTTTTCTGTGCGGTCATCCACCCAAAGCTTCTCTCAGAGGAATCTGTCAGACACGATAACTTTATCAGCATCTGTTTCCAACAAGTTTATCGAAGAAGTGTGATTTAAATCAATCAAGCATGCTGCAGGGGAGCACACACAGTGCTGGCTTATGAATGGATTTTCCTTCATGGGTCACAAACAGCACAGTCTGAGCCATCATGTGGGCCGGACCAGCAAAGAAGCTAACTCCAAATGTTTCTGTGTCACAAGAATATTTCAGATTCATGCGTCACCCTCTTACAAAACCATGAACCATCAAAGATGTTTCCCAAATTTGGCCGGTTTGGATGAAGCAAATTTAGATTTCTACATATTTTCTCATAAACACAGATGAGCACAGTAGCAAAGTCAATGCATGGAAGTGAAACAGCTTTTACACTTTGAACTAACTGCAACGTGAGAAAGATTAAGGCAGCGAGGACCAATGAGAAATAAGATCAGAATTAAAAGAGTGTGGAATTTGGATGTGCCGCTCTGAGCACGAGAGCCTCTCAGTGTTTTTGTAATGTGCAAAAATGAAACTATGTTTAGTTCCTAAAACTAAAAAAACTCATTATGCAGAATCATTTTATTACTGGCTCATGATGGTTTTATCATTGTGTAATATTTTAATGCTGCGGATGAAGACGTACGGGTGAACTTTGTGAACTGTAAATGTTTCTGTCATCGAGGCGACACATTCCTCTGATTAGGATGTTTAATCAGCTCAAACACTCCGCCGGGTTATCAGCTGCTGCGCGCGTCTGCCGACCCCGAAACAAAGGTTAACACACGGCCAGTGATCAACACAACAGGCCCATCACTCAGTGACACTGATGATTGTCAGTGATTGTTTCTGTTCACAGTCATTCAAACGTCTGCAGTCGTCCAGGAATCGCTGGAGGTGCAAACAGCCTCATTACTCACAGAAACACTGAAGTACTCACAGAAATATTTCAGCACACAAGAGTGAAGTCAAAGCAGCAAAGAGCCGAATGTAGAAATGTGAAATAAAAATCAGGCAAATTTAAATATTCCAAACTTTTAAACTATTAGAATGAGAGAAATTCATTTGCTCTCATTTATTAAAATAAAATAATGCAAAATAATAAAATAAAAATAAAATAACAAAACTGGTGATTAAATTTGATAAAGTAAAAAAAAAAAGAGCAACTCATTAACGTGAAAAAGCAGCAGTCAGATGAAAGTGTGTCCACGGCGTTACGTGAAGCGTGCACGTTACAATCAGCCACGAAGAGCAGAGGTCACATGAGTGTTTGCAAAGAGTCGTAAATGTTTGCTTTCATAACAAAAATGTATTTTTATTTATTTAATTATTCGTGTTTATGTTGCTTCACTTTTTCATTTCAGTCATAATTAATATTTCTTAAAAATATTTTCTTTTTTGTTTGGTTTTGTTCTTTGTGTTTACATTGTTTCATATTTGTGCCAATAAGAACGTGTTACAGAATTATGATGATTTTTAACGTAGTTTCTTCCACATCACAAAAACAGGTTTCTGTTAAACAGTTCACACAGACTTTATTTTCACTGCTCATCTTAAAATGTTTTATTTTGTTCACGTGAAGCAAAAATCTTGAAGAAGCTAACTGTTCCCAGATTTGTTCATTTGGGCTTTATTTACTCGGTCTGTGAAAGAATTAGCGATGCATCGGTGTGTCACACAGGCCCGTTTGGACCACCTTCATGTTTCTGGATTGGGATCATCAGAGTCACTGACGTTTTGCATTTTTGTAGTTTGTTTCCAGTGTTTTCTTTCAGATTTACTTCCTGATGATAATCTTGATTTGAGCTTTTTGTTCATGCAAACATGAAAGACGGTCAGAGGTTCTTAGTTAGCGATGCGTCGCTGTGTCGATTGAGCACGTCTGTAAGCAGAAGGCACAGATTAGGCCTCTACATCCATGTTATGTGGACATCATGTCTTTATCTTCTGTTTTGAAAACCCCTTAAAACGAGATTTATCGTCTGATTTTGACCAGAACAGTCGGTGAATATTTAGTGGATTAAGGAAGTGCACTGCATGTATGTAATGGAGCGTATGGAGTCAGCTGATGCTTCTCTTGTTTCCAACAAACTTCCCTTTGGCTTTGCTGACAGGAATGAAACCAGTTTGTCTATACATGAAGTCTTTACATCACATCCTCGGATGACCGACACGTTTCAGCACAGTCACATGTCACGCTGGTTTTCATCTGGTCCTGACTGCGTGGAGGTAAACAACAGTGACCATGTTTAGCTGACTTGTACAGTCAGACTCCACAGCACAGCAGCTCCTTTTCTCTTTTTATGAAGGACGTCAGACACAAAGCAACACATGAGAAAAGACGCTACAGGACAAAAAGACAAAAGACAAATCATGGAGACGGGCAAGACCGGAGGAAGTGGAAACGCAGCAGATGCAGAGAGGCGCAGAGGTTTCTGGGCCTGAAGAAGTGATCAGAGTGCAGACTTTCAGTTGTGACTCAGTTTTACAAACACGTTTGGATGGTTTCTTTGTCATGTGACTGACTTGGCCATTGCACTGTCCCATCTGTTTACCGGGAGAAGCTGTTGGTTTGCTGTTTGCAGTGCGCTTTGGGTCATTATTGATTATAATCAATCATTATAATCAATACAGTGCTTCTTCACAGCAAATCAGTTTTGCAACACTTGGCTGAAGCTGAGCAGAGACGTAGCCCTCTATCAACACGTCATCGATAAACACCGGTGACCTGTGACCTTCGGCAGCCACGCATGGCCATATCATAACATTCCTGCACCATGTTTGACAGATAAAGCTGTAATCAGGTCATGGATTCAATGAATCTGCTTTTTCCTCGTGACCCTCGCGGCCCTTATGGATGTTTGTGTTTTTGAGTGTAATCAGATGTTTGTCGTAAACGCTCCGTATTTTCACTCAGGAAGCGTCTTCTTACACCACCTGCCTCCTCAACAGTGATTTAGATGTTCTGAAGTTGTTTTCTGTTAACCACAGAAATAATTCTGTCGTCTTCTGTGCTCTGTCAGGTTTTTGCTGTTGATGATCCGACTCATGTATCATTTTAAAGACTCAGATTGTTGATTTGGTCGTTCCTAAAGGTTTCTCCGTCCCTCTCACAGGTTTAGTTTGGATTTTCAGTCTCACTCAGTTGCATCAACGTCTGTTTGGACCTCTTTTTGAAAAGAAACCAAATACGAGATTAAAACCTGGAATCAGCTGAAGATCTTTTATCTGCTCATTGTGTCAAAGAACTGTTCACCAGTCGTTCAACCACTTTTTAGGCCTTGAAAATGTGAGATTATGTTTTAAAATGACCCTAATTTCTCCTTTTTTTAATGCAACGTTTTGTAAAAAACCTTTGAATTAAAGTTAAAATATCTTTGTTTGATTTCAAACCCAGTGTGCTGTTGTACAAAGTAAAACTAGAGTCCAAAAACGTGTGGGCCTAACTGTACATGAAGTGCAGTTAGAGTAACAACAGGCAGTGTTGATGTTCACTGAATTAACTTTGTATATGTGTTAATGTATTCTTTGAGCATTTGCCTAATATGTTACCAGAAGCCAGATGAATAAGAATCAGAGTATTGATATTAAATGTGCCAAAGAAGCATTTTGCAGGTGCTGCCTGTACCAACCAGCACAGACCCTGTAAACAGAACCCTCGGCACACTTTCCCAAATCAAATCAAACAATCCTGCTGTTGCTCAGAATCAGGTGACAGGTTCAGAAACACGTTCAACAGCTCGACTTCTTCTCTACAACAAATATTTCTTAACAACACAGAAAGTTGGGACAGTTTCCAATCGTGAGAGTCTCTGTGGGTGAACTAATGTGACGTCCCTGCTGCTGAAGCTCCACAATGAATCCAGAGGAGTGGAAACAACTCGGTGTGGAATTTGGAGAAGAGCAGGCCTCTGTCTGCAGCCCTTATTTCACAGCAATATCCAAATCTTTCTGATCCACATTAATCCCAGAAGGTTGATTCAGTTCGTCTGGACATGTTGTTTCAGTGCAGAAATATTTCATCATTCGATCAGATGACTGACTGCAGGTTTCCCTGTATGTTTGCTTAATGACCAAAACTATCACCAGTGACTAACAGCGCCCATATGGAAAAGAAATAGTAAAAACTTCTATGATTTACTCATGAAAGTGGCCACTTTCTCATTACTTTCATATATTGTTTTAGTAAGTATCCAAAACATACAAGATTCATTTATATAATTTTTCAAGGGATCTTATATCTGTTTTCACTCTTGTGTGCTTTTCATACAAGTTTCACACAAGACAGATACAAACATTATAAGATTTATAAATATCTTTTCCATATGGGCGAGCCGTGAGACTGAAAAAGTCTCTACTGAGTGACAAAACGTTTCTCCCACTCAGAGTGATACAGGATGAACTTTCTGGAGCTACATGATCACCACCACGATGTGATCTACATTAAGTTTGTCAAGTAATCCTGCTGCAGTCATCAACATTTTCTCGGTTTTTGCCCGTGTCTTTTTCTGTAAAGCAGAAGCACTCTGTAAAACGAGGACATCTTAGCGTTCACTCACTGTAACCCTGATCAACGAAAACAGGAACAACCGCAGGTTTCTCTTCAGCCCTGCAGCCACAAAGAGTCAGAAGAATTCCTTCAACTTGCAATGACTTCACTCGTTTCTTTAGAAATAAAAACATTTTTAATTAGAGAAAAAAATTATTCACAACCATCCACATCCTACAGGAGCTTTAATAACTGCTGATATTTATAATCTTTCACTTTTCTAAAGCCCCATTCCTTAAAGACTGCTCAAAGTTGTTTTGCTATTAATTAATCCTAAAATTTACATACATCATTTTATCTTTATTATTAAAAGACTGTAGCAGCCGTCTTACCTAATTATGGGACGATTTTTAACCTCAACAGTAGCTGAGCACATGTAGAAGCACGGTTTATTTGAAGATTTTCATTGAGGATTTAGAGTGCATCGCAGTGTAGCGCTAAGTTACAAACCATCTTCTTATGGCCTCTGGTGATGGACTCACCTTTGTGTTTATCCTGTTAGATAAACAGGGCAGGCACTCTGTACTGCAGTGGTTTGAATCGTATCTTACACATTACATTGTGTTCATGTAAACAGGGAGTCTTCTTCATATGTAAAAGGTTGTCATGGAGTTCCACAGGGTTCTGTGCTAGGACGAGTATTTTTTACAGTATACATGCTACATTTAGGCAATATTATTAGAACCAGAAGCAGATGACATAAGTAAAACAATTAAACTACAAAAATATATACAAAGACCCTTTTTGCATATAAGTATATGGCCAGCAGGCACCAGTATATGTATATGAAGACCGTGATGGATCTTGGAGACTTTTTACCAGGATATACAAACATATATTGTATTTTCCACACTATAAGGCGCACTTAAAATCCTTGAATTTTTCTCAAAAATTAACAGTGTGCCTTATAATCCGGTGTGCATTATGTATGAATTCTTGTTGTGCTTATTTACTTTGAACTGATTTTATGTGGTACATATATATAAATCAGTCAAAAAATGCTTTAGTATGACTTTGGTAAGCTCAGAAGCCGCGCCGCTTGATGGCTTGGAGCATTACGGCTGCTGTAGTCAGGAGCCTCGCGGAGTAATCTGGGTCTAAAACTCCGTTACTTCATATCGCAAAGTCAAACGAACACTGCGACATCACTGAGAGTTAAAAACTATCTAAATTCTTTCATCTTCAATAAAATGATCAGCGTTGCTGCTTTACCAGGTGTAACAATTAAGTTTAACATCCAGGCATCCATGAAAACAGGATTTATTACATTTAACGGAGTTAGAAGTTAGCAGGAAGTTAGCTCGCTAGCTTCCACCTAAACATGATATAGCATGTTCTGACTGAGAGACTTCTGAAAGAATTCAAACGTACAGCTCTGCTATAAACAGCAATGACGATTGTAGGGTTACTGAAGTTTGGCTAGCTGCTATATAATGATGTGCTACATGGTGGCTAGCTACACAGCTATGTTAGCATAAACAGTGAAGCTGGAGGACGAACACTAACACTTTTCCACTCGATAAAAGTTAACGTGAGGGTTCCCGATGGTTAGAGACAAATACAGTCGCATGGCAGGATGCTGTAAACGGACCAAACTTCAGTCAGGAGAACAACTGAGATAATCCATCCACAATACGAGGTTAGTCATTAACATACTGCAACAACATGGGAATAGAGCAGCTGCCAGAGAATTCAGCATTAATGAATCGATGGTACGGATGTGGAGGAAGCAAGAACGAGTTCAGTTCAGTTGACTTATCTGTTTTGTTTCGCTTAGCGCCTTATGGTCCAAAAAAATACAGTATGTAGGTTTGCTTACTTAGAAAAAAACAGAATAATGTAAAATTGGATCTTACTAAAGCTTCTTACAGACTGCAGTGTGTAAACTTTCTTTGAACGTTGTGCCTGAAAAGTGTTCGGTCAGTGCAAACTGCAAAGATGTTTTTGGAGCTCATCTTTAAAGTAAAGTCAGGTGTGTCAGTCCTTTGATTGATACGTGTGCACACACAGACAGACAGGCTCCTGCTAATATGAGCAACCGAACTGCACATTAGAGTCACTGAACTAGCATTAATCAGCCCACCTGTGCTGGCACGCTGCACCTGTACAGTCTACTACGAACACTTAAATGATGCAACCACACTGGCATTAGGTAAAGAATTTATTATAAAATGTATTACACTATAAAGTGTCAGCAGTACTAAGAACATGGCATTCCAGGACATGCTAAGGATGTAACATAAATAGCAACAGAAAGATTTGTGCAATGCGGCGATTATTCTCCAAGGAGGAAAAGTCACCCGACAGTAAAACCGAGTCGGTCCCTCCTCGTCGACAGAAACATCTCAACCTCAGCAGAAGCTTCCAGGGAGAAGACAAACTCATCATAGTGATTCTCAGTTTTTACAAAACGATCCTCTGAAACACAGAAGAGTCTCTTCCCTTTCCAAACGCCACCTCTCAGCTCGTGTACTGTACAAGGCAGAAAGAGGAATGAACGAGTGTGTTTTAGGCACACAACATTGGCAATGATTATACACAACTCCGACAACAGCTTCAATAAAAAACAGAAAACTCAAATCGCGTTTCAGATCAGTTTGGGACATTTCCTTTCCTCGTGTTCCTGCGCACATGTTGGCGTCTTTGATTCATTTTTATTGTCACTACATGTTTAGGAAAGATGTGCAGTACATTCATTTTTGCCTCAGCAAAAAACAAACAGCTTAACAAAAAGCTTTGAGTATTTACATCACAGCTAACAGTTTGCTGTGTTGATTGGCGAGAAGAAAGTTTAAATCTGTGAACAGATGGTAACACTGGAGGAAGAGAAGCTGACAGCAAATACTGCACTCTGGCACGGAGCTCGTCTTTACACAGCGCGTCCTGAAAAAGTCCTTTACATCCGTCAAATGTAACTTCAGGAGTGAAACCGTCCGACGCACACGTGCGCTGAAAAACAAGCTGTTTTCTTCTTCTTCAGGTTCAGAGTGAGGGGCACAAACGTTACAAAACACCAGCTCGCACAAAGTGAAAATGCTTTTCTCTGACATTTCTGTCATCAGCAGCCTTTGGCCTTTTTCAGCTAACAATACTAACATCACGCCGCCGCTTCCCTGTGCTTGTGCTGACCGCGGCCGGGCTGCGGCTTCATGCTTCACAAAGACAAACTGAAAGAAGGCATGAAGCCACGCGCGGCCCGCCGACAACGAAGCTCAAATTTAGCTTGACAGAGGTGGCGTGGATGCCACTGTGCAAAACTCTGACCGCGGACGGCAGCTTGATTAATGACGCCCCTGCGCCGGCGATAACGCTTTAAAAACCTGATGAGGAGGCATCGAAGAGGCGCGGCGTCAGCGTCTACTGTAACCGGCTGCTCGTTTAAGAGAAGTACAAAAGTACAGAAACCAACCCAATTATAAAAAAAATCACCTTTCTGATTAGAATTTAGCGTTTTAGTGAAACTTTCTATTCAAAGTACTCAGCGTGAGGGCGTCCTCAGCCCACCCTGTGATGGGTTAAACATTTGCTTTGCAGCTTGTTACACTTTAGAAAGGTCAACATCACCCAATACGACACAGTCCTTTAGAAAACCCTCCTTTTCCTGTAAAAATGGCTACGCTTCCCTTTGTGTGAATGAAAGATGATGTTTACAGAAACACTGATGTTTACAGGTCCCAAAGTTTCCCTGGAGTTTTCAGGAAAAGGAAGAAAAGGAATCGCAGATATTAAAATGCGAGTACAAAGCAGAACGTTCTGTTTCTAAGGTTTTGGCTCCGGGGTGTCTCCATGACACCACAGAGACGGGATATACCTAATATCTTAGGCACTGAAGCCCCGCCCACCTGCTATTCTGACCTACTTTTAGAGAGGGGCAGCCAATCCGAGGAAGGCTAGCTTAAAGAGAAAGGGGCAAAACCAGCTTGTTTCAGGCCGAGCGGCTGCACTAAGGCCCAGCAACAGATAAATGCGCATTAGTTTGCACTGTGGATCATGCAAAGCTGCTCTAATACACCAGACTGCTGTTACCAAGTAAGCTGCTCTGGATTGGCAAAAAAAAGTTCTCTTGAATATGCAAATGACATTTACATTGACATGGTTTGATATGATGTGCACTCAGAAATCTGTTTATCTGATACAAGTCGATGCTTAACTTGAGCACAATTCTGAAGCTCCGGGGAAATCACAGCTGCACACGTGCCAGAGGTCTGAACAGCGATCTGAAAACAGCAGCTGTGATGGTGAAGGTGAGGTTTGACTTAGACTGTCTGAGTCCAGCAGACTTTAAAGTCCAACTGGAGACCAAAACTGTAATAAGACAGAGTTTATTCAAAGACCTTCACGGGAAGTTCTGGGACCTGTAAAGGTTTCAGCTGTTGGATGGAAGAATACAGAAATCTGAACTGAGGATTAGCAGGAACATCAACAAACACACCAATCAAACATGAAGGAAACGGTTCCACCCACTGCTGACACGTGTCGTCTCCACACATCTGTGTGCGTTTGCTTTTGTGAAAAGTGAAACAGCACGAGACCAGGTCTCCTTTATTTTTATACAACATGGTCTTCCTCGTGTTAGTGACAGCCGCCAGATAAATAGACGTGTTAGAAACTCATTTTACTTTTATATCAACAAGGCACAGTTCTCCAAACATCTGGAAAAGACTTCTGCTTTGTACCAATGAGACTGGCTGTGCTCTTCAGGGAGGTAGAAGGCCACCAAGGCACTCTGAAAGAAATGCTGTAAATGTATTAAACGCTAAGCTGAACGACCAAATTTCACATCAGTAAACCAGACGCGAGGAGGGAGCTGATATTAGATGTAAGCGATGGATGGAGCGAGCAACACGACACTCAGCCCTCGGGTTCGAGCCACACGTGCAGCTGCCATGTTTCTGACCACACGTGGAGATTAGAAAATGGCGCTGTTCCTTGGAGTGAGACTGGAGTGTGCGTGACAGCAGGAGGGACGTTAGGAAGCAGCAAACAACAAGATAGAAAGAGAAGAAAAACACAGAATTCCTCTTTGGAGCTCGGAGCGTTCGGTTCTTTCACGACATTCGTAGCGGGAGGAAAGCTCGGCTGTACAGGTGTGGAGAGCACAAACACAACATCTGGTTTGCACGGCAACAAAACGGAGCGATTAAAGTGTGAGCAGCTGGACCGGAAAGATTGCATGAGTCCGTCGTGTCAGAGCGACCTCCTGACGTCTGGCGGGGACAGCGAGCCCTCAGCGGGAAATGACGGAGCTGATGGAGTTGTACGATGTGCCGCCGTTGCAGGTTGGCGGGTAGCCGTTGGCGGCTCCTCCCAGCGCCTCCGTGTTAACCTTAAACACGGGCGACGCTTTGAGCAGGAAGTCCGCGGCGTCGCGCCGGCCGAGCTCCCTCAGCTTCGCCATCAGTACGCCGACCCTGCTGCCCGCTCGCCCGCTCCACTCCTGCAGCAGAGCCGCCGTCGGGCTGGGCTGCAGCGCGGCCTGCTGGGAGTCCGAGTCCAAGTCCAGCTCAGAGGTGCCGTTTGGAGTCCCGTTGCTGTATTTGGCCACCAATTCAGTGAGGCCCAGGTTCATGGCCAGCAGGCACCAGTCTTTCCCCATGGCGTCTGGAGGGTCCAGCATGCGGCACAGCTTCCGGCGAGCCAGCAGCGGCACGTCCGATATGTGGACGTCCGTTCCCAGAATCCCCCACTGGTAAATTTCAGCGCAGCCGAACGCCAGGATGCTGCTGAAGCTCTCCCGATAGCCGCCCATGGTGTTGGTGAGCGAGGTCTCTCGCTGGACTTGAGCCCGGAAGAAGTCTTTGGGTTGGTAGACCATGATGGGGGCGTGGTGTTCCCGCAGCTGCTGAGGGCTCAGGTAGTATTTGGCGGTGAGCTGTCCGGGCAGCGTGGAGGCCAGCAGGTTCTCTGTTATACTGCAGAGGGTGTCCAGCAGGGTGTAGCACTTGGCCCGCTCAGAATCATGTCCACGGACCTGAATCTCCACACCCTGCCCGTGGTTGACCAGGAGGATCATGGCCTCCACTCCTGCCTGGCTCACTTTGGCGCCGTTGGTCCACAGGTGAATATCTCCATCATTGTCGTCGGCGCCGTCCTCCTCGGGCTTCTGCTGGTGGCTCCAGCGACACAGGTTCACCTGCAGCTTGTGGAAGAGGCCGCAAGGGAAGGGAGTGAGGTGCTCGGCCGGGACGATTCGGACGCCTCCGTAGAGCAGCGACTCCTCCTCCTCCTCTTCGGTCCAGGACCGGTGGAGGCCGTTTGTCTTGATGAGTGCGGGAACATCCACCATGGTGGGGTTGGTGACGTCCCGGGCGCAGACGTCCATGGCATCCAGGATCTGCAGCAGCTCGTCCACGTCGCTCTCAGGCGCCAGGGCCTGCACCTCCTCCAGCCTGTAGCGCCCCCTGTAGTGGTGGATGGCTTTGGGCGTCTCCACGGAGAGCAGCTTGCCGAGGATGCTGCTGCAGAGCCATCGAGGCTCCAGCAGGACGACGTCCTGCACCGTCTCACTCTGCATGATGTTGATCTGTGGAGGAGACGAGGGAGAAATGTGAGCGCGTGGACGTTTATCAGAAAAATTTATGATGAGTCATGAGACATTTATGTCATGAGACAAAGACAGAATACAGAAAGAAGCTAATAAATATTTAAGGAACAACATTAAATGGAACTTTTGCTTTATCTGTGAAAAACATGCAAATAAATAAATAAATAAATAAAGTTTTGGTTCCTCATTCCTGAGCAGAGGCACACAAACAGAACACAGTGTTCCTGCTGCTGTTCTCACAGATGAAAACCATCTGGTTTGGTTTATTCAGGAGCCTGCAGTGCCCCCTGCTGGCACTCAGGAGTAAAACACCGACTCCTTTTGCCTGCTCCTGGTCAAACACTCACCTCTCCCATGCTGTGGAGCTGCAGGGCCAGCGTGCGCAGGTGATCCTGGCTCACCAGCGGGTTGATGTGCTCCTGCACGTCACTGACAAACTGCTGCCACGACATCAGCTGGTTGGGTCCGCTGAGCTTCCTCCAGGTCGGCAGAACGGCCAGCAGACGCTCCGACAGCAGCGTCATCGGACTGCACCTCTGCAGAGACGGAGAAGGAAGCGGCGACAATAAACGACCACGCTACGTTTGTTCAGGTATGAGGACATTTAGAAACAAGAGGACACGGGGAGTGAGAGTCTGCAGAGCTCACGGAGACGACGCTGGCTCGAAGCTCCTGCAGGTGACTCCTCAGCAGCTTCATGTCTTTAGAGTTTGAGGCTCCAGCGTCCATCACAAACAGTTTGTCACTGATCTGCAGGTCGTTCCCAAACCTGGACCGAAAACCAAAAACACCAAACTTTGTAACAAATCACTGAAATCTGTGTGATTAATACGTCTAATTTATTCTCTGCAGGGATTCTTTGAGGTCGCATCGACTGTCTTGACAAAAAGCCGCTCGCTTTTTTACTCATCAACATAATCTCCACTGACTGACGGCACTTTAACTTTTTCAAACATAAACATCAAAGCAACATTAAAAGATTCTCAAGCTCTCCTCACTCTAGATCTGGTTTTACAAAACATTAGCTCTGCTGTGTTAGCGGTGAAACTGCTGAATTTGCTATCTGCTGTCTGATCAGTAAGGCTGAGACGTACGCTCGCTGTGACCGGATCATGTGACTGACGTGATTTAAGCTGGCACCGCTCGGTGCAGTATGGAGAGGAGGTGCTCTTCACCTGTTCCTGACTTCCTTGAGCAGCGCCCTCTCTTTGTCGTAGCTGAACTCTCCGGAGAACGCTCTGGGAACGTCGGCGAGGTCGGCGTGCGTCGCCACCAGGACGACCGCGAGAGGCTGCTGGATCCGACCACCGAAAGCTGAAGAAAAGTTAAGATTGTGAACCGTCACAGTAGACAGCTTATCATGATCAGGTTGTGTTGAGGTTGTGTAACTGTCTGGCTGCTGCAACAGCAAATGTAGTTCCCACAGCCTCGCACGAAACTGTTTAAATGAAGCTTCAAAAAGGCCAAACTCTTGGCGAAGTATCAGTGAAAACTCATATTTTTCTCCAATTACTCAGGAAACAAAGACTTTCAAACCTGCCGACTCTCTATCGTTGCAGCTTCTACTTCCTGTCTGCAGATCTGCTCCTAACCTCAAACATATCGATGTTTTTAAGAAAAAGATTAAAGTCGACCATCCACCGACCGCACGAAGGCAGTAGATGGTTGGTCTGCTTACAGATGCTTTCCTGCGGCAGGGTGAGGGCCTTCAGCAGGTTCAGCCAGTAGGTGATGTGGCCCAGCTGGGTCTCGTACGGCTCCTCCAGGCTGAACAGGACCACGTGGATCGCTGTGACATCGTTGGCCGCAAAATAATCGTAGGTGCAGTAGTAGACCGGGTTTCCAGAAAACTCCCACACGCTGAAATCTCCCACGCCTACAGAGAGGGAGCCGAGTGAGCTTTGCTTGAATTTCACACACAGGTTTAACCGTGAACGTCCTCCGCGGGGATCCTCGCGGCTCTCACCGTGGATGTTGGCGTGCTGGATGTCGATGGCCTTGGTGGCCTGTTCGTCAGCCGCAGACAGAGCGCTGTGCACGGGGGAGAAGACCTCCAGCACGCCTTTGGTCAGGCTGGGCTCAAACATCATGCTGCGACTCCTCACGCTCACGTTCTCACAGCCGGGGTACAGGTTGGAAATGCTCACCGACACTGAACACAGACATGGAGGAGAAACCATGACAACCACCGGGACTACTTTCAGTTAATGCAGAATTTTTACTGATTTTTATTTAGCAGGGACACACAGGAGAAGCAGAGAACCTGCAGCACTATATTGCTGTTAGATCAGGGAATAAATCCTGACTTTTGGCTCCACAGTTTGAGCGGTGATGGTGTTTAAAGACACAGCGGCTGGTTTCTGCTCTCAGAGGTTGTTGTTCTGATCTCTGCTGTACTTCAGCGCGCGATCGACTGTGACTAACGCTCAAAGTATTTCAGATTAAGTGCAGATGTCTCTCTCTGCTGCAGCAAACACATCTGCATCATCTTTACCAAATAACCGCCGCTTGCAAACACAGGGGGGCGCCATTTCACTGCTAATGAATCCACTCTGCAGGGACAGTTTGGATTTTCGGGACCACACCTACAGCTTGTTTTTGAGGTCTTAATCACAGTAAAATGACATCCTGGTCTTTGGGTGATCACAGACATCAGTGTGACATCATCGCTGGTGTAAAGAGCTGGAGGAGAGAAGATGTTTGAGACGGACGAGTGAGCGTCTGCGCGGATAAATCGGGGAAAACGCCAGACGCACGATGGTTGTTCACAGCACAGCGAAGGACAAGTCAGAAACTCAGGCACATCTGGACACACATCCACAAAACAGATGTTTATTTCATCCGAATGTTTTCATTTCTGATGGGATTTTATACTTCAATAAAGAGATTGTAAAGTATTAGTGGCTGCAAATCTTTTAATTCCAGTCGTTGAGAGGCCAAAACCTTTGTTAGATGTGCATTTTGTGAAAAACCCGTGTGTGTGTGTGTGTGTGTGTGTCTCGTTTTCCTCTCTGCACTAACATAAAAGCTGCCTCCGCCGTTTCACAGTCGGCTGTCACGGCTTCAGTTTGAACATGCAAGCGTCTGCTCGGCACTGCAGACGACGATGATGAAGACTTTATCCTCCACCAACTGGCAACTGCAGAAAACAATGAACCCATCTCATCTTCTCTCATCCTAAACGTGAGGAAAATGTTCTCACGTCCTGGTTTTTGTGATCGGTGTAAAATGAGTGAAATCCTTAAAGCCAACAGGTTCCGCTCATTTTCTCGACGTGGAGAGAAAAAGCTGTTTTCATACCGTTTAACGTCCGGCGGTTCAGAGTTCAGTGAAGCTGCTCATATCTTCTCTCGCTAACAGGCCTAAAAAGAGCGCTCCTTTTACCGAGGAGCACCTTTCACGACGAGGCCTCTCGTTAATGGAGCTCCGCGACATTTCAAAGTTCGCTACAAATAAGGAAATAAAAGAATATATCAGCGCACGCCGAGGCTGAAAGCCACAAAATCAATATGCAGCGTTCAGCGGTCTCGGGAGGCGACGCTAAAATATCGACACTTGTGTTTCTTTGTCTTTGGCTGGATTCACGTCACGTATCGCTGCAGAAACAACTAACGGTCGATACGGACCAGCGCTGACTCTTTGAGACGCCGGCAGGCTCACAGACGGAGGAGTTGGCTAACGCACCTGACCGTTATCAGCCCGGGCGTCACGTAATGGCTGCAAGCGGCGCATAACAGAGCAGCTAAAGGGGAGAGGAGGGCAGGCAGGCAAGACACTGAACACGTCGTCACTGCACTTTCCTGAAAACCACGAACACCTCACAGACCTCAAGATACCCGAGCCTCAGAGCAGCACCTGAACGGTTTCCCTCAGCAGACAGTTGTTCCATTTGTGCTCATCTATCATTTACTCCAGAGGACATAACGAGGAGAACTGATCAGCTTTTATCAATTTCACCCTGTGAGATTCAAACTGCATCTCAGTACGAGACTGTGAGGGCTCATGTTCATGCTCACATCAGAGCAGCAACAACAGCTGCGTCTACAACGTGGATAAAACAAGACATTTAATAAAATGACTCACGCTGAAGTTTTCTGAGACAGATGTGCCAGGGAGACGCCTCCTCTGATTAACTGCACTCCTCACAAATAAACGAAGGAGTCTCTGTGTGTCTTTCTTTGCTTATCCCAACCAACATTCGCATGTGTAGCCGAAGGGTGATTGGAGGGGGTGGAGCCTTTCAGAGCTGTCACCAGGTGACACACACCTGTCTGTACCTGCACAAACTCAGGATCTTCTTGCTGTGAGGGGGCGGTGCTAACCGCTGCGGCAGTGAAAGCATTAATGCTGAGCTGGTGACAACGCGACTCCACCTGTCTGTCACCTACCGGGAGGTTTGGAGTTGACGGGCGAGTTGGGGTGCCGGGCCGCGTTGGTCATGCGCGTCCTCCTCCTCCTGAAGAAGCTGCGCAGGATGCCGCACTTCAGAGACTCCAGCAGCGTGCTCTTCCCGGCTCCCGAGTGTCCGAAGAGCTTGAGTTTGATCCGGGGCTGAACCGTCTGAGTGGGCCGCAGCTGCTGGATGTAGCTCAGCTTGTGGTTGTCCTGACCCAAAAACACACCACAGAAGAAGACATCGACAGCTCAGGTCACAGACACCTGTACACGACTCCCACAAGGCCCCAAAAATCACATGACACATTTCAACTAATCAGATTTTGTGCTGCTGCACATTATGTCAGCTTCAAACTGCAGAAAAGCTTATTTAAAAATACACATCAGCGTATTGTGTTGAAGAGATATCAGCTGATGTGGAACCAGAGCTGGGCTGTACTTTAGCTCAACGCCACAGGCAGCAGTGTCAGCTCCATCCAACAAATTCAGTTCATTCAGTGTTATTTACACAGCGCCAAATCACAACAAGAGTCGCCTCAAGGTGCTTTATATTGTAAGGTCGACCCTACAATAATACAGAGAAAACCCAACAATCATATGACCCCCTATGAGCAGCACTTTGGCGACAGTGGGAAGGAAAAACTCCCTTTGAACAGGAAGAAACCTCCGACAGAACCAGGCTCAGGGAGGGGCGGGGCCATCTGCTGTGATTGGTTGGGGAGAGAGAATCAAAATCACTAAATCGAGCTAAATGTCACCACTTAGCTCTGCGGTGACATCGCAGCTGCAGGTGAAACTCTGCCCCCTGGTGGTGACAGAGAAAAGTTTCATGCACAGGTTAGCTATCTCACAGCTGAGCAGGTGAACCATAAACTGAGGATGTGAGCTCCGCCTGCAGGCGTCTGTCTACCATTCATTGGACAGAGTGGTTAAAAACAACGCAGGAAGCTTAAATGCTTTTATTTTGGTGGATGAACAGGAGAGTTCCTGTGACTCAAACAAAACGTTCCATATCTTATGTGTCTATAAATACTTCAGTTATAAAACATTTAAATGTGACAGCATTGAAACGCCGTGGCTGTGAGCGGCGTTACAGGAGACGCTTTCTTCCAAACATCATCGATTCTTCGGGCTACGAGGACGGTTTTTAAAACTGCTCTTAATGTTCTTGTAAAAATGAAACAGTGACTCAGCCGCAGGAAACATTTACAACAAAAGCCAGCTGCTTGCTCACGCCGCCGTAGATCTGACAGCTCGATGGAGCCGTTTAAGACGTTTCTCTAACCATCCAATGAGTCACGCATCAGAAGTGGCCCCAAATGCTGCGAGCGGATACGTGGGATGTGAACGCGCTCCTAATCCCACCTGGGTTATGCTAACGTGTCAAAAAATAATTCATTTCCAATTTCAAAACGTGTGATTCACAGAATCCGGCTTTAAAACGAACGAGTTCTCGTTTCAAGCCGCCGGGTTTCTCCCCCTCTTGGTTCTCGACAAGTCGGCCTTTTCAAACGTGCCAAAGTGTCTGAGATTAGCCCAGCATGTGCAGAGGGCGGCTGTTTTCACAGCTGCTGCTTCATGTTTTCACCGATTCTCAGCAGGTTTAGACGAGGAGTCCGAGCGTGTCCTGGTAGCTGTGACCGGGAACACCGGACGCACACACGCCGCTGTGGAGGGTGAAGCTGATCGTCATGGAGATGAAAGGTTTGGCTTTCACCGAGTGTTCGTCCTTTCACCTGCACGTGTCGAGCAAACTGCGCCCCAAAGTCTAAAAACGGCGGATCGCTAAAATCTAACACCTCCCGTCTTCCCGAGACGTCTCTCTCCACACCTCTGCACCGAAATAGACCAAGTGTGACGACTGTGAAGCCCGACTGTGCCTCATCACCGCCACCATCATCATCATCTGCACTTCCTAAACCGCGTTCACATCATCACATCATTTTTTTTATAGCCTCATTCTTCAAACAAGCTCAGCTGACACAACTTGGTTGAACACATCAGTCCAACTCGAGCCTTTTGAGCCTTCTTCTTCCTCTTTACCTTTTTAAGCTTTCCCAGCAGTGACACGATGTGCTCGTGATGTTCGGCCGAAGCCAAATCCTCCGCCGTCTTTCCATCCTGCAGGAGGAAAACAAAAAAAGTCAGGTCTTTAGTAAACATCACATCTCCTCTGGCTCCTCCTCAGCTCCACTGAGGACATTCGTTTTCTGGAGTTTTTATAATGAAAAAGGAGCTCGAGCACAAAAAAGAGCTTCCTGTTAAACCAGTTCAGCAGACGCTGCTTTTACTTTAACTGAGTGTTTCCCCCAAACTTACATCACGTGTTCAACCAGTTTAGATCAGAACCAGCAGATTAGATACACAAATCATTTATATTTGTATATTTATTTACTTGTTCATCATAACAGGAAATTCAGCAGATATTTTGTTTTGATCGATGCTGACGTCTGCTGTTAGTGATTTATTAGTCAGCTGCTTTCATTTAATGAATGTTCTCCAAAAACGTCGACATTTACATAAATCAGATCGATGCGCCTGAAGTGACCTTTATTAGTTATGACAGTTATTCCTCATCACGCAGCGTCGTCTCTCAGCTGATGTCAGTGGATTAATTACACACACACACACACACACACACACACACACACACGCACACACACGCACGTTACTTTCCCTCTCCGCTCCAGCGCTCCGACACAAACGCCACATTCCTGACAGCGTTCATGTATCTGTCACTGTCCGGCTCGGCTGACGCTCCGCTGGGAAAACCTGCACGGACGCCTGAAACGCCCACAGAGCGCCGCCGCCTCCTCCCAAACAGCTCGTCGTGACGATCGGACTTCGACATCGTCGACCTCCCGAGCCGACTGGATTGGGTAAATGAAGTCTGAGCATTTAGACGCGTGGACGCTCTCGCGGTGCTCGCCTCACACAGATGGCTGAGTGTCACGATTATTACTACTGATGCCTGGCAGTGACAGATGAACGGCTGGCGTTATGTGAGGAATATTAGATCATCCACAGTATTTCCAGCCCAGACTAAATATCTGCTGAAACGGAAGCTCGGGAACGACGAGTAACGGTGAAATCGCAGAGGCTGGAATGATTTGGAAGAAAAACCAGGCAGAGATCACAGAGGCACCGTGGAAGGTTGTCCTCCCTGACACTGAATTATACATCCCAGTGTGCGCTCCAGATGAAACATGCACAGCACATCAGCTGCCATACAATATTAACATCCCGGGAAGGCAGAGAGGGAAAAAACTCAGCGCGGATCGTCTGCTGCTGGAACCAGATCAATTCAATGGAATGAAAGAAAGAACATAATGCATCAGGATCGAGCAGAATTAGATTTGAGGCTCTGAGACGAGTTTCAATGACGGACAAAAACACGTTACTTCTGATATCGGCGGAGAACGCTGGAAACATCTGGAAATCATATCTGAACAGGCTGAAAACATCTGCACAATAACAACTGAGGTCATGTTGTGAGCTCTGGCAGGAGAAGCAGGGAGGCGCCCGTGATGGAGGCTGACGCGCCGACCCTGACGTGCTGAAGGTCTCTTTCGGTCTTTGGCTGCTTCTTCGCTCACTGTGAGTCCAGTTCTTGTACCGAACATTTGACACGAGTGTTTTTGTTTGTTAGAGACTTCAAACGATCAACATTAACATTCACATAAATGAAATTTTAGCTCGTGACATAACTCTTTCAATTACGTTTGATTTATAAAATCACGATAACAGTTCTTCATAAAACCACTTGGATCCTGGACGCGTCTCGGATGAAGTCATCTCCTGGCCTTCGGCGTGGAGAAGCATCAGCTCAGAGCGCTGAGCTTTGAACGAGAAATAAAAATCCTTTCGGATCTAAAACGATTGGACATGAACTCCCACTTATCCGTAAAGTCAAACCCACTCAGGGCTGAATGTGGAACCGTTTGATCCCGAGCGCTTGGATAAAAGCTCTCAGCCCGCGGCTGCTGAAGCCTTTAACGCCTCACCTGCCGCAGACTCGGCACAAACGTCTCTGTGCAGTCACCAAATCCACGCTTGGATTCACTCGTCTTAAATATCTCATCTGCACAACAACGAAGCCGTTTCTCCTGCTCGCTTTCTTCTGCCTTGTGCAGCAAACACAGTGACAAACAGGAGTCTTGCTGCACAATCTCCTGAACAAAGCTAAGCGCTCGTAACGACCCCACAGACGTAAACTACAGGAAACGTCTTTGGAAATGTAACATTCTTGAAGTTGTGCTCACAGTTTTTTACTTCTTGGACTTTCAAAGAGAAATTTTAAAGCCCCCAAACATGTTAATAACTAATGTTTAAAATCCTCAGCAGACTTTTCATTTGATTTAATGGTGCAGCTCTCAAACTGCCAGCTGGGATTTAAATATTCTAATAAGAGTTTAAGAGCTCAAAGCGAGAGACTGTGAGGGAAGTGGATGGGACACTGCAAGGAAGCTCATCAGGGTTCAAGAGGTCGAAAGAACTTCAGTAACATGCAGAAAGAAGAAACAAGGAGAAGGTTTCGCCTTGAAAACCTCTGAGAGGATGAGATTATTAAAAAACAAACAGGTGGTGCGTGTCGGCGTGGACCACGCCCCCACCATACTCGAGTCACAGATCGCAGCAGCTTCACGTGTGAACACGTCCTACAGACCAAAGGGCTGCACTGGGTTTGTCAGTCTCATCACGATGATGACGAGGTGCTGCTGCACCCGCCCGAGCGGTAAAACAGAGAGGTGCCTTACGTTGGTGACAGCGTCGATGTTCGCTCCGGCCAGGCAGAGATGGCGGACGACCTCGAGGCTCCCGTTGTTCGCCGCCAGGTGGAGCGGAGTTCTGCCGGACTGTGACGCACAGAGGAGAGAGGAAGCAGCACACGTCAGCGCCGGACACGGTGAAAGTCACGCACACAATCATTCATGTTCGCTTTGACACTTACAGGTTATTCTTAATAACTGAGGCTGCTGAGCAGAAATGCTCGAATAAGGATTCCTGAAAACGCCAAAACCTTCTGAGCGTGCTCAGTTTAAATGTTGAGGCAGAAGCTTTTTAAGAAGCTCACATTCAGTTTTTTTCAATAAATCAATAAATAATCTTTGCGTGATGTCATACAGAGCAGATATCTGATGGTTTTCTCAGGTACACATCTCTCTATGAGAAGCCCCACCCACTTCCTGTTAATGAGGAGCAGCCAATCAGAAGAAAGCTGGCAAAAATAAAACGTTGCTCTCTTTAAGCTGCCGTCACTGTAACACAAATGTGGAGGAAAAAGAGTGAGACAAACACTGAAATCAACATTTATCACATTTTCTAAACAAACACTGAACGGCGTCCCCCTCTTGCCTCGCGCTAACTCGGCCTAATTAAGCGCACGGTCGGCTGATCGGCTGCTCGCTGTTCCCGCTGCGGTCGCTCGGCCTGAAGAATAAAACTGCTGATTAGAGCAGGAACACAGTGCCCTGAAAACAACGCTAATTACTGTAAACACCATATAATTGCCATCAATTTCATACCACAATATCTCATAAATCCAGAGCAGTTCGATGTTGATGTTACAGTAAAAGCTTTGGGATTTAATCAGAGCTCAGTGACGGAGGCCTTTCAATCCATTCTCCTTTGCAGCAGTTTGGAAGAACATCCACCCTGTTTTTGTGATGCTGCAAACTGAGCTGGAGACGGTTTCAATCCCACCCTCTTATTTCTCTGCTCGGTGTCTGCAGCTGACAGCAAAGACCGACCCAGAGTCAGCAGCCTGTGATTCGCTGCTTCACACGAGCTTAAAAGAAACGAGCTCCAGCTGAGAATAATGCATGAACCACGACGTCTCTGGCAGCGCCGTCTGCTCCCGATGCACATCGCCTCCCTGTGCGACGCTGAAAACACGTTTCTGCAGAAAAAGCCGAGAAAAGCTTCCCCGTCGCAGAATCTATTTAAATGTATGGTGTCAAAATAGAAAGTAGAATCAGAAACATGCGGGAGGCGAGAGGACGGGAGCTTCAGAGGTGTGTGAGGAGGGCAGGAGATATCAGAAGAAAGACGATTTTAAAATATGTCAGCAGAAAACAGCCCATACCTCTGTAAACATTACACTGCGTTATATTCTACTTCCTGTGTTTATATCAATGCTCCACCTGCGATTAGGCCTCATTTAGCTCCGCTGCAAAACAACGATCTAAAACACTCATTTAAACTCGTCTTATTTTTCTTCAGCTACATTTGCTCTCAGGTCAAACTATTCTAACTCCTTTACCTATGAGAGAGTTTCCTCTCATTGGCCGTTCCTCACAAACCGAACAGCAGGTGGGCGGAGCTCTGTGCTCACACAAGTGAGGCGACCATATTAGTCTGTGAGAGCAGGGATTACTGGCACAGACACCTCATCATCTGAAACTGTGGTCAATGTGGAGCAGGTCTGACTCACAGCTGAGCTGATGGGGTTCGATTTAAAGGAGTCTTCTTCGTGAGGAAGATTACTTCATGGATCTCACTTCCTGCAGAGCGTCAAGCTGAGTGTGGTTCGGTTAGCTGTCGTTTACTTCTGCTCTTCTTGTGCTTCTAAGACTCCTGTGACAGTAATGCAAAACGCTCTGCAGCCCATCTGCAGCACGATCCGCAGGGTGAAGGCTGCAGCGCCGAGGCTGCTAGCTCAATCACTCAGGTGCTGTTGGTCACGCAGAGCGTGTTTTATAAGACAGAGACACGTTCGGCCTGACTCATCAAGGTGCTGTAACACATCACATAACACCGGCATCGCTGAGCTGGCGCTGAAGTAGATGTGCTTGAAGATTATGTAAGAGGAGAGTAAAAACAGAAAGCGTATTCATGTTAACGGCATCGGGACGAAAAATAAAAACCCCACACATTAACATCAGTGTCTGAATGTGAGGGAGGGGGCGGAGCGCAGAGTTAGGAGGAGGTCCTTCACCTCCACCTTCACTCTCAGCTGTGTCTGAAAACTATGTGATACCACCAGTCCTCTCAGCGCGGCCTGGGAACGCCTCAGGGAGCGTATCCGGGCCGTCTGGGGGGAAGTGCTTGCACTCACCTTGTTGGGGAGGTCGAGGCTGGCCTTAGCATTGCAGATCGCCATGACGACGGGCAGGTTTCCATCCTTGCAGGCGATGTGGAGCGGCGTGTTTCCGTGGCGGTCCTGCCGATCCACTTGGCAGCGGTGTCTGAGGAGGCAGCGGACCACCTCCACCTGACAGCGACGCACAGCCAGGTGGAGAGCTGTGTGGCCTTCCTGGAGACACAAACACAGACGGGTCAGTGTCTGTGACCTGCACAGGTGGTGAGACCTGTGTGCTGTGAGACCTGTTAGTCAACCCTCGCACAAAAACACGTAAAAGTAAAAGTAAAATGTGCCAAAATAAATCAGGCTGAGCTCTGGTCACCTTGTCGGTGGTTTCCAGCTCGGCTCCGTGCTCCACCAGGCACTCCACGATGTCCACGAAGCCGCGGGCAGAGGCCGTCAGCAGCGGGCTCTCCCCCTCGCGGTTCTTGGCGTCCACGTGGCAGCCCGCCTGGCACAGAGCTCGGGCTACCGGAGAGTAGCCGTGCCAGGCGGCGCAGTGCAGCGGCGTCTCCTGCTCCTGCAGACAGAAACATGGAACGGAAAGATAAAACCCCGCGGCCCTCGAACAACCCCTCAGTTCTTATTCCGATGCAGTCGCTGCACTCGCTCACCCTGTCCGTCAGGTCCGGGTTGGCTCGGATGCTGCACAGGTAGCTCACCACATCCACGTTGCCATAGCGAGCAGCCACGTGTAGCGCCGTCTCGCCGGACTGGAGGTGACCAACGGCCAATATGTTAATAACAAAGCAGCAGATTAAACTAGCAGTAAGCTAGAAACGATCAAATTGTGTCATAAAAGTCAAACAAAAGAACAAAAGAAGCGACTGTGTGTCTGTCGCTCACACCCACCTGACTGACACACGTGACGTCTAACACGTCTGTGACACGTCGGACGGTTCAGATAAAAACGGTTCCTATGAAATCTCAGAGTAAAAGTATAAACGCAGTGACAGAGACGAAGCTTTGCTGGTGTCCGGAGGATTCCCTGCAGAACCTTCCTTTCAGCTTCGGGAAGTGAAATGTTTATTATTCCAGGCGCTGGTTGATTGCACGAGCTGCTAGACGGTGATGAGAGATGATTGACACGCGTGCAAATTTTCTCTTGCATGACAAAAACAATGTGTGAAAGACTGGAGGAGACGACACGCGGCACAGCCTCTGTTTCCATCTTCACCCGAGAGCAGCGAGCGAAAGAACAGGGCCGAGGATACAAGCAGCGGGAAAGAGCTTCCTCAGAGGGCGGTCCTCCATCACCCATCAGAGGAGCAGGTGGAGGTAGCAGGGGGCCTCTGTGATCCTGACACCATAAGTGGGAATGCTGTCTCCAGTTTAGATTCTGTAGTTTGGTCAAACATCCCAGATTTTCCGTATAGTAGCCAAAACCTCCAGTAGATGTTAACAGGGAGCAGCGGACTCACCTCCCTGCTTCTTGAAACACAACACAGAGCCAAATGTTTGCACTGCATGCACAGACCGTGCACAGACCGTGCACAGACCATGCATACCAAGCGTGGACGCTGTGGATGTTGACTCTGACTAGAACTCTGACTCCGCTTCTGTTTTCGTTAAAAACTGACCCACGAGTTTCAGACTTGGGGCTGGCAGTCAGCGTAAACGCTCGTTAGCGAGACGACGTGTTTACTTGTTTCTTAGAGACTGAGTCACTCTGGAAAAAAGGAAAAACCCTCAAAGAGCGGTTTAATTTGGCGAATTACATAAAAAGCCGCCGCAGATTCACCTTGTTATGATAAACCTGAAAGGTCCTTTGGCTTCTCTGTTCTCACAAAGCAATTATCTAGTTCCACACAAACGCCTCGGCTTGTGATTTGGGGTTTATTGTGTAACAAAGAAAGATGAAACTTTAACGACGCCTGGACGGGAGCTGGAGAGTAATCAGCAGAGCGCGTGCAGCGCAGATTAGGCTCCGCCTCAGCGTTCGCAGACAGGAAAGGACACCTCGTGAAGATCGGAGAGACGGGAAAACGCTTCTGGGATTTTGGACGCCCAGGCAAGGCACGCCGAGGCTGCACTAGCATCGAAAGCACACAAACACACAAACACACACACACACACAGACGCACACACACACAGACGCACCAATCCCATCTCTCCCTGCAAGGCCTGTTTCCATAGCAACAGCAAATAAGCTGATAAAATGCCAGAGTAACTGGTTTTCTCCACAGGTGTGGAAATGTGAGAGTGTGAATGTGTAAAGCTGTGTGTGTGTGTGTGTGTGTGTGTGTGTGTGTGTGTGTGTGTGTGTGTGTGTGTGTTTCTGGGCATTTCAAAGTAATGCTTCTCGAGGGGTTTGTGGGTAGGAGGCAGCGAGTAATTGCTGACAGATAACAGAGCATGATGAGTCGTAGTAAGTGTGTGTTTTTCCATGTGAGTGTGAGACGTGCAGAGAGGAAGGACCTGCTTTTCTACCTTATCTTGCACATCCAGCGGGCACTTCTTGTCATGGAGGAATCTCAGGGTCGCCACGTGGCCGTGTCTCGCCGCGTAGTAGATGGCGTTGGCTCCGCTCTGAGGGTTGGAGAGAGAACAGCGTTGCAGGATTTATCCCTGACCTTTAGTAAAGAGTCTGCAGCCACACGATAGGAACGCATCCTTGGACAATACTGTGCCGTGCTCTCTAACACGGGATCGTTCTGAGGATGTGCTTGGATGTTGGGCTCAGACACAACGTTGAAGCTGTGGTTTCTAAACGGAGGAACGAGATCAAAACACGTTCTTTCATTGTTTCTGTATAAAGTCATAACGTCTCTATATAAATCTCCTGAACTCGCTGCACCGATGATGACAGAATGAAACTTTATTTAATGGCAGCCTGATGCTGTAAGTCAGTGTGTGCAGCATTAACCTGATTTCATGTGTGGCACTGAAATCAAATCAAAGGCAACGAGATCGCTGCGTCAGAGTTCGGAGACGTCGACCCTGGTGTGGGTCAGCAGCTCCAGACGTCTCTTATTTTCTAACATCTTGGAAAACAAGGAAGGACCTGCAGCTCGGTGCAAGCACAGAGTGACTGCACGGCACGATGAAGGACGTTTGTCAGGGAGAAGCTGCTGCGGATGTTCAGCTGCTCACAGAACTTCCAGGAACTGTCGGCTATCGGAAGGGAAACGATTTCAGGCTCTGCTAAAGTCTTCCTCCCGTCTCTGACGCTTCACTGATGAAGATGCAGCTGTGACAAAGAGTTTTAGCAGCGGCACAAGTTTTGTGTTTGATGCACTTTGTTGGTTCTGAACAATCTTAAGCAACTTCATAAGTTTCAAAGAAACAAGTCGACGTCAGCTGTCACACGTGGGCTCTGACCGTGCTGCAGGCAGAGCCCGCAGGGCTAAACTCAACCCTCACGTCTACGTTAGCTTCTGATTTTTCTAAAGAAGAAGATATCTCACACTTTTTCTTATTTCAAATTAAAATGTGTTTATAAGATATGATAGAAAACCTCTGAGGCACCACAACAGCATCAGTGCACGCAGAGCAAGGACGAACCGACGATCAGAGTCCATCCCAGCATCACTGCGTATGAAACAGCCAATCAGCAAAGAGGAGCGGCTCTGATCACTCGACTGTGTTTGATGTGTGTTTCATTTCTGTCATTACACAGGCCCAAATATTCACAATCATGAGAACCTTCATTATGCAACGTCGAAGCAGGTTTGTTCCCTGAAATATTGATTTTTTTATAATATTTGATTTTGCTGTTAGCATCTGAAGCTGTCCTGGTTCACAGCAGGGTCAAAGGTCAGCTGTTATGCGCCTTACAGCTCCTCCATGCAGTCTTCGTCACAGCAGGTCCGGCTCTTACCTTGTCGTGGGCCCGGATCTCCGCTCCTTTCCTCATCAGGACCTCGATGATCTGAATGTTTCCACAGCCGGCTGCGATCAGCAGGGGAGGGGTCCCGTGCTGCAAAACACACACACGCGTGTTACGCTTCCTGTTTATGTGTGAACGCTGCGTCTTTAATCTGTGCGGTAAAGCTCAATCTGACAGCCTGTAGTTACACAGAAAACGTGGCGAGGAAGTAAACGAGACTGAGGTAGGAATAATGAATGAAAATGGCGAGATGACCTTTTCTGAACGAGTCCCTGAGCAGAGACAGACTGAGCCGACGAGTCTGTCAGGTACCGACTCTGCCTCTGGTTGTTCATCCTTCCCCTCCTCATTTCTTTCCTCTTCCTATTTTCTTACACTTCACTGAGTTTAATGGCTTCTCGTCCTCACATCGCCCGCCAAGTCCTGACATGTACCCGACCATCAGGCTGCGCGGTGTAAAAACTAAGCGTGTTTTAGTTTCTGTGTAATCATGCCCAGGCTGTGCTTTGATTTATAAAAACCCATAAAACGCTCCCTCGGTGCCACAAACCGGACGTGAACACGCCTCCCTAACACGCTGCACCACGAGCACATCCTCCGCCCACATTCACTGATGTTCTTTAATGAAGACGTGATGATGCTTCACAATAACACTTCAAATCTGCAGATTTCACCTGTTTACACACTGCAAAAGTCTGCAGGTGGCAGATGAGCCTGGAAGCGACTGTGGGCCCGACTGTGGAAACATGCTCTGTGGAAACACGCTCTGTGGAAACACGCTCTGTGGAAACATGCTCTGTGGACCGTCAGTGTTTAAAACGTCAGGCTGTTTTTCTTCTGCTGTGTTTTGGCTGGAGGACGGGACGACCTAGTTTCTGGGATGCTGGCAGCTTTAAATAAATATGGAAAAGACACAAAGATTTTTATGGAGATCTTTGAGACGATTCAAGCTTTCAATTTATTCTTTAATCAACTTTTAATCTGTCATGATTTTGTTGGCGTTGGGATTTGTTGGATAAGCGGTTAATAAAGTCGAGGGATGGTTGTGTCAGACTTTATATTCCTGGGTGGATAGTCCACTTTGCTACGTTTTGCCTTGGATGTGAAAGCAGGATTGCCGTCCACACAGTGTGGAGCACAGCTCAGACATGTAACTCTGACAGCCAATCAGCTCTCTGCGTCGATCAGAGCTGGAACAAGCCGGATCAAACATCATCACAAACATCATTATGCAACACGAGGCTGCACAACAACTGAATAATTTCTCAAATTATTTGCATGATTCATCTGAATCTGGAGCACAGCGGTGCAATCCAGCCCACTGGATACTGTGAGACGTGCCTGCAGTGGAATAACTGAGATCTTCAGTTTAATAAATCGCTGCTCCCGCTGAGCCAGCGCTCCTACACAGCTGTGAAAAATGCCCGAAAAGGGAAAATTATTCCCTGATTTTCACAATTTCTTGGGATCATGAAGAATAAACAAGTTATTTAGTTATAAAAATTGCAAATGTGACGGTTTTATCTGTTTGAATGGTGACTTTGTTAAATGTGAACGTTTAAAGAAACGCCGCTCGCGCTCGTGTGAGTCTGACCCGTTTCCCAACCTCAGCACAAAGCCAACTCGTTACCGAGTCTTAACCTGGTCCCAGCGTCTAAAACTCAAAGCGTGACTTCTCAGAGAAAGATGGAGGCAGCGCATCCACAGCTCCACACACACGTCTCTGTGTGGATGACTCAGGGTGGCGCCTGCTTCACTTTGATGTATTCAGTTTTGAATAGAGACACTGGCAGACGTGCTTCTGCGCCACTACTTCAGATTCGTTGGGTTCAGCAGGAACGAGCTGAGCGTGTCTGTGCGTCACCTTGTTGGGCTGGTTCACATCGTAGTTGTTCAGCGAGCCGAGGAGATGCTGCAGACCCGGCACGTTGTCGTCATTTATGGCGTGGATGATGGCCTTCATCACAAAGGAGTCTTCCTCGTCCTAAACAGGTGAGAAACACGGTTAAAGACATTTAATCCTCTGCTGCTCACTTGATCTAAACCGAGAATCCAGCGATTACGACTCTGTCAGCGACACGTGACCCGGTCACCTTCAGCCAGAGTCAGCCGTGCAGCGCAGCAACCGGCCGTGCCGCCTCGCTGCACAAAGAGACGACGATGAGCGAGGCGAGGAGGCAGCGAGAGAGCGAGGCTGATGTGGCGTTTGCTCAGCCAAGCTCGACTCTTTGGCCGCATTCCTCAACATAACCTCGCTGCTGGGCGAGCCGTGACTAAAGCACCTCGGAGAGCTGCAAACAGCACAAACATGCACGAGCAGCGAGGCCCTGCTGGGAGCTCCATGCCCACCTCGATCGCACACACGTGAAAAAGACCAAAATACACAGAAATGATTTAATAACTGCAGTCAAAGAAGCGGCCTTCCGACTGCGACGGTAACCACACTCATCCATTTATTCATCGAGCGGTGATGCAAGCAGACGCTCAGCAAGAACGAGCTCTAATCACATGAAGTCTTTCTGCTTCACATCGCTGCCAAGTTCAAATGTTTTTATCCAAACTGCAGAACAAATACCTGAATGTGTGATAAAAAAAACAAGACAGACAACAATCAAAAGGTTCATTTGAGGAAGAAACCACAACAGTCCTGCAGGAGCATGCAGGAATAATGAGCTGTCTGAACTAGCGGAGCTGACCTCGGTAACATGAGCTGAACACATGTAAACACTGCAGCTTCTGTGAGAAACGTAATTATTCACAAAGCCGTCCCAGCAGGCCGGGCTGTTCTCAGAGCACGAACACCCACCTGTACCTGCTTTTCAGGTAAGTCACTAAACCGTGGAACTGCCTGGAAGTCTCCATCAGAGAGCTTGTGTTTGTTACCCTGAACCACAGGGGGCGCTGTGACCTCACCGTGCCCAGTCCTACCTGTCAGGTCACCTGTGACGGCAGGAAGCTGCTGTGTAATCCTTTGATGACATAACAGGGCCGGCCTCGGCTGCTTTGTGAATGATTAAGCTCCTCACAGAAGCTGCAGTGTTTACATCTGTCCAGCTTATCGTGTCGACTGGAAACGGACACGCTAACAACATAAAAGCCTCCGTGTGTCCGAACAAGCTGACTCATCATTTACCGCAGACGGACGCACGCCGGGAGCCTGGAAACCACACACACACGTTGGGTATTCATGACCTGTGGGGACATCTCACTGACATAATGCTTTCCCTGGACCCTAACCATGGAAAATGAATTCGTAAACCTCAGCCTGACCCATAACCAAACTGTAACTAACACTCAAACCCACTTTGAATCTCAAAAATGGCTTCAAACTTGTGGGGACCAGGTCTCCATAAGGGCTGACGGTCCCACAAGTACAGTAAACCTCCCAACAAAGACAGACACACACACACACACACACACACACACACACACACACACACACACACACACACACACGCAGCAGGAATGAGGAAAAGATGGTTTTCTGCCGTCTGTCAGGCCACAAATACCTGAGCTGTAACTGAACATTCAGTCAAACTGAAAGCGCTCGCGCTGCACGTCTCAGTTACTCTAACTCTTGGCTGGAGATAAGGACTGACTTCAGAGCTGGAGCCGGTGCATGAAGCTGAACGTATTTATGTGCTGCTCTGCTGGTGTGAGGCCCCGTCTTACCAGCGTGTCGTCGCTGCGGGCCACGCTGATGTTGCTCCTGGACAGGAAGGAGCGGGACAGGCGGTTACATAAGGAGATGAGTCGGACCGATTGCTGCAAGAGACAAACAGAGAAGACACGGGGTCGGTGAATGTGCAGAAGCAGAACAAGCTCACGTCACGTCACGTTAAGGATCCCCGCCGACAGGCAGGAGAGCGATTTTCTGCTCTGGTTGAGTTCTTTGCTCCGATTCATCGCTCGTAACCCGCTGACCTGCACGTGGATCGACCTCACACGTCTGCAAATGTTCCAGCTTCACGTCGATGTTACAGATTATATATCAACCATCATCACCAGAGAGCGAACTGACGACCTCAAATGATCAATAAACACATAAATGATTTTGTCCAATTAATAAGAATTCATTTATTAAAAGCAGGTTTTCTTTGTGTCGCTGCAGTTTTTTATTCTTCCCTCTGAATTTCGAGATGAGCCTGAGCTGCGTTTAACGTTTGTGTGTTTTGGAGGTTTTTGTGTATCAAACATAAATAAATCCTCAAAGATGAAGGTTGCTGCAAAGCCAGGAGCTGCTGTGAGTCACCAAACAGAAGACAGAAACATGGCGACAGCAGCGCCGCAGCTTCAAACGCCGCTGCGTTGTGTTGGCTGGGAGCGTCGCCGGGTCAGCTGTGACGATCCGAAGCAGACACGCAGTAAAGAAGCCGGCGGTGAATCTGATGGCTGCGGCGACCCCGTGGCGATCAACAGTGACAGCGAAGCACCAATGAGGAGACTTTGTAGCAAGAAGCTTTCAGAGTGCATCATGGGAAATGTCTTTTATTGCTCCTGAAGCTTCAGCGTGAGCGTAGAAACCAGTAAGATGGAAAACTCTCACCTTCCACTTTCTCCTGGCTGCAAACTTTTTGAACTTCTCCATGTTGACGGCCGACTCCTTCCTGCTCAGAGCCTGCTGAGTGTCCTTTGGCTGATTATAGGAAACAAAACGAGATAAATGTTAAAGTTAGAAAAGCTCGGACAACAAAATCCAAACGCTGACATCAGTCCCACCTTGATCCAGGGGTGCTGCAGGCTGTCCTGGATGGTCATTCGCTTTCTGTGGACAGAAAAGGAAACTCGATGATTCACCATCAGATGTTCCAGCTGCTGCGGTTCAGCTTCGGTCTTTTTCTTTGTGCATTAATGCTGATTATTTTCTGTTTTACAAAGGAAACACACAGTTGGGATGGAGACACGAAGCCTGACAGCAGCAGGACTTTCATTTATCTCCTAATTGTTTTCATTTGAGTTGCTTTAATCTGAGGCAGTTACAGGTTATAGATGTATTTTTGGTTTTATTTGTAAAATGTTTTGTGTGCTTTGAACCTGCTGCCCTCTGTTTGAACCTGCCAGGCTTCCTGTGTGGGTTTACTTCCTCCCACAGTCCACAGACACCCACACCGGGTGAGTGTAAGCTGGCTGTAGGTGTGCGAGCTGTGCGTCCGTGTCAGGCTGCAGCCTCGGCCACGTCTCTGTGCGTCTTTTAATAATTGCTTGCTGATATTACACAGCTGACCTTTGTCGCTCTGCACCTAATGAGCAATAAAGATATAACTGCTGCTCTTTGTTAACCTGGAATATTCAGTTTCCTCTTTCGATGCTTCTCTACGCGGCGTCTCATGAAAGGCGGTACCGAGAAACTCGGCGTGGTCGTCGGAGTAAAGGGAACAAATCTACGTGATGCACTTCGGTGCTACTTCCTGAGACAGACAACAGTTTGACAGATTTTAAAACGCTCACATTTCATCCAAACAAAGCAGAAGTTAACCTGACAGAGTGCTGCACAAACATTAATGATTAATATTTAGTAAAGCTCGATGTGCTTCAGGGACGGCCTCAGTCCAACAACAGCCCTTTGTTCAGGAAAGGTTTCCGTACGTCCTACATAGATTTTGGGGAACCTGGCGAAGGCGCCGCTTCCTCTCGGCTCGGCCCGATCGCCACCACATCCCCGTTTGCAGCCGAGGCGACTGCATTCACACCAACCACACAGGTTCCCAGATTTCCAGGCCTGTGCTGGTGCAGCTTTAACCCAGCAGACTTCATAACAGCATCTCTTCATTATCTTCCTGAATGCAAACCTCGACGCAGATCAATTAAAAGCCGTTCCATTACGAAGCGCTCGGCCCGTCATCTCTGAAAGCCCCATTAGGTGAAGCTGGTAAAGTCTCTCTGTTTACAGCAGCGCATGCCCACCCCTCATCGTCTCCTCTCTGACTTATCCAAATGAAATCATCCTCACACCTACAATTAATCACCTCTGTTAGCCCCCTCGTTCTCACGCCGTTGTTTTGAAAGGAGCTGGCGTAATTACGAGCAGAAAAGAGCTTGATGGCGGTAACTGTCCTCGAGCACAGCTGCAGCCATTCAGCTGTTGCTACAGCAACTCTGTAACGAGGGAACAGTCCAAACAATTTTAGGAGCCAGCGCCAAAAGGCACGGCGCCGAGCGAGGAGGCAGGCGTAGCTGGAATATCTGCAGAAAGCACCTATTCAATTTTCCTGTCAGCGTTTTAAAAGCGATTAAACGAGACCAATCAGAGAGCGATCATTTAGAAGTCAACGCGTCGTTTAAACGCTGCTGTTACAGCCAAGACTCAGAGCTGAAGACGAAATGTGTTCGTTTGTTGTTCAGCTGACTGGAGGAAATCACACCGTCAACCAAACCACCTCGAGTCAGGATACGCAGGAAGGCCTCAAAGCAGACTTGTGTCTGAAGGAGTCACCCTGCAGTCTGGCAGCTCTGCATGGAAACGTTTGTCGTGATTAAAGCAGCTCCTGCTCTGATGTGACTCTAAGGCCGCTTTGATCTCAAATACAATGGAAACAGAACATACTTTGGATCTTTGACGAGCAGCCTCGCTATGAAGTCTTTGGCCAGCACGCTGGTGTTGCTGAAGAACTCCTCATCGAAGGTGTAGTCCACCGCCGACACGTTGGCCAGAGTCTCCTGCTTGTTGTCGCCCAGGAAAGGAGAGGCTCCGCTCAGGCTGCAGGACGAGAAAGGTTAACGGAGAGGTCAGAAACGTGCAGGCTGGCGGGTTTTTATCTTTGTGTGAGGACTTTAAACAAACCAGCTCTGCATCACATCAGGTGGAACCTTCTCTGACTACAGCTCAGCTGTCTTGTAATCACAAAGGAAGAGGAATTCTGATTTTAGTCCAAACGCTGATGAGCTTCAGCCCCTGAAATCCAAACTACAACCGTACAACGCTTTGCTGAGTGAATGTGATTAAAGAGCTGCAAATAACTGTGACTCGTTAGTGAAGCGTCGCTATCAAACACTCTCAGGGAAACCAGCTGGACCGCTCTCGGTGTGAGTGCAGGAATTTTAATGCACCTCTCCACTGAACGCACACACAAAGCAGATGCACTGAGGGGAGCACGTTTTAATGGACAGACCACGGCGCAGCACACGCAGGGCTGAGCAGTCGTGCACGTTAACGAGGGCTCGGCCTCCCGGACTTTAGCCCGTTAAACCGAACAGCAGCTCCCGACAAACCCGGCCTCCCCTTCTGCTCCGACTCCTGCATCCCGTCACCAGCTGCTAATTAACATGTGATCTGGGGGAGGCGTGGAGCTGGTGCAGGTCGAGCTCAGGCTGAGTGGAAATGTATGAATTTATCGACTGTATAAAGCTGCTCACAACAAACGAGTCATTGCGGCGGCTCGTTACGAGGCCAGGCGATACAATCGGCAGGGAAGTGTGACGTCAGGACTCCTGGTGACATTTTACCTCCTGGTTCTCCAAAACACTCGTGCACTGAGCACCAGGCCGAAATCAAGCCCTGTGACCAGCCTGAAAGCCAGACTGGGGGTCAGCAGAGCAGAGAGGCGCCACGTTCAGTCATAGGATTCCAGGCTGTGTGGCGCACGGCACGCCAGGCCTGATGAAAGAGGAAATAAGAGCGCGTTTCATTACCCAGAGCACTGTTTATGATTCTGTGGTCATCGTGTCACGCTCACCGAACGCTCCCACACACACACACACACACACACACACACACACACACACACACACACACACACTATACATTACATTTGCCAGTGAGAGATGAAGAGTCAGCGCACCTCTCTGTTGCTCTGCTGTGATAAGAAGCTGAGAACAATCTATTTTCTACCTTGCCAGGCTGAGCTGTGACAGCTGTGTGGGCGGACGCCACGAACTGGGATGCATGTGTGAGTGTGCGTTTGTATTCATGTCTTTGTGGGGACTGGGTAGATGTCCCCACAAGATATCAATACCCCACGTGTGTGTGTGAGCACAGACACATTTGTTTGAGATTGTGTATCATGCAAACTGAAAAGCTTGTATTGTTTGCAGCTGCTTATTATTGAATATTCTGATGACACCTTTAGGTTGGCGTTGGGCATTTACCCCTTCTCCCTCGCTCTCTCTCTCTCTCCCTCTCTCTCTCTCCCTCTCTCTCTCTCGCCTTGTTTTGTTTGGCACGCTCGCATGTTTGTGTAGGCAAACGCAACTAATGTGCGATTTGTTTTTTGGAAAAATTGGTGTAGGTGTCACTTTGAAGGATAAAGGTGCGCGGGAGCTCAGGAAGCCTTCAGCTGAGTACACAGAGAGGCGACGGGATCATCGAGAGCCGGCAGCAGTCGACCGGCGGGTCGTCGAGGACGTGAACTTCACTTTTGCTGCTGAATTAAACTGTGCTGACACGTCTGCAGGCGACTGCTTCACAAACACAGAGCACACAAACAGCTGTCTGCAGAACGGCTGCTTTAAAGACCAAACTAAGTGAATTCAGGAGAATGTGTTGGATCTAATCAGACTACTGCGATCCTCCGAGCTCCTTTATCAACCCAACGACATGCTGATAAGATCAAAGCATCGGCAGAGCAGGATAACGTCCAGAGTCAATTAGCTTAAGCAGACTAGCCTCAAACAACAGTGCACGTTAGCGCTAATATTTAAGAATCAGAGCAAATAAAAGAAAAGTTTTCAAATATTAAAAACAGCTTAACGTGCGAGTTACATGCAGAGATTATCAGGACTGGGAAAATCCCATCTGTGGCTCAGAGGCAAATATCTGATCTGTTTAAAGTGTTTTAAATATTGTGACGAGTTTCGGCTCATTTAGGTTCCAGTGTGCGCGCAGCAGGAAAAACACGCTTTTAATAACAGGGCTGTTCAGTGTGCCGGAGCAAACATCCTTCTAAAAAGGCCACTTCTTTAAAAATAATCAAACACTGCAGGAATTTACTAGTATAAATCAGTTTTATATTAAACAACCTTTTCCATCAGTGGATAATTGGACGTGCGATGAGAGCGGGTCACATCACAGCGTGACAGTCGGCGAGCCCACAGGAAACGTGTCGCCGACCCTGTGACGGCTTCGTTTGGTGACTGAGCTCAACTCTTCCTCAAATGAAACCAGGAAGAACAAAGAAATCAAAGAAACTGATGATGGCGTTGGAACAAAACGTTCTTCGGGTGAAAACCAGCCGCTGACCGTGGAAATCCAGCAGCTGTGGGCTGCATGCAGTCGACAACAACTCGCAGCTTGATATTTAATACGAACACAATCACAACAGTAGCTCTCTGACGCCATCTTTAAAGCGCTCTGTGGGTGTTTGCTGGTTTGGGTGTGACACGAAGCGCCATCAAGAAAAAAGGCTTCGCACAAAAGAAGAGTCAAAAAGATCAAAGATGGAAGGAAACGCGTGTTTTAATCACATGATTCATAATCGCAGACACACGTGTTTGCTCGCAGCTGTTTCCTGTTAGCTCGTGAGCCCGTCACATTTTATGAGCTTTTGAATTATTTTTTTTTTGCTGCTAATTTCTGATGTTTCAGTGCATTTGAGCTCTCAGGGCCACCGTAGATTCGCCCACCGAGGTCAGAGAGACGCCGCTGAGATCGCCGCGTCTTGGCACTCGCTGCTGCTCACGCTCAGCGAGTGAACACACAGCAAAGTGAAACATAAAAACTGGTCCCTTCCCATCAGGTGTAAAAGCCGTCAGCCTGCATTCTTTCTAATGGCCAAAAGGGGGCGACTCCTCTGGTTGCAATAGAAAAACGAGCGGACGGCTCGATTGATCCTGTAATTATTCCAATTACAGTCAGACAAGCAGAGCAGGTTCAAAAAGCTCCATCGCTTACATACAGTTTATGCAAGAGCAGGTTTGCTGCGGGGTTGAGATACTCACAGGATGTAGGTAATCACACCGACGCTCCTGGGCGGAGGCAGGAGAGAGAAACAGAGTTCAGCTTTTCAACATCTCGAACATCAAACACCATGAAAATCCTCGATGTATTCTACAGCAGACGCACAGCTGGGATGAAGCTCTGCGTGTTTACTCACCACATGTCTGCCTCCAGGCCCAGAGGTTCGTAGTTGACGACTTCAGGAGCTGCGAGGAAACAGCAGATTGTTAGCAGTCAGGTCGGCACACAGACGTTACTTCTTCTCCACACTAATTCTTCTCAGAGTTTGCTGAGCTTTACTGGAGCGCACGATCGCTTTGGGCTAGGTTCGCTGATTTGTTTGTTCCTTCAGAGGTGGGATTTTTTTATGGCGCCTGCTAAAGCTGCGATTTCTTTTCTCCCCACTTGTCTGTAAATGTGTGAATAATCAAAGACAAATCACCGAATTCATTTCTAATCGTGCTGAAACAAAACATCCTTCATCTGAAAGAAGAACCCACAAAAATCAACGGGATGATGTCATCGTTTTTCCTGCAGCTCCATTTATGGGCCAATCAAATGCTTCCAGACTGTAAACAATACGTTTTCAGCCTTTATTAGTTTATTATTGACAATAAATCAGCTAACAGTGTTTCCCACCTGCAGAAGTGTCTGTATATCGGTGTGGTTTTTACATTTGGGTGCAGCGCTGCGTTAGAGTACGTTTCATTACGTCTCTGTGTGGAGCTGTGACTGAGCTGCGACGCAGAGACGGAGAACAACTCGATGCAAATTGCAGCAATCATGTGTTAAAGGATCTAAACTACCTTAATTTCCTCCATGAGCCGTGCATCAGGGCCTCGCCTCTAACAGCCGACTGTGTTGGTAAATGAGCCAGAACAGCAGGGCGAACTACAACAACTAACTTCCTGTTGCTTTTACAGCCCCAGCACGCCGCCGTCAGTATCACACACTCACCTTTTCCAGCTCGCCCTGCAGCGGCCGAGCGCTGCGTTCCCGAGGCAGAGCAAAAACTGAAACTGCAAATGCAAACTGCAAAAGCAAGACCGTGGCTCAGGGGGTTGGGAAGCACATCTGTAACCGGAAGATCGCTGGTTCGATCCCCCTGCTCTCTCTGTCCTGGTCGTTGTGTCCTTGGGCAACACACTTTACCAGCTGTGGCTACATCTGTAGCTGCCTCCATCAGTGTGGGAATGAATTGTAAAGCGCTTTGGGTGCCTTGAAAACGCTATATAAATGCAATCCATTATTATTATTATTCTTGGCATTTACATTTACATCTGCCATTTCATCTGCTCGCTTCATACCGGAGACGAGACGAGCATAGACGAGCAGGATTCAAGAATCCTGGATTTTAAACAAACAGCCTGCAGGAGCAGCGAGAGCAGCCGTGGAGGGAAAAGCTTTTAAACTTTACTTTGACTTAACTTTTGATTCAGTTTTTCTGCCTCAGACTTTCCTGAAATTTTAAAATGGCTTAAAATACCAACTCAGACGAGACTTGCAGAAGGACTTAATTTATTTTGAATCTTATTTTATTATATTGAGCTTTTATTCTTATTTGCTGCTTCAACACTTTAGGTTTTCAGCGCTGAGAACAAATACAGAACATGTTATTTTATGGAAAGCATGAATGTTTATGTTTTGCAGCTGACTCGATTCTCCAGCATCGTCTATCCCACACATCGTTTGGCTTTCTTCCACCTGATCTTTATTTACACCATTTGCCCGCTGACACCCCGCTGCAGCGGGAACGTGCTCTGGTCTTGGCCTGGATCTTGCTGGTAGTGGGCACTGGCACCAGGTGGAGGGTTGGCTGCTGCCCCAGAGAAGAGTAGATGAGGGCAGATGGCACTGGTGTCTCTGCGAGCGTGTGTACTGGTTTAGACATCTTTGTGGGGACCAACAGTCACTTATGAGGACAAAGTGCCCGTCCCCACGAGTGTGAGACTCAAAATGTGGTTTTAGTGTCAGGGTTACAATTAGGTTATAGTTACTGTTAGGCATTCATTTTTCATGGTTAGGGTAAGTGGCAAGAGAAAGCATTATGTCAATGAGATGTCCTCACTAAAATATCAAAACAAGAATGTGTGTGTGTGTGTGTGTGTGTGCAGGCAGCAGGGGCCAGTTCTGATAATCTCCAGCCTATTATCAGGTCTCTCTCTCGGTCCCTCCGGTACATTTGGTGTCCATTCTCACAATATGCAACCTCTGGGATGAAGCCAGGAGAACAGGGTGGTGCAGTGTGTGTGTGTGTGTGTGTGTGTGTGTGTGTGTGCGTGTGTGTGTGTTCATGGTGGAAAACAGAACAGTGTCAGAAACACAAAGCCCCGTGTGCACAGCTGTGGGACACTGACCTACAAACTCTGGAGTTCCAAAGATGTTTTTAAAATCGTTGCCAAAATCGATCTTGTGGGCGAGTCCGAAGTCGATGATCTTGATGCGCGGGTGAGGCACTGAGCGGTTCAGCAGCATGATGTTCTCCGGCTGCAGAGGAGCAAAGAAAACAGGATTCATCAGCCGAACCAGACGGGAACTAGACTTACTCACAGGCTGGACTTATAATTATCATCATTTATAATCTAATAATTCCTGAATAATCAGGCCTGTCTCATCTTAAAGACTACCTGTTATCCAAACAGACGCTATGAGTATTTAACAGTAAATGGGAGGCGGAGCCTTCAGCTGTCAGGGGCTCTCTTATGGACTCAGCTCTACTTTCAGATCAGGCTTCAAACTGTCTTTGTTGAGCAAACATGTGCAGCTCTGGACTTCCTGTGATTTTCCATGATGCACACAACACTTCTCCTCCTTTCACTCCACATGTGTTTACATTCAACAGCTGCATGTCATCAACCTTTATCTCTCACACAGTTCAGGTTTTCTCTCTGCGGTTCCTCTGCAGCAGGTTGCTTGTCCAGACAGTGCTGCTGACACCTGATCGTCTCTCTAATATCGACCTTTCAGGGAACTGTTATGAATCGACTGTAAAAATCAAACTGAACTGAAGCGATTAGACAGAGGAGGAGGTGACATTTCCATAAAGCACGTCCATCTGCCCGCCATGATTTCAATGAAAAACAGCTCAGACGTCCAGAAACAGAGCAGACGTGTGCAGGAAACACAGCGTGTCCTGTGTGTGCAAATAGAGGAGGCAGGAGCACACAGGAAGAGTCTGGCAGGAAGCAGGCTCATCAGGGATGGAAATCCCATGCAAATCATGAGTGGAAACCTCTCGAGGAAGTGGGAGAAAGGATAGAAAGCCAAAGACGAGCTTTAGATGAGTCCGCGTTCCCTTCAGGTCTCGTCCTTTCAGCACGATTACGAGCCTGGGATTCAGTGCGGAGAGGAACAGATTGGCTGTGGGCAGCGCTGACAACAGCTCGCCCGCTCTGTTCTCTGCTCCACCAGCAGCGATGTTTATGCTCATGTTTATGCTGGAGTGAAGGAAGATGATCCAATGTGGGTTACAAGCTGTTCCAGGTCTCCGTCTGCATCGTGTGGACACCTTAAACCAGGAGCAAAGTGGAAACTGCGACAAGGCGGCGAACGCAAACACAGACACGATCGGTAAACAGAGACAGAGCCGACGCGTCGGAGCCGAGTTTTCATTTCATATACTTTCCAGTAAAAGAGCAGGTGACTCTAAATGATTACACGCACTGAGTTCACAGGTCACGTTACTGTCTCTAACAGCTGATTGGAAAAGAAAACATTTGCATTTCCTTATAAAAGCAGCGTAAACAGCCTCCAACTAAAACTCAAAAAACATCTTATAAAGCGTCATATGACCAGAACACGGGTGGAAATATAAAAGACGCCTGACTTTAGTGGGATCAGTAAGTAAAGTATATTAAATGAAGTCTGAAGCCGAGCAGTGAATAACGGCGGCTAATGCGCGGAGCGGAGGCTGCGTGCTCGGTAAAAGCTCCGGCATCGATCACGAGCGGCTGAGCTCAGAGGTTATCATTATCTGCAGGCCTGAGGCCAGCGTGTCCCAAACTGTGATGTACGAGGACACCAGGACGCCGCGCAAGTGGAAAACTGATCAATGATAATGACGAGACACAAACAAAGAACACTCACAACCAGAAACACTGGAGCTCGTCCAGCAGGGAGGAAACATAATGTGCTGCGCTGTGCCGAGTGCTTCCTGACCTCTGCTCGTCCCTCTGGAAAACTGTCCACTAACAACAGAGACCTTAAACAACAGATTAGTCATGACTATGAGCCCGGAGACACAGAGAGAAACCAGAGTGGTCAGAAAGATGCCACGTTATCAGCGCTCCAGTCAGCTGACGGTCAGGAGCAGGACACTCCCAGGGTTTCACTGAGACAGAAAACCGTGACAAACGTTTGGTTCTCATGTTTAAGGACGTTAATGAGACGAATCCCTGGAAAACCGAGACAAACTATTGAACATCACACAGCCAGTTAGTTAGCATGTAAGAAGTGCATTTGAAAGGCGCGCTCACTCAGACACGTTTGTGTCCTCTGAGATCGTCTGAACTCACACAGCTCAGATATTTTAAACATCATTGTATTTCACATAGCAAAGTTTTTCAGGGCTCCAGTTTGGTTTTTATATGTGCACAGTTAATTCAATATTAATGATGGTTTCAGTCGTTTTATCCCAACTAAACATGAACGGATCCGTTTTCATCGTCAATTTTCTCTTTACGTTTGAACATTTGGCAAATCTCCTAGGAGACACGGACAGACTCAGAATGATTCGATTAATCGATTCGTTGTTTTTAGATCTTTTTCATTGTGAGTGCACAACATCCTCAGCCCTGCGTGTTATTAATGTGAGCCACTGAACTATCGCACAGCTTTTATTTTATCTTTTTTATCAGTGGGTACAGCACACACACACACACACACACACACACACACACACACACACACACACACACACACACACACACACACACACACTTACTTTGTTTTCATATCTTTGTGGGGACACCTCATTGACATCATGCTTTCCCTAGCTGCTTACCCAGACCATAGCCCAACTGTAACCCTGACACTAAAGCCACATTTTGACTCTCTTCGAACTCGTGGGGACGCACTTGTCCCCAAACGGGCTGTTGGACCCCACAAGTATACTTCAGATTTTTGGTCCCCACAAAGATATGTAAACACACACAAATGCGCACACACGCACGCACGGCGGACTCGGTTCAGCTGCAGATGTACCTTGAGGTCGAAGTGAGCGATCCGCTTGGAGTGCAGGTAGTGGACTCCATCCAGGATCTGCTTGAGGAACTGCGTGGCCTCCTCCTCGCTCAGGGACTCCTTCTCTGCCAGGAAGTCGAAGAGCTCGCCTCCGGCCACCCTGGGCGAGGTGAAAGAAGGACGGGGAGGGGGGAGAGGGAGAAAGTGAGATCTCTGAGATCAAAGCCAGCAACAAATCCCAGATTAACACAGCTCAGCTGATGTAATCTAATCATCCTGATGCTTTAGCAGCCGACCAATTTACACATCCAGAGGAGCGCTGTCTGCACAAAACCGCTTTAAGTCAATGAAACCCTTCAATGAAAACGACCTGTTGGGTTATTTAACAACGGTGCACCATTTCCTGTCTGCATTTCAATAAACAGCTGCAAATGTTCAAGTTCAAACACGAACTTGAAGGAAGAAATAACACCGGCCAGTGCTGCAATTACAGTCTTTAAATAAATAAATAAGACTCTGCAGCTTCTCTCACCAACCTCCTAAAAACCCGGCTGACTTTACTTCATATGAGCTCATCGAACACAATGAAGCTGAGATTCAAAACTTCTTACATATTTTATTCTTCACAGTGAGGAAGAGCAAAGAGAGACGTGAGGATAAAACAGAGGAAAGCTCTGAACAGGGAGACGGGGAACGGAGAGGACGGAGGTTCGTCTCCGTCACGGTGAGATAAAACTAGCAGCAGTAAGAGAGTGTGTGTGTGTGTGCCTGTTTAGACATCTCCGTGGGGCCCACATATTGCTACTATACTTGTGAGGGCCAACAGTCACATCCTCACGTTTTAGTCTCAGGGTTACAATTAGGTTATGGTTAGGGTTAACATTCATTTTTGATGGTTATAGTAAGCAGCTAGGGGGAAACATGTCAATGACATGTCCTCACTAAGATATGAAAACGAGTTCCAGTTCCTCACATTTATTCACTGCAAGGTAGGAAAAGCACAACAAAGCTGTACTTTCTCAGGAAGCTGCGTCAGGCCCAACCACCCCAGAGACTGCTCGTGAACTTCTACCGCTCCACCATCGAGAGCCTTCTGACCTACTGCTGCACACTCAGGTTCGACTGCTGCACCGTGGAGGACAAGAGGAAACTGCAGCGGGTGGTGAAGGCAGCAGAGGCACCTCACTAACCCCCCTCAGAGACATTTACACCGGCAGACTTCATCATCAAAGACCCCTCACACCCTGCACACTCACTTTTCCTTCCCTCTGGTAAACGTTACAGCTCCATCAGGTCGAAGACAAACAGACTCAACAGACGTTTTTACCCACAGGCTGTCAGACACGCCCTACGTCCACCCTGATTGGAGGATAACTGCACTGCCAACACTCACGTCACACTTCATTTATAAACTGCATGTTTATTTATACTTTAATGGAACCAACATCCCTCCCACTTTAAACTGTACTTATTATTTATTATAGTAGCTACTGCACCTCATTGTTCTTGTAACAGTGACAATAAAGATTCTACTTTCTATTCTTTTCTATTGATTGTTAGAAACACATTTACTTTGATAAGTTGTGTTTACTTTGCTGTGGAAAAATAAAATGACCACAGTTAATGTTTCCCATATTTATCCTGAAATAGAAACACACACACACACACACACACACACACACACACACACACACACACACACACACACACACACACACACACACACACACACCACCTGTTCAAGGGGGAACACCAGACCAGCTGCACAGCTCCGCCCACTCTTTACCTCATCATCTGCTTCAGTGGTTCACAGGACGCGCGCACACACACACACACACACACACACACACACACACACACACACACACACACACACACACACAAACACACACACAGCAGCTCTGTCACTTCCCTGCAGCTCGTAGCTGTGCGTCATTATCGTGGCTGTATTTACCACGACGGCAACGCAAAGACACAAAAGGGCCCCAGAATCAACAAAACACGACATCTTGTCACTTCGATTTCGCCGCACGCTCGAGAGCCGACTTTGACTATAAACACCAAACTGTACCGACATCAGCTGTTTCCATTTCACATGCAGCGTCTGCACAAACATCAATACACTTCAACACACGACGACAATATGTCACCATCACTGAACACGATTGTGCGCCGCGTCTGACGTCTGCACAGTCTCAGCGCTTCGTCTGAAAGTGTCGCTTTACTGTGACGTACATCAGGAGGAAGGTGAATATCTGCGGGCTGCTGAAACGCTTTAAAGACGGTGGGTATGCAAATAGCGTGAGGCGAAACGTGTCGCGACTTTAAAGCCTTCTAATAATCATGGAGTTGTGTTAAAACCCATTTTTGAAGCTGAAAAATGAAGCGAACGCCTTTAAAATCTGCCTGCATTAAAAATCACGCCTGGGACAGAGGAGGTGTTGGGTCTCTGTGGACAGCTCCTCCCACGTCATTAAACCGCGGCTCCTGCTGGGTGTTTAACGGGCTCTGTGCCTGACGTTACGACTGTGTGGTGCTAACCATCCAGAAAGTGGGTGGTGTCACCGTGGCTTCATCAGTCTTTCATATCGCCTGTGGTTCTGACCCATAACAGATCAGAGGTTCATTCCAAGTACAGAAAAAAACATTGAAATCACACGTTACCAGATCCAGAGCGCAGCCACACCTGTCAGTAGCGTTTACCTCAGACATCAAACCAGCCAATCCAGGAGCTTCGAGCTCTTGTGTAACATTTAAGCATTTAAAGCCTTTAAAACAAACTTCCTGGTTCATATTTGATCCTCTATCAGCAGCAGCTGAACACCGACAGACGTCTCGTCACCATCAGCAGATCAAAGTGCGTCGTGAAAACGAGACGGATCGAAGACTTCAGGGAAACTCGAGTGTTTTCTGCTGAAATATTTGGCTTGTATGTGAACTCTATACTCTCACAACCATCAGCGCCTCCATCACTTATGGAGGCACTGGTGTGGCTTCTGTGGGAGCCTGGTGTGTTTCTCCTCTGAACTCTCACACGTTCGAGCTGCGACACCCAACAGAGGAAGCTCGAGCACAGAAACGTCTCCTGCTTCACTCACTCGTTAATAACGCCCACAGATAACCGACCTCCACTTCCTCTGAAAGACTCACAACATCTGCACTTCAACAACACAAAGAAAAAAGCATGAATTTTCCATATTTGTCCTTCATGAGGTTAACTACGTCATTACGTAGTGAAAATAAAGTGAGCAGTGAACATGTGGGATACTGTGTGTGATGGAGGCAGAGGATAGATGGATGGAGCAGAGGTGGAGGTCTTTAGAATGACCCGAGGGCAAAGGTGGCTCAGCTGACACGCGTCCCTGACAGGTGAGAACCTCCCGAAACACCGACGTGTCTGAGGAGGGAGACGGCGGCTCTCAGACCGTCCACTTACAAAGTGCCTCCGACAGTCTTACAGGTTTAAAGACGCGACTTCTTATAAACTTCTTATAAACTTCTTATAAACTTATGAGCTTGGATTTAAAAAGGCCTCAGAGAGGAGATAAACGGCTACTTAGGGTGGAGAATTTGAACATGAACCGAGGCGTCACTATTTTTAAACCCATGAATGTTCTCAGTAAACTGATTATATGCTAATGAGAGTTTTCCCCTGATTTTACTGCTGAACCTGTAATTTCACAGCCCATGAACAGAGTCCAATCAGGAGCAGAGAGGCTGTGTTTCCTGCTTTGGGAACGAGGAAACATGAAAACTGGAAAACAACAGCCAACCTCATTCTGCTGTTATTAACATGTTCTAACATCTTTAACAGCCTAAAGAACATAAACAACAGAGATACACGACATGGAAAAGAGATTATTTGTTGCCATAGTTACGCGGTCTGCCCGCTCACTATCGGCGTGGAGACGAGGTCGCGGCGAACCACAACAAACACGGTGCCATTATTTCAGACGCGATCAGCGGACAGGAATGCCGTCGGGCGACTATCTGCAGCGCGGCGACCTTATTGTTGAGGCGCAGAGTAATGGTGAATAATGGTGCATAGTTGGAATACAAACACTGCTGATGTTTGAAGTAAGCGTGTAAAACTGGTTTAACTGGTGGGATACAGTTACTGTCACGGTTTTTATCAGCCGTCTGTTTGAAGACAAACCGGCTCCTGCAGGACGTTTATCAGAGGAGAGGAGGAGCCAGTCTGTGTCTCCTCCACAAGACAGACTCTCACCGATTCTGGTCGACCGTTTGGCTTTTTTTAAATGCTTTAAACATCTGATGAATGAATCCCTCTGATCTGCTCTTCACGTGTTTCACGTGTTCTGATTTGAACCTTTATGACGCAGAATCTTCTTTATTTTTTTACTTTGTTGATGTTTTTGGACCTTTTGTGGTTTTAAATGTATTTTACACATGTTTTTGACAAACAGAAGACAAACTCACAGCTCCAGGATCAGGATGACCTCCGCCTTGTTTTCAAAGACTTCGTGCAGCGCGATGACGTTCGGGTGCTGGATCTCTTTCAGGATGTTCACCTCGCGCTCGATGTCCTCCCGCGTCACCCCTCGTCGGCTCGACTTGCTGCGCCGCTTCTTGATGAATTTGGCGGCGAACTCCACACCTGTAGTCCTGTGTCTGCATCTTCTGACCACAGCAAACTGACCGCTGCAGACGGGAGGGAACACAGAGAGCGCTCAGCAAACACCACAACAGCTTATTTCAGACAGAGGATGAAGTCTGAGACAGGTGATAGACAGAAGGATTATTCTGAACTGTGAACACAAAGCTGCTGTAGCAGAGACCTAAGATAGAGCATATGGAGCGATATGATGACTGCAGCTGAAAGGGCAGAGAAATCATTCAGAACAAACCTGAGAAAATGAAAAATACATAAAGATGTGTAGCAGCGAGCTGAAAGGAACCTCGGCTGCTCAGCAACCTTAAAAACAGACTTCAGGCTGCATATATGCATCACTGTCAATATGGTAAACACAGACAGCTGAGCCAAAGGGAGTGGGAGGGACTATGAGAAGCAAACTGGTGATCAGGAACAGCTTTAATTAATAAGTGCTGGATGAATCACGGCTGAAGCTGAAATAGCAACGCAGGAATAAAGACAGCAGCGTGCACGCTCACACTCACGTCAGTGCAACACGACAACCTGCACGGGTGCAGTCGGGTTATTTCTCGTGGCCTTGGTCTCTGATGCAGAACGCTCCCACATCTTTAATAAAAGACTTGTGCACAGAGTGCAGAGGCACACCTCCCTCCACCTCCCTCCACCTTCAGCAGCCCCTCGTAATCAGTTCAGGAACAGTGTGCAAAAAGCAGCACAGCTCTCAGCGTCAGCACCTCGTCCACAGAGCCGACAAACATCCAGACTTTAAACTCTTACTCTGAAACCAGACGTGCACCTCAACAATAATGAGCTGCGTGTCCTCGTTGGCACGTCCGGCACAGATACTCTATGCAGTGTATCCAACCTGGGCCGATGAAAATGAGAAGATCTGTATGTTTTTTACCCATCACACACTAGAGGCGTGTGGTTGTTGTTCTATTATGTGATAAACACACAGGCTGGGATCATTTGGGAACGTTTTAACTGCTCTTATGTAGAAAAAGCCCATAAACCGACTATAAATCCGCCCAGAAATGTTGATTTTTAAAAAGAAGAAAAGATTTCGATGATAAATCCGTGGACGGTCACGCTAACCTGGGCCCTGGACGAGGAGGCTGATCGGAGCATGCTCAGTGACGCTGAGCTTCACAGTCGGCTTGTTATCGAAACACTGATGATGCTTTACAAAGTGAGTGACATCACAACCACCTCACCGACCGCTGGTGTGTAACTTTGTCTCCTGACATCGTGTAGTCGCCACGTAACAGATAATAAGCAGATTGTCGCCTCTCCCACAGGATACAATCTCAAACTGAAGTTCCTCCGTCACCACATCTGCACAGATGTTTCCGCCCTTCAAGCCCGTCTTTATTATTTGCTGTTGACAGGCTGCAGCAAAGACAATGCTGCTGATCCCCGCACACGTTCCTGAAGGGCACACGTGAGCGCTTCGCCCAGATGTGGCGAGCCTGCGTGACATTTCGCTGTGACCATTATTGCATGTATCAACAACACAGAGGCTGTTATGGAAATCGCACCGTCGCGTTGCCACGCAGCGCTGTGGTTGATCAGACTGCTGACTCCTCTGCCACTCGACCAAAGCAGCGCCAGAAAAACCACTCGGGGAAGCAGGGACACTTGGCTGAGGGCTGTTCACGCCTCCTCACGGCCCCGGCAATCACGCAGCACTTAGTGTACCGAACACCCACGGAGGGAGGAAGAGTACAAGGGAGTAGGGGGTGAGAGAAAGAAGAGTGAGTGAAAATGAGAGAGCGCCACATTCTGCCTCTTTTTTTTATTTCCACAGCAAGATTTTCACACAGGCTTCCAACAGAGACGATGGCAAACGTCTCCTCGGCTCCGGCCAAGAAATGGGCAATAAAGTGAGAGTCATCCGACTCCCTGAGCCCTGCCGGCACAGAGTCGTCAGGAATCAGAGCAGTGATTCAGCTCTCTGCACATCCTCACTCCACAGTGTGACTGACCCAGTTCGTGTGAGACCGCCAGCTGCAGACGAGCTTGAAGGCAGCATCCGTGACCCCGATGTGACCCGTAACAGCCGCGACTCTAAAGGGCCAATCGGCGGGGCCTGAAGCCAAGTGGGAAAATAATTGGAAAAACAACAAAACGCATTTGATTTTGGAAGTTTGCTGCCAACAAAAGACCCCATACCCCCTCCCTGTCTCTGTTCCACAAACACGAGCAGCAGCAGAGCGGCGCTGCTCCTCGTGCTGCCAGATTGCTGCTGCGCCGGCTGCATGCGGCTCGTGCAGCATTCGGCATCGATCGGCTCGTTTGGTGGAGCTTCTCGCTCAGGAAGACTTCATCAAAGTTTAGATCCATTCAAAGAAAAGCACTGAACAAATATTCTTCACTATCAGTGAATTCAATCAATCCTGGTGATTCTGTGCAGTAAACGTGTTTTTAAATCAAAGGCGAGCTCCATGCTGTCGCCCCGAGGAGGAAGATCCCACAAACCTCTTCTTCAAAGGAGGCCTGCTCAAAACAGGCAGCAGCAAACTCCACAGTTACAAAAATTAGACAATTAAACACAGGCAACAACAACACACACAAAATTCAATTCAATTAAAATGACAACAATCTCACTGAAACAGTTGTGTGTTATGGAAACGGCCTCAAGGATCTTAGTTTGGATTTAAAGCATTTATAATGAAATGAACTCGTTTCCCAGTCGTTCTGCAGCCAAACAGACAAAAACTCTTCTACCGAGTTCAGTTTGTGCAAATAAACAGAAAGCAAGAGAAACACGAGCAGCACGTTTCACTGCGAGCAGGCAACACGTGCAGGAGGGCAGCAATCCCAGCACTGCCTTATATATAAAACTGTAAATGAGAGCTCCTCTGATTGGCCAACGCGAGCCGTCCACCTGACGGTGTAACTCACAGGGTCAGTCAGGGCTGAAGGCATCAACCGCTCCAAGACATCGAGCAGAAGCATTCGTGTCTCCATCATCCAGAAATGTTGCAGCAACAAGTTGCTTCTTTGTATCAAAAGAAACATCAGATATGACCGAGTTCAAAGCTCAATAATAATCCGTCAGCATGCACGGATCCATGTTTGGATCAGTCACTGGTGAATGATTATTTCTGATAAATATGAATCATGTGAGGCTGAATTCATCTCAGTGTTGTGCTCTGTGACAGATTCACGTCTCTTCTGTTTACCACAGTGAAACAAACCAGTGGACAAAGATTTCCTCAGAAACTGAACTGCACGCTTAAGAAGAGCGAACCGTCCTGTGACTGAAGAGGAAGAGAGAGCCGAGGACGAAGGCTTTCTCATGCTAGTACCACTCCCACTCAGCCTGACCTCACCCTGTTGTTGCTTCCACCTCTGTGACTGAGGCCTCGGCGCAGAAAGAAAGACATCAGGATGTGATCGCGTTCATATGGAAGTCAAGTGTTTCACACTGTAATAAGCGTCCGTGCACACACAGCTCCGGTCACCTGTCACGCACACGTGCACGTGCACGGCTGGAACAGCAGCAGCCGTCGGAACGTCTTCCTCAGACGTCTCGCCGCCGCCGGCTCGTGCAGCGGAAACGTGGAATCTGTGAAGTCGCGGGACCTGCTGCGAAAATCTCGTCGGGGATGAGAAGGAAAACACGGCTGACTTCCTGTTCCTGATTAAACACCATCTGTGCAGTTCGAGACTTTCTGTGACTCCTCAGAAATGAATATTAATTATTCGTTTTCACTTCTCTGCTGAAAGTACGACAGGAAACGCGGCGCTGCGTCTGCATGAGGACCATCATCATGCTGTTTAAGAGAAGCACAAAGGGAAACAACTCCACACACAAACCAGCAGCACACTGGAAACTTCTCCACACAATAGAAAACACTTCAAAATATTCTGTGTGACATTTTGGAAGTGCTCTCATCCTGCCTGACAGGCCTCGCATCAAACAGCGCACGAGGAGCACTGCTGAGTGTTACTGACGAGGCGCCGCGGCTACACCCATCATCAAACACACAGACTGTACACAAAAGATGGACGCTGCGACCATATTTAGGACTAAATGAGCCGCTAAGGCGAGAAGCTTCACCCAAGAACTGTGCAGATCCAACACACAGACGCACATCAACTCATTTCTACGTCATACATGAATAAAATGTTCACGTTTCTCTCAGTAAACCTGAAGCACAAACTTTTAAATGCTACATTTACAAAAACACAAAGTGGCGAGAGAGAGAATAAAGTCCACGCAACGAGACGACCTGCTGCGATTTCCTGCCAGGAGACACGAGCAGAGGCGCGTCTGCATTCAGCAGCCATGACCCTTAAAGCAGGGGGTGGGGAACCCCAGGCCTCGAGGGCCGGTGTCCTGCAGGTTTTAGAGCTCACCCTGGGTCAGCACGCCTGAATCAGATGATTTGTTCGTTCCCAGTCCTCTGAAGAACTACAGGACATGTTGAGGAGGTCATTTAACATTTAAATCAGCTGTGTTGATCGAGGACACGTCTCAAACCTGCAGGACACCGGCCCTCGAGGCTCAGTGGGGACTAACTCTCCTTTACAGTGCGCCTCTAGAGGCCACCAGAGGAACTGCAGTTTCCCTCAGTGGTTGCCATCTGAGCGAATATGAATATTTCTGAGCTTCGTGATACTGCATCAGCAAGAAACTGATATTTATTAATACTCACACACAAAGTAGCACCTTAAGCATAAAAGCTATCTGCAGGGTGTCGGGTTGCGCACCAACAAAGAGCTGCGGTGCGATCTAACAGCAGCTCTGCAGGATTGCTTCATGATGGGAGGGAGCCGAGCTGCAGGCGTATCTCCTCCCAGGTTGGGTAACACGCGGGGCAGACGCAGACTCAGGGAAGCACTGCAATTATAGATGTAGCAACGATAATCATGTGACAGTCCTTAAAGAACAAAGAGCACGAGCAGGCACCAAACTCAGGTATGCACGAGGAGTTTCCTCCACAACCACAAACTATCCTCAGGCTTGAAGTTTTCTTCCACTCGCTCCTCACAAAGTAACACAACAGCAAGAGCGACGTAAGCTCGTTAGCATCAGCGTGTCTGCACTCCACACATGAATAAATTGTTGCACATGGCAATTAAACTTTCTACGAGGGGGAATTTCATTTGAATACATGAATTATTACTTCATAATTAATTTAAGGAAGCATGAGCGTGCTCTTTTAGCACACAGAGTAAACTGGTCTATGCTGCCATCAAAGGAGAAACTGAACATGTGCACAGTTCACAGGGCAACGGCTGTGCTTATAACCTGGAGTCAGAAAGTACTACGACTGCAGGAACTTCCTAAATTAAATCCTAACTAATGAAAGTGTTCACGCTCTCGCGTTTCTGTGCACTTCCTCTGATGTTTCCTCTTTTGTCCTAAAGTGACAAAATGATGTAAGAGCTCGTTGAAACTCTCCTGTGGACACGTGAAAGTTTGCATCACATCTGTCTGCAAGCTAAGTGGAAATGACAGCGTGGCTAAAAAGGAGCACGAGGTAAACACCGACAGCTCGCCTGTGGGAATTAAACCCAAACTCTAACTTGTGTGTTTTTCCGCAGCTCTCCCCGTGTATGAAAGCGAGCCCACCCTTTGTTAACAACACCAGCTGCACACACACACAGACGAGGGGAAAATGGCAGCGGTTCAACTGAACTGTCTTCCCCTGGTGAGGAAAAGCAAACAAACAGGCTTTCCCTGCTAGACTCTGTGTTTAACCCGGAGCTACTTTAACAGAGGTTAAAGTGGCGGCTCCCTGCTGCATGATGACAGAGCCCTCGTGTTTACGTTGCTAGCAGAGCCTGGCAGAGTGAGGAAATCCTTCTCATCCTCCAGAGACGTGCAGGGAGAGCGCCGACGTGCACAAATGTTGCTGAGCACAGAGACGGGGCAGAAGTAACGAGCAGAGGAAAAACCCTTCCTGGGAATCGCTGACAAACAGAGGCAGGTTTTCAAGAGCACCTCTCCCCGGCTCTCTGATAGTCTGCAGGATCAGATTGCTGAGCTCCCTTTGTTGTGCTTGAAGCACAGACAGGGCTTCCCACTTTTGGCCTACTTGTTTCACCAAAGCAGCTGGAAGGGAGGGGATGACGGAGAGGAGCTGGTCGGGAGCTCTTTGCATTACTCAACACTGCAGGAGGTTATCTGTGCTTAGATACGCAGCGTAGCTTTAGGTTGATACAGCAGGTCAGAGTGACAGGACTATCCCACCCAGGTATGGCAAGCCGTTAGAGCCATAAATCGCCACTTTCCTAACCCGTTTGGTTAAGAAATGGCGTAAAAAACGCCGTGTAATTATTCAAAACGCCGAAAAAAGCGGCGTTCTGTTCCGACAAACGCCGCTTTTTCCGCCACTCGGATGGCGCCCTGAACGCACCATCCGAGTGACGTAAAAAGCGGCGTTCAAAGACAGACGGAAACGCCGTTTTTTACGTTACTCGGCACAAAACGCCGTTTTTATGCATCTTTGAACGGCGTTTTTTACGGCGTTCTCTGCCAGCTGTAACGGCGTTTAAAACGGCGTTTTATTGAAATTATGCAGGGCACTCCCCATGGTTCCCTCATCCAATTACTTTCAACTCATTTCACCCAATCAAAGAAGAGGAAGTGCAGACCACACTAATGCATCACCGATTCACCTTGCTGCTAAGTGATTGCCTATTCAGTACCAGTGCTTGTCACAGTATTCACTTGTATTATAATCCCACTATGCATTTTGATGTGTTTAAGGCATGATCGAGCAAACAAACGACAGAATACTTTTTCTGAAACCTTAACTGTGTTACCTGTTATGGCAGCTAACAGGTAATGAGCAGAGCTAGCTCTGCTCATTTCTGAGCTTCTTTCTTATTTTCCTCTTTACTTCTCTTAACCTTTAACTTATGTTTTAGCAATCAGATCCTGCCATCTTGCATTACCGCTTCGTGCTAGTTATGTTGACTTTTCTCTTCTTTTGTCTCCACTTTTTTCACCCGTGTTTGGACACTCGGCGCATGGCTCCTTTGTTTACATTAGGGATCAGCTGTTAGCGCTGCGCCCTGCAGCTGCGCTACCGGCAGACAGACCCTACATCCCCAGTGAGGGAAGAAACGGGGGTGATGTCTCCCGAGGACACCTCACACACCATCTCTCCTTCCTGTAATCACTTTAAATGTGAGATCGCTCCCTGTCCTCCCGTACTGGTGATGGTGAAGCCAAGGAGAGAAGGCCCAAGTAATAAACACCCGTTTCAAAGAACCGACCTGTGTCTGTGTTGTTGTGAATTCTGTCATGGAAATCAGTGCATTTCCTGAAAGAAATCTCTCCTTCCGGGTCATCCGTGGATCGAGTTTCCTTCGAGACGTGGGCAGCGATAAGCAGAGTTTTGTATAAGATTAATTATTCAAAGTAAGCTCAGGTATGCCGTTCAGCGGGTTAGTTACAGCGCCGGGAGTAGCCTGGGAGAACAAAATGATACAGAGACTGCTTTCCCAAAATCAACTCAAAGTTTATTCTTCTGTGCAGGGTTTTTATAGGCAGAAGGGTTCGTGTGTCAATAAGTTTCAAGTTACAAGTTACAACCATATAAGGAAGTTCCCCCTAGCTCTGAAAGGGGCCTTCTATAATCTCAACATACTTTTGACAGGTCCATTAAACACTAGACAGTTAGAATCCTTTAGTGATATAAGTTTGCACATGGTAGAATACTGCATGTAGTTATTTGCATTAGGAAATGTTTAACCATATATACCTAGAGGCACATAATCAATGGTGTGTGATCTTTAGCAGGCTGCAAACTTGATGTGCACTCGAGGAATGCACTGTCCCACTATACCACAGCAGGATCAACGCAGCTATGCCTGTTCCAGTTTAAGTGCCTTCTTTACATATAGATGAACTGTTGGATTTTCCAGACCAGCAGGCCAAAGGAAGTTGCCCGTGGGGTCGCAGCAAGAGGAGATGAAGTTCAAACAAAGGGCATTGCAGAAACAGGGTCCTTTGTATAATATCATCAAAAAAGGTATTCAGTACATGCTCCCAAAATACTAAAATATCTAACATTTCCTGTATCCTTTGGGGCAACAGACCTGAGTCACACTTTTAGAGAAGTACCTGGTGAGGTGGATTGAGAGGAATATCCATGATGCATGGCAGTTTGTTCACTCACTTCCTCTCCACCACAGCTTCCGAAGGGCAGCCAATCACAGAGCTTGCTCTCCTGATCCAAGAAGAACACATCAAAGTGCGCTGCACAAGCTTGCTCACAAAAAATAGCCTGCCCATACACTGCTTGTGTACAGCTTCTGTTTTGATCTTCCAGTTCAGCAAATGTATATATGTGGGTGTCCAGGTATTTGTGCTCCTCCACCACATCATATCAGTGGGTTCAGTATCTTATACTTTTGTCAAGATAATGCACACTGCAGCCGACAGTTATCAGAAAGAAGCCATTACCAAGTTACATGGATTCTTTTTTTTTTTTTATAACTTCATGTCATATAAACTAGTTATGTTATGTGCAACACTGTCATGTGCCACTCTGGTTTTATGTTTCAAATTCGTGTAAGACATCCACAGTACTCTGATGACATTGACAAGGACATCTCCAGTTTACATGGGAAACTATTATTTCAGGTTCTTGAGATTACTTATTTACGTCACTTTTGAGAAAACGTACATACAGGTCTGATTCAAAACTGTATATCTATTTTTTTAATGCATGTTGAAAGGGCAAAAATATTCATGAGATACTGTTAACATTATTAAATTTGAAGGCTATTATACAGTGGTATTACTTTAAACTGAGTAAAACGGTATTTTGATAAAAGTTAAGTTCTCCGTTTGTTTCAGAAAGAGCATACTGTCATTTACTTGCTTTTATTATTTATTTATATGCCCTCCGCGGACCATCTCTGCACTGCGTGGGTGATTAGTGGCTCCCTGCACAGTAAGGGCTGCACACACAGGGACAAGACGCACTCGGTTACGATCGGATCTTCCCTGGGCAGGGGGAGGTGATGAACTGTATGCCACTTTTTCATTGGCATACATTAAGTACAATGTTTTATTGCCTACGGTGGGGCAGGTCACATACTGGGTGAAGGTGGGCAGTGTGGAGTCCAGCGAGACATGATTAAAGTCCCCTGATATTAGAAGAAGAGCTCTCGGAGATTGCGTTTGCAGTCTGCGGACCACAGAGAGTCACAGGCTACCTCCACGGATGCTAACCGCTAATAGCGCAATGTCTGTGTTGCAGAGTTGTTCTTTCACAGCGATGTGCCCAGAGATACCACAACCGTCTTTAACAAACACTGCCAGCCCCCCTCCTTTCCTCTCACCGCTGTCTCTCGTCTTGTCCGCCCGCAGCAGCTGGAAGCCGGGCAGCCTACTCACAGAGGGAGTACCGGGATACTGCCACTGTGACCGGGTTAGCGTCATTAGCTCCTCAATCATATCAGGGAGCGATCTCACATTTAAAGTGATTACAGGAAGGAGAGATGGTGTGTGAGGTGTCCTCGGGAGACATCACCCCCGTTTCTTCCCTCACTGGGGATGTAGGGTCTGTCTGCCGGTAGCGCAGCTGCAGGGCGCAGCGCTAACAGCTGATCCCTAATGTAAACAAAGGAGCCATGCGCCGAGTGTCCAAACACGGGTGAAAAAAGTGGAGACAAAAGAAGAGAAAAGTCAACATAACTAGCACGAAGCGGTAATGCAAGATGGCAGGATCTGATTGCTAAAACATAAGTTAAAGGTTAAGAGAAGTAAAGAGGAAAATAAGAAAGAAGCTCAGAAATGAGCAGAGCTAGCTCTGCTCATTACCTGTTAGCTGCCATAACAGGTAACACAGTTAAGGTTTCAGAAAAAGTATTCTGTCGTTTGTTTGCTCGATCATGCCTTAAACACATCAAAATGCATAGTGGGATTATAATACAAGTGAATACTGTGACAAGCACTGGTACTGAATAGGCAATCGCTTAGCAGCAAGGTGAATCGGTGATGCATTAGTGTGGTCTGCACTTCCTCTTCTTTGATTGGGTGAAATGAGTTGAAAGTAATTGGATGAGGGAACCATGGGGAGTGCCCTGCATAATTTCAATAAAACGCCGTTTTAAACGCCGTTACAGCTGGCAGAGAACGCCGTAAAAAACGCCGTTCAAAGATGCATAAAAACGGCGTTTTGTGCCGAGTAGCGTAAAAAACGGCGTTTCCGTCTGTCTTTGAACGCCGCTTTTTACGTCACTCGGATGGTGCGTTCAGGGCACCATCCGAGTGGCGGAAAAAGCGGCGTTTGTCGGAACAGAACGCCGCTTTTTTCGGCGTTTTGAATAATTAAACGGCGTTTTTTACGCCATTTCTTAACCAAACGGGTTAGGAAAGTGGCGATTTATGGCTCTAACGGCTTGCCATACCCAGGTTCACTACACGCAGTCACGCCTGTGGAACGTACACACGTGGACGATGAACAAGTAACCGAACCTGCGTCTTACACAGAGCTCAGTCTGTGAAGAGCATCGGTCCAGCCGAGGGAGCAAAGACAATTTCATTTTGTGTCTGCGGCCTCTCAGCTCCTCCAATAACGTGCTCATTTACTGAGCGCGCGTCACATACAGGAAGTTTCTCCTGCCTCATGCTACAGCACCGCCGTTTATCTAGTTACAGCTTTACTCATTAAGCTCTTTGCTTGCTCTGTTCGCTTCACTGAACTGTTGTTGTTTGTCATGCTGTCTTTATTTCCTATTTTCTCAGAGCTTGCATCGAGTCTTTTGGCTGCTGCGACATCATTTTTCCAGCTTTCATATAACAATTTTTCCCAGTGGCGTTAATAATTACAGCCAACCTGTTACAGCAGCTCTTATTACAGCTTTGCCACGTTACAGAAAGATGTATGAGGAAGCTGAAGAGCGCACAAACAAGCAGCCCTGAGCCGTGGGGGCTCGAGTCCTGAGCGCACACCCGCCGCCGGCGCGATGTTGGATCGGCGCGACCTCGATGCTTAGTTAGAGGTCGCTGCTCTTGTCGGGAATTCGGCCTTGTCATGGTGAGGCAGCGCCGGAATGAACAATGTTCAGTGGTAATGAGCAGCAGGAAGGCCTCGTACACACAAGTCGGTGAAGTGGGAGTGGGCAGGGAACGCGTTTCATGATAACAACGCAGCACAATGCAGCAGAGAGGAAGGGCGTCTGGGTGAGAACACGCGGCCGCACATGTTTGCTACGTCGCTGTGTTTCGTCTCCTTCTGTTCTTATCTGTAATTGTTGTTACAGCGTGAACTCCCACGGGAACAACGGCCACGCCCGGGAGCAGAAGCAGCTGCCGCTCTTTACAGCACGATGTGCAAACGCACATGAGAGAAGGGAGAAGCTTAAAAGCTCTCAGCGCAGATCCACCGACCTCATGTTGGACCATGTGGGACCATGTGGGTCCAACATGAGGTCATAAAGCAGGTTTGTGTGTCGGTGACCAAACCAAACCTGCAGGGGCCGATGCAGCTGTACAGATGCAGCTGTACAGCTGCAGCACTGCTGCTCCACAAACAGCTTGTCGTTGTAAGAACTGAAGCAGCGAGAGTCACAGAGACGGTCGGAGCTGCAGGACACTCAGCGAAGCAGCTGCTGGGAAGCTTTGGTAACATAAGGTGTCATCATCAGCGTTCAGCTGCTCGAGGAAAAGGAGAAACTACTCAGGACAGTAATGTTTAAGTACAGCCTGATGAAAACAGTTTATTAATTTAACGCCAACGTCGAGACGTCTGCATCAAACCAGAGGAGGAACTCAGCGACGGTTTAATGGAGCCAAAGCTGAGCAGTGACAGCGAGCTGCTACCACAGACTCACTGTGCTTTTCTTTATGGGCAGTTCAGTTACTTTCATGCCTCCGACTCTGAGGAACTTCAGCTCTGACACTAATCAGTAAAGTTCTCTTTTACCAGTTAATCAAATATAAACACTTTTACTCGCTGTGAAGCAAAAACAAGGTTTAAGAAAGTGTTTCTGCTCATTTCATCACAGCTGCTCAGGTTAAAGCATCAGCAGCAGAGGAAGTACACGATGAAAGCTTCTGGGTTATTCCTGAGGTTCCTGCTGTTTTCACGAGTCCGAGAATCACGTCGGGATTTTGTCCGAATCTGAAGGAGATGGCCTCTACTCCAGATGCAATCCTCCTCCTGTTGGTGAAGCAGCTGCCACACGGGGCAACAACTCGCTAGCTGTGAATAGATGAACCTTTTACCAGCAGCTACTGTCAGGTCAGTGCAGGGAGAGTTAAGGACATGCAGGAATAAGAGGTAAATGCATCAGGAGAGAAAAGAGGGAAGTGAAGAAGGAATAAATCCTGGGAAGTCCCCCATGCAGCCGGAGCCTGGAGCACTTCAGCGTCACCTGATCCAGGCCTAACTATAAGCCTTTAAAATGTAAGGTCTTAAAAGCAGAGATGGCGTCTGTCTGCTGAGTCCAGACTGGATCAGAGTCCACTGGAGAGGAGAAGGACAGCTGAAGACTCATGCAGGCTTCAGTCTGAGTGACAACATGATATTATCCCAACATCGCTGTGCAAGAAGCTGCAGGATGACAATAAAAAGCTCTCTAATTATGAGGTCACTAACATGTGTTTGCATCTCCACAGGTTAATGTTCAGGTGTGGAAACTGATCTGTGACGATGTGATCAGCAGGTCAGAAACACACTGAGGCAGATCTGCATCAGCGCAGTTTTCTGATTGACACCGAACCTCAAATCACATGAACATTAAAACTACGCAGGCCTCACATAAACATGACAGGATTATTTTAGCAGCACAGGGTTGTGTTGGAAAGGAGCCTCCTCAGTGAGAACGAAGTGATAACAAGCTCACGGAAGTTCATGTTGTCAACGCAGGGTGTCTGGCACAGCTCGGGCTGACAGCAGCTGATGACACACACACACACACACACACACACACACACACACACACACACACACACACACACACACACACACACCAGGAAAAGTCTGCGTTCTCTGCTGGACAGCTGACTGTAACACGATCCTGCTGGCTTTCTGTTCTCAGAGATGAGAACAAATCTCGGTGTTGTCTTCATACATCTGCATCTTTACTCCACATCATCAGGCTTTGTCCAAGCAGACACTTGTGTTTGTGTGGACGCCATTAGGTTCTGCAGAATAACCCGATGTGTAAGTGATTCCATGGCTGTCTGGGCTTGAAAAGGAAAGTAAGATGCTCAGCCTCCTAATCTTTGGCCCCAATCCAGCCATAATCCAGCCATACATCACAGCCAGGCTTGTGGGAGCAGAATTCAACGTATAAAGACATTTTAAGCCCTCAGTATAAACATACAGGGTAAAATAAAAGCCCTTCCTGCAGCAGACCGTCTGCACTGTGCAACGTGTTAACGCATCCTTTCCCCTGCTGTTACAGCACAGCTGCTTACAGGCAATCATCCCAACCCACCACCTCATGCATCTCCACCAGCAGGCTGACCAGGTCACATTACTCAGCTGCTCTCCCCCCACACTGAACAGATCCCAGCTGTTTGGACTGCAGTCAGTTAAGGTGGCAATGCTCTGAAAAGCTGCTGATAGTGGGAGAAGCCCCCCCCAGAACCTGCAGGAGATGGGAACTGGTCCTCGATGCTGGGACTGAAGAACACCAACGGGCTGCTGCTGGTTCAGGATGGTGGAGTTGGACTCGGTCCACAGGATAAGAAACCAAAAGGCTGCTCTGCCTCCTCTCCCACCAACACTGCTCTGATAAACACTGAGAGTCTCGCTTCATTTGCCAAATAAATGATAGTTATAAGCAGCTTTTAATGCACAGACTGTGTTATTTAATCACTAACAACAGCATTGAACACAAGCTCAAACTAAGTGCGCATAAATAAACTCAAGCTTCAAAGATCACGTCTTCGTAACACAAACACAACGACGAGGTTTCTCTGAGACTTTAAACACAGAAGGACAAAGACCAGCGCGCTGTCCAACACTACACTGCACCTCTCCGTCACTACTGCGAGCCAGCTATTGATTGGCTCTGTGCACTACTACTGTGAAATCGGAGAGGGTGCTGAAAAGCTGAAAAGTGTTAAGCACAATGGCGGGCAGGCTGGAAGAGCTTCGAGAAGGCGCCCACGAGGCTTCTCTGTCACATGTGACGCGGGCGCACTCGGACCGACGGAGGACGACACATTCAGTAAGTGGGAAACAACGAGTGTGATCTCACCTCCCGCTCGCCGTCCTTCGCTGCAAACCCCACAGCAAACTTTGCTTTGTTGCTTTTTTCTCCATGTTGTTCATTTTTGTGTAGACTGCTCTGTTACGAGCAAGTCACAGCCTGAAGCCATCATCATCATCATCATCGTCCTTCATGAAACAGTAACTCAGACTTCAAATAGACGTAGTGTCTGTCTTTAGGCGTGCAGGCGTTACCAGCAGCTCTCGGCTTGCATCGTTTAAAAATGCAGCATCTTTCAGTTTAACGTCTTCTGGATTTCGAGCTGATGTGTTGGTGTGCTGAACAGACTAACAGCTGAAAACGCTGCTTTTCTTTAAACTGTGAACAGAGAGGGTTTGATGAGGAGCTTTTACTGTAACTGGAAAAAACTCAAACACATCAGTGAGGCGGTGCGCTTCACATCGATCGCTGCAAACACCTGAGATCAAACGTCTCCTGTAAAGACGGTGAAACGAAACATCTGAGTTTAAACGGACGTCTGTCAGCCTTTACAAAGAAAACAGTCCCAGCATGAGTGAAAGTCACACTATTGCATGTGTGTGTGTTTCTCCTGCATTAGTAATAAACTACTGTAGGATATAATGTGATAAATAAGGACAAAGGTCTTCACGATCATCATGTATGAGCTTATTTAAATGAACCTCCCAAAGCTGTTTTGGGTGATTGTGCTCGTCTCAACTTCATCATCCACTGATGGAGGCGGATCACTGAAAGAGATCCGAGGCCATTAAACACAGGTCTACGTTTCAGGTTCGATAATGGAGGCGTCTAATAAAAGGGAGCCGCTGTAACCTGGCACGAGGCTCGCTGCCCGTCAGCTCTGTGACAAAGCGGCTTTTATGCTGCCCGATCATTGGCTGATGGGATCGTTCATCAGCGAGGCCTGCCAGGGAGAGATAAAGCGAGGCGTGCTCGTCAAACCCTGGATAGGTGCGTGACCTGCACACTTTACATTTAACCTGATCCATTACAGCGCCCGGCAGCAGTTAAGACTCAAGTGTTGCTCTGCAGGTCGCGTTCAGTCCAGCATCTACGGTGAGCGGAATAAACAGTTTTATAGTTGATGCGTCCGCCCCGCTCAGACAGGCTTCCCCTCCTCCTGATGTAGGACACCAGCGTCGTCCTGTCATCACCCTGCATGAAGGCTGTGGTCACATGAGCAGTCATGACAGGACATCAGACCCTGTGCTGCGAGTTAGTCTGAGCGCTCTGGGAGACGTGCTTTCATAGAAGTGCATGCCCTCTAATGTAGAATGGAACAGACTAGATTAGTATAGAATAGTAAAGAGTTTAAGATTCGTGTGAAACTGTTAATCACACGATTTGATAACAAAACATATTTTACATGCAGGCCATGCACAAACCGTCAGATCGATCTGCTGCACCGGCAGCCTGGGCTTCCTGCAGCTAGCACCCACACGCCTGCACTGACTGTGGCTCCATGACAGTTTATGCCAGTCCACGTCCACGTCCACGTTTCCTGCCTCATAGTGCTGCAGGAGCACGCCGCTTCATTTACCTCTCACCTCGCAGGTTTTCAGACAGGTGCTGCTGTCAGTCAGAGCTGCAGCAGAACCGACATTTAAAAATGAAATCATGTGTTTAGCTGCCAGCATTTATGATGTAAACGAGTGCAGCCATCTTTAAACGTCAGGTTGACCAGTTACGAGCATCAGCAGTTCTATGCCGTCTCCGTGGACAGCGGCGGTTAGCTGTGAATGCATCCAGTGTGACAACTGTGTGCGTATACGACTCGAGCTGACAGCAGAGGAAGCTGTTCTGCTGCAGGAGGGTTTCTGCAAAGACCTGACGTGAATACCTGAAACTGCGGAGGGTTAGTAGCCCGCACTGTTTCCTGATGTTGGCAGCTTTGGTCTTAGATGACATAAAATGTTTATTTTTTCCTTGGTACACTAATGTGTCATCTTCACCTTCTGTCTGTGTGCAGTTTCCAAGCGAGGACCCCGTCTGTGCGAATGCTCATCGTACAGTACGGCTATAAAAACACTGCTGTGTAATGTGAAATATATGACTGTGCCATCCTTTAATCAGCACTAAGAAACCGCGACCAGCAGCTCCATCAGATGTTCAGCAGGTTTCTGGCTCACCTTCCAGGTAACGACCTCGACGCACTGAGTGGTTCGCTGCTCGCTGTCAAAGCTTCACACTGACGGACGCTCGGGGTGCTGAGCGACGGCGCATTTTGCTTTTAAAATCAGAGATGAATATTTGATGGGGGTACAAATGGCTGCATCGGTGCCAAACTGCTGCACAGTGAGAGAAAACCAGCAGCGCATCAGCGGACACCAGCTCAGATTGAATCAGATCCCCCAGGAAGGTCTCCACAAAGGTTTGAACTCCTTCAAACACGACGACAAGAACACTTTCTCCAACAACAAACCCCTGAAAGACTCTGTGTCGTTTTTATTTTATCATATAAAGAGAAGGGAACTAACCGCCTTCGTTTTGGGCGATGCATCCCTTTAAACGTGCCTGCTCACTTCAATTAAAGCTTCTCTACTTAATTAAATTGTCTTTGGCTCACGGGGGATGGATACAGTCCCAGCGCTCTGCAGGCCAGCCTGCGTCCACATTCAAAACATCAGCCTGTTCCTGCTCAGCTCTCCACACTTCCTCTGCATCTGACGCTCGTTGGCTGCAAACATGCTGAAGGAAATAATAAGTAGAGACGACAACGCGCAGAAACAGTGAAGTGAAACCACAGACTGCTGACAGATGATAATCAGTTACTGCCCCTCCCAATCTGAACCTGGAGTGCCGCTCTCGTCGTCAGCTGATTTTACAGTAAGACCAGCTGAAACCTTACTGACAGTCACAACCGTCAAAGGGTTTTTCTCAGCGACACACGGCTGCTGGTTCTCCTTTATACTGAACTCATCTTTAAATGAAAGCAGGCGTCCAGAGAGCAGCAACAAACAGATATAAAAACTACAAGTTTGCATAAACAGTGTGTAAGTGGCATCGTTATAGTTTGTACTTAATTTAATAAGCCAGCCTTGATGCAGATGCTACATCTCTGAATGATCAGCACAGTTTTACACTTTTGTTGGCGAGTTCGCAGCTTCACGTTATTTCTGTGGGCTGTGCAGCTTCAGCGCTGATCATCTGAGATCTGATGCTGCGTGGTTTTTAAAACTGCTGTTAGTACGAGGGAATCAGGCCTGTGAGTGGAAGACTACACATTTCCACATACAATGAAACATACACTCCTCAATGTATCTGATTGGCTCTGCTTGCAAAGGTCACGGGTGTGTCGTGGCACATTCATCACACCAACACGATGCAGGAGCCGCAGGTTATCCTCCTTATAGACACGAGGGTAAAACAATCAGAGGCCAGTCGCTCTTTTTCACTCCGGTTCTGTTTCCACGGGCAGTGAGTCTCAGCAGAAACACAAGAGATCAGACTGTAACTGCAGCACCTCTGCAGCTCAGAGGAGTCAGAGGACAAAGCGTCTGCAGCGGCCGCAGGCTCCGAGGCGTCAGCCTGAAGACTCCCGGCGAGGCCAGGCTTTTCATTAGCACGGAGCCAAGTGTGGGAGGCCGGCGTGGAGTGCTCCCGGCCCACTCTGCGGTAGTGTGGGCCACAAACTGCACCGGCAGAAAAAACATTACGCAACCGCCGCGCCATTGTGTACGGCGGAAGGGTAACCACGGCAACAGGGCCGAGAGACTGAGGAACCGGCGCTGGTTGGAGGAAGGAAGAGTGCGGTATAATCCTGGGTGGGTGTAAACAGCGCGTGTGCGAGTGTTTGTGTTCAGATAAGCATTTTATCAGCAGTGTTTCTGACACCGGTGAAAGTTATTAAACGTCATTAACGCCCTGAGAGCGTCACTGCACCTCCGACAGGCCGCAGCATCGCTCCCCTCGGCTTTAAAGGCTCGACAGACATTAAAAACCAGTTTCAACGATCTTATAATAAGACTGTAAGAAGGAGCGCTGATACTGTGGACATGACCCAACCTTACCGTGGTTATCTCCCCGCGTGGTTAGTCTGTTATGCAAAGGTGCCCGCTGAGTCTCAGCGAAGCATCCAGAAGCTGTTCAGCTGTAACAGCGATGAAACGATCGGCCTGATGTTTGACATCGTGTTTCCAACAAACAGACTTCACCTGAGCAACACACCTGGATGTAACATGACCCACTTTAGCATTTCTAAAATAAGATGTTATTTGTCTGCAGTCAGTATGAAAGCTCTTATTCTGAAAGTGCACCCGCTCGTGGCTGCAGCAGAGGAGACGCAGCTGATTGCAATACTTCATCATTTATATGTCACAACACACTCGGGGACTTAAATATTTGCAGGAGAGCACAAAACGGTATTGTGTAGCAGGTGTCGCACACCTGTATGTGTGTGTGTACGGGCCACGCCACCTCTCTATCAGCACACACACAAACGCGTTTTCAAACTCAGTGAGGACATCTCATTGACATAAGGCTTTCTCTGGCCCCGTACCATCAAAAATCACATTCTGAGCCTCTTAAAGGCCTTTAAACTTCAAATTTTGTACTTCACAAAGATATGAACACACACACAGAAGATCAATGCGGGCTTTTAAAGTGACTACATTGGCCTGGTGGTGAGCACTTTTGCCTAACAGATAAAAGATCGGTGGTTCGAGACCAGGAGCAGACTCAAATCCCTGTGAGCGTTCACATTACGACTGCTAACTTTCTGCTCAACAGCCTTGTTTCCTCCACTCAGCTGTTTCCCAGCCTGGCAGCCAGGTGTGACTCAGGGGGAGGAGTCTCATTCAGACAACTGCAGGTTCAAGGAACTAATAATGTCTCCTCTGATGGAGAGATAACTGACAGAAAGCTAAATGAGAGGCAGGCAGTGTTTGCCCTCGTCTGCAGCCAGAGTGAAAGGACATTCAAGTGTGGCAGGAATGTCAGTCACCTCCCCCAGGCCCAAGCTTTCCACGGCACAAACAATGGAGACATTGTGCTTAAAGGTAAAGAGGAGAGGTGAAAGGTTTCCTTTGCAATCTTCACACTTGTTACGACCAACAGCCTCCAGGACCTTCAAAGATTTCAGACGCTGCAGAGACACAATAACAGACTCCTGCTCTGATCCAGCTGTAACTCTGAGAGGACTGAATGCCAGCAAGCAGAGATAATCATCCTGGAAGAATCCTCGCAGCCACACTGATGTGTACAAACACCCAGAGATAAGTAGAAAAACAATGAAAAAAACCAGGTGAAACAGTGGAGAGAGCTGATGAACTGTGAAGTTCTCAAAACAATAAATCATCATGAATCAATCATGAAGACATGAAGGTTTCTTTCAAAGCACCAACGTTGATGGTCAAACAGGCGCACACATCTCAAACTGATCACCAGCATCAGTCGTGTTATTAACCTCTGTCTCTCTTCCACAGCATGTCCGTATCCTGTCTTCCTTCTCTCACCCCAGCCAATCACAGCAGATGGCCCCGCCCCTCCCTAAGCCTGGTTCTTCCTGTTAAAAAGGGAGTTTTTCCTTCCCACTGTCACCAAAGTGCTGCTCATGTTTTTCTCTGTACTTATTATTGTAGGGTCGACCTTACAATATAAAGCACCTTGAGGCCGTTGTGATTTGGTGCTGTGTAAATAAATTGAATTCATAACTAATCAAACATGTTTAATGTTTACAGAAATATGAACGTTTAAGCCCATATTGTACAATCGACACGTGACTTCATCTGCAGGCTGTAAACACCGACGAGTCGCTGGAACAGCCCCGTCCGCCCGGCTCGATCGATCGTCACGTCTGATGGTCTGACAATCACGACGAGTCTGTGGGGCTGCTGGTGCGTTTATAGGCTGAGTATGAGCGAAAGCTTCTGGTACTAAGAATCAAAAATGCTCATTTATTCAGCGTGTTAGAGATGTGTGTTTACAGGGTGGCTGTAGCTCAGGTGGTAGAGCAGGTCATCTACTGATCGGAAGGTCGGTGGTTCGATTCCTGGCTTCCCCTAGTCTGCATGCCAAATATCCTTGGGCAAGATACTAACCCCAAATTGCTCAACGATGCATTCATCGGAGTATGAATGTGTGTGAATGTCAGTTAGAAAGCACCTAGGAAAAATGTGCTGGTGTGAATGGGTGAATGCACAAGTTGTGTAAAGCGCTTTGAGTGCTCAGAAGAGTGGAAAAGCGCTATATAAGAACCAGTCCTTTACCATTTACAGAGGCGATGAGTTACCTGTCTGCTGTGGGTACTAACGCGCTGCATTTGTTAAAGAAAAACACAACAAACTTTATTTAGCACTGTATGTAAATTAAGGGAAGTGCTGGACTCCTGCACAGTCCACCGAGGAGACGGCAGCAGGGGGAGGGCCTTCTCTCTGCCTGCTTTTTCAAACAGGGCCCCGCACGTCTGACGAAACTGACATTCAGCAAGTTTCGAGCCGGTTAACTCCGCCGTGACTCAGGGGAAATCAGCAGGCGCAGACTGGTTTTGTAGGTTGAGCAGAGACGCTCTGAGCTGATGTGACCTCACCTCTGACTTTGTCAGCATTAATTAAAAGTTCATTTTGAAAGCTCCTGCTCGTTTCCCTCCTTATCTCACGAGTCCAACTAAAAACACGCAGCTGAAAACGTCTGTCAGGAGGATCTGTGAAGGTCAGAAGAATCCTGTTAATGTGAGGAACAAGAACGCAACTCGGACCAAATAACTGACAGAGAGCGAGGCTGCATGTTCTCTGATCAACACTGAGGTTTGACATGTAGTCATGTGACATCACATCAGCGCCGCAGCCCAAACGAGGCTTTACCTAAAACACTGTTTACAATAGTTATACTTTAAGCCCTCAGAATATTTTTCCAACAGTGAAACTTAATCCGCTCAAGGATTAATGAGATTTTACTCGTAGTGTTTCAAACGATCCTTCATGTAAGCCCACACAGGACGCAGAGACGAGTTGGACGTGTAGTTGTGTCCAAATGAGCATCTTTCTGGGCTCACAGGTTCAGCGTCCGTGAAAGTTTCTTTGCATCAACCCAACGTTGGTGTGATTGTTTGTTTGTACCCACTCGGGTTTGTCTGCTCTCTGCACACTGACCAGATACTGAAAGCAGCATCTGCAGACCTCCGTGGTCTGGTGCTGCTTTCATCGCAGCCTTTGATTGGCCCTCACTGTCACGAGTGGGCGAGCATGTGTGAAAAGAAGACTGATATTCCAAGGAACGAGACGAGGAGTTACGCATCGACATCAGTTCAAGTGAACGTGAAACAAAAGCTTCCAAGTGCACGTTTTCATTAGTTCAGAGTCGTTTATGTGCCGAGAGAAGAAGGCTGCGTGGCGTTCGTCTAAGTGCAGTCGTCACATTCGTTCACAGCAGGAGGAAAACCTGCGTGAGAGTTTAAGCTTGGAACGTTGCAGAAGACGAGAGACAGAAACGGGAGAAGTTGTCTTCCTCCACCGTTTACCACCCCTCGGTTTCCACGCTCCACCGCCTGCACGTCTCTCCTAATTGACCGCAAAGGGTTGTAGCTCGTCCCACGTGCGCTCCAACACACACTCAGCTTCACGCACAGCGCCGCTCCCTGCCATTCACCTGCTGCCACAGCAGGCAGGAATCCAATCATCCCGCCCTGACTGCAGAGATTAATTGAAAATAATTGAGGCTAATCCAAGTGAGTCCGATTTCAATGTGAGTCTAAGTGCAGCAATAACAGACTAAAGTCAGCCTCAGAGTCCTGATCAACTCTTCTCACAGCCGACTCGTCTTGTTTACGTTTTTCCCACCTCGTCTGTCTTTAATGATAATCTCGAGGCCGCAGGAACATTAGATGCTCCTCTGACTCACGTACTACTTATTACTCCTGCTAATGTTGGCAGGCTGAAGCTCAGGGTGTGCGTGCACTCAATGACTGAATGTAAATACATACAGCGAAGCAGCAGATACACAAACAAGAGTCGGGATGTTTTCCTCTGATCAGGATTTATGACCAGCATCTACATGACTCCCAGTTTGGCCCTTTGACCTGGTTATTGAGGCTTGGTTTCCAGTTACCACCAATCTTCTGATAAGCTGGAACATATGGACTGAAACGTGGTTATTTTGCCTCCTCACATTGCAGGATCAGAGGGGGCTGACTGCTCGGCCTCTGCTGCTGCAGCCTAAAGCTTCCTCAACAGATCGACTAACAGCTCGTCCAACCTGCCCGACGCCGAGCACCGAGCACGGGGATAAAAGCAGCGCACACGGTCCTGAAATGGTTTTAAAAGAGTCCTTTTAAATCACTCTAAAGATTTGTTTTATTACACAATAAACTAATATAACAACAAATTTTAAAATTGCATTAATTCTATTAATATTTCTATATTTTATTTACTCATTTAATGATCCAGGGATACGTCAATAATAAAAGACGCCTGATCAGAAAAAACCCTGAAATCTGGGAGGATTAATGGCTGTATCCCACAGCAGCCTCTCTCAGTAATCTGTGACACGTACTAATATCACGATCAGAGAAACGTGCAGTTGGACAGATGATGCTAAATGTGGGCAACGAAGAAACGCTGAAAGGATTTCTCACTCAGACTGAGGCTGAACTCTGTCAGCATGAGATCGGCTGCAAATCACTTCTTACACAGAGCCTCTGAATATTCCGCGAGGACTAAGAGAACACGTTCGTCATGTTGTTATCCTGATAGCTCGTCTGTTTGCAGTTTGGACAAACTGCAAACAGAGCAGCTCAGTGCGGCTCGAAAAACTTTTCCATCTGGCTTCACTGAGCGCGTGCATCTTTATGACGGCAGAATCAACGAGGTGGAGGATGCTGAGTCCTCTGACTTTGGTGTGGCGGTCAGATACATAGATGTGACAGCGAGATGCATCCAGGCAGCGACCACAGTTCAGAGAGACGACACAGACACGCAGCTTCCTGCGAGGCTTCCAAAATGCAAATGATGAGATGGCACAGCAATAAAAACACAAAGTGCAGACGGTACAACAGCATCAGTGCTGCCTCTCTCTGCCTTCATGCAGCGGCTGGCTGCGATGGAGCTTTGACGGGCGGTGCTCTCGTCTTTGTTCACACCCACAGTCACTGATGGATTTAATGCAGAGCAGGCGTCAGCAGACGAGCGGCCCTGTGCTCATTTTCAAAAGTCCTCCACTTTAAGGTTTTTATAAACCTATTGTGTTGGACAGTCACACCAAAGTATGCGACGACCACACTGGAGCTAATGTAGTGCTGCAGCACAGTAGTCCTGATAGGACCGCACTGCCGCTCCCTGGGATCCAGGGGGAGGACGGGGGGGGAGGGTGGCTGAGTGACAGGCTTCATCAAGGCCACTCCTGCTTCCCAGACTGCCCCTCCACCCAACAAAATAACCAAGGGTGGTGGTGGGGGGTAAATGTAGGTCAGTAGCTGGTTGGGGCTGATTCCTGCTGCTGACTGTCTGGAGCAGATTTACTGTCGGTGTCCTCCATAAACAATAAATGAAGAAAATATTTGTTCAGGGACTCCGGGACACAGGATCCTGGGTGGATTCTTCACATAATCCTGTTTTGTGTTCACAGCGATTCGTCTTTGGGGAGTTTTTCCTGATGAAGCCCAAACGCAGCCTCAGCTTAAAGCTTCTACCTTCATTTGCATTGCAGAATCTTTTTAGAGCTACAGCCTCCCCTCCTCCTCTACACACACACACACGCACACACACACACACACACACACACACGCACACGCACACGCACACACACACATGCGCGCACACACACAATAGGAGGGCTAACTGGTAGAGAGCCACACAGCGGTCAGCAGAGCCCTGCAAAAATATGCAAAGTGTAAAACTGCCACGTGGACCCGATGAAAAGCACACAGCAAATGGATTCCACAGTGGGAGTGGGCTCGTGTCATTTTTCTCTCTCAATCAGGAAAGAAAGGCTGAGTCAGCGTATCTCTGAACACGTGACAGCCCTGAATCTCCCACAGCAAAAGAAATAAATGAATCCAAAAAATAAGGAAAGCAGAACTGGACTCACATGACCGGAGTGCAAGCTGCGCCCGTTTCTTCACGCAGGCCTGCTGCATGCAGCATGACCGCATGCTCTGCTCAGACCTACAGAGGTTTACTGTTATTCTAGAGCAGTACTGGCATCCACTCAGAGATCAGATATCAGCCGGCCAGCACTGACGGTGATTTCCCATCTGTCTCTGGAGTCATGCATCATCTCCAGCTTTCTCCCTGCGTAGGTCAGAGCTGCATTTCCTTCAGCTGCCTCTCCAGCGGGTCTCACCCTGCAGTCGGAGCCTTCTAGTTTGGAGATTTCTAACAAGCACCTGCAGCAGGTGGATAACTGGTTCAAGTCCTGCTGCACTGGGCTCACTGAGGACCAGCCCAAGGAGGTGCAGCTGAAGTCCATCGACGAGGCGAGGAACTCCCTGCATGGACAGCTGATTGTATTATGTGTCATAAAGCACCTGCTAACTGAGGCCTCTGCAGAGGAGCACCACACAAACACCGTTGCTTAATCATTTAATTAAGAAAACACACACGCCGGCTGTCACGCACGACCCATAATGCACTGCAGAGGCACTGATAATGGAAGCAATTACAGCTTTTTCTATTTCTGCTGATCTAACTGGAGGAACTAAAAGGTTTGATGGGGTAAAAAAAGCCCTGCAGCGACAGAAGCTCTGAGCCTGAATGCTTGTGTGTCTGCAGTCTAACATCCACACACACCACCATTAAAACACTGCAGCGGTGCTTCACCCAACACTTGAGCATCACACTGAGGAGGCGTCAAACAACAGACCCTTTGAGATGCTGGCAAACTACGACGTCTTCAACAATCTGAGGCGTGAAGTGAGACTTTTCTGTGAAGCAGTTACAGAGACCAGCTGAGCACAGATGTGGTCAACATCTGTCAGGAGGCCTTTAAACTAAACTCCATGCTGCACTTTTGTTTTTGGGGAAAACTCAAAGGGATGAATTTGATGCACTTGTGCAAACACATCACACTTTTTAAAGCGCAGCTCTGGAAGCAACAACTTGTTGCTTTGCCCGGATCTTCAACGGCTGACCTGCAGTTTCACAATCGTTTCTCTGACTGACACTTTATTAGGCGCGTCTAATATTTCCAGTTTTCCAGGTTTTGTTCTGGAAGGCTCGGAAAACTGGGCGAGCAATGGCCCACCGATCACAGAGGTGATAAAAATCAAGATGAGGCAGCGATTCTGAGCAGAGCTTCAGCAATAATGCAACATTCATAGACAGCATTATATAAGATCGCACTGCTAACATGTATGCTTTGGCTTTGTTCCTGCGTGCTCGCTGCGCGTAGATGCTCATGCATGATGCTCGGCTTCACCGGGCATCAGGTCCTCCATGCATAAGCAGGCAGTGTCGGTGTCAGTGACAGGATAGACTCACCGCTTGGGCGAATTCCCATTTTCCCATTTTGCCAAACTGAATGGGCCTTAATCCAAGTGCAGCCAGCAGCAGGCCTGGAGTACAGTCGGATCAAAAGCCCTCAGTCTGCAGGCATGTTGGGCTTTACAGTGGAAGACTCAGCAGCTTTCATCATTAACAGACTCTGGTTTATGCTAAAGTTCATCCAATACTAACACAAATATATAACGACTGCACAGTCACTGGAGTTTCTGCATTTTCACCCAGAACCTCTGATTTCTTCTTCCTGTGCAGCTCGTCTGTTTGTACAGTACAAGTGCTCCAATTCAGACCCAGCACGCTTAGCTGCACAGAAATGTCTCCGTTTGCCTCGTTTCAACACACGTGGGCTGCTAATGCAGAGGTGTCAGGCCCAGTTTGGGAGTGATCAGTGCGCCCGAGTCTTACATAAGACCACCTGTGTGCAGCATCTATGGGAAAGATCTGCTCATTAAAACGTGACGCGGCAGCAAGCAGACGCCTGAGGACGCTGCAGGACGTCACCGGACTCAGATACGTCAGATTCTGAGTGACTGATGAGAGAAGTAACACAAGCCTCACGCATAAGAGACGCAGCAGAAACAAGAACAAGTCTAGTTCCAGCTGCACACATGGTGCTTGCCTCTTTGTGCCCATGCAAAATAAGTTTCCCACAGACACACTCATTTCTGAGTCCTTGCTGCTGGAGCGCTCTCCAACAAACAGCATGCATAAATGACAGGACTGACGACACGAGCAAATATTTTCTATCCCAACACTGCAGATGTTGGAATATTTAGGATGATTCAATAATGATGGCGGATGACGTGATATCAGCTCCCTGTTCTCCCCATCCTTCCTCAACAGAGAGCGGATCCCAGCGTTGGAGCAACAGCCAATCGAGACGATCACGCTGGCGTAGCCGTCTACTTTACCTCAGCCAGAAACTCAATCCCATCACACACAGCTCCCCGATCGTCTCTGTTGCTACAGCAGCTGCAGCCGCGCAGGCTTTCCTCAGAGCAGGAAGGTGAACACGACACACAATCAGCAACGCCACAAAGGCCGAGGAGCAGAAAACAGCTGGCTGGTTACTACCAACGTTTCATAACCACAAACTCAGAGACCCACTTCCACAGCTGTGACTCTCACATCTGGGAGCTGGAACGCATCATTTCTGCCTTTATTATTACGTAATGACATTTTTTACCAAATCAGCAATAAAGTCACAGTGAAAACAGGAAAATCTGCTTTCACTTAAACTAACTTATGATTAAAAAACAACATTTGTGAAGCTGTTCGATTAACCAAAACCTGGATTTGGTTAAAATGAAGGCTTAAGAACATCCAGATCAACTCTGTGCTGCTGCACGTCCTCGTTCTTCTCCAACAGCCCAAACAAACTCACTCCCTGACTGGTTTTGTCAGCTCAGCTCGAGCAAAGATGACGGCAGGAGAGATTTTCGATGAGGAAGGTAAAGCCAGGTCAGCAGTTTGCTCCAGTCAACAAACACGTTATGTTTGGAATCATCTGCCACATTCGAGCCGCCCTGCAAACCAAACTCAGGTCCAGCTCTGTCACGGTGCTTCATACACAGTCAGCTTCTTCACCCTGATCATCAGCATCCACCTCTGACCAATCACACACGGAGTGACAGCCAGGATGGACACCTTCTCCCTGCAAAGATCTACATCAGCCTCCTGCAATAAAGCCCAGGAAGACACAGCAACTCTTCATCACTGACGACACTGCATTATAGACTGCATTAATCACAGCTTATCACACTCACTCACTCACAGTGGGGGGGTTCAGACACGCGTGGACCACAGCTCTGCACATGTGGGCTAAATAAACTTTGAAACATTTATTATCGACATGAAAAACAGGTCTTTTCCCAGCACCCCCGCCCCGGGCACAGAAACGGGAAGTTGATGCGCATTAGAAATCAGCTCGGTGTGGACTCACCTCCCCAGCTCGTCCCCGATGTCATAAAATTCCTCCACATTTTCCGGGTTGAAAACAGTCATGTTGTCCAGGCACTTCTTCCCCCGACCACAGGCGCGTCACACCGGCTCTTCACAGCCACACCATCCCTACCAGCAGCCTCCGGTGTGGGCAGGGTAACGGCCACCGATCCTCCTCATGCTCGGGCTTCCACACGGAGATCAACAGGAGGGCAGAAGAAACGAGAGCATTAGATTATGAAACCGTGCGGCTGCGGGGGAAGGTGGGCGTGCGGTCAACAGAAGGGGCCCCAAGTGACGGAGCGGTGAACCTGCAGCCCCGGCGACGTCA